>NC_138777.1:67247243-67932243 GCF_965119305.1 Pelophylax lessonae
TGCACAATGTCCCCACTACATACTGCTCACTGACTTCCCCAAATACATACTGCTCACTGACTACCCCCATTACATACTACACATTGACAGCCCCCATTACATACTACTTACTGACTACCACATCACTAGATACTGCTCACTGATTACCCCCACGACATACTGTCTCCACACCATACTAAACACAGACTGCCCCCACTACATACTGATGACTGACTGCCCCACTATATACTGCTTATGCTCCAGATGATGTCACATATGACAAAACGTGTTGGGCCAAGATAACACACATGACGACGCCACACCTACTTGGATTTGGGTACTTTGTGAAGCATTGTTGGGAACCTCTATCCTGCATCTTGGGATTGTTAAGCACACAAAGCGTGTATTGTTTTTTATTGTGAGTAGTGTTCATACTTTAAAATGCAAAAATACCTGTTAGATAGTTTTACACTATGTGGATTCTTCCATTTTGATTTTATTTGGAATTTTGTGCATTTATGGTCACCATTGATGTTACCTTTGATTGGATTCACGAGATATATTGCTGAACTCCAGCCAAACAATATGAACTGTATCTCTGCTTGATGGGATTGTCATATTAATGCTGATTCGACTCTGTAGTGGAGTACTCCTGTTCTGGTAAGAGTCCTTTGCTTGTGTTTGGTGAGGGCTCACAAAGTGGATTGAACACTCCCTTTCTGCAAAGTGTCACTGCAGTGTTTTGGAAGACCTAATCTGGACTTTTTTTTCACTTACTGTATATATGCACGTGTTTGTTCTATATTTTAAATGTTATATTTTATTTTAATTGAGTCAACTTGTATATAGTGATGTCGCGAACCTAAAATTCGCCGTTCGCGAACGGCGAACGCGACCATCGGCAAATGTTCGCGAACCCGCGAACCGGGCGAACCGCCATAGACTTCAATAGGCAGGCGAATTTTAAAACACACAGGGACTCTTTCTGGCCACAATAGTGATGGAAAAGTTGTTTCAAGGGGACTAACACCTGGACTGTGGCATGCCGGAGAGGGATCACGCAAAAAAAAGTTCTTAAAAATTATAATTTTTTGATAGAGAGCCAATTATTGGAAAAATTAAAAAAAAATAAAAATAAAAAATTTCTTTGGATTTAGCATCTGGGGGGTCTAAAAAGTGTACCTGTCAAGTTTCAGCTCTGTAGCATGTCCAGAACCCCTAAAAAACAGCATTTGTCTTATATTTTCAGGAATATGGCTTCTCTGCGGCTGGCTTTTTCTCTTGCAGGCATTTATCGGGCATTTTTTTAGGCAGGCATGTCATTTTTTGTATTTAGTGTCTGGGGGGTCTAAAAAGTGTACCTGTCAAGTTTCAGCTCTGTAGCATGTCCAGAACCCCTAAAAAGCAGCATTTTTATTATATTTTCAGGAATATGGCTTCTCTGCGGCTGGCTTTTTCTCTTGCAGGCATTTAGCGGGCATTTTTTTAGGCAGGCATGTAATTTTTTGTATTTAGTGTCTGGGGGGTCTAAAAAGTGTACCTGTCAAGTTTCAGCTCTGTAGCATGTCCAGAACCCCTAAAAAACAGCATTGTTATTATATTTTCAGTAATACGGCTTCTCTGCGGCTGGCTTTTTCTCTTGCAGGCATTTATCGGGCATTTTTTTAGGCAGGCATGTCATTTTTTGTATTTAGTGTCTGGGGGGTCTAAAAAGTGTACCTGTCAAGTTTCAGCTCTGTAGCATGTCCAGAACCCCTAAAAAACAGCATTTTTCTTATATTTTCAGGAATACGGCTTCTCTGCGGCTGGCTTTTTCTCTTGCAGGCATTTAGCGGGCATTTTTTTAGGCAGGCATGTCATTTTTTGTATTTAGTGTCTGGGGGGTCTAAAAAGTGTACCTGTCAAGTTTCAGCTCTGTAGCATGTCCAGAACCCCTAAAAAACATCATTTTTCTTATATTTTCAGGAATACGGCTTCTCTGCGGCTGGCTTTTTCTCTTGCAGGCATATATATCAGTGGTGGGTGGGCAGTGGCACAGTACACTCTCTGTGGACCTGACAGCAGTCACTGGCACCCAGGCAACTGCAATTTAAAAAATATATATATATTTTTTTACTTTGCAAGCTGCTGTGCCACTTTATATATCAGTGGTGGGTGGGCAGTGGCACAGTACACTCTCTGTGGACCTGACAGCAGTCACTGGCACCCAGGCAACTGCAATTTAAAAAAATATATATATTTTTTTACTTTGCAAGCTGCTGTGCCACCTTATATATCAGTGGTGGGTGGGCAGTGGCACAGTACACTCTCTGTGGACCTGACAGCAGTCACTGGCACCCAGGCAACTGCAATTTTAAAAAATATATATTTTATTTTACTTTGCAAGCTGCTGTGCCACCTTATATATCAGTGGTGGGTGGGCAGTGGCACAGTACACTCTCTGTGGACCTGACAGCAGTCACTGGCACCCAGGCAACTGCAATTTTAAAAAAATATATTTTATTTTACTTTGCAAGCTGCTGTGCCACCTTATATATCAGTGGTGGGTGGGCAGTGGCACAGTACACTCTCTGTGGACCTGACAGCAGTCACTGGCACCCAGGCAACTGCAATTAAAAAATATATATATTTTTTTTTACTTTGCAAGCTGCTGTGCCACCTTATATATCAGTGGTGGGTGGGCACACAGTGGCACTGCAGTGGGCACAGTACACTCTGTGGACCTGACAGTAACTGGCAGCCCAGGCAACTGCAATAATAAAAAATATTTTTTTTTTCAATTTATTGCAACAAGATGCTGTGCCACCGTATATATATCAGTGGTGGGCAGTGCACTGCAGTGGGTACAGTGCACTCTGTGGACCTGACACAGCACTCACTGCAATTATGACAGAGGAAAAAAAAATATTTTTTAAAATGCAAGGTACTGTGCCTGTGCCACCCGAAATGAGTGTGGTGTGCACACAGTACAGTCTGTGGTAGGTCTGTGGCCTCTCACACACAGCGGGCAGGCAACTGCAGTGTACAATAGATATATATAGATATATATATAAAGAAAAAACTCTATTACCTAACCAGCCCTTAAAAGGGCTTTTGGGGACACTATATATATATATATATATATATG
Source organism: Pelophylax lessonae (assembly GCF_965119305.1). Lineage (NCBI taxonomy): Eukaryota > Metazoa > Chordata > Amphibia > Anura > Ranidae > Pelophylax > Pelophylax lessonae. The sequence continues at coordinate 67,250,350 of NC_138777.1, forward strand.
TATATATATATATAAATAAAAAAAATCCTCAATTACCAGCCCTTAAAAGGGCTTTTGGGGACACTAGATAGATATAGATATATATATATATATATAAGAAGAAACAACTCAATTACCAGCCCTTAAAAGGGCTTTTGGGGACGCTAGGTATATATATATATATATATATATATATATATATATATATAAAAAAAAACACAAATACCAGCCCTTAGAAGGGCTTTTTGGGGTTCTGATATTACAGCAGTAGTGGACCAAGAACACTGCAAGACCAGGAACACTGACTAACTGTCCCTAGCTTAACAGCAGCAGCAGCAGCAGCAGCAGCAGCTCTCTCCCTACTCTCACTACACACACTGCTTCAGAATGATCTAAGATGGATGCTGCCCTTGCTTATTTATAGGAGGTGTGAGGGTGTGGGAGGGAGGTATGCTGATTGGCTGGAAATGTGTCTGCTGACTGTAAAGTTCAGGGTCAAAGTTTGCCTCAATGATGTCTTATGGGGGGTGGACCGAACATCGCATATGTTCGCCGGCAGCGGCGAACGCGAACATGCTAAGTTCGCCGGGAACTGTTCGCCGGCGAACAGTTCTATACATCTCTACTTGTATATTATCACATCTTAGTGCGGCAATTTACATAATTACATACTGCTTACTAACTGCTCCCCCCCCCTCTACATTTTACTCACTGACTGTCCCCACTACATACTGATCACTTACTGCCCTGCTACTCTGTACCGAACACTGACCACACCACCACTGTTTACTGCTCCCTGACTGCCCCGCCACTATGTACCACTCACTGACTGCCCCACCACTATGTACTGCTCACTGAATGCCCCGCCACTATGTACTGCTCACTGACTGCCCTACCCACTATGTACTGCTCACTGACTGCCCCATCCATACATATGGCTCCCTGACTATCGTGCAACTACATACGGCTCACTGACTATCCTGCAACTACATACAGCTCACTGACTATCCTGCCACTGTGTACTGCTCAGGGACGATCCTGCCACTATGTACTGCGCACTGACTATCCTGCCACTACATACTGCTCACGGACCGCCCTGCCACTGCGTACTGCTCACTAACTGCCTACCAGTATGTACTGCTCACTGACTGCCTCACCACTATCTACTGTTCACTGACTGCCCTGCCCATATATACTGCTCACTGACTGCCCTGCCACTACATACTGCACATTATCCTGCCACTGCATACTGGTTACTTGCTGCCGTGCCACTACATACAGCTCCCAGTCTGGTCTGCAATGCCACTGGGTACTGTACATGCCTTACTTCTTTAGTACTACATACTGCTCACTGCATGTCTGTCACTGCCCTGCAATTTCCTCCTACTACATACCACACACATCCCACCTCTGCATTGCCTTTTCTTGCTGCACCTTGCCCCACACTGTATACTGCTCACTGCACTTTCTGTATGTACTGCTCTGCACTGACACTTCATACTGCAGCCGCACATTGCACACACTAGTACAGTTACACTGAGTGTGGGAAGGGAGCCCTGTCAGGTAAACTGCATGGGGGGACCACCAGTATACAGGGAGCACACTGACCACCATTCTACATCAGCACACTAGCTAGCAGTGTAAAGGGGGGCACACTGACCAGCAGTATACAGGAGGCACAAATACCACCAGTGTACAGGTGGCACACTCATCACCATTGTTCAGGAGGCCCACTGATCACCTTTGTACAGGGGCACACTGATCACCTCTGTACAGGGTACAAACTGACCACATTTGTACAGCGGGCACACTAACCACCACTCTACAGGGGTCACCATAACCATTATTGTACCAGGGGCATACTGATCTCCATTGTAATTAGGGTTCATTATTGTGCAAAGTTATAGGTTAATTATTGTGCAGTACTGGGGGTTTATTATTGTGCCATGCTGTTGTTTAAGGGGGAAAGGACACACTACAGGCCATTAACTGTGAAGAAACACCCACTTTTTGGCCATGTCCACCTTTGGCCACACCAAATTGTGATCATGCCCACAAAAGCAAGGAAGTTAGAATTCAATGAAGTAGGCACCGCTATTACACAGTTCTCCACTGGCTTCCAGGTCCCTAGCTCAGCACAGGTGCCATACAGAGAACATTTTGCATTTTCTCAATGAATGCAAAGCATTCTATAAATGGTGACTGCACCAAGCGAGCAAAACCTCTTGTGTTCAGTAAGCAATAGAGCAGCCATTTGGCACAGGACCTGGAATCTAGTGGCATTTACTGTAGAAGTGCTGTATACTACATTAATGTACAACTTGCGCAGGGATCCCTCAGGTATTACACATACATGCTTACAACGGTCCAAGCTTAAGACCTCTATCAGATTTCTATTTCTGTCTGGTTTATCAGTAGGGTGATTTATCTTCACTTCCTGTCCTGGGGACCCAACAATACTCTTTACAGTTGTTGCAGGAACTAGTGCCCCATTGGGAAATTTCATCTTAGCTTCAATGATCTGTATGTAGCAGAGCTCTAGGCTGCAAGGGTTAAACTCTGACATTGTTGGTAGCTATTTTTACAGTGACAGAAATCTGTCATGATGGACTTCAATGCCCTACCATCTCCCATCAGCAGAGAGAGCAAGAATGCCAGCTGTGCCCAATGACTGTGAAGCCAGCAGCAGTTGATAATGGGACTTGAAGTCCGTACCAGGAGAATTATTATGGGCCTCTATTACCCAGTGGACTACAGTACAGAGTACAGTTCTCAGAAGGGAGTGATTAAGGGCAAAGAAGCAGTATCTTCCCGAGTTGCTTTTAGAATTTTGCACTATTTTGCTGAGGAGAATAGGAGTGAGCACCTCGCCGAAACCAGACCTGCTGCAGGTATAGCGGAGGCCTCAAGCACACCACTAGGGATGGACTGTGTGTTCGAGTAGAACATAAGTTTGACTCCAAAATCAGCTGTTCGTGTGTTCGCTGATCACATGAACAAACGGGGAGCTCGACGGGAAGTTCGCTTGCAGATGAGTGCCCCATAATGCACTGTGCTCTTGCAGTGCATTCATTGCTAATGATTGGCCAAAGCATGCATCTGACCTGTATGCTTTGGCCAATCACAGCACAATATACTGTGAGAGCCATGATTGGCCAAAGGCAGAGTGTCTTTGGCCAATCATGGCTGAGGGGCTAAGTCAACACCCCACACTATATAAGGCTGCTGCTTACACGGCAGCCGTGTATAGTGTGTGACAATGGAGATTAGGCAGGTAGTTAGTGGCTAATGTGTGATAATGGATATTATTGGATAATGTGTACAGTCAGTTTAGTGCAGTCAGTGTAGTGTACAGGCATAACCCACTTTTAGTGCACAATGGGACCAGTGCATGTGTGTAAAAAGAAAATGTACTTAAAGTGAAGCAATACCTTTTTTCACTTCTCAATGCATGTAGTGCATTGCAATAGTAATTTACAGGCATAACTGATTATCTAGGCAAGCTGGCCAACTCCATTGGCTATGTTGTAGTCCTGGGTCCCCTCTGGGTGCTCCCCAAGTTTTGTGTCCCTGACACTTATGGTTCAGGAGCAGTGCCATGTCAAGCTGACCAAGATTTCCTATAGACACCAATGTTAAAGACCGGGAGCACTGCCATGTCAAGCTGACCAAGATTTTCAATAGATGCCAATGAGCACTGAAAGCTGAAAATTGGTCTGGGCTGGAAGGGGGTGAAAGTGCCCTGTATTTAAGTGGTTAAGGGGAACCCTATGACCGGATTTTAAAAAAAACGGTGTGGGGTCCTCCCCCAAAATCCATACCAGACCCTTATCTGAGCATGCAGCCTGGCAGGACAGGAAAGGGGGGGACGATTGAGTGCCCCCCCTTCCTGAACCATACCAGGCTGATTGACCTCCCCTCAACATGGGGAGGGAGCTTTGGGCTGCCCCCCAAAGCACCTTGTCCCTGTGTTGATGGGGACAAGGACCTCCTTCCAACAGCCCTGAGCTGTGGGTGTGGGGGTCTGAGGGTGGGGGGCTTATCGGAATCAGGAAGCCACCTTTAACAAGGGGGTCCCCAGATCCTGCCTCTCCCCTGTGTAAATGGGTATCAGGTACATAGTACCCCTACCCATTCACCAAAAAATTATCAAAAAGTAAGAACCACAGGAAACAGTTTTTAACAAGTCCTTTATTAAAAAAATAAATAAAATTGTGTCCCTCGATGTAAATCTATCGTGAATCACAGCGCCCACCAGACCTGAAAAATAGAAAAAATAAAAACCGCTTCTGTGTCTTGGGAGGCCTCATCGGGATTGATGATGGATTTACATCGAGGGGCACTATTTTTTTAATTTTTATTTTTTAATAAAGGACTTGCCAAAAACTGTTTCTTGTGTTCCTTACTTTTTGACACTTTTTTTTGGTGAATGGGTTAACATGGGGGGTGGCAGACTCTGACAACCACGGCCCAGGGTTGTCAAGAAGAGGCCCTTGTCCCCATCAACATGGGGACAAGTTGCTTTGGGGTGGGGGGGGGCAGAAGCACCCACCCCTCATGTTGAGGTCCTGTGGCCTGGTATGGTTCAGGAGGTTGTCCCCGCTTTTCCTGACCTGCCAGGCTGCCAGGCTGTATGGCTCGTCCCCCCTTTTCCTGACCTACCAGGCTGCATGCTCTGATAGGGGTCTGGTATGGATTTTGGGGGGAACCTTACGCCTTTTTTTATTTTGTTTTTTTTTTGTTTTTTTTTATCTGTATCGGCAATACATTACAGCAGTAAGCAAGTTTGAACGACATTTTTTTCTTTAGAAATGTCAGTATTGTTGCAGCAAGCTCTATACATCGTACAGATGCGCCACTTCATAGGCAGACTAAGGGGACCCCCCAGGCATAATATTTAAAGGGATTTTTCATTTTTATTGTTTCAATTTAAGCATCATTAAAATCACTGCTACTTTGAAAACAATCATTTAAAAAATAAATAAATCAATTTGCATTGATACATGTCCCCCAGAGCTGTACCTGGGTCCCCGTCGTACACTTTCTATGGCAATAATTTGCATATAAGCCTTTAAAATGCAGAGTTTTGATTTTTCATGTTCGTGACTTTAGACTTTAATAGAGTTTGCATATTTGCTAGAACATTTTTCCTGTTCGAGATGTTCTGGTGCGAACCAAACAGGGGGGTGTTTGGCCCATCACTACACACAACTGTGAGACCAGAGAGAAAAGGATCATTAGAGACCAGGGAGCTGGGAATTTATCACCACCAATGTGAAATTTGCCCTGCACTCACATCAAAGCGGTACAACCAGGTGAGGCAGTGCACAGGTAGGGCACAGAGCCACTCTGAAATGGGGCAAGGGATTCTCTTTTCTGGGAATTTCCGTGCTGGGTCGCTGAGTTTGATGAGAGGGCCCTGCATCCACGACCTACTACCACTAGAGAGACCAAGCCTTTAGAAACCTTCCACCTAACTGTCCTATAACCGGTTATTTTTGTGCACCAGCAGTATTCATTTGCCTTAATAAAGACTTAGGACCAAAGACTGACTATTTTTAGTCGCCACGTTAAGACCTTGAAAGTAGTTATCAACATAGTTAATGTTCATGTTCACAGTCTTTTACTGATCTTGACAGTTCCTTTGTTACCATCAGTCTAGTGGTACAGAACTCTTATCCAAATACCTCTTGTATGTTCATTGATGCTTGAACCTCTATTTACTCCAATTCACCCTAAACCATTGAGTTGATTTACCACTAAACAGTCTCGTGTCCATTGCCTGGTATTAGCTCGATACCAAGTCAAGAGTATCTTTACTTCTGATTCCTTAATTATTTGGGGTGATTTCCATTCAACTAGGCCTGTCAGAGGAGCTGGGAGAGTTATCCGAGTTGAGACACAAAACAGAAAACCCAGGTTACTAAGCAGCTCCAAAATGTCCTCTCACTTTTTGTCCCAGTGGCAATGATTAACAGGTCAAATTGTGATAGGGAATCCTCCCAATGGAGACATGCAAAAAAATTAAAAACTAAGAAGTACTGTACAGGAAATAAACAGAAAAGCCCCCCCCCCCCCCCCCCAAAAAAAAAAAGAGACCACAAACAGTTTATTTTCTCATTAAAAAAAAAAAGAGACTGACAATGATTTTAACATTTTATGATGAAAGAAACTCTTCATGGTCTCTTAACATTTGTATTGATAAAAACGTTTGCATAGCAGTTCGTTCAGTAAAAGTGCTCATACATTTATTTTATGTGAATGGGGCAAAAGAGCAAATGTTATTATCTACCATGCTGTATGAATACTGTTCACTGTTTTACCATGGAAAATATTGCATTTGGCCACTAGATGGCACTAAATATCATAAGAAATTCCTGTAATGCTTAGCCCCATCTAAAGGCCAAATGTGATATTTTCTATTTAAAATCAATGAAAAACTTTTGCCAGCAAAGGAAATTACCTAATAACACTCATTGTTTGCCCTATTTGCACAGAACAAATGTACATGCACTTTAACTACTGTTCAGTTATTTCTTGTTTTTTTGTTAATAAAAACTCCCTGGCATTTCTGTGGTTTTTACCTCTTGGATTACACAAAAATCCCCCCACCCCCTTTCTCTAACAAAAAAAAAAAAACGCATTGGGGTTGATTTACTAAAGGCAAACAGATTGTACACATTTTCAGTCTTGCTCCAGAACATAGTAAATGAGTAGAAGCTCTACTTACTTTCATCATCCTATCATGTGCAAGCAAAATGTTGTTTCTTTGTAAAGTGAAGCTTTACCTCATGTACTAAGCTCTGCAATAGATTCCCTTGAAGAGTTCAACTGAATTTGCAAAGTGCACAGTCTATTTGCCTTTAGTAAATTGACCCTTTTTTGTCCAAGAACTGCCAAAGAGAGTCCTTGCACAATTGTGTAAAATGTAGATCTTGATTGTGAGTCACGTCTGCATTTTGATCCAGTGCCTCCTACTTCCATCTCTCAGCAATTGAAAACTAACAGAGGTTCTAACCCTTTTCCACCCTACTTAATACTGGACAAAACAGAGTTGGCTGCAGCCACGTCTTATAATTCACCTTGAATTCAGAAACATACATACAGTAATTGTTTGTAAAAGCTATAGACAACACATTGCCCTGAAAATGTATGGGATCTAGAATGCTTACAAGGATTTTCCTAGTTCAAACCTTCTTGACCCTTTAAGCATTATGACACAGACTATCACTCTATATGCATCAGCCTTCCTGTGCTTGATTTCACCAACACATTTACATTGCAGTGAAGGATGTATGAATCAAACAGCCACTCAAACAGGTCACTGTGTCAGTGCTGTTCAAAATATAATTGAGCTGATTTTTTTTATGCTGTTAGAAGTCTACCATCTGCTATGAGGAGCTGACAACATTTTGTGCGGTTGCTGATCTCTGACAAATACAATCCAGATTAACCTTTAGTTACATATTAAATTTATATTCATCTCTGCTATACAAGTAAATGGTTGCTTTGAGGATTAATTTGTTTTATATGATTGGATTCAGAAGAGGCGTGAGGTTCAAAGACCTGGTTTACAAAGCAAATCTCAGCTTCATGTACGTACATCAGTTGCAATCTGTTGGAATCTCCTTATCAAAAACTACAAATATAATGTCTTTCAGTGTTAGGTTGGGCCATGTTTTATGCAAATTTTCAAGGAGATGTGATGGACCTGAGCATCATTTGTGATCAATAGACAGTGTAAGGATTGCAGTCAGGTTTTTTTTTATAGTATGCTGTTAATGAGGTGGATAGGGAATGTAGACATTATTATTATTATTATTTATTTAATGCTTGTAGATATTTACTACCTCTCAAAGAGATCACAGTATTCTTTTTAAATAGGGATGAGAGCAGCATGATTTTGCCACAAAACAATTTCTCTAAAGGTGGAGTTTTTCACGTAGTTTAATCTTGTGTTCTTTGTATTTGAATGTTACATTTTATGTGTGTTTTTTCAATTTAACCTTTTTTTCTTTTATAAAGGGTTGCGATTCTCTAATAGAACCCCTATGTAGTTGGTTTTGCCAACACCCCCTGGGTATAGGATAGTTTGAAGGTTTGGTGAATCAGGCCAAGAATGGGTGGGACTTTAAAGGCGAGTGACAAGGATTTTTGTAAAATATAACAATTTATTAAGTAAATAAAATAAAGCGCAATAGCAAAAAATAATTTGAGTTCAATATTGTGTATTGGGTTAAAGACCCATTGGTGAAAGTGAGTAAGTACTGAAAGTTTGTGACAAGGTGATATAGTGACTTAATTGAATATTGTTCTCTGCTGTTCCATGCGTGTAGTTCATCCTGGAATTTTGCAGAGAAGAAATATCCTAGAAAATCCAACGCGTTTAGGCTGGTTATGGTAGTATGCCTTTATCTTTTTAGCAAGGCAGTGGTCGTCTTGGAGGAGCATTTGGGGTCATTATCATTTTGGAATACTGCCCTGCGGCCCAGTCTCTGAAGGGAGGGAATAATGCTCTGCTTCAGTATGTCACAGTACATGTTGGCATTCATAGCTCCCTCAATGAACTCTAGCTCCCCAGTGCTGGCAGCACTCATAAACAAGCAAAAAATTGGGGGAGCAAACCCTGAACATGTATATCTAAAGCTGGTGCAGCTATGGACCAAGCAACATGTATATTAAAAAAGAATAGCGCAACCATGCAAAAGAAATGACTATTAAATATGGAGACAATCCATAAATAAAAATGGGGGTTTAGTCCCACCATATGGCCATATCGTGCTCAAGCCCACCACTGCGTCAAAGTACCCCATTATCAGTGGGTCCTACACTATCCATAGAAAAGGGGTGAATCCAGCCTCTCCAACCCTTGGAGACAACACTCCTTGCTGGGATGGATGTGCTAATGCACTACAAAGGACTCCTCCTGTATCTAATTGATGGTGGACTCTGATAGAGTACAGGTGTGTGTGGGGGTGGGATGCTCAACCACAGAAGTCTGGTCAGACTGAATACATAATAAACAAGCAAAAAATTGGGGGAGCAAACCCTGAACATGTATATCTAAAGCCGGTTGCGCTATTCTTTTTTAATATACATGTTGCTTGGTCCATAGCTGCACCGGCTTTAGATATACATGTTCAGGGTTTGCTCCCCCAATTTTTTGCTTGTTTATTATGTATTCAGTCTGACCAGACTTCTGTGGTTGAGCATCCCACCCCCCACACACACCTGTACTCTATCAGAGTCCACCATCAAGTAGATACAGGAGGAGTCCTTTGTAGTGCATTAGCACATCCATCCCAGCAAGGAGTGTTGTCTCCAAGGGTTGGAGAGGCTGGATTCACCCCTTTTCTATGGATAGTGTAGGACCCACTGATAATGGGGTACTTTGACGCAGTGGTGGGCTTGAGCACGATATGGCCATATGGTGGGACTAAACCCCCATTTTTATTTATGGATTGTCTCCATATTTAATAGTCATTTCTTTTGCATGGTTGCGCTATTCTTTTTTAATATACTGGCAGCACTCATGCAGCCCCAGACCATGACACTCCCACCACCATGCTTAACTGTAGGCAAGACACACTTATCTTTGTACTCCTCGCCTGGTTGCCGCCACATACACTTGACACCATCTGAACCAAATACATCTTATCTTGGTCTCATCAGACCACAGGACATGGTTCCAGTAATCTATGTCCTTAGCCTGCTTGTCTTCAGAAAACTGTTTGCAAGCTTTCTTGTGCATCATCTTTAGAAGAGGTTTGTTAATTTATTAAATATATCTAATGTATTTATTTGTTTTCTAAGTAGAGGTTCCCTTTAAATTGGCTGTGCATGTGAGGATTAGCTACTGGTATTGTACATCAACAGGGACTATTTTTCCTCTAGGTGTCACATCACATGCATGCTCTTATACCCTAAATTCCCTGTATTTGAAACAGATCAAGGCAAAATAAAAAAATAATAAAAATGATCTAAATTTAATTTTTTATAATGCCTACCATACACAAATAACTTACTCTGGGTAATAACATATGTGTTTTAAAGAACCCTGTCTAATCACCAACTGTTTTTCCACTACAACTTCAACTTTATTATGATTACCACTGGTCAAATTGACTAAAGTCAATAAGTCCACCCATGACAACTTGTTAAAAAATGTGGAACGCCTAATAATTCCCCACAAACCATATGTCACTGTGGTCCCCACTTCCCTTCATAAAAATAACCACATGTTTCTTCCTAGACAAGGAAGTGAACCCACCCTTTGATGGTGGGCAACTAATACGTAAATTCCTTGCAATACACAACCTAAAGACACTTTTGTTTAACCCGAATTGGCTGGCCTTTCATGAAAAATGTCAAATTCCACTGGGGTAACACTGTAGATACATGCAACTGTTTTGCCCAACAGATAGAAGACCCTTCTTGTATATCCTTCCTTTGAATAAATATGCTTTAATACACCCCATGACTCCAATGTAATATTTACTTATTTTTGGTAGATAACTGTGATTCCTCCCAACACTTACCACTCATATGCATGAAAATGAGAAACAGGCTGTTAAAGCTTGCTACTAAAACTTTGGACTGAATAATGGGCTGATATACCCACCTGTTCAACTAATATAAAAACTTTGGAGAATGTCTAGAAGATTGTGGTGAGGTGGTATCTAATGCTCAAACAAGATAGCTCACTTCAGTCCAGCATACTCACAGGAACAGATGTTCCTGTAACTGTGGTGCAACACCTGGTGGACTTGCCCTAAACTCAACAGGTGGTGGTTGAAAGTTTTGGGCTTTTTTAAACCTTTTCACTGTTTTGTCAAAGAAGTGTCTGGATTTGCATTAATTCAGAAGATAATTTAACCCCTGACCAGTTAACAATACACAATGGGCAGCTTTATATTATTTGCAGCTAAGCAGTTGCTAAGTCATAGATTAAACACACCTAATGGAAGTTAAACTATCTGACTCTGACTTGATGCCTAATTCCTTAAAATCTGTAAACCTTGGATCATATATGGTCATCCATAAATGTACCCTTCCAGACTAACCTATCATTAATAACCACATTTTCCTTTGAACTGGAAAAATTGGAGTTTGGTCTTTTCAACCTTCCTATTTGAACTCCCACCACCTTCATGAAATCTTTTAGGATCCCATTTCCATACTTTGCGTTATTGTTTGTGTCAAAGAGACCTTTCATTCTTAGTTCAAAAGTTTTCCTTTCCTGAATAGTTTTGAAATTTCCTTTAACCACTTAAGCCCCGGAAGATTTTACCCCCTTCCTGACCAGGGGTATTTTGCGATTCGGCACTGCGTGACTTTAACGGACAATTGCGCGGTCGTGCGACGCTGTACCTAAACGAATTTGACGTCCTTTTTTTCCCACAAACAGAGCTTTCTTTTGGTGGTATTTGATCACCTGTGCGATTTTTTGATCACGCGCTATAAACAAAAAAAGAGCGTCAATTTTGCAAAAATAACAATATTTTTCACATTTTTTTATATGAAATTCCCCCCAAAAAAAAAGTAAAAATCAAAATTTTTTAAAATTTTCGGCCAATTTGTTTTATGCTACATATGTTTGGTAAAAAAAATCGCAAAAAGCGTATTTTGATTGGTTTGCGCAAAAGTTATCGCTTTTACTAACAAAGGGAAAGATTTTTGTCATTTTTGTTGTTTTTTTTTTTAACGCGTAATGGCGGCGATCTGCGATTTTTTTTGCAGTACTGCGACATTGGGGCGGACAGATCGGACCCTTGACTGACATTTGTGACACTTTTGGGGTTACCAGTGACATTTCTACAGTAATCAGTGCTATACATATGCACTGTTACTGTAAAAATACACTGGTTGTGAAGGGGTTAACTTTATTTGGGAGGGAGGGGCTGTGTGTATCCCTAGGGGCGTGCTTTCTACTGTGATTGGCTGTGGCTTGAGCTGTAAGGACACTGATCAACGGATCTACATACTAGATCCGTTTGATCAGTGTCTTTACAGCGAGGAGAATGACAGGTGGCTTGTTTACACAAGCTGCCTGACATTCTCCCTCTCCCCCGCCGATCGCCGAGTGACCGGCGGACATCGGGTCCGCTGGTCACACGCGCGGGGGGGGGTCCGTGACCACGCGGGGGCGCGCGCTCGCTCCCTAGACCCTCACAAGCTAGTGACGTAGCCCTACGTCACTTTGCCTGTGAGGGGCTGACTGCCGACGTAGATCGGCGTTAGGCAGTCGGCAAGTGGTTAAGAACTATGATATTGAAGTCTTCCATAGTGTAGTTATATTGTAAAAAAAAAAAGATGTCCCACAGGTGTGCAGAAATCATCTCCTTTATGTTATACACAAAAGGGACCTTCAATACCATAGGATCATACAACTGCACCACCAGTAATGTTGTGTTCCTCATCCAATGCAAAAAACTTAGTAAAGGATCTTATGTTGGCGAAACAGGACAGAAGTTGCAAATAAGGATGAATTTGCACAGACACCCCATCAGGGAACATAAAGAAGAAGAGTTATGCACACCTGTGGGAAATCATTTCTCACAACCGGACCACATATTGGAAGACCTCAATATCTTGAGTTTCAATTTCAATATTAAATATGGCTTTTATCACTCATTATCTAACAGTTTTATGACCTCTCTGTGACTCCCCCCACCCAGTCTATAGCTCTCCCTCTGTCTTATCTCACTAACCATGCTAGTTTTACTACCACGGCTGTTGTGTACATGTGTTTGCATGTGCATTTTTATTTCCCTCAGGTGGTCTTTTTTAACATTCTAGTAAAACTTGTGTGAATTAGTATTTCTTGAACCTTGAAGAAGGGGACATACCCTGGAAGCTTGTTCTGAAAATACTAAATAATAAAAAGTATCATGGACCGTACTCAATTGTTTCTGTTGCAAGTGCACTAATATGGTAACAATCACCCCAAGTAATAACAATATTGAAATGGAAAGAACCTTCTAGTTTATAAAGACTTTATTATGGCACGTACAGTGGTGGAAGAAGAAAAAAAAAGGGTCACAGATCAAACTCATGGGACTGATATAATTTGATATCTTTGCTTCCCCTATTGAAACACCCTGAAAGTAGTCCAATGTAATTGTCCTAAGACAGTGATGGCCAGAAAAGCCTACTGTAATTCCTTTTGCTTTTTAGGCCTGGTACACACTGTAAGGAACTCCGGAAGAGCTCGGGAGCAGCTCGTTGTACTAACTATGCGGTCATAGTACAGTGATCTCCCCACCAAGTTATTGTGTTCTGGTAGGGGGACGGGGGACCCCCCCTGCCAAAACACACTGATCAGTGCTGCCAGCACTGATTAGGTAACGATTGGATGCTGGTTTTCCAGCATGCCTGTTTGACAGAAGCCATACGTTTGGCAGGCTTCTGTTGGACAGACTGATGTACACATGGGCCAAATGTCAGTTGGTTTCTGTTGAACCAGCTGATATTGGCCGCTATTTTGCCCATATGAACCAGGCTTAATGCTGGCAATAAATAGATCATCTTTTTTATTGAGCGAGCGACCTAAAAAAAAAAAAAAACAATGAACAGATTCATCCATCCACACAATTAAGGTGGATAGAGGAATCCTCTCCACTGAGACATTGTTTTCTGACAGCATAGACACTTTGCTGTCAAAATAAATTCTGATCAGTGCCTGCAGCCCATTCAACAGAGGTTTAGCATTAGATCAACTTCTGTCAAGCGGGAGTGGCAACATATGGATCGAAATTTGGCCAGTCTTTACTGAACTGGCCAAATTTCAATTCTTCTATGGCTAGCTTAAGAAATGATGTTGTTTGTTGAATTTACAGGTATTGGTATTGCTGAACCATATGAAAGCCTTTCCATTCCTTTTAACCATGTGCCGCCCGCCCGCCATCAAATGAGAGCGTGGCTCTTTACCCATGTGATCCGCTGTGTCCAATCACAGCTGATCACATTTAAACAAGGAAGTGCAATTTATTGGCTTTCCACTCTCCACTCTGACAGATCGTAAGGTGAGGAGAGCAGATAAGCAGCATCTCCTTACAGGGAATGCATGTAATGTGTGCCCATCAGTTATGCCAATCAGTGCTGCATTTCAGTGCCCATCAGTGCCTGCTGATCAGTGTCACCCATCAGTGCTGCCCTTCAGTGCCCATCAGGGCCACCCATCAGTGCTGCCCATCAGTGCCCAACAGTGCCACCCATCAGTGCCTCCTATCATTTCCCATAAGTGCATCAGTGCTACCTATCAGTGCACGTCAGTGCCACCTATCAATGCCCATCAGTGCTGTTTATTAGTGCCTCCTCATCAGTGCCCTTCAGTTCCGCATCATTAGTGCCCATCAGTGCCGACTCATCAGTGTCCCTCAGTGCAGCCTATCAATGCCCATCAGTGCAGCCTCATCAGCGTACATCGGTGAAGGAGAAAAATTACTTATTTACAAATTTTCTAAAAAAATAAGAAAAAACGTTTTGGTTTTCAAAATTTCTGGTATTTTTTAGTTTTAAAAAACCCAGCAGTGATTAAATACCACCACAAGAAAGCTCTGTTTGTGTAAAGAAAATTGTAACTGAACAGGGCACCCCGAACTGGGTACCTCCGTTGACAGATGCTCCTAGTGCTTCCCGAGGGCTCCAAGCACTCCACCAGACACCATAAGCACTTCAGACTCCACGAACCGCCGCAGCTTGGTTAGGGTCTTGCATCTCCTACCCACCCTGGACCTACGACAAGGCTCCAGGTTCCTGTGGGTGAACCTCTCTTTCCCCAGAGAGTGCAGCACGAACAAGCTCTTACACAAGCTCTTACAAGTGCTCAGTGATTTTCCAAGTATGGAGGACATAGCAATCCCTTGCAGCCGTTTCCCCCAATAAGAGACAGAACTCTAGATTGAGGTGAAGGAACTCTACAACAACTTTATTGAACAAGACTTATATACAGTTTTCACCCACAAGGTTACCACCCAGATGGACCTTGTTGAAGACTGAACATCATCACTTCACCATCCAATAGGAACAGAGTTTTACACTCTCATACAGTGTACAAAATATACAATGTGGGACAATCCCCCTCCCCCTTAGCATCCAATCCACATACCTATAAGTTTCTCTTAAGGCAGACAGACTGAACAATGGGAGGTCATTAACACGTAACAATGCAAAAGGGCAATCCACATTCCCTCCCAATACACAACAAAAGGAAAACCTTTCTGACATGGAAAGATATGTAATATACACAGCATTTAGGAATTACAGATTTCATGGCAAATGGGAATAAATCTTAATATTTCTATATGGAGATATTGCTGACAAATATGAAGCAATCCAAACCATTACTTATCTGTCTTTAAATTCTAGTGACAGTGAATACTGTCACATATCTTCCCCCCAAAGGTAGACGAACCAGGTACCAGACCTCCAACTGGTCTGTGCCTGAGTTCGTCGGGTAACAAGTCCCAAAGAGTCCATCCATCGTGGCAGCTTCCTTGAAAAAGTTCCATATAGTTTGTAAGTTTATCTTGGCAAGGCGCATGGAGCTCTCATAGCCGATCAGTCTGTGAAAGTCTGGTTTGGGCAGGCCAGACTGGGCTTCTTGGGCACCCTGTGTCCCTAAAACACACAGGGTGATTTAGACATAAGAGGAGCCTAGGAGGCAGAGAGAAGAACTTTCCAACCTCTCTAAGATAGGCTGTGTTCCACAGACCCTCCCAATGTCTGCACCCACCCAGTACCCCAAACAAATTGTCGGGAAAACAGTGTTACTCACTCAGCCAACCTCTTCCTCTCTCGCAGAACATACCTGCTGCTGGGGATAAGCGTGGAGTGGCCATTCTCCTGGGAGTCCTTTCAGCCGCTGAAGAGAAGACAGGGTGGTGGGGCTCACTTTGTCAGGCTGTTGGGGATCTGGGCCGACTGTCCAGCATCCCTGGGGTGTACAAATGAAGACTGTAGCTTTTGCGAGTGCTGGGCAGAGGTTGGTAGCACTCTGCCCTGTTGCCAGCTCTTCTGCTGGGTTGGGGTTGGTGAATACTACCCCCAGGACCTGGTTGGGGGTCTGCTGTAGAGAGGAGGGATCACCTACCTCCTCCTCCTGGTATTCCTGCGGGGTAGGTTGGGGATCTGGACCGGCCGTCCAGCATCCCTGTAGGTCTGGTGCAGAGACCGTGGTCCCATCTGTACCATTGGGGTCAGGGCTGTTGTCTACCTGTGGTTGGGGAGAACGATTAGTTGTCTCCTCTCCCTGGAAGGTACACTGCTGCTTGGAAGGAAGGATGACACCTTCAGCTCCCTGTAACTCCTGCTGTAGCTGGGGACCTGGGCCGGCTGCCCAGCCTCCCTGTAGGGCCGGTAGAGAGACCTTGGTCCCATCTCCACCTGCCATCGGTGGGTCTTCACAGTACCACCAGTCTGTATTGTCTCTCCAACTCAAGGGTTGTGGGTCTTGATCTGCCACCCAGGACTCCGGCTCTGCTTGCAGGGTAGATTGGGGTGGAATGGAGCAGAGCAGGCATTGGTAGTCCTGCTCCAGTTCCCACTCCATTCTGACCAGATGAATCAGGTCTGACCCCAAGTCATCCGCTTTGGAGAGACCCAGTAGGGCTTCCCTGGTGTCCTGGATTTCCCAGCGCCGAAACTCTGCTGTACATCCAAAGTCCCTCTCCTCAAAGGCCTTCCACAGCAAGCCCAGGCCACTATAGTCCTCACCTTCCGGCATATTGTCGTCAGCCATCCAGTGGTCGTAGCTGGTGGCATACCACTTTAGTGCCCGGTAAGCTTCATCCAGCCACAACTTCTTCCAATTCAGGTTCCACAGCTCCGTCACCCACTCATCCAGGGGTTGCTCTCCTAGGAAAGGTAACCGCAGGGCAACGTATACCTGGAACCGCTGTTCTTCGCTGGGAAGGTTCTCTCTCCGCCTCCACTGCACATCCTCTAAGGCCTCATACCACATTTCCTTTCGAGTGAAATCTCTCCAGTCCAGTATGGCTTCCTCTGATACAGGCCCATCCTGTTGGACCAAGTGTTGCTGCAACCTCCAGAGAAACTCCTCCTCATATGGGGACGGTGCACGGGTGTTATCTCGCTCCATAACGGTACTGGTGTCTCCGAGCTGCTTCTCCTCACACTAGGACACCATCCCACCGCTTGCCACCAATGTAACGGAACAGGGCACCCCTAACCGGTACCTCCGTTGACCGATGCTCCTAGTGCTTCCCGAGGGGCTCCAAGCACTCCAGCAGACACCGTAACCACTTCAGACCCCACAAACCGCCGCAGCTTGGTTAGGGTCTCCCCGTTTCCTATCCACCCCGGACCTCCAACAAGACTCCAGGTTCCTGTGGGTGAAGCTCTCTTTCCCCCAATAAGAGACTAATCCAGGTACCTATAAGTTTCTCTTAAGGCAGACAGACAGAACAATGGGAGGTCATTAACACGTAACAATGCAAAAGGGCAATCCACATTCCCTCCCAATACACAACAAAAGGAAAACCTTTCTGACATTGAAAGATATTTAATATACACAGCATTTAGGAATTACAGATTTCATGGCAAATGGGATTAAATCTTAATATTTCTATATGGAGATATTGCTGACAAATATGAAGCAATACAAACCATTACTTATCTGTCTTTAAATTCCAGTGACGGTGAATACTGTCACAAAAATTATAAAAAATGAATTTAGGTACAGTGTTGCATGACTGCGCAATTGTCATTCAACGTGCGACAGCACTGAAAGCTGGAAATTGGCCTGGACAGGAAAGGGGTTGAAGTGCCTTGAATTAAAGTAGTTAAAATAGGCTACCATTATAGGTTTACCTTTGACAGAGTCAATTTCACTGTCGATAAATTACTACTTATAAGAGATCAATTTATATTTGTCTTCTTAGCCACATCATGTTCATCTTTGGACACTCTGTACGATATACAGTACATATCAATATATCAGCCACTATGTACACCTTTTCATTGTTTAAGCAAGGTGTACATCACTGTGAATGTCTAATGTGTCCAGGACCTCTGGGTCCTAATTTACTGAACCTCTCTCGGTGTTGACACAAATTTTATCTTCATTACTGTCAGATACCCTCATCAGCTTGTATTAGATGTCAGATTTTCTACATCACAATAATGAGTTTCCCATTAAAATGTCCAATTATTGCATTTAAATAGCTGTTTGCTGTACAATTTCAAAAGGGCTTTAATTATATATGCCTATTCGTCAGATGGATTTCAAATAGGAGAGGAGAGTTTATAAGAATTAACCTAGCAAAGCCATTATTGGGCTATGTACAATAGCTTTTTATATTCTGCTAAAAGCTATTAATTTAAAGTGTATCTGTCACTTGATAATATGCAATAAGGTAGCTATTGTCTTCTGGTTCATTTTCTTTTTTTTTTTTTTTTTTCTTTTTGATTTCTTTTATTTCATGAATGATAAATTAATAAAAAGATTACAATGAAGGGGGTATTACAGAGTCACGGACATTTTTACATAGTTAGGATGGATTTTTTAAAGCTTAACTCCAGCCTAGAATAAAAGAGTATGGAGCAGCGCTATATGAAAAGTATAATAGTGAAATAATACAATAGTAAAAATAGTGAAAACATTTTTTTAGAATAACACAATATATATCTCGTGCTTCAACACATACCATGCATATAAAAAATAGATATTGTATGATAAATAAAAAGTGCCTGTGCAAGAGAAACTAAACATCAATAAGTGTTGCACACCATCCGATTAAATATCCAAGGCCCCAAAAAATATCATGTGTAACACTCAAAAAAACTTATAAAGAAGTGTGTCCAAATACACTGTGCAATAATGGGGAGTGACAAGCAAAAAGTCTATTAATTGTGAATACTGTGATTGAAACAGTGACAGAAGTGTTCTTTTCCCCACAACCAATATCCAACACTAAGTGCAGTGGCCGCTCACCTCAAGAGAAATGATAATGCGTCTTTATGAGGGTCAATCATTTGCTGAAGAGGATCACTCCATTATAGGTCAATCGCAGCTCATATAAAATAAAATGAGGATTTCCATAGTGTAATAAGTAAAATAAGGCTTTAATGAAAGCAAGAGTCACTTACAATTAAGTAGGAGACAGCAGATGTAACAAAGGAACCAAACCGAGGGGTACCAGGAAGATAGCAGCATAAAATTCCGAACTTCTGGTCTCGGCAATAGATCAGAAGTGACGTCACCCAGCTCCTCCGACGCGTTGCATCACAATCACGCGACTTTCTCAAGGGCTGGAGGCTGGGTGATCATCGCCAAGATAATAACATGCTTATGAATGGATATCAGCGTTGCCTCTCAAACTCTCTCCTCTGTGCAAGTATCCGCAGGAAAGCCTGTGTGTAGCTCAGCCTCCACATAAGTTTCCAGGTCCTCACCAGCATCCACATGTGGTTTAGGAATATACACACATCTGCCTTTTATTGTAATTTGTATGCAATCTTTCTAATAACAACCAAACAAACAAAAATGTAAACTGTAAAAAAGCTGTTAAATTCTGTCTTCTCTGATCCCTCTGTCCCCAATCCATCTGCTGATAGCACCCAGCCTTGGAGGCTCTGGATATGCTCATTTGGTAAGTATTGCTGGAGGGTTTTGGGGGGGAGGGTGCACAGGGCCAATCTGTACTGTCCAGACAGAGCATCAAGGGTCATGCAGCCTCATAGGACAGTCAGAAGAGAATGAAAACGTCCAATATTCCAAATGGCTCCTGGATGTTCCATTTGTTTCAGCAGTTATCCTTTCATAAATTCCTCAAATGCCAGAAAAAAGCTCCCATAGTTCATTATTGTAAGGGATTACTGCTGAAACAAGTGGAACATCCAGGAGCCAATTGGAATATCAGGAGTTGTGTTTTAAACCAAGCTGAACTTGCGGAGCATTTAATGTGAGGCAAATACGTCTGGTGAGTCATTCTAATTAAGGGTGGTTTTCAGTGGAGCACTGAGGATGATCTGTGGAGGTGAGAGGGGCCACCTGCCTGACAAGGGGCCCTCTGAGGCTCCGAAACGTTGCTGTATATTTTTCCATGTGACCACGGAATAAATCTTTGGACCCTTCTGAGGAATCCTTGGTGTGCTGATGACATTTTTTTAACTTTGAGTAGCCATGGTTTCCAGCCTATGGTCATTGCAGCACCCAGCAACACTGAACAGCCGGTTTTCTTGTATGTGTGCGTGGGGAATATTGCGTTTTGAATTGAAATAGAAAAGGTCACAGAGGCATGATGGCAATTTTTATGGTGTTATTCCAATTATTGGCTCCATTTCCTTTGTACAATACTTTAAATATATTTCTCTTTTCAGGTATTCAATAAAACACAAAGTCCACATAGATCTCATTTTAAACGTTTGCTTTAATAGAAAGAAACTGACTTTGAATTTGTGCTCATAGCGTTATGTTCACATGCATTGGGTGAAGGCAGTAATGTTGAATGCAAGACTGGTATTGGAGTCTCATAACAGATATTGTGCATGCGTGTGTACTTAGTGACCCAGAATAAACCCAGAATATAACATGGGAATTTGGTCAGATGATTGAAATAACATTATAAAAATTGCCATCCTGAGTGTGTGACCTTTTCTGTTTGAAAGAGGCTTGCAACAGAGGTGAGTGCATTCCCGAATGAGGTAGTAAATCACGGTGTGGGGCGAAGGATTGCCTTATCTGAATTTCATCACGTCTTTTGGCAAAGGTTTAGAATTCACGTGTTCATTGTATGCAGTTGGTTTGTACTTATTGATGTCGATGTGAAAAAACAGCAGACACTATAAGAATACATTATTTTTATATTTATTTGCTTGTTTTTTCCTTATTTTGGATTTTGCAGATTAAATGTATGTACTAATTTTATGTATGTAGCACTGCCTCCTAGAGGACTGCTGAGAATTACACTTTCTGGATTCCCCTTGGTTACCCTTAGCAACTGATAGCAGACAAATAGCATTAAAAGTCCTTGGCTTAGTCAATAATTAATATAGGGGATGTTGGTTTTTTGTGTTTTTATTTAGAACTGGGATAGGAGAAGGTATGAGTGGGATACTCCAACTATGAACTATGCACAATCTCGAGGACAACTAGCTGTAGTGTGCGGCAAGGCCACTGCTTCACCTAGTAACAGAAATGAAGATAGATAATGTGATCCTGTTTGAGTTATTCTTCAGGGTTCTAACTTGGCACCCCTTTCTCACTTGCTGTGTGCACTGACACTTGTCCACTGACTTCCCGGTACTCACGGACACTGTTTTTTCCCAAGGTTGCTCTGCCTCCAACTCCACTTGTCAGCTTCCTGGATCTCCTGGCTCAGCACCACACTTTTGGCTCACTAGGCCGACTACCTGTTACCACCTTCCACAACAGACAGGAGGAGAGACAGCCTTTACCCTCCTCCTGGGACCTGGCTTCCCGCTCAAAGACACCTTGTCACATGTGCCCTTGGCTTTTATAACATATCCCATGATGTACCACTGTTTGTGCCAACCCACTGGGATAGTCATAAAAGCCTGTGTGTCACTGGCTGGGTTTCCTCCACTGTCCAACAGGCTCCCCTATTGGATACAGTGGGGACACTCCCTCAGCCCAGATGAATCACAGCCTGAGCACATGTAACAGGCCTAACTACTGATCAGGCTCCCCTGATAAGCAGATGGAACAGACTATGATTTACGTGCTACTCCCCTGTTAAGCAGGCACAGCAAACTATTCTCCCTGCCTAGCACCTATCTAGGTGGATGCTAAATGTACATTATATGTGTAGCACCCTCCTAGGTAGGTGCTAGGAAAAGTATATATATATTAGCCCTGTCTGCTTATCAGGGGGCCTGATCATTCAGTTAGGCTGTCATGTGCTTCTAGGTGTGGTCTGTTGACTCTGGGGAGTCTCCCCACTGTATCCAATGAGGACTCTTATTGGACAGAGGAGGAAACCTGGCCAATAGCCCAACCAGGCTTATAGCTGTCTCAGTGAACGGAGGTTGCCGCAATGCACCCTGGGATCAGATGTAAGTCTGGGGGGAGCAGGTGGTCTTTGGCGGGAAGCAGAGTCACAGAAGGATTCTGACTGCTGTCTCTCCTCCTGTCAGAGCAAGTGAGGGTGCCCTGAGCGATTGGCGGAAAGGACCGGGGTTGAGCTGGGCTACAGGAAGGATCCAGAGTGCTGTGGACCGAGTGGAGCTGATGGGCAGAAGTTTCCTGGAAAAACAGTGTTGTGAGTACTCAAAAATGCCCAGGGGTCTGCCTGAGAGAGGGGACCACTCCAAATGGTCAAAGGGATCCGGGAGCCAGCTAGCCAGTAGTGGTGGCTTAGCAAGGGGGTGCCAGTATCTAAGCCCTGAAGATTAGAGAGAGAAAGGGGGCCCCGGTGCGGGCCCTGAAGTGTTCAGCATGGCAGCAGTGTATTCAAGTAGCTACCTCAGCAGGAGTGCTTAGGGGAGCTTGAAGAGGACTCCTTTAGTCAGAAAGCAGTTCCAAGTCAATTCAGCGTTAACAGGCATCCGGCTAGCATTAACCAGCATCAAGTCAGCGTTGATAGGCATTTAGCCAGCGTCAAATCAGCGCGAAACAAAAATATCCAAGTGTCTCTGCCAAATGTGCCTAGTTTAGTTCCAGGAGTATCCCACTGATCCCTTCTGCCATCCAAGTTACCAAATAAATACAAAAAAACAAATATACTGGACTGGTCATTGTCTCAGTGATCACACTTGGAGAACATGCTTAAATGTGCTGTTGTTGCTAGCAGTAGCCCAGGGGGACCCATATCCAGTAAAAATGGCTGGGAATTGTGCTACATATGCTTTTTTTGTGATATTTAATTCTTGTCATAATGGTTATATAATTTTATGAGAAAAGGTGTGTTTAACTGGTTTTGGTTTGCAGGTGACTTAATAAAGAGATATACGGTATATGATCAGGCCTTGGAATCTGCTAGTTCTGTGCACCCTTACCTCCAAACACGGGTCCCATTTGGCGGCCCCCATTCGGACCTCTGTCATTGCAGACCTGCACACGATAATATCACAGCTCACCATTCGTTGCTGTAAAAAAAATAGGCAGAGAAGGTCTTCCACTATTTGCCTCCTCTCCAGGGTTCTGACAGATGAAATCATCTACTGCAAAGCCCAGAAGAGGAAGCAAGTAGTGAAAGACCACCTCTGCCATCTCTGCTTACCACAATGAATGGTGAGCTGTAGTATTATCATGCGTGGGTCCATGCTGATAGAGGTCTGTAGTGCCATACCTCCTTGAAGAATGTTCTGAAGCACCTGTAGCACTGCTAGGCTAGAGGAACCTGCCAGGGTAAGCTGTTTTCACATGTGCTAAGCAGTTAAAATCACCTAGTAATGCTTCTGCCCATTTACTTCTTGGAATATCGCAAGTTTCCAAACTCTGAAGGCTCGTTTACATCAGCTCAATAATGTAATATTGCTGTAGATGACATTTTGGGGCATTTCAATGTCCACACTACTCTAATTCACAGAAGCTATACGCACAGTTGTCACAGACATTTTCCTATTACCCTGCTGAACTATTAGGGTAAAGTG
Source organism: Pelophylax lessonae (assembly GCF_965119305.1). Classification (NCBI taxonomy): domain Eukaryota; kingdom Metazoa; phylum Chordata; class Amphibia; order Anura; family Ranidae; genus Pelophylax; species Pelophylax lessonae. Next base: position 67,273,906 of record NC_138777.1, read on the forward strand.
ATTTCAAATACATAGGTTTGGAATTTCCTAGGTAATAAATACATTTTACTACACAATTGGGTATCAATAATATAACTTTGAGTGGCAGCAGCTCAACTTTGCATGTTCCCGTCTAACTATTCAATTTCAGTTATCCATAAAATAGTATTAAATGTGAATATAACAGCTATGGCTGCAGAACACAGATCTACGCTCGGCTTTTGAGAGCAGGATCCATAGTCACACTGAAGTGTCCCAAGCTAATTTTATGAGGAGCTTGAAGCAAGTATAAATTAGCTGAAGGATAGATATTAGACAACAGCAGGAGAAATATGATATTGTCAGTGTTCTCATTTGTGAAAATATAATGGCCCTCCAAGCTTGATCCTACTGTTTTCTATCTGATCATGAAATAAGAACCATTACAGCCATTCCTTAAGATAAAGAAGTATGGCAAAAGTGATGTACCGTAACCAGCCTATCCATGACCAGCAGAGCAAACTGTGTTAGGATCTAGTAAGCCTTCTTGAGGCTTGCTATTTTTCTTAAAGAATGAGCCACTGCATTATTTTTACATGCGGCTGGAGGGGGTCCCACCCCCTCACGCTGCCGCTGCCTTTACCAGGCTCTACCAAGCGATCAGAGAGCCCTGTAAGGATGCAACCAGTGGTACCCAGCTCTGAGCATAAAGTGAGAGGAATGGATGTTGTTCCTCCCAGTGTGTGACGTCAGAAACTGGAAGCAGCAAAGATTTAGCCACTTCTGGTTTCTGGTCTTTGCTTACCAGGCCAGTAAAGCAGCCAATCAGACTGATCTGCATCTGATCGGCTGCATTGAAGGCCAGAGGAGAGATCTGAGGTCTAATAGACCCCATATCTCTCCATATATAGAGAACCTGTAACTGCCCATGCTATTACACGTTATATTGTTCATCCCTTGTAATAGCAATAAAGTTCATTAAAAAAATGTATAGGAACAATGGTAAATAAATAAATAAAATACAAAATAAAGTGCCTACATTCCCCCATGCTCACGTGCAAATGTGAATGTGCATGTAAGTCCCACAAGCATTTATAAACGATGATATCACCATACAGATAAGGTATCGCAATGAACGTCAGAGCAAGAGTGATACTTTTAGCACCAGACCTCCTGTGCCACTCTAAACTGATAACCTGTTAAGGCTTTTAAAGTGTGCCTATGGAGATTTTTAGTAATTTGCTGCTATTCCATGGGCGGACGCAATTTTAAAGCATGACATTTTTGGTATTAATCTACTCAGCATAACATCATATTTTATAACTTAGCAAACAATTGGATATTATATTGTGTTTTTGTGCATTACAATTCATTAAAATTTAATTTTTTTTTGCCAAAAATGTGTGTTTAAAAAATTGCTGTACAAATATTGTGTGGCATTAGAAATATGCAACACCCCCCATTTTATTCTCTGGGGCCTCTGCTTAAAAAATATATAATGTTTGGGATTTCTAAGTAGATTTCTAGCAAAAAAAAATATTTTTTTTTAAATGTAAGAGAGGAATGTCAAAATTGGCCTGGACTGGAATTAGTTGATGCAGAGAATGCATTAGGGTAAAAAACCTTCAACCATTAGGCCCCGTTCACACTGGGGCGACGCTACTTCCCGCGACCTCGGAGCGGCCGGCACGGACTTCATAAGATTGAAGTCTATGCAGGTCGCTCCGGGTCGCCCCAAAGAAGCTCCAGACCCTTTTTCTAAGTCGGAGCGACTTGTGTCGCTCCTATTAGAACGGGTCCACAGCTTCTCTATGCCAGGTGACCTGTCAGGCGACCAGGTCGCCTGACAGGTCGCCCCAGTGTGAACGGGGGCTAAGAACTACTTTATAATAAACTAAATGAAGCTAAAGCAATATTGACTACAAGCCTGATATACAAATCCAAACAATTTAATCTTTAATCTTTAAATTTTCTTTTAGTTTTGATGATTATGGCTTACAGCTAATGAAAACCCAAAATGCAGTATCTCAGAAAATTTGAATATTACATAAGACCAATAAAAAAAAAAAAAAAGTATTTTTAATAAAGAAATGTTGGCGTACTAAAAAGTATGTCCATGTACAGTATAGTATGTACTCAACACTTGGTCTGGGCTCCTTTTGCATGAATTACTGCATCAATGCGGCGTGGCATGGAGGCGATCAGCCTATGGCACTGTTATGGTGTTATGGAAGCCCAGGCTGCTTTGCTAGCAGATTTCAGCTCATCTGCATTTTTGGGTCTGGTGTCTCTCATCTTCCTCTTGACAATACCCCAAAGATTCTCTATGGGGAGTAGGTTTGCTGACCAATCAAGCACAGTGATACCATGATCAATTAACCAGGTATTGGTACTTTTCGCAGTGTGGGCAGATGCCAAGTCCCACTGGAAAATTAAATCAGCATCTCCATAAAGCTGGTCAGCAGAGGAAAGCATGAAGTTCTCTAGAATTCCCTGGTAAAGGGCTGCGCTGAGTTTGGACTTGATAAAACACAGTGGACCAACACCAGGAGATGACAAGGCCCCCCAAATCATCATGGACTGTGGAACATTTAGCATTTCATTTGAAAATCAAGGTCCCAGAGTCTGTAGGAAGAGTGGAGAGGCACAGAATCCAAGTTGTATGAGGTCCAGTGTGAAGTTTCCACAGTCAGGGATGATTTGGGGAATCCTATCATCTGCTGGTGCTGGTCCACTGTGTTTTATCAGGTCCAAAGTCAGCGCAGCCTTCTATCAAGAAATTCTAGAGCACTTCATTCTTCCCTCTGCTGACCAGCTTTATGGAGATGCTGATTTTATTTTCCAGCAGGACTTGGCTCCTGCCCACACTGCCAAAAGTACTAATACCTAGTTTAATGATCATGGTATCACTGTGCTTGATTGGCCAGAAAACTCACCTGACCTAAACCCCGTGGAGAATATGTGGGGTATTGTCAACGGGAAGATGGGAGACACCAGACCCAACAATGCAAATGAGCTGAAATCTGCTAGCAAAGCAACCTGGGCTTCCATAACACATCAGCAGTGCCACAGGCTGATCGCCCCCATGCCACGCAGCATTGATGCAGTTCTTCATGCAAAAGGAGCCCCAGCCAAGTATTGAGTGCATACTATACTGTATATGGACATACTTTTTTAGTAAGCCAACTTTTTTAAAAAATCTTTTTTATTTATTGGTCTTGTGTAATATTCAAATTTTCTGAGATATTGGATTTTGGGTTTTGACTAGCTGTAAGCCATAATCATCCAAATTAAAGGAAGAAATGCTTGAAATATATCACTCTGTGTGTACTGCAGCTATATAAAATATATGAGTTTCACTTTTTGAATTGAAATAAAAAAACTTGTTGATGATATTCTAATTTTATGACATGCACCTGTATTTCAAATCACTAAATGATTCCCTAACATAGGAAAAAATTTAATTGCATACACATTCAGCTGCTTAGGCATGTTTTCATCATATCCTTAAAACAAATTGCCCAAGCTTGTAATGGTTATGCTTTAATTACAAATAAAGTCTTTCCATACTATGAATGTTCCCCAAGGTTGTTCTGCTCCCAAAGGTATTTACACTTTAATGTCACATTAGACACAATAGTGCAAGCACCGGTGTCGATATCTTACAAATTAACAGTGCATATCATGGCACAAACAAGCAGAGCATCTACATATCTTCCATCCCACGGTATGTTAAAAATACAAATTAATAAAAGAAAAATGAGCTGCTCGCTAAATTAAAGTCAAGGGTTTTGGTTACATGATTTTGAGAATAATATGACAAGACAAGTCCAATCAAGCTGTTTTCAGTCCCACGCTGTTCATTGGTTCGTATTTCTTCATTGAGCTACATAAAACTATAAATACATCTCCATTAGCATTATAATTATCATGTAGTTATTATATGATCCAATTACTAACCAAGAGATAAATTTATGACAAACTCAATTTATGTACAGATGCATGGCGATGGTTTAGTGATTCTGGGCTATAATTTTGTATTCATAATTATTGCTGGTGTCGCTCTCCCCCCTCCTCTCAGTCAGCAGTAAAATTCTGTCTGCAGTTTCCTGGCTCACCGATCCTGCTGCCGTCAGCCTGCACTGCAGTGAAAGCCAGGATTCCCAAAAGTATGTGAGCTCTGGTTTGAAAAAAGAAAAAAAAAAGAAAATGTGCGTGAAGCTGTCATGAAAGTTTTGGCGGATAAAAGTGCTGCCTGTAATTTCAATAGACATTTGTTATGTATTCAGGTAATGTGAAAAGAGAAAAGCGAAAAGAGGTCTAGGATCTGTGTCTAGAAGTTTTCATATGACTGGCTCAAATATAAAAATCTATAATGAAAAACAAAAAAAAATGTTTTTCTATTACTTTGTTGATGACTTTATTCCATAGATCCTTCTTTTCTCAAATTATTTATTACAGTCCTCTGTCATTTTAAAAAAATATTAGAACTCAAGATTTAGGACACATGCAGAAAAATTCAGCTTTTTTATTGGTTTATTTTATTATTATTTATTATTGTTTTATTTTATTTTTATTGTTTTATTTTATTTTATTTTTTTATGTCTCTGACAATGTGTTCATGCACATTATGGCATTTAATTTTTTTTTTTTTTGAGCAGCCTTCAGGGGCATAACAATTGCCCCAAACCTGTGTTCAGGCAGAAGCCTACTGGCATAATTTACGCACATACATGCATAATTACATGTGTATGCATTTAAATGATTCCAAAAGTCAGAATAATTAAATATCCTAGCCAAAAGAATGAGTTTACGCAATTGCGCTTCAAAATATGCATACACATATGTTATTACAGGTCAAAACAGTGGCAGAAAGAGCCTGCATAGATAGGTGTACTTTAATACATCATGAAGCCTAAAGGATTATTTATAAGTACAATTCTAAATTATTTTTTGCATTACAGTAGAAATGTATTTACCAGGTAAAGGTCCTTGCAAATAGTACTGATGCATGAACTCCAGATCTTCCTGGTCGAAAGGTTCTGTGCAAAAACTGGGAGTATGGACCCTAAAGTGTGTGCGTTTATGCATGTACAGTATATGCTTGTGTATTTTTCTCCTCATAAAAAAATTTCTAGCTTCTAGAATGCCAAATATTCAAATTATAAAATTTACTATTTAAGGATGAGGTGTGAATTATGCATTTACATACATAAAATATTAACTAGTATCACTGATTTTTTTATTTATTTTTACTGATCTAAACACGGAGCTAGTTTACTCACAATTATACACCTGTGTGTATACAGACTCATTAAAAGCAATTAGCTACAATCAAATAAGTAAAAAAAATAATAAATAAATAAAATGCCTGAATGTCTAAAAATATGCCATTTTGGCACTCGTGTGCAAGAGTAAAAAAAGAATATATGTATGGCTCAGATCCAAATTAGTATGTTTAATTTAAACATGATAAGTGGAGCATGCAGGCTTACTCAAGTAATATTTACTAATCCAGTACACCAGATCATTTGCACCATAAAGGCTCAAACATTTTGTTTCATAAAATGCTCTTAAAATGATTGCAAAGTCTAAAATATATTTTTTTCAAATATCAATCATGTTATACTTACCTGCTCTGTGCAATTTTATTGCATAGATCAGCCCCAAACCTCCTCTGGGTCCCCTGTCGGCACTTTTGGCTCCTACTCTTCTTTGTGCACCACGGACGCCACCAACTGAAGAACATTCTATCCCTAAAACGTCTATAAATGTTGACTTCCTGATACTTCAGGACCTGGGTTCAGTGGCTCAATCTGATTTTTAAAGTGCCTTTACCACTACAGTGTCCCGTAGAGAGGTAGTTCAGGCAGGAGGAATCACAAAGTGTAGTAGAGGACCAGTAAATTCACACTCCCGAAATTTCTGGATTATTGAACCATCTTTAATTAGCAATATTTATTACAGCAGAGACTAGTTTGGCTTGAGAGAAAAGTATTAACTATCTTCTTTGCAGGGCACACTTTAAAGTGCACATGTGTTTTGCTTATGTAGGCCAAAGACACAGGTTTATCTTAAAGTAGTTGTAAACCTCAGTCATGAAACCTGAACTAATCACATACTGTATATCGGTAGTGTTTACGTATCTCTCTCCAAAGCTCTAAGTGTCGTTTCTCTCTGGTGCTTTGTTCCTCTGTTATCAGCATGTCTCACTTCTGACAAGTCTTCCTGACACATGAGATACATTTGTGATGGGGAGGGAGCTTAGCACATAGCTTGTCTATTCAGGACACAGCTCTGTATCCCTCCTTCGCTCCTGTTTGCTGCATGGAGAGGGGATGGGCCTTTCCTCCAATCAGGTCTCACACAATGTAACTGCGGCTCTCCACCCCCTTCTTTGTGATACTAACAGATGTAGAAGGATTTTAAAACAATTCTGCCCTTTTGAAGGGGTGTAGGGAAGAGAAGACTGCAGATAAACAAGCAAAACGTATGTAGGAGGATTTGTTTCATCTCTGTGTATCACCTGACGCTATTCACGTCACTGGGTGTATGAAAGGGTTTACAACCAATTTAAAGCTGGTGTTCAGGTACGGATATTATTGCATAGATACATTGGTCATTTGGTTCTATTCTATTTGGTCTTTGGACATTTGTTCTATATCTGGCCAATCCCTGTGGACGTTAGAAATAACTATAGTGGGCACTGCTACTACAGTGATTGCTGCCAGCTTCCTGGGTCCATGCCGAGCAGCTGCCCTGCTGCTTAATGAATACAGGAGGTTTCTCAGTCAATAAATGCAAAGTGTTCTCTGATTGGAGGAGGTGTAAATCATAACCTAACATAACCGCTCTGCTTTGTCCGGTTAGTTAACACTTTGCATTCAAAGGGAAAATGCAAAGTGTTCTCAGAAAGGCGTCCATGTCGAGCAAGCATTCTACAATGTTCACTTAGCAGCAGGGCACCCGGAAGATAGTGGAGATCACTGGAGTAGCGGTGTCTCCTACAGTGATTTCCATCTTTCCTGGGTATTTCTCAGGAATGGCATCAATGCACCAACGCAACTATGTGAAAAAAGCCATACCTGAACTTCAGGTTTAATGCTGACTCCTGCAGATACCTATATCCCTATATCAGCATGTTAGCACAGAAAATGTTTGAAAAAAAAAGACAAGACAAAGGGTAACTCACATTTTAAAAAGATCGAACAGGCATATAAAGAATCCTGGGGCCAGCAGTAGGAGTCTCCTGGGCAGTCCTGGATGAAACTGGCATCAAGGTAATAGAGCTGTTTTCATAAATAGTAGCAGGAAGCAGCCAATCTGGTGTGGAACACAAGATGGCACCTGACATGATGTCACTCGGGAGGCCGTGCTGACATGGAGGGGGCTGTAATGCGCTTTCGAAGCTTCTGCTGCTTAGTCAGACCTTTTTTCTTTTCTGTACCTATATCATTTCACCTTCATTCACTAACCTTCTTTCATGTTCATTTTAAAATCAAATCTTGCATCCATCCCATGCTCAGCAATGATACAACTAATGTGCTCTTCTCTGGTTTCCAAAAAAACAGATGGTACCACTGCAATCCATCTTTAAAGGAAAACTGTGCTGGTTTTATTTTTCAGTTTATACTCTTTTAAACCTATATTCTTATGCCTATGGTTTAAAATGTTTATATACAATCTTACAAGGTTTTTACAAACATGTAATACAAGGTGCGCCCATGACACTGGATTCACAGAGAAATGTATGGATTTATAAAGAGAGAGCACAGCAAACTTTCCTACTGTTCAGTCCCTCTCTCTCTTTCTTGCTCTCTCTAATTGAAACTTCCAAGCCCTGACTGAACTCAGCATGCAGAGAGAACAAGGTATCCTAAAGTCACTTTTCTGAGCCATTCAGTTTGTGTGTCACCTTGAGCTATTGATCGCTATAAACAAAAGGCTTTTTTCATAAAATATAAGAATTTTCTGATAACAATGAAATATCATTTTTTCAGCTGGCTGGAAATTAGAATACAAAATATTCCTACACAATAGCGTATATGTATTTATTTATAAATGATTTTTTTTTTTCATAGATGTTAGTCCTTACATAATATTTAAAGACGGTATTTTAAAGTGGAGTTCCACCCTAATTTTATACTTACCTCCATCTTCTCGCTCTGGGTCACCTGAAAAAGAAATGGATAATCACATTTTTTTTTTTTACTTACCTCGTAGCGAAGAAAATATACTTACCTTACTTCCTTCTTCCTCCTTCCTCGGCCGCGGCCCGTCGTCACTTCCTGGCTCTGCAATGATTCCTGGGAGTTGAACGTCATCGCTCCCAGGAATCATTGCGCCTGCACCGGCCCCGACCTCAGTTCCGGGGCGCGCGCGTCATCCCCTTCTAAACAGCTTCTGGGCATGCCCAGAAGCTGTGGAGGGATGACGCGCGTGACCCGGAAGTGACGGCGGGGCCAGCGCAGGGCATCGTGGGACCGAAGAAGGCGGAAGAGGACGCCGAAGAGGATCTCGCTGGCTTCAAGCTGCCCACATCTGAGATGCAGCGCTGGACAAGATGTTTTCAAGGTAAGTATTTGTCCTAACAGGTAAGTGCAACCCGGGACAGATCAGAGGCTAGCCATTGTGGAATGTACTAGCCCTGACTGTCCCGGGGGTATTTCTAAAAAAAAATAAAATTCCAGGGTGGAACTCCGCTTTAAAGATCACTTTATTTTTCCTTTAATCCTTTGGCTAACAGGGTCTTTTTTTTTTTTTTTTTTTTTGCACACATGCCCAAGGGCACATTTTAGACCTGAAGATTAGTTAAATTTGATGTAAACCCAATTTATGAAATTTGGCCTGGGCCTGTAGTGTTTAATTATATCTCTCCAAAGTACTAAGTCCTATGATTTTCTGCTGCTCCGTTCTTCTGTTATCAACATGATAACTTCTGACAAGTTCTCACACTGGAGATAAAAATTTGCGTTGGGGTGGGTGCTACAAATAGATTAGCAGAGAGCTGGTCTATTCACAGCACAGCTCTGCAAGTATCTTCATTCCTCTGCCTATGTGGAGGGGGATGTGAGCCTTTCCTCCAATCAGCGGTCACACAGTGTATGCCAGGACTCCACTCCCACAGCTGAAACAGGAAGAACAAATTGTAACACGATGTTAATTTTCTAAAGGATATAGCAAGCTGTTCACTTCACTGGGAAAATGTGAGATTTAAGGATCCCCAAAACATAATATGTTTTCTGAAAGCAAAGACCCTAGAAAATAAAATGGTGGTAACTGCAATTAACTAAGTGACTTAACTAAGTCTTCACTTAAGTTGTGAAGGTTAATGGAGTAATCTTTCCATTTGTGTCCCTTTCTGATACACAAAAATAGTGTGACTCCCAACAAGGTGCCAACTTTCTCCTGTCCTGCTGCGTGGCGGTGTTTCGTCTTCACGGAAAATATATCTCGCAGGTCAATTGTTTCCTTTTTCTGCTGTTGGCTGCTTTTGGAGCTGCCTCCTTGCTGCAGGATTCTGCTAGATCTGCGACTCCATTTCACATGTGGTGTTTGGCTTCCGAGCTCATCTATTTTTATAATGTATGTATACAATCTTACAAGGTTTATTTACTAACATGTAATACAAAGTGCGTCACAGAGAAAAGTATGGATTTATACTTATAGAGCACAGCAAACGTTGCTAATGTTGATCCTCTCTCTCTCCCCTCTCTCTCTCTCCCCCTCTCTCTTCCCCTCTCTCTCTCCCCCTCTCTCTCCCCCCCTCTCTCTCTCCCCATCTCTCTCTCTCCCCCCCCCTCTCTCTCTCCCCCCCTCTCTCTTCCCCTCTCTCTCTCTCTCTCCCTCCCCCCCTCTCCCTTTCTCTTTCTCTCTCCCCCTCTCCCTTTCTCTCTCTCTCTTCCCCTCTCCCTTTCTCTCTCTCTCTCCCCCTCTCCCTTTCTCTCTCTCTCTCTCCCCCTCTCCCTTTCTCTCTCTCCTGTTTTCTCAAATTGAAACTCCCAAGGCCTGACTGAACACAGCATGCTTTGAGTACAAGGTATCTATAATTCAGTCTTCTGAGCCATTCAGTTTGTGTTTCACCTTGAGCTGTTGATCACTATAAACAAAAGGCTTTTTTCATAAAAGAATCTTCTGATAAAAATGAAAGAGAGTTATAGTTTTAACTACTGGTTGCAAATTACAATACAAACTATTCATATACAAGATTTCATATTTATCTGACTAAAAAAATTAATATGTTTTAAATGGAATTTAGTAGCGTTGCACCGAAACCAATATCTGTATCATTGTACTCATGCAAATGTTCCGATACCTAAAACTGATACCTTTTTCATGCACTGCTAAGAATCAAATATGATCTGAACAGGAATGCGGTGCAATTACTGACTGAAGAACATTAAAATATCCAAATACTGTGCTAGGACAAAAAAACAGATCCAAAATAGTTTTACAATAAATATAAGTCCAATGAAAGAGTCTTGAGCAGCTAGCACAAAGTCCTATTGGTAAAGGATGGTATAATAGAGTTAAATAAACAGCAGTGCTCAGAGTATGTTCCAGACAGTCCTCATGTGACATAAGCACAAAAACGGTGAAAAGGAAATGATAGATCCACCACCAAGGGGAAGAAACACACTGTCTCTTACCAGATTCCAATGACAACTGGGTTGAACAGCAGTCAAAGTGAGCTGATGTAAAATCACTTGGTCAGTGAATCCAGATTCCTTAGAAGCATGAAGACAGACTCCAAAAGCATATAAATTAAGAAATAGAAAGCAATCATTGCGCAGATATCTCAGTCCATTCAAATTATTTATGTTCTTTCCTTCCCAAAGACAATATTCTGAGATTTTATTGAAGTTAGCATGAAACAGCATAAATAGGGAACACCTGAGACCAAGCAGCTGTAATCAGTGTGAGACTGTAGGCATCACTGGTGGGCAAACAGAGACTGAGGATGACAGGGAGTCAGCCAGGTCAAAGTATGGATATTAGCAGCAGCGTTCTAGGCTGCACAAAAGGATGACAGCTGTCAAGATCTCTGGTGGATATTGGGAGAGGGGGTGTACACGACACGTTTCCAGGGACTTGCCCTCTTCTTCAAGTGGGTTTATGGAGGAGGAGATGTTTAAGAATTTTTCCCCTTATGGGAGACTATAAATGTATATGCGGGCCTCTCTATGATAATGTAGAATGTGGTTGATTTATTTAGGAATAGAGAGACACGTAACTGTAACGTAACTAAGTGGAAGATTGTGATTGTGTAAAATGAATGCAAAACTTCAATCAAAATGATTGTGAAAAAAAAGAAGAGTAACTTCTTTAAGGCTTCATGTACACCAGACATTTGAAAACCTCTCCTGAATGCTGGAACTTGACAGCAAGTAACTGACGGTTAAAAAACGTCAGTTTTGCCGCGTTTACATGCCACATTTTTTTGTGTTTAGTGGCGTTTGCGTTTAGAAGCATTTTTACATTGTAAAATGATCAGAAATGTATTCCCATTGAAAACATCTATAAACAAAACGCTTATAAACGCGTGTTGCCATGTTTAGACACGTTTGCACACTGTTACAAGCATTTAACGTTTCAAATGTCAATAAACTTCCTTCCGCATTTTTTTTTGCTTTCAAATAAATGCCACTAAACTCAACTGCCTCTAAAAGACTATAAACGTCTCAGTGTACATGGACAAATAAGATAATATAGAAGAGAGTTCAGGGGCTGCTTAAAAAAAAAATGCCCAACTGCTCCTAAACGTCCGTTTATCAGCAGCAGTGTACATGAGGCCTTACTCTTAGCCTCCTCTGAATCTCCAAATTCCATTTTCTTCTGCTGTGACCCAGCAATCCTATTAGAGGGTATTGTGATTTATGTTAGAGGGTGGCTATGTTTATTATCTTTGGAATAAAGTCACTCTTACAGGGAAGCAGAAAACACAGTAACAAATGTTTTCATGAAAAATGGATTACAGGCCATTAGATAGTGGATGTGTATGGATTATTTTTGGAGAATAGTTTAGTTTAGTATCACTTTAACAATAAGGCTCAATGCACAAAGCTATAATTATTGTTATTTTTAACAATTAGAGCAGAAAATCCATCGTACTGCTGGCTTCCTCATAACGGTGACCAGCAAGGTGAACCCTGCATGGCGGTGCCAGCCAACGGACTTTACGTCAACTGATGACCTTTGGGACAGCCTTACTATTATGAAGTGCCTGTTTTTATCTCCTAACATGTGAGTTTCCAATTATATACTATACAATAAATCGGTTTTAAAGTCTGCACTTAGAGGTGCCTCTCCCTCTTGTTTTTACTTGTAACCTTGCTGGAATCTGGCTTCTGTTCCCATATTGATGGCAGCCCTAAGTTATTTGACTATATAGTACACTGCACCAAGTATATGGACTTCTTTATGTACGTTTACCATGAGATTTGTAGCAATTGAGCCTTATTTTTGTTTTAATCAATGTTTTAGAAGCCCCTAGTGCTGCAAGCTGCATATTCTCATCCCAGCTTCACGCGTTACATACCAACTGTTATTACCCTTTTGCTATTTATCGCAAATATGACATTCTAGATGATCTATATACAGTTCTACCTCTGTCTACCTTCTCTATAGATGTAACACTCACAGGTAAAATTTGCCACACACTATATGGGAAATTCAAACACCTAGAAAGGATTATAAAAACTGGTAACCAACAATGGTGGGATACATTTTTCCTACAAAAATATGTAGAGACCAAAATATCACCTAGGGGACTTAGAGTCATAAAAGAATGCCCTTTCCTTGATACCAATGTGGAATGGGCAGGTATTGCTGAGGTTTGCACATCCAAATGGATGGAGGTTCTCTAAAAACCACAGGCAACACAAATTTGAAACATTGACACATGAAATTCAGATTGTAGCACAAGATATTCTCAGCTGTCAGAAAATCATTCCCCTATCCTGGCTACACACGCTCATGGAAAACACCAAAAGGGATGAGGATACCCCCATCAAAACGAAGTTAGGCAAATTCAGGCAGGATCTAGATGATTATAATTTTGATCGGGTGTTCTCCTGGAAACACAGATCTGATAATTTTTCTAAAAAAACCTCCCGGCCACTAGGGTCACCCAAGTACTCCCACCCGCCAATATCAATAAACCACCTTCTCTTTTAAGCCTCATCTTGCCCCATCATGCTCCAGTTATACATCCACCTACCCCCCACCAAAGACCAAAAAGACATACTGGAATCAACGGCTCAGACAAAGGTATTACTAGTGGTTTATTTGACCTTACTCAATTTTACAATAGACAGCCAGTGTCCCCAAATCCCTCTAAACACCAAAAAACTGTCTCTAATCCTGTTTCCCAGACACGCATCAATATAAATAGAGACAATCTGTCTCATAACAATTAGAATCTTGAACCCCCAGTTACCAGCACTCTTTCCTTCTCCCTAAATAATACCAATAACATTCATGGCAGCTCCACCTTACCTTTGGACACACCTGTTATTGACACTACTCCCACCAATTCCAATGATGGACAGTCAGAACACTTTGATGTCACTTCTGTCCCTATAAGCCCACTTGATCATTCTACTGCAGTCAGACAATCTCCCACTGGTACAACCCATTTACTTGATATTATACCAGATTCATTCCCCTTCATACCAGATTCAGTCTCCAATAGCCCACATTTTCTAGTACACAGTCCTCCTTGAACCCTACCCGAAAAAAGAAAACACATAGGAGAGGATGGCTAGGAGGACGAAAAAGATCTCAATACAAATCTACTAAAATTCCACAGACTGTAAAGATATACAATTTGTCATCCCATGTTTTATCTACCACTGACAGTTCCCTTTTAAGCTGGGGTTTCAATTTTGCTCCAGTCAATAGGCCGAACCCCTTTCTCCTATTTAAAGATCTCAACAGATATATTACACATCTAACACTTAAAATATATTTCCATCTAAAACAAGAAAAGGACAAAACAACTTCACGTAATGATATTACTCCCTCCACCCCACCCCCTGTTATCTTTGATTTTGAGACTGATATTATAGACACTTTGGACATGTTATCTATAGATGACAGCTCCCTCAGTCTGTTTACACATCTAGCAACCTCTCCACCTATAGTTCACTTATCCATAAAGCCCAGGTTAATTTTCAATTTTACCTATCACATGCCAAAGGTCCATACTTAAAGAGTTTTTATAGGGTAGTCTATGTTGATTTCCTTTAACTCTGTAGTCATCCCTCCTCCTCCACCCCTAAGACCAATAACCTATCTCAATTTGAAAATAAAGCTCTCAATCTTCTAATGCAAACACTAGACATTATTATCAAACAAGCAGACAAGGGTGGAGGGATTGTCATACAGAACAAAACTGACTATGTGGCTGAGGCTAACAGACCCCTATCAGATAACACTGTATACCAAAAACTTAAAAAAAAACCCCTAAAAACTGAGTTCACTCATTAAACTGAATTTTTAGTTAAATCAGCCCCAAGATACACAAAAACCAACAAATCCCCCCAGGCAGACTGATAGTGGCAGCTATGGACAGCATCACCATTGGTCTCAGCCAATACATTGATCATTATTTACAACCACTGGTTCATCAGCTACAATCCTATACTAGAAAGAGTGCACATCTCTTGGAGTTGTTGTCCCCATATCAGTGGGAGCCCACCTATGTGTGGCCCTCTCTAGATGTCAACTCATTGTACACGTCCATCCCCCATCATTTTGGTTTACAGGCTTTGGAATTCTTCCTTGCTCAGGACCCACTAACTAACCCAAGACAGGCTGCCTTCATTTTGGAAGCAACAAAGTTTTGCATTCATAATTATTTTAGCTTTGATGTAGATTTTTATCTACAGCTACAGGGCACCACCATGGGGGCCAATTTTGCGCCATCCTATGCAAACATGGCAATGGGATTTTGGGAGACCAATTACATTTAGCGACAAAATCCTTTCTTTGCTAATATTGTCTCCTTTGAAAGATACATAGATGATATTGTCATCATATGGGATGGACCTACTGACTTCATTAGCCCTTTTGTAGATTACTGTAATGACAATCCATATGGGTTGTCGTTTACATATGAATTAGGCATCGATATTTTTTAGACTTAGAACTGGGCCATTTTGAGGGCACAATATGCTCTAAAAAGTACCCCAAGCCAACTGCTGGCAACCCTTTTGTGCACTATGATAGTTGCCACTTCCCCAAATGGATCCACAATATACCTAAAGGACAATTCTGCCAATTATGACAGAATTGAAACCATGATACAGACTACATATAACAGGGTGAAACTCTAAAAAGAAAGTTTCTGGATAAGGAGTACCCTGAACCCTTGATCAATCAAGCTTTTGAATTCTATCTTGGAGGAAACCCCCCCCCTCCCAAAAAAAAGTTATGAACCTTTGGACCACTCTATCAGGTTCACCACCACCTTCCATTTTCAATACTTATCGATGGGCCCCCAATCTCAAAAACAAAATTGCTTCCGGTAAATTGAAGTCCTCTGCCCCTGTTTCTGTATAACCAGTTCTAATACCCTTGGTAAGGATGTACCAGTGCTGCAAGGCCCTATGCAAAATGTGCCAATTCATCCATCACGGACAAAAAAAACCCTTCTATATGAAAGGGAAAACTTTCCAACTAGAGAACGTTTATAATTGTTCCTCAGACTTTGAGGTTTATGGTCTGTCCTGCCCCTGTGGACTGTGTAGGCCGCACTATCCACTTCTTGAGATGGCGCTTCCATGAACATAGACACCTCATTGAACTAGGTAAAGACAAATATAGTGTATCACAACACTTTGCAGAATTTCACCAAAAATCTACTGCTGGACTCCAAGTTTGGGTCATCGAACAGATGCCTAAATCTCTTCTGGAGGCCGAACTGTTCAAGAATTTATGTGCTAGAGACACATTTTGGTCTGACTCTCTCAATACTCTCTCACCAGGAGGCCTCAATGAGGGAATTGAAATTGCTTCCAGTCTCTAGTCACTTTCTCCCCCTTCCCCTCCCCCCTTTCCTTCCTTCTCTTAGCCCTATGTTCATCCTATATACCACTTGAAATTCTGTCATACTATCAATTGTCATACTTACTTATATAATACAACCTGTATTTATCAATATTAATTTATGTGTTTTTTTCCAGGTTTATATTCCTCCCGGCTATCATGGGGGTGACGGGTATTTTTCCTCCATCAGAGAGTATTGTATCACAAATATGTATAGTAGTAGAAATAACATTCATTAATTATTAGGCAGTGGCCACAAGGTAAAGGGAAACATTAATTACACAGTGTATATATACACAGACGAGACCCCTTGTCATAAACCTTTGGTAGGTATATGCGTTTTATCTGACCATGTTTTGCACATATACATACTATCCCCTCAGGTTAGGTGATGGTCACTGTAACTATACCTTTAATCCTATGCATATAGGATCTGAGGGCCCCACCCTCATATTTTGCATCTTATAATAGGATGTTGTCTTATCTTAGCTTTTATTATCTCCAGCTATAGGCCTAATAGCCCCAAAAATGTTAATCCCTTTAGATCTGTTACCAGGTCCATAACGTTGTGCCTCCACTTATGTTTGATCTGGCATATATGTTGGAGAGGCAGGTAAACATTTTTATTTCACCCTCCCCCTTTTTTTCCCTTCTTTCTTTAATTGAGCACATGACCATGAATATTGTTTTATCCATGCCTGAGCCTGTATATGAATATGTGTAGAAGATCCAGGGAGAGATATATATAATTTTTTTTTCTCCTCACCATCTTCATTTTAATAATTGTGTTTTGCATGTCTCAGAGAAAAATACTTTATCTCAAATTGTCCCACTTTAAAATGATGTTATACTTATTAATTAACATGTACATTTTCGCTTTGGAACTTATATTTTATTTTGTAGCATTTTAGCTTTTGTGCATTGTACCCTTGGTTTTTTGGCCAGTTGTATAATAAGTATATCCATTAGATGTTTTTAAGTGCCTCCCCTTAGTGGTATTTATCGATCCATATCATGTCCCTGTAGTATGCTTGAAGAAGAAGCATGGCTGCTGTAATACTCGCAGCCCGCATGCTCAGAAACGCGTCGCATTCCAGTGACGTCTTTTGTTCTACACCGCTGATCCACCTGCACCTCAAACCTTGATTTGAGTTTACATCCACCATACGGCCGGCTTCCTCATAACGGTGACCAGCGAGTTGAACCCGGCATGGCACTGCCTGCGAACAGACTTTACTTCCACTGATGACCCTTGGGGCAGCCTTACTATTATGAAGTGCCTGTTTTTATCCCCTAACATGCGAGTTTCCACTTATACACTATACAATAAATCGGTTTTAAAGTCTACACTAATGCCTCGTTTCCACTGAGTGGTACAGTACGGTTTGGTTCAGTACGGTACGGTTCGGAATGGTACACCTTGCGTTTCCACTGCCAATAGTACCCTTTCATGATAGGCGTGGTGTAGCAGGAAAGCTGTGATAGACGATTCTCTGTCAACCAATCAAATGGAAACGGCATAAATAGCGTACCGTACCGAACCGAACCGAACCGTACCAGAAAGCTCAGTGGAAACGAGCCATTAGAGATGCCTCTCCCTCTTGTTTTTAGAGCAGATAATCTGCAAAATATTGATTATTTTGGCAAATTATATTTGTGTTATGGCTTGGTAACATGGACATGAGGTTGGTGGCAAAAGTGGAGGAACCCACGTGAAAGAACACATCACTACTGTGTACCTAAGGTAAAATAAATGCTCAAAATGTATCTGTGGTCAAAACACAAAATCATATATTAATTTCCACATCGCATTTCAATTATTTCTATCCTGTTCCTATTAATCTGAATGATCTTGAAATTTGTATCCTTACTTTAGGAAGATCCCCGCACATTTACTTCCATGAATTACGTAACATGGTTTCACTATGCCCTGTAAGTAGGGTTGAGCGGACACCTAGATGTCCGTGTTCGACGGGTTCGGCCGAACTTTAAAAAAAAGTCCGGGTCCGTGTCCCGGACTTTTACCGAACTTTTCCCGGACACCGAACCCCATTGAAGTCAATGGGGACCCGAACTTTAAGGCACTAAAATGGCTCTAAAACACCAAAGGAAAGGGCTAGAGTGCTGCAAATGGCAGCAAAACGTAATTAAGAGCATGGCAAGTGCTCTGCAAACAAATGTGGATAGGGAAATAACTTAAAACAACAAAAAAAAACAGAAAAATAAAACAATGTTCTTCTTCATCTCTGAAGGACGAGGCCCATATGGAGTAGGAGGGAGGTTGAGGTGGTGGTGGATGTGGCGGTGACATAGGCGTGCGCACAGGGTGTGCTGGGTGTGCCTGGGCACACCCTAATCACCTAGGGCACATAGCATTGCCAGTGAGGAGATGGGAAAGATCTCCCTGGGACCTGCTCTGCTCTATTTCTCCTTGCCTACAGGTACATGGCCCCGATACATTACTCTCCCTGCTGGCAAACACATGCATGTGTATTTCAACTTTGGGGTGCACACCTTAATGCAATAGGCTGCGCACACCTATGGGCGGTGTAGGTGGAAGCGGCGGTGGAGGAGGACCAGGGCCGGATTAACAGCATCATGGGCTTGGTGCTGAGGATTTTGAAGGGCCTTAGGGCCGTGCCTTGCCATGCACCCAGAGGAGGAAGGGTGCAGCCATGCATGCCTAATTCAACATGGGATGCTGTCTCTGAAGCCCATAAACACATCCATGCATCGCCAACTGTCCCTCCTTGTCCGGCCTTCACGCTGTGTGGGGAGGTTCTGAGGGTGCTGCCTGGGGAAGCGAGCATAGAAGCCAGACTTCTGTGTTTACAAGTGACAGAAGAGCGGTAACAGTGAATATGGCCAACCCGGGGCCTATATAAAAGGTAGGGGCCTGGAGCTGCAGCTCCAATAGACCCTACATTAATCTGGCCCTGAGGAGGAGGACGAGGTAGCCAACACTGCTTCTTTTCACAAATTTTAAATGAGGGTACACCCCAAAAGAGTGAGAAAGAGCAAAAATGGAACAATGGGTGGGTAAGGTCGGTATCCATTGCTATTCTGCATAAGGTACGGAAAAGTCCCGTGGGATCCATGCCTGGTTCATTTTAATGAACGTGAGCTTGTCCACATTGTCTCTGGACAGGCGGCTGCGCTTGTCTGTTATAACGCCCCCAGCCGTGCTAAATACCCGTTCAGATAATACACTGGCTGCAGGGCACGCCAGCACCTCCAAGGCGTAAAGGGCAAGCTCAGGCCATGTGCCCAATTTGGAGACCCAGAAGTTGAAGGGGGCAGACCCGTCATTCACTACATGTAGGCGTGTGCACACATACTGCTCCACCATGTTGGTAAAATGCTGCCTCCTGCTAAGACGTTCCATCTGAGCTGCTGGTGCTGCTGTTTGTTGTGGCGTGCTGACAAAGCTTTTCCACATTTCGGCCATGCTAACCCTGCCTTCTGAGGTGCTGGCGGTGCCCTGGTTGCGTTGGCGACCTCCTCCTCCTCCTCCTCTGCCTTGTGCTTCCACTGTGGCCCCGCTGTCAGATGGGAATGCCAGCAGCATGGCGTCTACCAGCGTGCGCTTGTACTCGCGCAACTTGCGATCGCGCTCCAGTGAGTGAATTAAGGACGGTACGTTGTCCTTGTAACGGGGATCCAGCAGCGTGGCCACCCAGTAATCAGCACAAGTTAGAATGTGGGCAACTCGGCGGTCGTTGTGGAGACACTGCAGCATGTAATCGCTCATGTGTGCCAGGCTGCCCAGAGGCGACGAAAGGCTGTCCTCTGTGGGAGGTGTATGGTCCGTGTCCTCTGTATCCCCCCAGCCACGCACCAGTGATGGCCATGAGCTGGCCTGGGTGCCACCCTGCTGTGAACATGGTTCCATCTCCTCCTCCAGCTCCTCCTCCTCCTCATCCTCCTCATCCTCCAGAACTGTGCCCCTGCTGGACAATTGCGTCCCTGGCGTTTGCGTGTGCAGGAACCCACCCTCGGAGCCCCTTGCGAATGACTGCCCTGAAAGCCTTGGAAATGTTACCTCTTCATCCTCCTCCTCCTCCTCATCCTGTGCCACATCCTCTTCCATCATCGCCCGAATTGTTTTTTCAAGGAGGCATAGAAGTGGGATAGTTAAGCTGAGAACGGCGTCATTGCCACTGGCCATGTTGGTGGAGTACTCAAAACAGCGCAACAAGGCACACAGGTCTCGCATGGAGGCCCAGTTATTGGTGGTGAAGTGGTGCTGTTCCGCAGAGCGACTCACGCGTGCGTGCTGCAGCTGAAACTCCACTATGGCCTGCTGCTGCTCGCACAGTCTTTCCAGCATGTGCAAGGTGGAGTTCCACCTTGTGGGCACGTCACATATGAGGCGGTGAGCGGGAAGGCCGAAGTTACGCTGCAGCGCTGCCAGGCGAGCAGCAGCAGGGTGAGAACGCCGAAAGTGCGCACAAACGGCCCGCACTTTCTGCAGCAGCTCTGACATATCGGGGTAGTTTTTAAGGAACCTCTGCACCACCAAATTCAGCACATGCGCCAGGCAAGGGATGTGCGTCAAACCGGCTAGGCCCAGAGCTGCTATGAGATTTCGCCCGTTATCGCACACCACCAGGCCGGGCTTGAGGCTCGCTGGCAGCAACCACTCAATTGTCTGCTGTTCCATGCTCCTCCACAACTCCTGCGCGGTGTGTGGTTTGTCCCCCAAACAGGCAAGTTGTAAAACTGCCTGCTGTCGTTTACCCCTGGCCGTGCTGAAGTTGGTGGTGAAGGTGTTACGCTGTCCGGATGAGGAGGCGGTAGAGGATGAGGAAGCGGAGTAGGAGGAGTTAGGAACAGGAGGCAAACTGAAGCGCCCTGCAATCCTCGGTGGTGGAAGGACATGCGCCAAATTGCTATCCGCCTCAGGCCCATCCGCCACTGCATTTACCCAGTGTGCCGTTAGGGAGATATAACGCCCCTGACCGTGCTTACTGGTCCACGTATCCGTAGTTAGGTGGACCTTGGCACAGATGGCGTTGCGCAGTGCACACCTGATTTTTTCCCCCACTTGGTTGTGCAGGGAAGGGATGGCTTGCCTGGAAAAGTAGTGGCGGCTGGGCACGACGTACTGTGGGACAGCCACCGACATAAGGTTTTTAAAACTGTGCGTCTCCACCAGACGGAATGACAGCATTTCAAAGGCCAATAATTTTGAAATGCTGGCATTCAGGGCCAGGGATCGCGGGTGGGTAGGGGGGTACTTCCTCTTCCTCTCAAGTGTTTGGGAGATGGAAAGCTGAACGCTTCCACGGGACATTGTGGAGATGGTTGTTGGTGACCCAGGTGGTGGTGTTGCTGACAGATCGTCTGTTTGCGGGGTGGCAGGTGCCGGTATCACTACAGATGTGGCTGGAGCGGCCGAGACTGCAGCAGAAGAGGAAGCAGGATGAGCCAGAGACGTTTCTTGGTTTTGAAGGTGTGTACTCCACTGCAGCTCGTGCTTTGCACTTAGATGCCTGATCATGCAGGTTGTGCTCAGGTTGAGAAGGTTCATGCCTCGCTTCAAGCTCTGATTGCACAGGGTGCAAACCACTCGTGTCCTGTCATCAGCACATTTTCTAAAGAACTTCCACGCTAGAGAACTCCTTTGAGCTGACTTTGGTGCGCTCGTTCCCTTGCTGCGTTGGGCAGTAGCGGGCGTAGTGTCTAGGGCACGGCCGCTCCGCTTCTGCACCCTGCTCCCTCTTCTGCTGTGCTGGTGGCTCTGTGCGACCACCGCCTCTTCCTCCAAACTACTCAGTTCACCTGCATGACGTTCATTCCATGTGGGGTCGAGGACCTCATCGTCCTCCACATCATCTTCCACCCAGTCTTCACCCCTGCCCTCCTTGTCGGTCTCCACAATGCTGAACGCCGCAGCAGTTGGCACCTGCGTTTCGTCATCATCGGAGACGTGCTGCGATGATCCTTGCATGTACTCATCTTGAGGAATAAGTGGTTGGGCATCGCTGCACTCAATCTCTTCCACTTCTGGGGCAGGGCTAGGTGGATGGCCCTGGGAAACCCTGCTGACAGAGTCCTCAAAAAGAATAAGAGACTGCTGTATGGCTTGGGGCTCAGACTGCTGGCCTGATTTGCAAGGGGGTGAGGTGAAAGACGGTTGGACATTGGCTGCAGGTGCCAACTCTGACCTTTCTGCAGTAGACTGGGTGGGAGACAATGTGAAGGAACTGGAGGCACTGTCAGCAGCAAACCAATCTACTATCGCCTCAACTTGTTCTGGCCTCATCACTTCTAGGGGCGTTTGATGCCCTACCAAATACTGATGCAGGTTCTGTCGCCTACTCACACTTGAGGAAGGTGTTTCACTTGTGCGTGTAGCTGGCACAGATCGACCATGTCCTCTCCTTGCAACAGGAGCTCTACCAGCAGCACCACGACCCAGGCCACGGCCCTTATTTGACGGTCTCCTCATATTTCTGTAATTTAAGATCTTGCCCTAGAAAGGTTTTTATTGAATAGCGGAATAGAAAATATGATCCAAAAAAAGTGTATGTATATCACACGTACACAACCACACTAGGCCCCAATTACTATTGTTTGTACCCCTAAAAGGCTAGATGAGGAGTAGGGGGAGTATGGAACAGGCAGCACCCTCAAACCTTCAGAAGTATGAGATGAACCCCAACAACTTGGAAAGGTGGATCTCTCTCACACGTACCGACACAGACTATCCCGCAATTCAATTGATCCTCAAAGGTTTTTATTGAATAGCGGAATAGGAAATATGATCAAAAAAAGTGTATGTATCTCGCACGTACACAACCACACTAGGCCCCAATTACTATTGTTTGTACCCCTAAAAGGCTAGATGAGGAGTAGGGGGGGTATGGAACAGGCAGCACCCTCAAACCTTCAGAAGTATGAGATGAACCCCAACAACTTGGAAAGGTGGATCTCTCTCACACGTACCGACACAGACTATCCCGCAATTCAATTGATCCCCAAAGGTTTTTATTGAATAGCGGAATAGGAAATATGATCAAAAAAAGTGTATGTATCTCACACGTACAGAAACACACTAGGCCCCAATTACTATTGTTTGTACACCTAAAAGGATGGATGAGGAGGAGGAGGAGTATGGAACAGGCAGCACCCTCAAAGCTTCAGAAGTATGAGATGAACCCCAAAAACTTGGAAAGGTGGATCTCACACGTACCGACACAGACTATTCCGCAATTTAATTGATCCCCAAAGGTTTTTATTGAATAGCGGAATAGGAAATATGATCAAAAAATGTGTATGTATCTCACACGTACAGAAGCACACTAGGCCCCAATTACTATTGTTTGTACACCTAAAAGGATGGATGAGGAGGAGGAGGAGTATGGAACAGGCAGCACCCTCAAAGCTTCAGAAGTATGAGATGAACCCCAAAAACTTGGAAAGGTGGATCTCACACGTACCGACACAGACTATCCCGCAATTTAATTGATCCCCAAAGGTTTTTATTGAATAGCGGAATAGGAAATATGATCAAAAAATGTGTATGTATCTCACACGTACAGAAGCACACTAGGCCCCAATTACTATTGTTTGTACACCTAAAAGGATGGATGAGGAGGAGGAGGAGTATGGAACAGGCAGCACCCTCAAAGCTTCAGAAGTATGAGATGAACCCCAAAAACTTGGAAAGGTGGATCTCACACGTACCGACACAGACTATCCCGCAATTTAATTGATCCCCAAAGGTTTTTATTGAATAGCGGAATAGGAAATATGATCAAAAAATGTGTATGTATCTCACACGTACAGAAGCACACTAGGCCCCAATTACTATTGTTTGTACACCTAAAAGGATGGATGAGGAGGAGGAGGAGTATGGAACAGGCAGCACCCTCAAAGCTTCAGAAGTATGAGATGAACCCCAAAAACTTGGAAAGGTGGATCTCACACGTACCGACACAGACTATCCCGCAATTTAATTGATCCCCAAAGGTTTTTATTGAATAGCGGAATAGGAAATATGATCAAAAAAAGTGTATGTATCTCGCACGTACAGAAACACACTAGGCCCCAATTACTATTGTTTGTACACCTAAAAGGATGGATGAGGAGGAGGAGGAGTATGGAACAGGCAGCACCCTCAAAGCTTCAGAAGTATGAGATGAACCCCAAAAACTTGGAAAGGTGGATCTCACACGTACCGACACAGACTATTCCGCAATTTAATTGATCCCCAAAGGTTTTTATTGAATAGCGGAATAGGAAATATGATCAAAAAATGTGTATGTATCTCACACGTACAGAAGCACACTAGGCCCCAATTACTATTGTTTGTACACCTAAAAGGATGGATGAGGAGGAGGAGGAGTATGGAACAGGCAGCACCCTCAAAGCTTCAGAAGTATGAGATGAACCCCAAAAACTTGGAAAGGTGGATCTCACACGTACCGACACAGACTATCCCGCAATTTAAT
The DNA here is from genome assembly GCF_965119305.1 of Pelophylax lessonae. Classification (NCBI taxonomy): domain Eukaryota; kingdom Metazoa; phylum Chordata; class Amphibia; order Anura; family Ranidae; genus Pelophylax; species Pelophylax lessonae. Next base: position 67,298,373 of record NC_138777.1, read on the forward strand.
TGATCCCCAAAGGTTTTTATTGAATAGCGGAATAGGAAATATGATCAAAAAAAGTGTATGTATCTCGCACGTACACAACCACACTAGGCCCCAATTACTATTGTTTGTACCCCTAAAAGGCTAGATGAGGAGTAGGGGGGGTATGGAACAGGCAGCACCCTCAAACCTTCAGAAGTATGAGATGAACCCCAACAACTTGGAAAGGTGGATCTCTCTCACACGTACCGACACAGACTATCCCGCAATTCAATTGATCCTCAAAGGTTTTTATTGAATAGCGGAATAGGAAATATGATCAAAAAAAGTGTATGTATCTCGCACGTACACAACCACACTAGGCCCCAATTACTATTGTTTGTACCCCTAAAAGGCTAGATGAGGAGTAGGGGGGGTATGGAACAGGCAGCACCCTCAAACCTTCAGAAGTATGAGATGAACCCCAACAACTTGGAAAGGTGGATCTCTCTCACACGTACCAACACAGACTATCCCCCAATTTAACTGATCCCCAGAGGTTTTTGATTAAATAGCGGAATAGAAAATATGATCCCAAAAAAGTGTATTTATATCACACGTACACAACCACACTAGGCCCCAATTACTATTGTTTGTACCCCTAAAAGGCTAGGAGTAGGGGGAGTATGGAACAGGCAGCACCCTCAAACCTTCAGAAGTATGAGATGAACCCCAACAACTTGGAAAGGTGGATCTCTCTCACACGTACCAACACAGACTATCCCCCAATTTAACTGATCCCCAAAGGTTTTTGATTAAATAGCGGAATAGAAAATATGATCCCAAAAAAGTGTATGTATATCACACGTACACAACCACACTAGGCCCCAATTACTATTGTTTGTACCCCTAAAAGGCTAGGAGTAGGGGGAGTATGGAACAGGCAGCACCCTCAAACCTTCAGAAGTATGAGATGAACCCCAACAACTTGGAAAGGTGGATCTCTCTCACACGTACCAACACAGACTATCCCCCAATTTAACTGATCCCCAGAGGTTTTTGATTAAATAGCGGAATAGAAAATATGATCCCAAAAAAGTGTATGTATATCACACGTACACAACCACACTAGGCCCCAATTACTATTGTTTGTACCCCTAAAAGGCTAGGAGTAGGGGGAGTATGGAACAGGCAGCACCCTCAAACCTTCAGAAGTATGAGATGAACCCCAACAACTTGGAAAGGTGGATCTCTCTCACACGTACCAACACAGACTATCCCCCAATTTAACTGATCCCCAGAGGTTTTTGATTAAATAGCGGAATAGAAAATATGATCCCAAAAAAGTGTATGTATATCACACGTACACAACCACACTAGGCCCCAATTACTATTGTTTGTACCCCTAAAAGGCTAGGAGTAGGGGGAGTATGGAACAGGCAGCACCCTCAAACCTTCAGAAGTATGAGATGAACCCCAACAACTTGGAAAGGTGGATCTCTCTCACACGTACCAACACAGACTATCCCCCAATTTAACTGATCCCCAGAGGTTTTTGATTAAATAGCGGAATAGAAAATATGATCCCAAAAAAGTGTATGTATATCACACGTACACAACCACACTAGGCCCCAATTACTATTGTTTGTACCCCTAAAAGGCTAGGAGTAGGGGGAGTATGGAACAGGCAGCACCCTCAAACCTTCAGAAGTATGAGATGAACCCCAACAACTTGGAAAGGTGGATCTCTCTCACACGTACCAACACAGACTATCCCCCAATTTAACTGATCCCCAGAGGTTTTTGATTAAATAGCGGAATAGAAAATATGATCCCAAAAAAGTGTATGTATATCACACGTACACAACCACACTAGGCCCCAATTACTATTGTTTGTACCCCTAAAAGGCTAGGAGTAGGGGGAGTATGGAACAGGCAGCACCCTCAAACCTTCAGAAGTATGAGATGAACCCCAACAACTTGGAAAGGTGGATCTCTCTCACACGTACCAACACAGACTATCCCCCAATTTAACTGATCCCCAGAGGTTTTTGATTAAATAGCGGAATAGAAAATATGATCCCAAAAAAGTGTATGTATATCACACGTACACAACCACACTAGGCCCCAATTACTATTGTTTGTACCCCTAAAAGGCTAGGAGTAGGGGGGAGTATGGAACAGGCAGCACCCTCAAACCTTCAGAAGTATGAGATGAACCCCAACAACTTGGAAAGGTGGATCTCTCTCACACGTACCAACACAGACTATCCCCCAATTTAACTGATCCCCAGAGGTTTTTGATTAAATAGCGGAATAGAAAATATGATCCCAAAAAAGTGTATGTATATCACACGTACACAACCACACTAGGCCCCAATTACTATTGTTTGTACCCCTAAAAGGCTAGGAGTAGGGGGGAGTATGGAACAGGCAGCACCCTCAAACCTTCAGAAGTATGAGATGAACCCCAACAACTTGGAAAGGTGGATCTCTCTCACACGTACCAACACAGACTATCCCCCAATTTAACTGATCCCCAGAGGTTTTTGATTAAATAGCGGAATAGAAAATATGATCCCAAAAAAGTGTATGTATATCACACGTACACAACCACACTAGGCCCCAATTACTATTGTTTGTACCCCTAAAAGGCTAGGAGTAGGGGGAGTATGGAACAGGCAGCACCCTCAAACCTTCAGAAGTATGAGATGAACCCCAACAACTTGGAAAGGTGGATCTCTCTCACACGTACCAACACAGACTATCCCCCAATTTAACTGATCCCCAGAGGTTTTTGATTAAATAGCGGAATAGAAAATATGATCCCAAAAAAGTGTATGTATATCACACGTACACAACCACACTAGGCCCCAATTACTATTGTTTGTACCCCTAAAAGGCTAGGAGTAGGGGGGAGTATGGAACAGGCAGCACCCTCAAACCTTCAGAAGTATGAGATGAACCCCAACAACTTGGAAAGGTGGATCTCTCTCACACGTACCAACACAGACTATCCCCCAATTTAACTGATCCCCAAAGGTTTTTGATTAAATAGCGGAATAGAAAATATGATCCCAAAAAAGTGTATGTATATCACACGTACACAACCACACTAGGCCCCAATTACTATTGTTTGTACCCCTAAAAGGCTAGATGAGGAGTAGGGGGAGTATGGAACAGGCAGCACCCTCAAACCTTCAGTATGAGATTGTGTTCACTGTACCCCACAAAGATTGAGTTCACTGCACCCCACAATGATTGTGTTCACTGCACCCCAAAAAGGATGTTGTTCACTCCACCCCAAAAAGATTGTGTTCACTGCACCCCACAAAGATTGTGTTCACTGCACCCCAAAAAGATTGTGTTCACTGCACCCCAAAAATGATTTTGTTCACTGCACCCCAAAAAGGATTTTGTTCACTGCACCCCAAAAAGGATGTTGTTCACTCCACCCCAAAAAGATTGTGTTCACTGCACCCCAAAAAGATTGTGTTCACTGCACCCCACAAAGGATTTTGTTCACTGCACCCCAAAAAGATTGTGTTCACTGCACCCCAAAAAGGATGTTGTTCACTGCACCCCAAAAAGGATTTTGTTCACTGCACCCCAAAAAGATTGTGTTCACTGCACCCCACAAAGGATTTTGTTCACTGCACCCCACAAAGATTGTGTTCACTGCACACCAAAAAGGATTGTGTTCACTGCACCCCAAAAAGATTTTGTTCACTGCACCCCAAAAAGATTGTGTTCACTGCAGCCCAAAAAGATTGTGTTCACTGCAGCCCAAAAAGATTGTGTTCACTGCAGCCCAAAAAGATTGTGTTCACTGCAGCCCAAAAAGATTGTGTTCACTGCAGCCCAAAAAGATTGTGTTCACTGCAGCTCACACACAGAAAAATGGATGTGGATCACTGACACCTGCCTATCTCCAATCCCACACCACACAGCAATATCGATTGTAGTTTGTAGAACACAGTTTCCCTAAAATTCAGCAGACTCTGTCCCTAACAGGATTGAGAAGAGATCGTAGATCAGGATTGAGTGCAGATTCACCCCACCCCCCACACAGCAATATCGATTGTAGTTTGTAGAACACAGTTTCCCTAAAATTCAGCAGACTCTGTCCCTAACAGGATTGAGAAGAGATCGTAGATCAGGATTGAGTGCAGATTCACCCCACCCCCCACACAGCAATATCGATTGTAGTTTGTAGAACACAGTTTCCCTAAAATTCAGCAGACTCTGTCCCTAACAGGATTGAGAAGAGATCGTAGATCAGGATTGAGTGCAGATTCACCCCACCCCCCACACAGCAATATCGATTGTAGTTTGTAGAAGACACTGACCCTATATAATTCAGCAGACTCTATCCCTAAAATGCCTACAACTCGCCCTGCCTAAACACTCCGACCTGTCCCTCAATTCTATCCGGACACAAATGGTTTTTTCCTGCCTATCTTTCCCTAATCAGCAGCCAGCACGTTGATGTGTGCTCTGTCCCTGAATCTAAGCAGCATAATGACGCCGCTGCGGCTGCCTCGAACTTATAAAGACTTGGTCACATGCTTCAGACGGCCAATCACAGCTACTGAGACATTTGCAGGCATGGCTGGGATGGCTTAAGGCACACCAGTTAAACGATTGTTGATTGGCTGTTGAAAGCCCGCCATGAAAAGAGCGCCAAAGCATGCAAAACCCGGAAATAAAACGACCGAACACGGATTTTTACCCGAACATACAGTAAAGTGTCCGTGTCCGTGTTCGGGTACAAAAAATCCAATTATTCGGTACGAACACGAATAATACAGTCCGTGTTCGCTCAACACTACCTGTAAGTAGTCACTGCTGTGTCACACATTTCATAGAGTCTGCCTTCTGAACGACAGAGGTGCTGAGATTAGGAGTTTTAGTGGGTGGAGTCAGTACAGGATTTACAGCTTGCAGGTAGGAGGTTACCATGGGATATATAGTCCCTGGAAATTGAAAGCAAATTGCAGAGGAGAAGCTGCAAAGCATGCAGGGAATCCAAGAGATTGAATAAAGAGAGAGGGCCAGAAGAAAGGCAGAATACGCATGAAAGGGAAATTTTCAAGTAAGCTTAAAATGAATTGTCAGCTATAAATGTTGTTTCTAATGCTGAGGTTATGTAATGAAAATGTGTGCTGTGACCATAGATCTCCTTTAATATGCATGTAGTCTAATTTTAGAAAATATCATTGCTATGTTTTGCGTGCACTGCATAGATTGTGACTGTTCAATCTTTCTATTCTCATAACTGTAAATAAGCATCATTGTCTGCTGAAGGAGCAACAATAGGAAAAAACCCAATGATTGACAGGTAAGCAGAGCTATGTAAACATTGTAAAAATGGTCACTTATGAGTATAATACACATTTGTATCCATAAACATTCTCCTGAGATTGCACTTATACTTTACCTGTATAACCCTTGCAGTCCCACAAGAATATGCATCATCCATTCTGTCCTTAAAATCTGTTTTTGCACTCTGTGACATCTCCTCTTATAACCTGTTTACAATGCATTATTTGAACACACCAAAACTTTTTTTTTTTTTCTGTATGGATTTTCGGATCAGCCAAGGACGATTTCAACTTCTGTACCCTGATATAATCAGCAAGCATTGTGACAGCATTGATAATCCTATTTTAATATCCACCGATACATCTATTGTTTTGCTATAGCAAGCACTTGTTCTTTCCCCAGCTGCGTTCAGGAATAGAATCTTGGAAATGGTACAGTGAACAGTCAGCTCTTCTATAGAGCTTTGATTAATGTGTATTGGCAAATCTTTAAATTCTGTCCTGGAATGCATGAAAAGAGCTTAAACTTGTCGATTGTATTGTAATAAATCAACATTAAAATAGTGACATGTCTGTTATCTTTGTTTTCTTCGGCAAGGATGACTTTAAGGGTTTTGTCAAATTTGGTTTTTGCACAATATGATAAATTATTTGGAGTAGGTGAAACTAAACATGCATAAAGCATAATGAACCAATGTTTTTTTGTTATTAATGAAGACTTCACTCTAAGATAATTTAGAACTCTTGCACACGGCCATGTCTGGGCACAAAGCATAAATTCCAAAATGAAAGATGAAAAAATATCACTCCAAACTTAGCTCCTCTTGCTGTATTAATTGATTGTATGTAAGGTGACTGCATACATGTCTCCAACCAAAAAACCAACCTATTTGATAAATTTCACTACTCCTGGATTGCTCATGAGAATAGGGTATGTCTACTTGTAGGTAGGTGTAGTCTACTTTATCCACTGTAGGTGGTGCTCTTCCGCAGTGGCATTACAATTGAAGAGGAAGTTAAGAGCACAATGGTTCCTCTATGGTTTCTTGGGTCACTGGGGAAGCTATCTGATTGGATGCTGCCACCCCATGTGACTCTAGCAGCCATCTTGGGTCAGGCAAAGCCTATTCAAGGTGCACATTTTGCATTTAGGCAGTGTAAGGACAGGTAATCCGTCTGACCAGGACAGTGATACTTCCTGGCAGACGAGAACCACACGATGTCACTTCCTATACACCGTGGAACGCGCGCAGATAATGTACCTGGAAGTGGACGGAATTGTTGTGATTATCAAACGCTAGTACATGCTATACCTTTGTGAATAGTTTTTATTTACTTCTATTGAATAAATGCTCTACGGGCTTCACTATGTCTGGCTCCTTCCCTCTTTTTTAATTATTTGATCGAGGAGAAACTTTAAATAGAGGCTGGATGTTTATTTGGAGGCTCAGCTGTCCTATCCATCGCTACTGGCTATCTGTTTGGAAGTCGCTGCACACTTGAGGATCAGAGTTATCCTAAGTCTGGTGAGTGGATCCCAAAAAGGGTCTCTTTGGAAGCACTGGCACTTGTGTGGAGCACTTCAAGCACTTTATTCAGCACCTTATCTAATTTGAGTGGACTATATATATATATATATATATATATATATATTGGACTGCACTGGATTTAGCACTTTTGCACTTATTGCACCAATTTTGTTTTGCACTTTAAAATATTTATTGTCCTATTTTTTGTATTTTAGAATATTTACTGTCCTAATCTTATTAATTAAGACTGTATGTTATTAGATTTTTGTCACTAGGGCACTTTATTATTATTAGCAGTATTATTGAATGGTTCAGATATTTGTCACTAGTTGTAACGCTCCTGCGTTTTATGTATGATGTGGATTTTCAGCTGCAGAAATATTCCACTTCAGTAGTCATGTAGAGAAACGCTGAGACACCAATCCCAACTCCCAATGACTCATCATGTGTGGATGATCTCAATTCAGCAAGTAAATACACACACTCAATAAGATGTTTCCTAGAGTGACTTATGTATATAGTAACACAGTGATGATAGGCTGAAGAGACAGGTTGGGTAGAGATGGTAGATGACAGACACTTGAAAGGAAATGTTCTTGAAAGTAAGATAGTAGCAGATGGGATGCAGATAGGTTTAGCAATCATGTATGGTAGCAGATGACAGAGTAGCAGGTGGAAATACAAGAGAGATCAACCCAGTGCAAGAACAGGTGGTAGTAGGCTCAAGAGCTAGCAATCTTAGATAATGCAGATGTAGTAATAGTCCTTAGTATGCAGAGCTAGATAGTGTAAGCTTTAGTATGAAGGTTATAGAGGTTTCCCCTGTGGGGTACTTATCACTAATAGCAATGTAGCAGAGGAGAGGTTCGGCAAGAGCGGATGATCCAGTAGCGGGATACAGGGATCAGCGCAGCGTGGTTCCGACAGCGAGGTATGCTTGCAAGCATGAGAGCTTCAAGACAGGTTAGCATCAAGGCACAAAGCAGTTTGAACGAACACATGTGAGTGAGAGCCGGCGATCTAAATAGCCATCCAGTCTGGCGCTCAGTGATGACAGCATCAGTCTTAAAGGTGTATGCGCACCTTACCAAAAGAGAATGGTGGGGCGCATACACTTATGAAAGAGTAATTAGGGTACCCAAAGGTACCAGAACATTACAGTACCCCCCCCCCTTAAGGCCAGCTCCTGAAGGCCTCTGGAGCTGGTTTGTCTGGGTACTTCGCATGAAAATTGCGGATTAATCTAGAGGCATGTATGTCAGAGGTGTTTAGCCAGGTGTCGTCTTGGGGCCCATAGTTCTTCCATCGAACCAAGTGCTGAAGTCTTCCTCTGTGGATACGAGAATCCAGAATCTCTTTTATCTCATATTCTTCTCCACCTTCAACTTGTACAGGAGGAGGAGGTGGGATAGTAGGCCTTATTCCTTGGTCAGGAACATGGGGCTTCAGTAGCGACACATGGAAAATGGGATGTATTTTGAGGTCTATTGGCAATGTAAGCTGTACTGCAGCTTTTCCAATAAGTTTCTTGATTGGGAAAGGTCCCAAGAACAGAGGTCCAAGCTTTTTGCTAGGGATTTTCAGTCTTAAATTTTTTGTTGAGAGCCAAACGAGGTCCCCGATAGCGTACTGAGGAGAAGGTCTTCTGCGAAGATCATAGTAATTCTTTTGTTGACTATGAGCGTGTGCAATGGTAGTATTAAGCAAACCCAGAGAGTCCTTTATTTGGGTAAGATAGTCTGAGGCTACTGGGTTATTTGAAGGAAGGATGCGTGGTGGAAGAATAGAGGGATGAAACCCATAGTTCAAGTAGAACGGACTCTGCTTGGTCGTACTGTGGGTTGCGTTGTTGTAGGCAAATTCTGCCAGAGGGAGAAGATCCACCCAATCATCCTGTTGGTAAGAAGTGTAACAACGTAAATATTGCTCGATGCATTGTTTGACTCTTTCAGTCTGTCCGTTGGTCTGCGGATGGTAAGGAGAAGTGAGCTTCCGCTCGATCCGTAGTATGTGACATAGTTCTTGCCAGAACTTGGAAATAAATTGTGATCCACGGTCAGACAGAAGAGTTTTTGGGATACCATGTAACTTAAAGACATGTTTCATCAGGAGTTCTGCCGTTTGTTTGGACGAAGGTAGTCTGCGAATAGCAATGAAATGTGCCATTTTTGTCAGATGGTCCACTGACACTAAGATGGTATTAAATCCTTTGGAAGGAGGCAATTCCACTATAAAGTCCAAGGACACAACTTCCCATGGAGTTTGGGGTATTGGTAGACTGCATAGTAGACCGGATGGTCTCGTAGTGTCAATTTTGGACCTGGCACAGACATTGCATGAAGAGACGAATTTTTGTATAGATGTTTTCATGTCAGGCCACCAGAATTGCCTGGTAATCAGATTAAGAGTCTTTGTCATACCCATATGTCCTGCCATAGGCACATCATGCGATAATTCCAAGATCTTGGTGCGTATGGTAGGTGGTATGTAAAGTTTGTCGTTGTAGTAGAGGAAGCCTTCTGCATCAGTATTTAGTTGTGGTGGGGGTGAATCCAAACTTATACCATGCAAAACCTCTTCCTTCAAGGAACGGACAACTCCAATAATGCGTTTGTGAGGTATTATAGGAACGGAAGGGATTTCAAAGTAGTTTTCTTCAGTTAGTCGTGATAGTGCATCCGCCTTTTTGTTCTTATCTGCAGGTGTGTAGGTCACTAGAAAGTTAAACCTTAGAAAGAATAGTGACCATCGTACCTGTCGGTGAGAGAGAGTTTTGTTAGTCTGAAGATATTGGAGATTTTTATGGTCCGTGTATATAAGTATTGGTAATTGGGTGCCTTCGAGTAGATGTCGCCAAATCTCCAGAGCCAATTTTATAGCAAGCAGTTCCTTTTCACCCACGGGGTAATTTATCTCTGGACTGCTTAGGGATTTAGAAAAAAAGGCGACTGGATGAAGTGGTGAAGTGTGAGTTGGTCGTTGGGAGAGTATTGCTCCTACTGCCATGTTTGACGCATCTACTTCCAGAATGTATTGGAGGGATGGGTCTGGATGGCGTAGTATGGGAGCAGAAGTAAACCTTGTCTTTAACAGGTGAAAAGCTTTATTTGCTTCATCTGACCATTTGAATGTTTTTTTAATGCTAGTGAGCTGTGTGAGGGGTCTCACAATGGCAGAGAAGTTTCTGATGAACTTCCTGTAGAAATTCGAAAATCCAAGGAATCGCTGTAGTGCCTTGCGTGTGGTTGGTGTGGGCCAATCCTGAATGCAGGATATCTTACTCATGTCCATCTCGATTCCTGTTTTGGATATGATGTAGCCTAGAAACAGTACCTCTTCTTTATGAAACAAGCATTTTTTCAGTTTCACATAAAGGTTGTGTGCAAGTAATCTCGATAATACTAGTTTTACATGTCTTATGTGTTCAGACAGGGATCGTGAATATATAAGTATATCGTCCAGATATACCACAACACAGACATCTAGTAAGTCTCTGAAAATATTGTTTATAAATCGTTGAAAAACTGCAGGGGCGTTGCATAGCCCGAATGGCATTACAAGATATTCGAACAATCTGGTTCTGAATGCAGTCTTCCACTCGTGTCCATCACGGATTCGAATGAGATTGTATGCTCCTTTAAGGTCCAATTTTGAAAAATAGGTAGCTCCAAGCACCTGCTCAATGAGCTCAGGGATAAGCGGTAGAGGATAGCGATCTTTTATTGTAATAGCATTCAATTGCCTATAGTCGATGATAGGCCTGAGACTTGAGTCCTTATTGCGGACAAAAAAGAGTCCTGCTGCTGTGGAAGAAGTGGAAGGTCTAATAAAACCTTTCTTCAAATTCTCATCCAAATAGTCTTTGAGATGGGAAAGTTCATCCTGTGAAAGAGGATAAACATGACCGAACGGCAATTTGCTATTTGGGAGTAGATCAATGCTACAATCATAGTCTCGATGGGGAGGTAGTGCTTGAGCATTTTTCTCAAGAAAAACCTCAGAGAGATCCTGATAACATAGTGGTGCAATCTCATCTGTCACCACAGACAGGATCTTCCCGAAAGACGGGAGGTTACACGTACCCTCGCAATAGCAAGAGAGGAAGGCCAGGGTCCGTTCCTTCCAATCTATGGTTGATTGATGTGTGTGCAACCAGGGAAGTCCCAACACAATGGGAAAGTGGGGTGAAGGTATTAGATCGAAGGTAGTGGTCTCCATATGAGACCCGTTAGTAGTGACTAGGAGTGCCTGTGTCTGATCAGTGATCGGACCAGAGGATAAAGGAACACCGTTAATAAGACTCACTGAGACAGGTTTAAGTTTAGAAATAATAGGAACTTTAATTAAAGCAGCAAAACGTATGTCAATATAATTTCCACAAGATCCTGTGTCAATCATGGCCTTAGTAGTAATCCTGTTCTGGTCCCACTGTAATGTTAAGCAAACAGAAAGGTAAGGGTTAGTGATTGAAGTTGTCAATCCCCCTAGGAGGACATGTGAACACTCACCCTTCTTTTTGTAGACTAGGGGACAGACGTTTATCTTGTGATCCGGGGATGCACAGTACAAGCAGAGATTACCAGATCGTCTTTTGGCTCTTTCCATAGTTGATAGAGGTGGGCGTATGGTTCCTACCTCCATAGGAACGGGGTCAACGGCCGAAATCCGAGAAGAACTGGATAATGGCATTCCCATTTTCTCAGCCTTTCTTTCTCGTAGTCTTCTATCTATGGTGATACTGAGTTGTATCAATGCATCCAGGGTTTTTGGCAGATCCGCTCGGGCGAGCTCGTCTTTAACGGCCTCTGATAGGCCAAGCCTAAATTGGGTTTTCAGAGATGCATCATTCCATTCTGAATCAAGGGTCCGTCTCTTGAATTCTGCGACAAAGTATTCTACAGGTCTCCTACCTTGTTTCAAGGATCTTAATTGAAGATCGGCAGTACTCTGCCTATTGGGATCATCATATAGGCTAGTGAGTTCTGCTAGGAACAAGGCATAGGAGTTGAGAAGCTGGTCGCTTTTCTCAAAAAGAGAGTCTGCCCAGGCCCAAGGATCGCCTGTTAGGTAAGAAATAATAGTACAAACCTTAATGTGATCAGTAAGGTAGGTACGGGGTTTTAGCAAGAAAAGTAACTCAAATGCTTTTTTAAATTCGCGAAATTTTTTGCGATCGCCTGTAAATACCAAAGGAGGATTTATTTTGGGTTCAGGGGACTGAGCAGTGGTAAGTTGTGTCAGTCTAATTACCTGCTGCGACAGAGCCTGATTGTCTTCTTTTAATTCAGCAAGTGCGTGTATTAACGCAGTTACTTGCTGTTTTAATTGTGTCATCTGAGTGGTTATTTCTGCTGAATCCATTTGAGGTTTGTTCAATCTGTAACGCTCCTGCGTTTTATGTATGATGTGGATTTTCAGCTGCAGAAATATTCCACTTCAGTAGTCATGTAGAGAAACTCTGAGACACCAATCCCAAATCCCAATGACTCATCATGTGTGGATGATCTCAATTCAGCAAGTAAATACACACACTCAATAAGATGTTTCCTAGAGTGACTTATGTATATAGTAACACAGTGATGATAGGCTGAAGAGACAGGTTGGGTAGAGATGGTAGATGACAGACACTTGAAAGGAAATGTTCTTGAAAGTAAGATAGTAGCAGATGGGATGCAGATAGGTTTAGCAATCATGTATGGTAGCAGATGACAGAGTAGCAGGTGGAAATACAAGAGAGATCAACCCAGTGCAAGAACAGGTGGTAGTAGGCTCAAGAGCTAGCAATCTTAGATAATGCAGATGTAGTAATAGTCCTTAGTATGCAGAGCTAGATAGTGTAAGCTTTAGTATGAAGGTTATAGAGGTTTCCCCTGTGGGGTACTTATCACTAATAGCAATGTAGCAGAGGAGAGGTTCGGCAAGAGCGGATGATCCGGTAGCGGGATACAGGGATCAGCGCATCGTGGTTCCGACAGCGAGGTATGCTTGCAAGCACGAGAGCTTCAAGACAGGTTAGCATCAAGGCACAAAGCAGTTTGAACGAACACATGTGAGTGAGAGCCGGCGATCTAAATAGCCATCCAGTCCGGCGCTCAGTGATGACAGCATCAGTCTTAAAGGTGTATGCGCACCTTACCAAAAGAGAATGGTGGGGCGCATACACTTATGAAAGAGTAATTAGGGTACCCAAAGGTACCAGAACATTACACTAGTGCACTTTATTACATCATAGATTTGTAAATTATGTTTATTTAGTATTTTCACACACCTGGTAGCACTGTTTTATAATATTTTAGGACAGTGATTAGCATCAGGAAAATGTGCCAGGTGAGAAGGGAAAGGACAGGGACACCTTCCTGGACACTTTCTGATTTGGGTACAGACTGGCCAGCCCAGGCCACATTCTGCCTCTCAAGACAGATGCTGCCCTGCACAAATGAGGCCTGCTCTGCTACACATTGCTACTGCATTCTGAGAAGGTTCCTGGTCAGGGTCAGGACTTGTTGTAACTATTGAACTTTTACATACAAGTTCTATTCTCTGCAACTGACTGTTTACAGCCGCCACACCACACTGAACCTCCCCACACACTATCCTTGTCTTCATCATATTCTAGAGAGTAAGCAAGGAATGGTGTAACATCAAGGAAGGTTGGTTTTCAGGTGGAGACATGTTCTATGCAGTCACTTTGCTGACAATCAATAAACACAGCAAAAGGAGCTAAGTGTAGAGTGCAGCTGATATTTTTGTATATCTTTGGATGGAGAACGGAGACAGACTCTAGTATTCAGCACCTGGATTATTCATGTATGATAAGTGGAGCGAGTCTTGAATAGAGGTATTGCAAGATATATATGCAAGCACCTGAAAAACACTCAAACACATACAGATTGTACAGCTTGCAGTGCAGAAAAAATATATATTACAGCATAAGGAAATAAAGAGTTAGTTTGCAATCCATTTTTGGGATGTGACTTCTTCTATCCTTTTTGAGCTCCAGAGATGTGATTTAAGCAAAATCAAAAATTACAGATATGATGAAGTCTGTCACCAACAGTAACCCCCACCCCAGTAACATCGTTTTTATTACCAGTTGTTTCTGGCAGTAATCCCGTTATTTTCTCAACTACTTTAACTGATTCATGCCCAGCCTTGACATCCATTTACCAGGATCTTTACATCTGAGGTTGGAAGGACCAGCCGATCACATGACCACTGTGATCGGCTGTCACAGTGGTCACATGATCGGTTCTCGATCATTAATACAGATTTGTAGTTGTCTGTAACACTCTGCTGGGAGCACGCAGTGAAAGCTCTGGCACTCATGGGTGCATATGCTGGGCGTGTGTGGGCATTAAAGCCAAACCTCTTTGCCATCACACATATGTGTGGGTGGCAAGAGCTTAAAAAAGGGACAATGCTTTTCATTCTATAGTAAAGTCCTGCAGCACAACATAGCTGGCTGTAGCCCCACCAGTGATCTGGTTAGCGACACTCTAAACACAGGTCGCAAATGCAGTGCGTTTGCCTACAATGGACCGCATGGAACAGAATGACCAGTCAGGTAATTTTGCAGTCAGGTTCCAAAATTGATACATGCATGACTTTGGTGCAATGTGGTGTGATTTGAGCACATTAAAGATGAACAGGCTCAAATCCCACCACCCTGAATCACATGTGAATTGAACAGAAATGCAGTGTGGTTTTTGTGTGATTTATATGCAGTTCATAGTATGAATTGAGGCTGAATCATGTGTTAGTACATGGATAAGAAGTGGATAAAACACCTCAAACTCAAGCTGAAAAAAAATGTAAACAGTTTTGTGCTTGCAAAAAGTTAGTAAAACCAGAGCTGCCTCTTTATTGCATGTGCATTACAAACCTCCCTACTTCCCTAAGTACAGTTCATTTACTAGTAAATGAACGAGATTCATTGGTATTTGGAATAGAGATTCTAATGGTTAATATTTGTACATACACTATTTTTCTAGCGCAGCCTACATGATCTTAATAGAAGCCTTTTAGCTTGATGCCTATATTTCATTGCTTAGAAAGTCAAGCACATTCATTTTTTTTGTTTTTTTTTATCTAAAAACATTGATGTGTGCATTTCATTATGCAAGATACAGTAACAAGGCCCAAAAGCAGCATTGCATGGATGTTTAACACTCATGGAAAACTAAGACCTCACTGTACTCAATAAACACTGGTGTACAATCTGATAGCTAGGTTCAGAAATCATAATGTACAAGGACATCTCAGATACAAGTGTGCCTGTATGAGGAGCTCAAGATGATGAGAGTGGCCTCTTGCGTAATTTCCATCCCAGGACCATTGGATGTTGAGACGGGGACTGTAATTGCAATTGAAGGATGCAGATGCCAGAAAGCTGGAACCGCAGACTTGATCTTAGGAGCTCGGTTAAGCAGAAGCACACCCCAACTTCACTCAGACCAAAAGAAATCTAAGCCAGGTCACAAGTCAAGTTTCGTAATAGTCAGACAGGAAGATACCAAATCACACGCAGGATCAAGGTCAGACAACGAAACAGAGGTTGGCAACATGCATGCAACGAGGTACAGAATTAGTAAGCAAAATCAAGAGTCTAGGCTGAGGTCAGTAAAACAGGTAGGCAGCAGACACAAACCGGTGTAATCCAAAGGCACGTCAGATGGAAGCCAGATCAATAACAGTCAAGCAGGATTTAGGATCAAGGTTAGCAGAAATACAAGTTGACTATCCAGCAATGATCCCACACAATTTCTAGGTTTAAACAGTCCACTAGGTACTGGCATCTGTGGCCACATGTATGCCATTGCACCTGTGTTCCTAGGCGCTGTGCATTCTTGCAAGCTTAGTTAGGCTTCCATGCTCTAAATCATGTGCACATTTGTGCGCATGCACTTAAAAATGAGCACGAGTCTTGTGGCTGGCATCATTTGTCCAATGGCTGACATGATGTCCCTGACAGAACCATAATGAGGTATTCCCAGTCTTGTTTATTCAAACCAATTGTGTAGCACCTTATTTTAATGCCTTATTACAATGTCAGGATATCTAGAATTATGGATACAGGTTTAACCAATGGGAAATTAATCTCTGGTTCAATTAACTCCTTAATACTCATTCAAATGTATTGTTTTCTCATGTAACTTACTGATCGGGTAAATGCATTTAAACATCTGAAAAGTATGGCCCTTTGCCCCTCAGTTTTGAAGCCATGATGTTTCACTTGCATACTTTCTAACTCCCGTAGTCTACAGTTTGATTGTGTTTTCTATACAATACAGAGATAGCTGCCCTCTTAGGACACCTTTATACCACATTCCCGCTCTAGCATATTTTTGACTTTCAATATTCAGCACAAAACTGTCAACTGGCATTTACTGAAGACTTCTCAGAGCAAAGAATAGGCTATCTGTACAAAAACCAAGATGGAAAGCTCCAGCAAATCCCTGCAATTCAACTCTAACATTTTATCTATAAGCTTGTTCCAGGCCAGTGACTCAGAAAGTACTGAAGCCAAAGCAACATGACAGACGGGCAATTGGAGTTGTCAGAGGGAGGTCGGCAATGGAAATGCATATATTTCTCTCATGACAGGTTTCCTTTAAACTGAACCTGAGTAAATGACATGAGGTCATGTTGAATGGTATAGTGGGGATTTTTAACACCAGACTATTCAATTTAGTATGTGTGATAGGAGAGAATGCAAGTGATGTAGTAACTGATGCTGAGATCTAGTGTTTGTAGTGTAGGTCATATGCTGTTTTAGGTATATATCAGAACTTCATCACTGGGAGTGAAGCCTAGGCTCAAGCTTCATATAACATTTATAATGGTTACCCCCCCCCCCCCCCACTTGGGGTGGTCTCAAACTATGAACAGATAGCGTGAGAGACAAATAGATCGTGTCTTCAATCAAGAGGCTAATTCTGCATCTGCTTGTGGGTTAGATTTCCCTTTTAACCCTGTGCTAGCTGCTGGATTATATGTATTGCTGTGAAGAACAAATACACAATACCTGAAAGTTTAGACTTCATGCACACTGGACTTTTTAACATGGCTGTTAGGGGCATCTGGCATTTTTTTTCTGTCTCTATACACCCCTGAATGTTAGCCTATGTGTCCATACACACATAGCCGTTTATAGAAGTTTACAGGCCAGGAGCAGCGGCATTTTAAGACTCATTGCCAGTGCACCCAGGAGCAGCTTTGTTTTGGCAGAAAAAACACTTGATATGTGTAGAAGTGTTAAGCGTTTGAGCGTTAATTCATTTCCATGGGCAGAATAAATTATTAAAAATAAATAATCACCCGTGCCAGGTAACACCTATGTATGTTGAATATTAGATACTATTAAATAATACTCAAGATGGTAATAGTAATAAGTACTATCAAACAGTAGTACTCATCTATGATGTCCGAGGGAAAATTATATTCCTAAAAATGAATGCAAATTTCCATGTGATTGAAATTATAAAGTGGTTAAAAATATATATATATATGATGTGATTGAAAATGTATATAAGCAGCTGCTAGGCCCCCACCTGCTACGGCAAAATAGTTGATAGGATAATGGGAGAAAGGTGGAATGCCTACCCCCATGGGCCAGCGCTTGCTAAAAAACCAAACCAAACAAAACTTATATCCAAAAAAAGTGCAGGAATTATCCTCAAGTAACTTCCACATAAAAACTATTAAATAATCCTGAATTCTCATAGTGAATTCCATTAAAAGTTTATTGAAAAAGTTCCTCTAAAAAAGCTTTCATACAAGCATTTAAATTCCCATAAAAAATAAAAAAAATTCTGAATTCTCTGCATTCTTTTTCTTTTTTATGGGAATTTTAATGCTTGTATGGAAGCTTTTTTAGAAGAACGTTTTCAATAATTTTTTAATGGAATTCTCTATGAGAATTCATATTTCTTTCCCATGCATACTTAGATCTGCTGAGCCTTCTGGGGCATAGGAAGAAGGAGCGGAGTGAAGAGCGGACCCAGGTGTCACTGATACCTTTTTGGTCGAGGAGACCACCCAAGTCTGGCTGATCCCCTTAGTCGAAAGACAAGAGAGGATCCACGGTATCTGGTGAGTTTTCCTACATTCCCTGAACACCCGAGGTGACCCTGGCCTGCACTCCCTGCATGATATAGTTGTCCAGCATTTTCTCCTGGGACTCACACCACCTGATCATTCTTGTTGAAGCATATATCTTTGGGCTATAATATGTTATTGGACTACCTCATCTAATACAATATACTTTTGGTTTTATTTATTATAACCCCTTGCAGTGTTTGTGATATATTGTACATTCTGTGTCATTGGTTGTTACAAATTTTTTAAAGGTGTACACACATCTTTTTATATGCACAAAGTGTTCCATTATATATATTTATATATTGATTTTTTTCTAAGTGTTAATCAGCATATATTCTACAATTGTGCATAAATATTTTTTATTTTATGTAGTGTGGGATATTTTACAGCACTAGTCTTTTTTGCACTATATATATATACATATATATATATATATATATATATATATATATATATATATATATATATATATATATATATATATATATATATATATATATATACATATATATATATATATATATATATATATATATATATATATGCAGATTACCATTTATATTTTATATATTTATTATTGGAAAAAAATCACTACTCACTTTCAGGCTATTTGATATTTTTTTTATGTAGAAGTTACTTGAGAATAATTCCTGCACTTTTTATTGGATATCAGAATAAATTATTATTCTAGCTAATGAAATTAATTAACACCCAATCGCTTGACGTGCCTAAACGCCTTAAGTGTGTTTGCAAGCGTCAAGATTTTTTTTATACCAAAATGCTGCTACCAAATGAAAAGGAGTCTAGGAGAGTTAGCAAACCATGCTTTGAGCTGGTCACACCATAAAAATCTCCTCCAGATCCCTTCCGGACAGGTTACTGTACGTTTTTAATACGTTTTTGATGCGTTTCAGTGCATTTTTGATGTATTTCTGGATGCATTCCGAATGCTTTTTTTCTTCTTTTTTTCCTGGTTTTTTTTTCCCCCTGTACTGGGTTTGTTTTATGTGTTCCAGTACGTATTTGATGTGTTTTACTACAGTAGTAGTTTTACTACAGTCCAATGCAGCAAAAAATGCAGCATGTTCTACTTTTTTTTCTGGAACTGGAACGACTTGAAACTCACCGCACTGGTATGAACTATGCCATTGGAAACCATACGACCTACTTTCGATGCAGTTATGATTCAGAAAAAAAAACACACTGGACTGCATGTGATGTGAACTGGCCCCATGTGCATGGGGCCCTAATGTTGTCTTGTTTAATTTAGATAGGACTGTTAAATATTGTAGCATTGGCTTAACTGATAATATAGATTGAAATATCAATACCATCTTTGTGTAACTTAAATTTAAAAACTATAAGAGCAGTTTGTAATAACAGGATTAGGAGACGTGTTAAAGTGAAACTAAAAAATATCCTTAAAGCGTAACTGGACTTTTGCTGAGAAAAAAAAACACCCCTCTCTGGGTGATCTCTGTACATTGCAGGGATTTTAACAAACTTTGTTGCTGATTCATAACTTTTGTTATTCTGAAGAAATCACTGTTAGTTCCTCTCTGCTCCTGTGCTAAGGTAGTCTAATAGGAGTGGTTTCATAATTATCAACCAGCTGCTACACCCACAGGGCTCTAATGAGGAAAATTGACAGGTGTGCATCCCTTTAGACGTTATTTCCTATTGGGAGTATCTCACCAAAAATTACATTTTTGTTGCAGGGGATGCCACAAATCTTAGTGACTTATCTTAGTGCAGTACAAACATAAGTGAGCCAATCACACAAGCAGGAAATTATGTTTCTGGGGGGCGTGCTGTACATTCTTGGTACATAACACCTCCAGGTAGCCATATTCCATTGCACTTTACAGAAAATTACAGAGCTGCAGATAGAAAAGGAAAAGTAATTTTTAATAATATTTAAGTATAATATGACTTGAGTCACAATTGTATACGCTATATATATATATATATATATATATATATATATATATATATATATATATAATTTTTTTTTTTGCTATTTTTTTTCCCATGAAAGTGGAGTTACCCTCCAAAAACAATCCACATATTTCCACTAATTATTGACCCTGTAATCTATTTTTCATGAAATATTTTCCTTCTGTGTTTTGCTGCCTTCTTCTAAGGTCCTCTGTGAACCTCTTGAACCTCTCCTTTTCCTTCTCACTTTCAATTATTTGGAATGAGCAATGCACAATAGTTGTGGCCATGGGCACTGCTCTATGCCCACTTTCCTGATGCCAATTCACAGCACTTTCAGCCTGTGTTTTGCCTCAAAAGTGCTGAAGCCAGACACAACCAGGCAAGTAGCATTGAGAAGTAAACCAGAAATGGCAACTTTCTCACTTCTCTCATGACAGGTGAACTTTAAATGTTCCAAATCACATCATCAGTGAAAATAATAGTTAAAAGTATAAAGCTTAATAATCTTAAAAATGCTCCCTCCCCCTCCTAACACCTATGCTGATTAACCTGTGTAAGAAAGATCTGTATATTTACCTATTTTCATCCAGCTCTGGTCTGGTCACACGATCTCCCCTGTGCCAGCAGGCACTGGCCGCAGAGGAGAGGAGAGAGAACACAAAAATGGCTGGCAATGTCTGAGAGCTGTGACCTCATGGCTCCAATGACCCATCCATTGAGCTTTCTCCTCTTCCCTGTAGCTGCTGCTGGCTGACACAGGAGAGACGATCACATGACCAGACAGGAGTGGGCTGAAAATAGGTATATGCATTCATCTTACACAGGTTAGCTTAGGATAGGGAGAGTGGGCATTTTTTAGGATTAGTTAGCTTCATCCTAGAATTCTACTTTAATCTGTCTTTTATCAGCCTATGTAGCACTCAAGCTGGGAGTTGGGGGGGCAACACTAGGAAATAGGCAGATTATTTTGTAGGCACATATGCTGACAGGCAACATCCTGATAGAGTTGGACAAACAAAGGTTAGGTCTGAACATCGCCCCAAAGCACCCCCCCATGTTGAGGGCATGTGGCCTGGTATGGTTCAGGAGGGGTCACCCCCCCCCCCCTTTCCTTACCTGCCATTCTGTGTGCTCAGATAAGGGTCTGGTAAGGATTTTGGGGGGACCCCACACCATTTTAAAAAAAATTTGGCATGGTCTTCAACTTAAAATCCATACCAGATCTGAACGGCCTGGTATGGACTGGGAGGGGACCCCAGACTGTTTTTTTTTCTTTATTTTTTTAAATAGACAGGTGCCAGAAATTGCAACCGTGAGTCAATTTAAACGTGATTTGACTTGTTTTTGTCATTTTTGCTGCAGTAGGTTCTACATATGCTACAGATGCACCACTTTACAGGCTGTGTAAGGGGATCCACCAGGCACTGTTTTTAACCACTTTACCACCGGAGGATTTTGCTGTCTTACGTCCAGGCCACTTTTTTGCGATTCGGCGCTGTGCGACTTTAACTGACAATTGCGCGGTCATGCGACGCCTTACCCAAACGAAATTTACGTCCTTTTTTTCCCACAAACAGAGCTTTCTTTTGGTGGTATTTGATCACCTGTGCGATTTTTACTTTTTGCGCTATAAACAAAAAAAGAGCGTTTATTTTGAAAAAATAACAATATTTTTAAAATTTTTTTATATGAAATTCCTCCCAAAAAATATGTAAAAATCAAATTTTTTAAAAAATTTTGGCCAATCTGTTTTCTGCTACCTATGTTTGGTAAAAAAAAATCACAATAAGCGTATTTTGATTGGTTTGCACAAAAGTTATTGCGTTCACTAACTAAGGGAAAGATTTATGTCATTTTTGGTGTTTATTTTTTTTAACGAGTAATGGCGGCGATCTGCGATTTTTTTTGCGGGACTGCTATGCTGAACACTCCGATCTGTCACTCCCTGTCACTTAGGAGATCCGCCCGCTCTGTTTACACAGGCGGGCGGATCTCCAAACTAGATTCCCAGGCGATCGGGGAAGAGCGGTGGCAATCGCCGCCGCTCCTCCCCTGGCCCGACTCCCGCTGTGAATGAAAACAGCGGGAGCGCACCTACAGGGGGAGGAGTCCAGCGACGTAGGTCTACGTCGCTGGACGATAACGAGCCACTGTGCCGCAGTAGAGGCACAGTGGCCGGAGCTAAAGTGGTTAAAATAATTTTTCATTATTATTGTTTCACTTTAAGATTAATTAAAATCACTACCTCTTTTTTTTTTTTTCAATTGAATTTTTATTGAGTTTTACATGAAAGAATAACAGTAACAACAATAGGGAAACAAGGAGAAAAAGGGGGAGGGGGGTACGCAACATGAGCACATGTGCACATTTAGGATCATACATGTTCAAGAAACAAATATGGCATAGTATTCAGTGACTATTCCTATGTGACCCTGACTTCCAGGAATTTTGGAAGGAAGCCAGCTTGCCTGACCTGAGGGCTATAAGACGTTCATGCTCATACGTGGAATCAACATAATGTACAACGTCTGAAAGGGACGGTATGTCTGTCATCTTCCATCTCCTGGTAATTAGGACTCTAGCAGCCAGAAAAATATAGGCTGCAATAGTCCTATATTGAAGTGGGAATTTGTCTATAATAAGATTTAGGAGAGCTAGAGCTGGGTCCGGTGGAGTGAGGGTGCCTGTCTTTGATGAGACTAGTCTGAACACTTGGCGCCAGAAACTTGTGAGACTCTTACTGGCCCACATTATGTGGACAAGGTTGCCCACTTGCCCGCAATCTCTCCAGCATAGCGGTGAGTGTGAGGGGTAGAAGGAGTTAAGTTTGTAGGGGGTTAAGTACCATCGAGAGAGAACTTTATAAGAAAGTTCCCAGTGATTTGCACAATGGGATATTGAGTGCATGTAAAGGATCGCCTGTTGCCATTGGGTTATGTCAAAGGATTTGTGGAGCTCCGATTCCCACTTCAACATGGGGGCTGATTTCGAGAGTATCAGTTTTTGCTGTATTGATTGGTAGAAAAGTGATGTTCCTTTAGATGCTAGGGGCCCTTTCATGAGGTATTGCCATAAATCAGAGTGAATACGGATAGTCGGCACTGGGTGTCTTTTAATGAAGTTGGCGATGCGTAGGTGCGTATAGGCTTCGGAGGAAGGAAGACGTAAGGCAGCGAGGGCCATCTAATATTTCGTCTAGCCAAAGTAGGCCATTACCCAGCCATTTGTGAATGGTCAGGTACGGGATGAGGACAGTTAAGGTTTCCAACGGGATGCATATTGTGGTGAGTGCTTGGGAGGAAGTTTTATGGAATAGAGTATGTCTCCAAGCCAGGAGGGATGCCTGTGTGGTTAGTGGCATTTGGTGTAGTGAGAGAGGTTTCCAGCAATCCGCCGATAAAATCACTACCTCTTTTAAAAACAATAATTTTTAATTTTTCATTGACACATGTCCCCCAGGGCAGTACCCAGAACCCACACCCTTTTCATGGCCAATTACTTGCATATAACCCTTCAAAATGGTGTCTTTCGATTTATCATGTTCAGCTCCTATAGACTCCAATGGAGTTTGCGGTTCGAGGCAGAAATTTACCCCTCTTCGGGAGTTCTACTGCGAACTGAACAGGGGGGTGTTTGGCTCATCTTTAAATCCCGATAGGAAGAAAAAGCAGCATGAACAGAGCTGATAACTTTTCAGTGTGCTGCTTCCTTAATTGTAACAGAGAAAGTGGTGTTACCATCCTGACTGTGTTGTCTGGCAGAGGTGTATAATAGAAAAAGTAGCTGGGCAAAAACTACAAATCCTTTGGAAGATAAAACTGTTCGCATATGTGTACTTCATTAGAGTATTTAACAGAGTTATTTATTTGCTATTTTAAACCATTCTATGTCTTCCCGTCTCTCATCTTTATGCCAGTGATGAGAATACAATTTATTATTAAGCCACTTAAAGGAACAACAGTGATAAATCAATGTTGTAACCTTTACCAAGCAGATAAAACAAGCTGAAAGGTTTGTTTTCACTGTTTATCAACGCTTGCTTGCTACTGACTAACTCATTCATGATATTTAATCCATTTTCTTTTTTTCTTTTTACTCTTTTCAGAAGTCAGTGAACATTTCAAGCAGGCGGGTTTCATCATACTCACACCAGAATTGGGTAGGGGCAACACGAAATCACCCCCCTCCAAAACTTCTCAAAATCAAACTTGACTTCTTCATACCCCAAAGGGGGAAGGGGGTAGAGGAGTTTCCTCCATCCTTGCTGAAATGCTAAAGGAATTTGTTTGCCTACCATAACTCCAAAAGAATTCAAGCCCAAGACAAAAAACAGAACATTTCCCATCCCCATGACATCTAGTAAATATGTGTTTTCTTTTCCCCCAAAAACTTCCAAGTTCCACAATAACTTACCCAAAACCACCTTTACATTGATGACTCTTCCATGGGTGAAGCCAAAAAAAATAAACTTTTTTTGTTTTTTTCTTCCTAATTCCACAAAGCTTATTCGTCATCACATGACCCTCCATGGCTCTCTTCCATCTTTAGGAAATACCGGTAGATATCCTTTATGTAAAAGATTTAGTTGATTTGAATGCATGATTTACTAAGCTTTTCCACTAGATCATCATCAGGTAAATAAAAAGTTATCACAGTTTCACACTACATTTGTCCTTTAAAAAATATATGCTAGAATACTTAAAAAAAAAAAAATGTATCTGGAAATTTTTCTGGTTTCTTTTTTACATTTATCTATGTAACCACAAGTTTTCCATGTATTGTACTGATTATTACACTCTGATGGAGTTTATATAAAGAATTTATTAAACAGGTATTTCATGGCAGGGTCACCAGATTTTTATTTCCATGAATAATGCCGATCTAAAAATCCTTGAAAAAAAATCTGAAATGATTTCAACATGGTAAAAGCTTATACAAGTGTTTGGGTTTTACATATGCTTTAACCGCTTCTGGACCGCCCGCCGCAGTTTTACTGCGGAAGGCAGCCCCTCCTGCACGAACCGACGTAGCTCTGCGTCGGTCGCATACCTGCAGCTAGGGGGCGAGCGTGCACCGCTGGCGGCGCGCTTCTGCCCCCCACTCGTCAGCGGAGACTACGATGCATGGGGCAGGCGGCTCTGTTTGCCGCCTGCCACCCGCGATCGCTGCCCGCTGAGAGAGAAGAACGGTCAGCTGTTGTAAACACAGTTGACAGTTCTTCTCTCTGGAATGATCACAGAGCGCCTGTGATCCTTCTATATAGGTTTATAGGTCTCTATGGTCATTTCAAAAGCCCAACCCCCATACCGTTAGAATCACTCCCCTAGGCTTACATTTAACCCCTTGATCACCCACAGTGTTAACCCCTTCCCTGCCAACGGCATTATTACAGTAACAGTGCATATTTTTAGCACTGATTACTGTGGTAATGTCACTGGTCACCCCAAAAGTGTCAAAAATGTCAGTTAGGGGTCCGATCTGTGTCTGCTGCAATGTCGCAGTCCCACAAAAAAATTGCTGATCGCTGCCATTACTAGTAAAAAAAACAATAAAAATGACATAAATCTTTCCCTTAGTTAGTAGACGCAATAACTTTTGCGCAAACCAATCAAAATTTTTTTTTTTTTTTTGGGTGGGGGGTGGGGGGGGTGTTATATAGCAGAAAGCGAAAATTATTATTATTATTATTTTTATTTATTTTTTCAGAATTGTCACTCTTTTCTTGTTTATAGCACAAAAAATACAAATTGCACAGGGGATCAAATACCACCAAAAAGATGAAAAAAGAGCATCATTTTTTTTTTTTTTTTGGGTACAGCGTCACATGGCCGCGCAATTTTCCGTTAAAATAACACAGTGCCGAATTGCAAAAAATGGCCTGGTCATTAAGGGGGAAATCCTTCCGGTCCAGAAGTGTGGTTAACTAACAATATTTTGACAATTAGTCATCTAATTCGAAGTAATAGGGAAATATTATATACGGTAAACCTTTCATTGTCTTCATCCTGGACAAAGTCCTCATTTTTATCAATTATCCTTATGTATGAAGTTAGGCTTACCGCAACCATGGACTTCAGTAGGTCCTGATATCCTTACCATATGTGATGTACTTTGTTTTTATTTTTTGTAAATTAATGGAGATGTATGGCTTGGCATTGGCATTGCCCCATTGTTATCTTATAACGTGGTTTAGATCTTCCTTTTGTAAAATACTTTTCAATAAAAACAATTGGAAACGAAAAAGTCCTATCAAGAGCTAGGTTTTAGAGGGCAATATTCCCTTTATTGTTAGAGAACATGAGAAGGGAAGAGATAATCTTTCACTGACAATAATAAATTCTGATTCAGTAAAGGGTTTCCACCAAGTGACCTATAGCTGGAGCTCATTTACAAAACTAAAAGAAATACTTTCAATACCTTATATGAAGGAACTACAAACACACACACATAAATACACATGTGTATACATCTAGGAAATGCTTATGTTGACCTTTTGGTAAAAAATACAGCGCTACAATCATCTTATGCGGAATGCCATCTGCAAAATATATGTCAATATATAATCAAGACAGGTGGTCTTTTAATGGGCAATCAATGTGAAGCCATCCCATATAAACCACCTCTTCTAACAGATGATCTGTCAGGCAGTTTGCCTTAGCATGGCACAAACATCACTTTAGATGGATCACAGACCTTTTACAAAGGCATATAGCTGCAACCATATGTTTTATGAACAGGCAAAGTGGAAGAAAAAATATATATAGTGCGTGTGTGCGTGCATGTGTGTGTGTTTGTAAAGGTTAACAGGAGGAATATGTAGCACAAAGTCAGATAAATGTTTTTTATGGACTTTAAACTTCAGCTGATGTGGGAGAATAGTTTGAATTTAAAGGGTAACTCTGGGCAAAAAGCCAAGTTGATCAAATTGAGATGCTAATAATATCCTGAAAACACGTAAATCATTGTAAACTTTGGAAGTTTACTAATTCTAACTTAGTATTTATAATTTTAAATGCAGTCAGCTTTAGCATGATTCCCCCAGGTCTTCTGAATCTAACCTCATCTCACAAAAACATCTAAATTCACCATCACATGAGCCTCCATGATGCCTCTTCTATGAGTGGAGAACAGTATCTAGAAGCTGCAGACGAGTTCTTCCAACTACTCTGGTTTGCACAATGTCGTAACATCATGATGAGGCTGTAATGTGTAAAGATCAGAACACTGTGAGAAAACCTCTGATGGACTCTTCTAGCAGCCAACGGAGAACATCCATGACAAAAGGGAGTGAAGGACCATTAGAAACTAGCTGACTTGAGACTAGGGAGTTTATTTACTAAAGCTAGAGAGGGCAAAATTAGTCACAATTCTGCAGAGAAACCAATCAGCGTCTAACCTCAGCTTATTTTATTAAGCTTTAGCAATAAAACCTGGAAGCTGATTGGTTTCTTTGCGGAATTGTGACTAATTTTTCCCTCTCTAGCTTTAGTAAATAAAGCCCTAGCTGTCAAGTGACCGCAATTTTAGATAAGAAAATGGGACTTTAAGGTTTTTTTTAAGCTAATTCTAGTGATCAAACAAAGCAGTTGAGTGTGAAAAGGTGGTATTTTTTTCACTGGACATCAGCTATAAATAATATAGGAACACATTGCCTAGCAAAAGATTTTGGGCCTAAATCATCAATCTGTAATACGAGGTGTGTCTAAAAAGTTTGGTGAATGGTCCAATATCTCAACGGCAACATGGGCTAGGTGCATGCACATACACATGCACATGGCTATCCAGAGACACGTCAAGAAGCTCCACCTTGTGCAAGGTACAAGTGACCATCAGGGTAGACTGGCTGCGGGCAGTTGAACGTAGTTAGTGTGAGAGGTAGAGTCACAGTGCAATGGAGCAATGAATAAACATCAAGTTCTGCTACAAATTGGGGAAAACGGTGACAGAGATACATGAAATGTTGGTGCAATGGTGTACAGGACGCAAGCCGTGAGCAAAAAATGTGTTTATGACTGGTTCAAATGCTTTTGCGATGGGAAGGAAACGACTGAGGATGAGCCATGTTTGGGTCGGCCATCAACAAGCAGAACCCCAGACATGATAGCGCTAGTGCATTAAATGCTGACACAAAATGGGCGGCTGACTCTTCGATTGATGGTGGAGGAATTGGGCATTATCAAGGACACAGTGCACACCATCATCCGTGAAGACTTGGTAAGCGTAAAATCTGTTCCAGGTTTGTGCCGCACAAGCTGCCAGATGAACAGAAAGCAAAATTGATAGATTTCATTACCATGTGTGACCAGGGTCCATCCTTTGTGCAAACCCATGTCACAGAGCATAAGACCTGGTGCTACCAGTAGGGATGATCGAATGGTTCGGGTCGACCATCGGTTCGACCCGAACATTGGGTGTTCGAAATTCGGCCAAATTCGGCAACCAGAACCGACCAAAATGCAATGGGCCAGGAAATGGGCTTTAAAAGCCTGTGATTGGACCAGAACCATCAGTAAAAGCCAATTGAGGGGGCAGGAGAATGCTAGGAATGTGATTGGAGTGACTAGGGGGTCCAGAGGCCAATCATTAGTGAATACGCCCCCCAGTATATAAGATAGCCCCCGCCAAATTTCTACCATTGTAATACAGGGACATGGAAGAGAGTGGAAGCAGTTCTGTTACTTCTGCTTCAAAAGTGTCATTTAGCAATTATTAGTGTGAGGAAAGGGATATCTAGTGTAGTTAGGGTGCTATTTTCCACTTTAGTTAGCTTCAAAAATCTAGTTTCTGTAGGGAAAGTGTTAAGTGCCAGGGTGACCGTAGTGTAGTGTAGGGTGAACTGACACTGACTGCTATGGCAGGGTGACCAAACCCTTCCATTTCAGGGTGACCGCTATAGAGAAAAGATCATTTCTCTTAGGTGACTTACAGAGCAGCGATATGGCTTCTCGCCGGTCAGCCTGCTTTTTGCTGCAGGCGTTTATTGGGCTTTTTTGAGGACATGTTTGGAGTCAGGCATGACATCTGAACTTGTGTATAGGGGTATATATACACACACATGTATGTATATATACACCTACACATATATAGGTGTGAAAATAGCAGAACCCTATGCTTGCGCTAATTAAATAATTAACATGCATATGGCTCCGCTCCTATCACACCTATATGTGTGTATGTGTATAATACATATACGTGTGTGTGTATATATACCCCTATACAGAAGTTCAGATGTTTTGCCTGCCTCCAAAGACCCCCAAAAAATGCCCATGGGCATTTTTTGGGGGTCTTTGGAGGCAGGCAAAACATCTGAACTTGTGTATAGGGGTATATATATACACACACACTTATATGTATTTATACACATACACACATATAGGTGTGAAAGGAGAGAAGCCATATGGGTATTAATTATTTCATTAGCACAAGTATAGTGTTCTGCTACTTTCACACCTATATATGTGTATGTGTATATATACATATAAGTGTGTGTGTATATATACCCCTACACAGAAGTTCTGATGTTATGCCTGCCTCCAATAACCCCCAAAAAAATGCAATAAAAAAACGCTTGCTACAAAACCAGCAAGGTGTGAAAATAGCAGAGCCATATCCCTGTTCTATAAGTGACCTAAGAGAAACGATCTTTTTTTTTCTGGTTCTGGACATGCTACAGAGCTGAAACTTCACAGGTACACTTTTTAGACCCCCCAGACACTAAATCCAAAGAAATCTCTTTTTTTTTTTCAAGAATTTTTTCAATAATTGGCTCTCTATTAAAAATGGCAATTTTTGAGAACTTTTTTTGTGTGATTGATATCTCTGGGGCATGACCCAGAACCCTAGGCACTTTTTGGGGGCATTTATTGGGTTTTAGGGCTTCAAAATGGGTTTTTTTGATTACCGAAGTTCGGGTCCCATTGATTTCAATGGGGTTCTGAAATCCGGGCCGAACTTTCTGGAAGTTCTGGTGTTCTGGTTGAACCGAACTTTTGAAAAGTTTGATCATCCCTAGCTACCAGTTCAATCCAGATTTAAAGCAGCAATCGATGGAATGTCATTCACCGCCTTCTCAAACAGAGTTGCCAGCAAACTTCTAAGAAGAGCGTCATGAAAGGCGCACGTTTTGCAGAAGTGGCTGCAATCCAAGAATGTGTGACAGCGGTTCTGTGATTAATTCCTAAAGAGGCCTTTGCTGACAGTTTTCAAAAGCTTTATGAATGTTGCCAAAAATGTGTTGTGAAGGATAACGATTATTTTAAAGGGCAATAAAGGTAATTTGTTTGTATCTATTGTTTGTTTTCTGGTATTATTCACCAAACTTTTTAGATACACCACATACTTTCTACGTGCAAAAGTGATCTCTCAAATTATACTACCACTGACAACTAAATTCTTTATTCCTTCAAAAAAGAACTCTTTCAGGTGATATTATTGCCTGTAGTTATTTTAAAGCATATCAAAACCAAAATGTAATATATTGTAGCTTACCAGTCTTTGGATTAGCTAGCTGCATTTGGTTTATTTATTGATCTATTTGTTTTTTGTTTTAGTCTTTTGTTCCTGCATTTTCACCTAATAACATATTTCCTGTCCTTGTATACAAAACCTCACTTACTCCACTATATCTATGGAGGAAGCCAAGGTTACTGCCTAGACTATACTTCAAACGTGTCTTCCTTTTTTCTTTCACAATAGTTTTATTAGAAAGATTTCAAGAAATACAACAATTGGTGTTACAGGAAGAAAATAACAGGTAAAAAATATCGGTGGACTAACCCATCTGTTACACAGTCAAATATTCATCAAGTAGACAGCAAGGTAGTATTACCATCAGAATATAGGTGCCATTATCACATATAGTTCCCTTTGAAAGGGGGGAAAGATACACCTTAAAACATTCACATACTTAAATAATGTACGCTTCAAAGACTTGGGGGCTAAAGGGCAGGGTAAAGGTGGTGTACAGAGCAGCACTTGATGTACATCCATATTACAGGCCAAAAGATCAGACTTTAACTAGGTGAAGCTAATGAAGTAACCATCCTTTTTGATGGCCAGTGCGAAGCGCACCCAAAAAAAGAGCAATGTCTTCTTTTTTCATCTCCATTACTTGGGGGATGGAGAGATTAAAAATGAACACTTTCAGTTCAGCTCACAGGAATTAATAAGGACATTTCTTGCAAAATTAACTGGTATTTTCCAGGGTGGATTTGATTTAAATCACAATTTAAATCACTAGTAAAAAATCTTAATTTTTAAAGAGTAACTGTCATCTTTGTCCCGCAGGGGCTCCACCTCTGACCCGCTGTTGACTCACCAACAGTCCCTTTCACTTTAATGGGATGGCTGGTGATGCGGCAGTGAGACATCAGGG
Organism: Pelophylax lessonae; assembly: GCF_965119305.1. Taxonomy (NCBI): domain Eukaryota; kingdom Metazoa; phylum Chordata; class Amphibia; order Anura; family Ranidae; genus Pelophylax; species Pelophylax lessonae. The sequence goes on from NC_138777.1 coordinate 67,329,596, forward strand.
TGAGGGATGTGGTGGCAGCAGGTGAGTGAATGCCCGCTAACAGGCGCTGCTATGATGGATCTGAAATGACAGGTGCTCTTTAAATGTAAGGACTTATTATTGCTGGTAGTTAGAATCTTTAATATTTGGAAATTAAATGAAGGTTTCCTATTTAGAATGCTAATATCAGAACTGATTTAATCATACGGTTTGTAGTGTACATAGATTTGCAAAGCAATGGGATAGAGAAATATTCCTGAGCTATGTTTTATCCAATGGTTACTGTGAAATCGTGTGAATGCATCAATGCAGTGCATGCAATTTCAGCTTGCAGAGCTTGGGTTCATTGAATGAGTTTACCAAAAATGTAAATATTGCAGAATATACAGCCTCATGCTACATAACTAAGCTCCATTTCATGCTGAAAAAACGAAATCATTAATGTATCTTAAATAGAAAACTATCTTTTGATAGATTTTTACTCCAAATACAATGTACTAAAATAAATTTGATAAAAGTAAAAAGTAATCAGTTTTAAATAAAACAAAACTGATTTTTTTTTTAAAAAAAAACATTTATTTTTATCCACCCTGGTGTTTTGTGTACTTACTGAAAAGGTTCTTAGCCTAGAAGGTTTAGGCTGGGCTCACACTGCGGTTTTCCCCACGTTCCATTCGCATGTCAGAAGACTGTGACCGGCTCTCACAGCCCTTGAGCGGTTTGCAGGAAATTTGTGTGCATATTCCTGTCCATTTCAGGTCTGAATTCAGCCAAATTTTCGGACCGAAATCGGAGCTGAAACGGACCTCCTCCTAGGAGCCACTCTGCAATCCAGTGTGAACCAAGCATTAAATAAAGGCAACCACCGCATCTAAGGACTAGTAAGCTACATTACATTTTGTTCTTAGGGGTTAGTAAAGTAAGTAAAAGATTTAGTTGATTTTAACAATCGTTTAATTTAACAAGGTTTTTACTAGATCACCAGAAGCTGTTATCACAGTTTCACTTTGCCTCCTAAAGAAGCATTACTGTTCTTTATTAAAAAAAAAAAATGTTACAAAAATGAAAAAGAAATATATGATTTTGTGGCAAGATCACCAGATATTCAAATTCATGAACAATGCAGATCTAGAAATTGTTGAGAAACAATTTTAAATTATTACAGCATGGTAAAGTTTATATGAGACTGGGTTTACATATAATCAAGCTGATAAATCCTTCTTAAAACAGAAGGTATTCTCTTGTCTCATTCCATCACATATCCCAAAAATAAGAGGATTACTCCTTAATTCAGGACAGTGATCAGAGCCATGCAAATTATTCTTATTTACATAATCTTATTTTGGGATATGTGACAGGATGAGGCATGATACAAACTACTACGAAATAATAAAATAAAGTGAATGCACCTAAATACTGTTTATGTTGACCTAATGACCCTAAATTTACAGAATGCAACCTGAAAATAAATATCAATGTATAATCAAGTCCATCAACCCTTTTACTGCCTAGGATGTAGGAGTTATGCCAAAACAGAACTGCTTGAAGAAGGCTGGCTCAATGATCCTTACACGCACTGTAATTGTGGATAAGAAAAAAGTCTGGACTTGAATGGCGCAACAAACTCAGGTATAAATTAAAAATATAATTATTTAATTTGAAATTACAAAAGGTTAAAATGTTACATTGGTACCATCACACAGTTCCTTAATAGACAACAATATGCACTATATTGTCGTAAGTATTGGGACGCCTGCCTTTACACGTACATGAACTTTAATGGCATCCCAGTCCGTAAGGTTCAATATTGAGTTGGCCCACCCTTTGCAGCTTTTACAGCTTCAACTCTTCCTGGGAAGACTGTCCACAAGGTTTAGGAGTCTGTCTATGGGAATGTTTAACAATTCTTCCAGAAGCGCATTTGTGAGGTAAAGCACCGGTGTGGACAGGAAGGCCTGGCTCTCAATCTCGGCTCTAATTTATCCCAAATGGTGTTCTATCGGGCTGAGGTCAGCACTCTGTGCAGGCCAGTAAAGTTCCTCCACCCCAAACTCGCTCATCCAGGTCTTTATGGACCTTGCTTTGTGCACTGGTGCGCAGTCATGTTGGATCAGAGAGAGCCATCCCCAAACTGTTCCCACCAAGTTGGGAGCATGAAATTGTACAAAATGTCTTGGTATGCTGATGCCTTAAGAGTTCCTTTCACTGGAACTAAGGGGCCAAGCCCAACCCCTGAAAAATAACCCCACACAATAATCCCCCCTCCACCAAATTATTTGGACCAGTGCAGGAAGGTACATAAAGACATGGATGACCGAGTTTGGGGTGGAAAAATTTGACTGGCCTGCACAGAGTCCTGACCTCAACCCGACAGAACATCTTTGGGATGAGCGGAGACTGCGAGCCAGGTCTTCTTGTCCAATATCAGTACCTGAACTCACAAATGTGCTTCTGGAAGAATGGTCAAACATTGGCATGGACAATCTAAATCTTGTGGACAGCCTTCCCAGAAGAGTTGAAGCTGGTATATCTGCAAAGGGAGGGCCGACTTAATATTGACCCCTATGGACTAAGACTGGGATGCCATTAAAGTTCATGTGTAAGTAAAGGCAGGTGTCCTAATACTTTTGACAATATAGTATATATTGCTGGTATCACCATCTGCCCTCGTAATTGGGTTAGGAACCCCCAAGTAAACACAGCAACAAAGAGCATAAAAGATGGATCTCAAATTCCCAAATACCCAATAGTAGCTGTTTAAAGGGGTAATGAAGTCCAGTTCATAGTGCTGCTCCACATGTTTCATAGCAGACGCGCTTTTTTGGGAACTTAAGGGTTACAATTAAATTTCTAGGGTATATAATATACTGATTGGGCATGCGGAGTGGAGACAATTGGGTGGGAGGGATAGCCCAGGTTCCCCCGAGAATGGATATGGGGACACACATATGTATTAATGACATCTCATCATAGAGAAAAAGAGGCACATATCCAATTTCTACAAAAGCATAGATAGGTTGTCCTTGAAATTAGTAAAGTAATATGTGATTTACGCTGAGTAAGGGGTATATTTGAATATGGCATATATTGAGTATGTGGCGTCCAGAAAAACTTGAATATTTGAAAAAGTACATCCTAGACTGCAATGTATTTGCTCAGCAGGGACCTTTCCTCAGGTGGGTATTGATATGCAGAGTGCAACTGCCTCCACAGGGCCTGGAGCACACCAGCAGAGCAGCCCCATGGGTCTCCTTACACCCACTGCACTCCTTAAAGCCTAGTACATACTAGTAGTATTTTTTTTTTTTTTCGCTCAACCTAGCAGAGCGATTTAGCATATTCTAAGTGTTTGGCTCAGTCACAAAACAGTCCAGGGGTTTTGGTTTTTTGTTAACTTTTTTGAGAACTGGGATAGGAGAAGGGAGGAGTGGGATACTCCAACTGAATAACTTTGCACAATTTGCTGGGACTTCTGGTTAACACTGGATGCGGCAAGGCAGCTGCTTCACCTTGCCACTTTAGTAAAGATAGATTTAAGTGAACTGTACTGTATTGTGAATCGCTCTTCAGGGTTCTACTTGGCACCCTCTTTGTCCATACTATTCAGGGTTCTATAGGGCACTCCCTTTACTCTGCCACTCTGTGTGAGCTGACCCCTTGATCCTCTGACTTCACTGGAGTGGTCCCCTTTCCTGGGCAGACCCTTTGGCAAGTCCCCTGGTACTCACGGACACTGTTTTTCCAGGAAAACTCTGCCAGCAGCTCCACTCTCAGCTTTACTGGATCCTCTGCAGCTCAGCTCCACACCTGGTTCACTAGGCCGACTGCCTATGACCGCCTTCCTCATACAGCAGGAGGAGAGACCAGCCGTCAGCCTCCTCCTGGGACTCCCGTACTTCCTGCCAAAAACGCCCTGTCACATGTCCCCTTGGCTTTTATGAGCAATCCCAGGATGCACTGCAGGAGTGCCCTCCTACTGGGACTCTCACAAAAGCCAATGTGTCACTGGCTGGATTTCCTCCACTGTCTAACAGGCTCCCCTATTGGATGCAGTGGGGACACTCCCTCAGACCCAGTAAATCACATTTAGAAACATGCAACAGGCAACCAAATAGATCAGGTTCCCCTGATAAGCAGAAGGAGCATAAGATGCTTTTATCTAGCACCTATCTAGGAGGGTGCTACAAGTGCTAAATGATGAGACGTGAGAATTTAAATACCCCATGTGCAAGTGCAGCTGCGCTCTTTGCTTTGTAACAGTCTGCTCCTAATTAGTGCACAATCCCTGAAAGCATATCTGATATTTAATACAATAAAGGAGTGACTGTAGCCATAAAAAAGTATTCATAGCATAAAACACATCGCAACCCAGACTTCAGAATGGGGATGCTGCATTAAACATAATTTGACATTTATTGTAAACCTTGAAACATAAATGTGAAAAATAATGCATTAAGTCATTAAATAGCCCGAGAGAAGAAAGTAGCATGCTGAAGAAGATCAATACATGTATTAAACCAGAAACAAGCAAAAAGTACAATGTAAAACAGATAAAAGAGTGAGATGAATGTAATAAATAAGTGATGTAAAAATGTGAAAGGTGAATGTTAGTCCGTAAATAGAAAACTCTGAATTGCAAGTAATAAGTTGGTTATGCTGTAAGAAATGTAAGAATTGTTTATTTTATTTTATTTATTTTTTTTAACAGGTAAAGATGAACTCAAGGCAAACAACTAAATAAACATATAAAATGCAAATAAAAACTGTCTTTATTGTCAAAATGTTAATAATTCTATTAAGTTGCTCTTGTGTTCTAGACCCTTCCCGACGGAGAGATGAACTTGCTTACTGACTTTTCTCTGCTTCAATTAAAGTAAAACTGCAGGATTAGTAAATATCATTTAAACACGTCATATGTATTCCTATTTGAATTTCTGTGTGATTTGTGCATGTCTTCCAGATCTGTGGAGTAATACAGTTTAAAACGATTCCTCTGCACAGGATGCCCTGTAATAAAGACCGATCACTGCTACTCTCTCTCTTTATGCAGAGGGTCTGGTCTTGTCTCTGCCCCATCCTGTAGTTTTCTGTAGGCAGTCTGTAGTAGGTAGAACAGCTGGGTCCGGCTCATAACCCTACTCCCTGCAAAGGCTATGTGCAGCCAGTGCAGGGCTTACAAAATGTCGCTGCCAATTTTAGGTTATAAGGTAATAACTGTGATTGCAAAGGCATTTGATGGATTTACAGTATCTCACAAAAGTGAGTACACCCCTCTCATTTTTGTAAAAAATGTATTATATTTTTCATGAGACAACACTAAAGAAATGACACATAGCTACAATGAAAAGTAGTGAGTGCACAGCTTGTATAACAGTGTAAATTTGCGGTCCCCTCAAAATAACTCAACATACAGCTATTAATGTCTAAACAGCTGGCAACAAAAGTGAGTACACCCCTAAGTGAAAATGTCAAAATTGGGCACAAAGTGTCAATATTTAGTGTGGCTACCATTATTTTCCAGCACTACCCTAACCCTCTTGGGCACGGAGTTCACCAGAGCTTCACAGGTTGCCACTGGAGTCCACTTCCCCTCCTCCATGACGACATCACAGAGCTGGTGGATGTTAGAGACCTTTCGCTCCTCTGCCTTCCATTTGAGGATGTCCCTCAGGTGCTCAATAGGGTTTAGGTCTGGAGACATGCTTGGCCAGTCCATCACCTTTACTCTCAGCTTCTTTAGCAAGGCAGTGGTCATCTTGGAGGTGTGTTTGGGGTTGTTATCATGTTGGAATACTGCCATGCGGCCCAGTCTCTGAAGGGAGGGGATCATGCTCTGCTTCAGTATGTCACAGTACATGTTGGCATTCATGGTTCCCTCAATGAACTGTAGCTCCCCAGTGCCAGCAGTACTCATGCAGCCCCAGACCATGACACTCCCACCACCTTGCTTGACTGTAGGCAAGACACACTTTTCTTTGTACTCCTCACCTGGTTGCCGCCACACAGGCTTGACACCATCTGAACCAAATAAGTTTATCTTGGTCTCATGAGACCACAGGACATGGTTCCAGTAATCCATGTCATTAGTTTGCTTGTCTTCAGCAAACTGTTTGCGGGCTTTTTTGTGCATCATCTTTAGAAGAGGCTTCCTTCTGGAACGACAGCCATGCATACCAATTTGATGCAGTGTGGGGCATATGGTCTGAGCACTGACAAGCGGACCCCCACCCCATCAACCTCTGCACCAATGCTGGCAGCACTCATACGCTTATTTCCCAAAGACAACCTCTGGATATGACGCTGAGCACGTTCTCTCAACTTTTTTGGACGACCATGGTGAGGCCTATTCTGAGTGGAACCTGTCCTGTTAAACTGCTGAATAGTCTTGGCCACCATGCTACAGCTCAGTTTCAGGGTCTTGGCAATCTTCTTATAGCCTAGGCCATCTTTATGTAGAGCAACAATTCTTTTTTTCAGGTCCTCAGAGAGTTCTTTGCCATGTGGTGCCATGTTGAACTTCCAGTGACCAGTATGAGAGAGTGAGAGCAATAACACCAAATTTAACACAGCTGCTCCCTATTCACACCTGAGACCTTGCAATACTAACGAGTCACAACACCAGGGAGGGAAAATGGCTAATTGGACCAAAATTGGACATTTTCACTTAGGGATGTACTCACTTTTATATTAAAAAAGAATAGCGCACACATGCAAAAGAAATGACTATCAAATATGGAGACAATCCATAAATAAAAATGGGGATTTAGTCCCACCATATGGCCATATCGTGCTCTAGCCCACCACTGCGTCAAAGTACCCCATTATCAGTGGGTCCTACACTATCCATAAAAAAGTGGTGAATCCAGCCTCTCTAACCCTTGGAGACAAAACTCCTTGCTGGGAAAGATGTGCTAATGCACTACAGGGGACTCCTCCTATATCTACTTGATGGTGGACACCGATAGAGTACAGGTGCGTGTGGGGGATGGGATGCTCAACCTCAGAAGTCTGGTCAGACTGAATACATAATAAACAAGCAAAATATTGGGGGAGCAAACCCTGAACATGTATATCTAAAGTCAGTGCAGCTATGGACCAAGCAACATGTATATTAAAAAAGAATAGCGCACACATGCAAAAGAAATGACTATCAAATATGGAGACAATCCCCATTTTTAGTTATGGATTGTCTCCATATTTGATAGTCATTTCTTTTGCATGTGTGCGCTATTCTTTTTTAATATACATGTTGCTTGGTCCATAGCTGCACTGGCTTTAGATATACATGTTCAGGGTTTGCTCCCCCAATTTTTTGCTTGTTTATTATGTACTCACTTTTGTTGTAAGCAATTTAGCCATTAATGGCTGTGTGTTAAGTTATTTTAAGGGGACAGCAAATTTACACTGTTATACAAGCTGTACACTCACTACTTTACATTGTAGCAAAGTGTCATTTCTTCAGTGTTGTCACATGAAAAGATATAATAAAATATTTACAAAAATGTGAGGGGTGTACTCACTTTTGTGAGATACTGTATATCTTTTGTGGCTTTTGAGGGATATATTAACCACTTTCCACCTGTGCTGTACCCGAAAGATAGCAACAGCATGGACTTCCAGTGCCAGGAGGGCATCCCCCCATGATCATGCTGCTCTCATGCCTCCTGCAGTGCGCAGGTGGCACGCTCTGTGATCGTCGAGTCATTCGGACCTGGCTGATCACAGAACCAGGTAAACTGCCCATCACATCACAGCCCTTTACCACATGATTAGCTGTCAGTCAATGACAGCTGATAACGGAAGTAAACAGAAGCCGGTTATCTTACTTTTTTCTCTTCACGCTGGCAGCGTGAGAGGAAAGGAGGAAAGCCATTAACAGGCTTCTGTGACAGGAACATAGGTCCCACACAGTGCCAACCAGTGCTAATCCATGCAAACCGGTGCCCCCTATTAGTGCCACCTATGAGTGCCCACCAGTATTGTCAATCAGTGCCCAACAGTGCCACCTATTAGTGCCTATAAGTGCCACCTATCAGTACCCCATTGTCAGTGTCACCTATCAGTGCTGCCCTATCAGTGCCCATCAGAGCTCTTCAGTGCCACCTATCAGAGCCCTTCAGTGCCACATATCAGTGCCTATTAGTGCCACCTATCAGTGCCACCTATCAGTGCCTCCTCATCAATGCCCACCAGTGCCACCTCATCATTGCCCATCAGTGCTGCCTCATCAGTGCCTATCAGCCAATTAGTGCACCCTATCAGTGCCGATAAGTGAAACCTTATCAGTGCCCATTTTCAAAATTTTATAACAAACTATAAAAAAATGTTTTTTTTTTAATTTTCTTTCTTATTTTTTTGTCCCTTTAGCAAAAAATAAAAAACCCAGCAGTGATTAAATAACAGAAATAACAGCAAAAGAAAGCTCTATCTGTGTAAAAAAAAAAATAAAAAAAAATGTGTTTGGGTACATTGTTGCATTACCGAGCAATTGTCATTCAAAGTGTTGCAGGACTGAAAGTTGGCCTGGGCAGGAAGGGGGTATAAACCCTTAAATTTTGCTGAATCCTCCACTTCCACTGTACCTTGCCCCGGTGAGGTACATCATGTTTGCCCGCCCATTGGATCCTGGGATATGAGTGTTATCAATCCCAGGGGTCAATGGGCATCTGCCGCTTGTAGCGTCATGCTTTGTACTATGTGCGCATGTGCAAGTTTGGGAGGCGCATGCTGGGAAGCCAGCAGCGCCATATCCCAGAAGGAGAAACAAGTGGGCTTCAGATTCCCACATTTAAGATGGGAGTGCACTTGCTGGGGACAAAAAAGTGAGTTTATTTTAAAAAGATCATGAGTTATAATACCTACAAGGGATACAAATACCATTATGAATAGGACTAGATGCAACCACCCCCGAGGGTTATTTTAAAAAAAAAAAAAAAAAAACAAGCTGGAACTCAGCTTTAGGAATCAATTTTTGAGTGCCCAGAGTTCAGGTTTGGGTAATATCTTTTGGGTACCAGTCAATCACAGCCTGCTGATTGGACAATGAAGGAGTAGAAGCTCACTGGCCAAGTAATCCCCTCCATGCTTTACCCTCTAACAATCACGTTTGGGAAGGAACAGTTGTAGTACTCTTTAATCAAGTTGATTGGATGGGAATGCTGACCCTTCTAAGGCTGACCATACACTATACAATTTTCTTATTAAATTTCCTTTATAATTACCTTAAACTATGTAGTGCAAGGGCCTGCCTGATTGCATACAAATTGAAAGTGTTTAGGTTTCACCTTATATTATATGTGTAATGTCTCGGCTGTGTGTTGCTTGAGGTACACAGCTTCACATCAAGTAATAACCAAATCTCAATGAAAGAAGCGCTGGTTTCTTTAACTGATGCAACCTTTACTGAGATATAATCCATACATGTGCCTTTACATATGAATAAGCAGATATGTGGTGGACATGAGAGGATATAAAAGTATGTGTGTGGTAAAACTGTAAAACAAACATATGAAAAACAGGTATAAGTATGGCTATTCAACATCAATCATACATTATACATAGTTATGCAGAAGATAGGGACTAACTAACATGTGCTTACTACATACTGGAACACATATTGTCTATACAAAGGTCTAACATCCCTATATACAGGCTGAACTAGCAAATCCTTTACTTACAGGCTTTTGGTATTCATCAGATTTGCAATAGATTAGCTTGAGAGGTCCCATGTCTGTTCCCTATGGTGGCTCACGCTGGAATGGATAGACAAGTTTAGACTTGCCCCAAAGCAGAAGGGAGAAGACCCGCCCCTAGGCTACAAGAAAATGGAGGGTCTTAAAGGGACAGACACTGCTGAGTGCCAGGTACAAGATATACAGTGAGAAGGCAGCACAATATGGTTTTGGTAAATCTAAAGGAAATTTGAACAAGAAAATTGTATTGTGTATGGCCAGCCTTACTCTTCTATGCAGTGGAGTAGTTACATGTATATACAGAACACAATACCTAAACAAAGCAAAGCAAATTAAAACAAACAAAGCATATATTTTTGCTATATGGTATGAAAGGAGCTAAAAATCAGACATAATTACTCCAGCACACATAGACCAGTCTTTAGCCTTCGTTATGTACATATGAGCAATCTGAGCACACAGCAGAGCCTGTTTTGACAGTGTAGCTCTGTACATATGTTGTGTTAATGGAAATCTATACAAATCTGTTAAGGTTTATCTTTCCTGATAATGAACTTATGTGAGAACATGTGCCGATCAACATTTTCTTTACAGCCAAAGATATTTAAACCCAAAAGCAAACATTATATTGCACCTTGCCACTTCTTAGATGTGATGGCTACATTAGCTTTCTTTTTTAGGCTTTCTTTCTTTTCTTTTCATCTGGTGATCCAGCCAGTAAGTCTGTTGTTTTTCAAAAGACCAAGCTCTCCAACAGAACGTATCAGTTGTGGAGAGGAGACAAATCATTTACCACTGACGAAGGTGCTTACAATGATCAGCTTTTATTTATTTACATAAAGCCTTTATCCCAGAAGGAAAAACTGTTTGCTGTAGTCTGAAGTCTGAAAATGTTTTCTATGCTAAGCCACTTCAATTAAAACCTGTAGGCTTGCCTTGTCTGAAGCTGACCTTACATGTTACAACCTGATTGCACAATTTCCTTTAGATTTTGATATGATTGCATCTTGATTGAATAAACTGTTTCAGTTGTGCAGAAATTGAGGTAAAGTTATGTTGACTTTAATCGTCCAATCATGTGCAAGCAACAATCCTGTTTGTTTGTTTTTTTGCCCTGCACATGATTGGGTATACTTTGCATAGTCAATTTTCACTTAATTAACTAAGATAAGCTAAAATTGGATTTGTAAAGTAAAACCTCACTTTGAAAATGAACATGCACTCCTCCTTTAGTAAATCAACCCTGCTGTATTAACATAACAGCCAGGAAACTAGTATTTTCAGAAGGAAATCAGCAACAACAGCCTTCATATTGTGTCTCTTGATAAAGTTTACTGTAAAGGAAATGTTTTGTATGCATTTCCTTTCTTTCCTTATTTATTTATAGAGATGACCTTGCGGTTTGCGGCAAACTTTGCTTGTTCGCTGTTCACCGATCATGCGAACATATGGCAATGTTCGCGACCGCCATATTCTTTTACATTGTTAAGAACTTTGACCCATGACACAGCCATCAGGTGGTACAGGACAGCTAATTGAGACATTGACCCATGACACATCCATCAGGTGGTACAGGACAGCCAATTGAGACATTTCAGCACATGGACATACCCCCTACCTTATAAATAGACCTGATCTGGCTGCCATTTTACATTCTGCCTTTTGTCAGTGTAGGGAGAGGTTGCTGGGTGGAGCAGGGACAGACTGTTAGTGACACAAATCGCAAGCTAATAGGTCCACAAAAGTCCTTTAACGGACTGGTATAGGAGTACTATTTGGTGTGCAGTATATAGGGGTGTAATACACTTATAATATATTTTCTAATATAGAAAGCATATTATAGTGTACTTGGGAACTGCAGAAATGTTGCCACTTTCATTGCATTAACTCTGCTACACACAGTGACAAAAGTTACTGGAAAACTTTTTTTATAACTGGTGTGATAGACCAGTGGCCCCCTGAAATGACAGATTGAAGTGGGGTGTTATATAACAATATACTTTCATAATAGTGTATTTGGTTACTGCAGAATTGTTGCCTCTTTCACTGCGTTAACTCTGCTACTAACAGTGACAAAAGTTACTAGAATCTTTTTTTTATAACTTGTGTGATAAACCAGTGGCCCCCCAAAACGACAGATTGAAGTGGGGTGTTATATAACAATATACTTTCATAATAGTGTATTTGGTTACTGCAGAAATGTTGCCTCTTTCGCTGCGTTATCTCTGCTACACACAGTGACAAAAGTTACTAGAAACATTTTTTTATAACTGGTGTGATAGACCAGTGGCCCACCAAAAAGACATATTGAAGCGGGGTGTTATATACCTTCTTCCACATATACTGCGCTTCTCTAGAGACTTTTGTCACAGGGTCATTTAAAAAATGACAGGCAGAGGAAGAGGCAGGCCCTTCTGCAGGGGTGGTAGGGGTAGGGCAGGAGCACCAGGCCGGAGCCAAAGTGGGAAGTTGCAGAAGGTGCATTCAATTACGACAAAGAACACACCAGACTTGGTTGAGTGGCTCACTCGGTCTTCCTCTTCTGCACCCTCCTCATCCTCTCTATCTGCTCCATCTTCACTCTCTGCTGTGTGCACCTGCAAAGACACCACCACCACCACCACCACCATATACCCTCCGCTTGAGTCACCGGAATTATTTTCCGATCCATCACAAGACATTTGCGATGCGCAGCCATTCTTGGCATCGGATCAGGAAGAGGCGGTAGCAACAGCCGCCACTCAGCAGTACCCAGATCACCCAAGGAGGTTGGTCCCCGCTGTTGCTGCCTACTTCGAGATCTCAAATGTTAGCGGTGGGGAAGGTGACGTAGATGATGACGTGTCTATGGACGTCACATGGGTGCCCACAAGAGAGGAAGAGGAGGGGAGTTCAGAGGGAGAGATGGACCAGCAGATAGGGAGGAGAAGCAAGCCGAACTTACATTGCACAGGAGGCACAAACCAGACTGCTAATGTATCAGGAGCGAGCCATCAACCATGTACGGTCACATCTGGCGATCCCAGGACGCCGACACATGGCTCCGCAGTATGGGCTTTTTTTAACCTGTCCCCTGCTGACAATAGTGTTGCCATCTGCAGCCTTTGCAGTCAACACATAAGTCGCGGTAAGCTCAGCCCTCACCTAGGCACGACTGCCTTAAGAAAGCACCTGGACTCCCATCACCGAGCCCAGTGGGAGCAACGCCGTCAGAACTTACAAAGCCACACTCCAGGCTCTCACTGTCCAGCCTCTTCTCCTTCTCCTCTCTCCTCACAATTGTCCTCCACTCCACCTTCCATCATGACATCCTCAAGTTTTTCTGGAAAAAGGCAGGCTTCCGTGGCCCAAATGTTCCAGCGTAAAAAAAATGATGACGCCGGATAACCCTCTTGCCCAACGGTTGACCGCTGGCTTGTCGGAAATGATAGCCCGCCAACTACTGCCATATAAACTGGTGGACTCGGAGGCCTTTCGAAAATTTGTGGCCATTGGAACACCACAATGGAAGGTCCCAGGAAGGAAATATTTCTCGCAGAAGGGCATCCCAGAGCTATATGGCCATGTTCAGTGGCAAATGAATGTATCTCTGGCACACAGTGTCGGTGCCGAGATACATCTGACCACAGACACGTGGGCTAGCAAACACGGGCAGGGAAGGTATATAACTTTTACTGCTCACTGGGTAAACCTTCGGACGGCCGTCAAGCATGTAACCCATGGCACCTGTGTAGATTTGGTTTTACCATCATGGATTGCATGCAGGCCTGCCTCTTCTCCTCCTCCTACTCCATCCTCCCTCTCCTCCTTGGCTGACTCCTCCTTTTCCACTGCTACCGTCTCTTCTGCTGCACCGCCCAAGATCCCCAGAACCTATTTGACATGCCAGATGAGACCTTGCCACACTGGTCCTGCACTCCTTTCAGCTTTGTGTTCACAGGCAGATCAGTGGTTAACCCCGCTCAATTTGACAGTTAGTAAAGTGGTGTGCAACAACGGTACCAGTCTGCTGAGCGCGCTGAAACAGGGCAAAATTACACACATGCCATGCATGGCACACGTCCTGAACTTGGTCGTGCAGCGATTCGTTGTCAAATACCCTGGGGTCCAGGACATCTTGCGGCAGGCCAGGAAAATCTCGGGCCATTTCAGAAGATCTTACACAGCCATGGCTCGCCTTGCTGACATTCAGCGGCGACACAACCTGCCCGTCAGGCGTCTTAATTGTAACTGCCCGACGCAACGGAACTCAACCTTGTATATGCGTGATAGGCTGCTCCAGCAGAAACGTGCAGTTAACGACTACCTGTGTGGCAGGACAGGTTCTGGGGAGCTTGTTTTTTTTTCACCGCGCCAGTGGCTGCTCATGCGCGACGCATGCAGACTTTCTGCGGTCATTTGATGAGATCACCAAACTGGTCAGTTGCAGCCAGGGCGCCATCAGTGACATCGTACCTTACGCCTTCTTTCTGGAGCGTGCATTTCGTCGTGTCATTGATCAAGCCGTCGAGGAGCAGGAAGATGAGGAAGTCGCAATGCTGGATGAATTCCCAGGGGGGGCTACTCCATCTGAGACAAGTCAACAACAGGAGTCTGAAGAGGAGTCATAGAAGGATGGTGTCTGGGCGGATGAGGAGGAGCAAGAAGAGCATGCTTTAAACCTTTCTGGGATCCCTGGTGTTGTCCATGGATGGGGGGAGGAGAACAAGGACGACATTATCCTGGATGATGAGCAGGAGCCAGGCCACTACACCGCTTCCAGTTTAGTGCAAATGGGGGCCTTCATGCTCCAGCATTTTAAGAGGGACCCCTGTATAAAAAGCATATAGGGCAGGGACCAGTACTGGGTGGCAACGTACTTAGACCCCCGGTACAAACAAAAAATGGCGGAAATGTTACCACCATCACAGATGGCTGTCAGAATGCAGCACTTCCAGGCCTTGCTTCGCGTGCGCTGGCAGAGGAATTTCCACTCACAGAGAAACAGTTGCGGGTACCAATCCAACAGCGGTCACTTCTGATATGAGATCATTCTTTCAGCTGACCCATCCACAGCTGTCTTCCGGATCCAGCATCAGGGAACGCCTAGACCGACAGGTGTCCGACTACATCGGGTTAACGGCCTATGTGGATGCTCTGAGAAGTGATGAACCCCTGGACTACTGGGTGGGCAGGCTTGACCTCTGGCCAGAGCTTGCACAATTTGCAATGGAAGTGTTGGCTTGCCCCTCGTCCAGTGTCCTGTCTGAAAGGACGTTTAGCGCAGCAGGGGGGGTTGTGACCGATAAGTCCCTAGCTCACGACAGTGTTGACTACCTCACATTTATAAAACTCAATGAGGAATGGATCTCGGAGGAATTCAACACACGTGACCAGTAGACCATGTTTGATTCAAATTCCTCATGACAGCCCACAAATATCCGCCACCATCCATAACAATGCATGGTCCCTGTCTTAGGTTAATACAGCGGCATTAAAAAGCCTTGTAATGTCCGTTGAATGCCTCATTTTTGGGGCCTGTAATGGCCGACACTTATTTATCCTGTGAATGCCTAATGTACCTCCAGCCACAGAATACAAAGTTCTTTGCTGTCAGGTGAACACATGTGGGCTAATTTTTGGGGCCTGTAATGGCCAAAACTTACTTCTGTATCCTGTGAATGCCTCATTTTTCAGACTGGAATTGAAAATCCAATTCAGGCAAAAATTTAGACCTGATTCGCAACTGGACTGGTGAACAGGGAAGCACCGGACCCCAGGCACAAACCTACTGCTGCATATGTGTAAACCTGGCCCTAAACAACTCATTTAGTTTAAAACTAGAATGAAAGGCAAAACATTTGTGTATAGATATAAAAAAAACATTATAAATACCTTATTTCCCTTTTTTGAAAGTGATAATATCCCCTCTGTTTTCAGGTACATAAGTGCAGGGGGGGGGGGGAGCAGCAGTACACTAAGCTTCCCAGTGAATGGCTGTGCAGGGGAGGCGTGTCAGGACAAGTTTGATCATTGGAGGGGAGCAGGATGAGTTCCCAGCATAGCTAGAGCACTGACTACTGTGTGTTCTCCTGCTTAGTGTGGTCAGTTTTTAAGAGGAAAGCAGAGTGAGTGGCAGAAACACCAGGGATTTCACACAAAGGAAGCAATGCAATGAATACATTTTCATACATGTACATGATACAGCAGGTACATATCCGGGATATGAAATACTGGGATAACAAACACTTTAAATAGGCCACTGGGTGCAAAAAGCCAGTGCCAGACGTGCATGTTAATTCACGCTACTGTGGATGCATACACAATCTTAACCCTGTGGACCGGTCTGTGAAGTGCTCTGTGAGCACATTCAGATCTTCCAGCATGGCCATGCACTTGTTTTCTTCACATAGCTCTTACCTGTGCTACTTCAAGAATCTACTGTATTGCTAAAGCTGCAAGGAATTCAAAAACGTTTAGATAAGAAAACTGTCAGTAATTAGAACCTAAGTCTCATACACAAGAAGAGAATATCGTACGAATGATCATTTGTTTGTTTTTTTGCATGCTAGTCTCATATCAAAAGTGAAGCAGATACTAAACTTGCGAAAATTCTCGTACAACAGAATACAACTTCAGAAGTGATGTAATGTGTTGTATTGTAATGTATACTTTTATTTTCACTCATGCGTGGTCTTGTTTTTCCAATTTTTTTTCCAACTAATACTGTACAGTTTAAATGAAAATCATATGATCTGGTATGGTACAAGAAACAATTTTGTGTTTGTTACTTTAGATAATTTGGATGAACTGTCATAATTGGCCCTCATGGTTAGATTATCATATGATTGCTTCGAAAGCGGTATTTTCCATCGATTTTCTGATAGCGTGTACTAGGCATAACTTTGAGTTGGTGTACACCAGTGCTCAGAGTGGGGCTTCTGTAGTAAAGAACAGGGCTTGTGCGCTGGGAAACTGTGATGAATGTGACAGCTTTCCAATCAGAGCTCGAAGGTTGCTAGGATTCTGGTGGTCTCTGGCATCCTAGTGACTAATGATGCATCCGTGGTTTCTTTAACCAGCTTCTGGCCAACAAAATTCCTAGCCAGTTGCTGAATGTAAACAAAGTGTTTGGTGATTCTGGCAGATTTTTTTTTGCTTTACCAAAAAATGCTCATATTTTGTTAATGACAGGAATCACATGGGAGGTGAACCTGATGGGGAAATCATCTCATCATTCGTACCAGGCTCTGCCCACTCAATACTCAACCTAAAGGCTGCTGCACTCGTTGGTTGGACCCTGATGTGGATATTGAGAGATGAGTTCCCCATCAGGGCCACCACCTTGTAAATGACAGTTGACAGCTGCTGGCAGATACCATAAATATTGGGCTAAATAGTCTCTAAAAATTCTCCATCAGGCTTCGGCCACCCCACAACAATATTCCTCTGTGTGACAGGTGTGAAAAGTGTACCCCAAATATTTTTGGACATGTTGAAAGTTGTCTAGATACAACTTCCAGCATCAGCTTTATTCGCAGCTCTTGAAAACGGTCTCCTGACATTTCTGAATCACAAAGGCAGTTGGTGCTGGAAGACATTCCTCTGCCAGATGCTGTAAACCGCAAAGCCGGTAGCTGCATAATGCCCACAATGGCTCACTGACTGTGGGTCCTGCTTTGACTGTTGTCTAAAAGTTGAACTATCTGCCCTCAGGACCATCAGCCACATGTATTTTATTAGTACTTTCCCAGGGGACAATTCTCCCCCCTGCTTCCCGGCCTAGTCCTCCCTTATTTTATAGTAAAAAAACTGAAACACCAGCTTAAAACTGATAAATAAAATGGACCAAAAAAAAAGACCTATAATAAAATGGACTCAAATCATAGTTTCCCTTCAATACAATTAAATTCAACAACAAGCTAAGACTTTTATTGAATGATCAGATTCTATACCAATAACAAATGGTGTTGGAAACCATTACCAAATGTTAGCTGCCAGTTTTCTGATTTGCTAACAGTGCCAGGTAGGAAGGATTTTATATTCTGTGGTCTGCTGACTGCCAGCTACTGCTGAAGGAAAATTAATTTCATTTCTTGCAATTACAAATCACAAAGACAGTTTTAGAGTATAGAGACAGCTGTCTGCAACACTTGCCATCAGTATGAAGCTTTGCAATTAAAAAGCTGTGCCGTGTTCCTTCCTGCAGGCCATACAGTATATTCCTTTATTCCTGTTGCTCCTGTTCAGTCTCTACTTACCTTTACAGCAACCTCAGCAGAAAGTCACTGACATGAAAAGACACAGTGCAAGGCACTGCTGCTGTTGCTTTTGGCTAACTCTGGCCCAACAGATAAAATTAAAGTTATAAAACAGACCTACTTCTACTCTGGTACCCTAACCATCAAAAGCATACAGTACCTGAAGGGAAATTGGAAGCAGGGCCTAAGGCAGTGATGGCAAACCTTGGCACCAGTGGCGGTTCTACATTAAATTGCTCCCCGGGCAAGACTCCCTCCCGGAGCCCCCCCCCCAAAAAAAAAAAACATAACAATAAATGCAGAGTGCCACAGCATTGCCCCCAATAAATGCAGAGTGCCACAGCATTGTTGCCCCCAATAAATGCAGAGTGCCACAGCATTGTTGCCCCCAATAAATGCAGAGTGCTACAGCATTGTTGCCCCCAATAAATGCAGAGCGCCACAGCATTGCCCCCTTTCAATGCAGAGCACCACAGCAATGCCCCATTTCCATGCAGAGCGCCACAGCAATGCCCCCTTTCAATGCAGAGCGCCACAGCATTGCCCCTTTCAATGCAGAGCGCCACAGCATTGCCCCCTTTCAATGCAGAGCGCCACAGCAATGCCCCCTTTCAATGCAGAGCGCCACAGCAATGCCCCCTTTCAATGCAGAGCGCCACAGCATTGCCCCCTTTCAATGCAGAGCGCCACAGCATTGCCCCCTTTCAATGCAGAGCGCCACAGCAATGCCCCCTTTCAATGCAGAGCGCCACAGCATTGCCCCCTTTCAATGCAGAGCGCCACAGCATTGCCCCCTTTCAATGCAGAGCGCCACAGCAATGCCCCCTTTCAATGCAGAGCGCCACAGCAATGCCCCCTTTCAATGCAGAGCGCCAAAGCATTGCCCCCTTTCAATGCAGAGCGCCACAGCAATGCCCCCCTTTCAATGCAGAGCGCCACAGCATTGCCCCCTTTCAATGCAGAGCGCCACAGCATTGCCCCCTTTCAATGCAGAGCGCCAGCGTTCCCCCCGCGAGACCCGTCTGTGCACTTACCTCACTTTTCTTCCGTTTAGTCCCCGGATTCCTCGCGTCTCCTCAGTCCTCCCGCGGCGCCTTCTCCTCCGCCAATGGCGTGGGGTTTGCCTTTTGGCCAATCAGGAAGCGGGAGGACCCACTCCCTGATTGGCCAGGAGGAGGAGCAGTGTGACAATAGCGAATTTTCATTCGCTATTGTCACACAATGGGCGGGCTCGGGGGGGGGCGCAATGCTCTGCGCCTCGGCTCGGCTGCGGCAGTGGCGGTTTTAGGCATGGGCGAACGGGGCTCGGGCGGCCCGGTACCATTTGATCCACGGACCGGTCTGCGGGCCGACATGCCGCCCCCCACGTGTCATGAAAAAATGCCGCCCTGGGCGGCTGCCCCGTTCGCCCATGCCAAAAACCGCCACTGCTTGGCACCCCAGATGTTTTGGAACAATATTTCCCATGATGCTCTACTACAGTGCAGAGTTCATGAGCATCAAGGGAAATATAGTTTCAAAACATCTGGGGTGCCAAGGTTCGCCATCACTGACCTAAGGGATGAGGTTTCCAGTGTGGGGATATTAGCATAACTCGTGTGATCAAGTTGAAAAGAATAGCACCACCTGTAGTGGTTGGTGGCAAAACATGAGCATAAAATTGGTATGGTTTGATAGTGACAGGCCTGATGAGGAATAAATATAGTAATATTGTCCTATAAACAAATAGCGTTGATCTGCCAACGCAAAATAATGGTACATGAGATTCAAGTGAGCAGTAATATTTAGGACTAAGTTCACTCTTGGAACAGGTCACATGTTTCAACAGTATGTGGTCCAGCTCTGCCTCCCCACAATTCCCCCCCTCCTTGTAACAGTGGGCGGGGTATCTTCTTCCCCTCCTTCAATATCACAACTTATAAACAGCCCAGCGATGCGAGGCTCCTCCCACACAACCACATCATTCATTTACAAAGCTCTCTGAATGAATGAACTATAAGCTCCATCAGCTGCAACAGCCAGAACCCCACCAGGGGGGGAAACCAATACACCTATCAGGCATCCCCAGGGGCCTGACTGCTGAGCAGGGCTGGGAGAAGTGTGGCTACCCTGTCTTTCTCTATGCATTAATTCACAACAGAAGTGTCGGCAGCTGCCGCTCTCTGTTATTTTGCTCACATAGGGCTCTTTATTGTCACATGTGGCTGCTTCCTGCATGTGCACTTTTCGTGTGAGTGCTGCTTGTACTGTGTATAGACTACGGTTGGCTGCAGCTCCTCTCTAAGTCTCAGGGACATGTGTCAGCTTTGTGGAAACGAGCTTGGACTAGGAAGACCTCCTTTACAAGTAGGAGCCAAATGTATAGGTGAGGGGAGGAGCTGTTTGTGTACAGAGGATTACCTGCAGACAGTCACTTAGGGACAGTTCACACACCCATCCTTACTCCCAATGGCTCGTTACGGAATAAATAAATACAGTAGTCCAGGGACTTTGTTTTTTTTTGTATTTATCCAACTTGAACTATTTACAGTTGATAAGGACAACTCTCACTTAGCCTTACCAGCAGTCACACTTCTTTACCAAACTGCCACTTGCATGGAAGAGGTTAAGTCTTCTTGTTCTATTTCCAGCAACAGACTTGATGTACAACGTTATCTTCAGGACACTCTCTAGCATCCTCTTTACAGACACCCATCCACTGACTCATCTAGCTAAAGGGATGGCCCTCTCAGGACAGGCCCCATGACACATATTTTTACTCATTGTATGCAGAATCAGATCCTTTCCAGTGTCGCCCTTACAGTCAGCTCTGCAGGACCTCTAGGTCCAGTTCCTCTCTAACTCTCAGGCCCTCTGGTCGACCACCTGAGGTTGCATGGTAACTTCTACAGTGAAAGGACAGCTGCCTCCTCTCCCTAGGACCCTGCTCTCCAGCTGAAAGACCTTGAGCACATGTGCCCTTGGCCTTTATACAGTATCCCAGCATGCACCAAGGCACTTTCCTCTACCAGTCACCAGGGTTGTGCTAAAGGCCTGTGCACTCCTTTGTCAGGTTTCCTCCCACTGTCCAATATTCCTCCTACTAGACCAGTGTGAAACACTTCAGACAAACTGAGCTGCACCTGAGTACCATGAGCAGACCTCACTAGCAGATCCTGCTCTCTGATAGGCAGAAAACAATATAGATTTACCTGGCAATCTTTCTGGCAGAAAAGATCCAAAACTATATGTAACGGAGCTCCAATACCCAGCCTAGGTATCTCCGCTGTATCATCCTTGGAGCTGAGGAAGTACTAAAATATCTAAGGTAAAATCCCCCCCAGTAACTGGACGACACACAGTTCTGGGAGCCAACTTGAATGCCTTTGCGAAAACCCCTGCCTCTTTGAGCCATCCCCCACACAACCACACATCCCATAATAAGCTTACAAGGCAGACAGGAACAATAGGACAATTGAATGCAGGTATTCACAATAACAAACCCCACCCCACTAGCATAGGTCTATGAAACACTTCTGCCATATTCTAGCAATCTGCGATACATACCCACACATCTCTTGAGGGACACTGCTCAGAAATATTATGGTCCCAAGTAAAAGAGTCCCTTACTCTTTCAACACAAACCACACGCTCAGTGTCCATTCCGCTACACTGCTCCCCCTTAACCACAAGCCGGCATACACAGTCTGATCCATAACGGATCGGCTTGGGGATGTCCGGGGAGTACTCACAGATCATTTTTCCAGTTCAGTCTGTCACGATAACCAGTCGGCATTGCCATTCTGTTTTTCCAGGGCGGTAGTGAATAGTAAAGTCATACGGTTGTAACGCCAAACTCCAGCACAACAACCAGGCATTGTCCCCTGCCACTCGGTTTAGCCATACCATCAGGTTGTGATCCATGAGTAGAGTGAACTGCTGTCCTTACAAGTAGGGCTGAAGCTTCTTTTCCCTGGGCAGAAGCTTTCTGCTCAAGTAGGTTACAGGTTGTACTCTGCCATCTTCTCCAACCTGGCTCAATACTGCTCCCAATCCAAACATTGAAGTGTCTGGACCTCAGAAAGCCAATAGGTCTCCGTGATGTGGGCCTGGGATCTGGACTGGCAGGAACGCTGAGGGCAACTGGCCTAGGTCGTTCCCCAGTAAGATGTCGGTGGGGAGCTCCCGTATCAACCCCACATCAATCAGACCTGACCCGGCACCCCAATTCAAGTGGACCCTCGCAGTGGGTAGCCTGTGTACTGCTCCCCCTGCCATCCGTACCACTACTGAGCTTCCGGTTCGGGTGGCATCTGGGACCAGGTGTAGCTTGACCAAGGTGAGAGTGGCTCCCGTGTCTCGGAGACCTTGCGCTGGCTTTCCATTTAACTGGACGGATTGTAGATGGTGCTGTCTGTTCTCCGTAGTGGCTTGCACCAGGTTAGCTTCGTGAAGGGTACCCAATTGCTCCTTAGTGGGTTTGAACCTGGGTATGACTGGGGGAACTCTGCGGCATAGTAGGGGACAGTTGTCCGTGCTGAAGGGGGTGACCCTGGTTGGATCCATGCAGCTTGGTTCCTGCTCTGGGTACAGTCTCGTCAATAGTGCCCAAACTGCTTGCACCTGTGGCACTGTACCCCACTGCGGGACGGGTATCTGGGTGTCTGGTGTTTGGATGAGTTTCGCCCCTTCTGTGGTAGTGGGGGGTCCTGTTTGAATCCATGAAGTGTGGTTCCGATTCTGAGTGCAGTCTCTCTGATAGTGCCCAAATTTCTTGCACAAATGGCATTGCACTCCGTTGTGCCGATGGTATTGATTTGCTGGGGGGGTTAGGGATTAGTCCTGATCTTTGTGGTGCTGGTGACCCTGGGTTATTGTTCAGCGGTCTGGGGTTTGGTCTGAAGCTAATCTATGATTGCCTGCGGGCATCCTGATATTCATCGGCCTGCCTGGCCGCTTCAGGGAGAGTGGTAGGTTTGCGGTCCCTTACCCACTCCTGTACCCCTGGGTTTAGTCCATTATAGAATTGTTCCAGCAAAATCAGCTGGGTGATCGCTTCTGCTGTGGGTGCCTGACTGGCTTGTAGCCAGGCTATGGCTGAACTCTGCATACGGCAAGCCCATTCGGTGTGGGAGTCCTTCTCCTGTTTCTTGGTTTCCCTGAAGCATCTCCTGTACGCTTTTGGGGTGATGGCATATCTTGCCAAAATCACTTCCTTTACCCGGCTATAGCTTGAGATTTCCTCCTCTGGCACGGCTCTGTAGGCTTCTGCTGCACGGCCTGATAGTTTACCAGCTAGGATCCGTACCCAGTCTGTCAGGGGTACTTGGTACAACCTGCATTGCCATTCAAAATCTTGCAGGAAGCCATCGATCTCTTCCTCTGCTTCCACAAACGTTTTAAAGGCATCATGTGGTACCTTTATTCTTGTCTCTGGTGCCTGTGTAGTAGTTGGCTGTCTCTCCAAGGCATGCTGCTCCGCCAGTCGGAGTTGGTTCTCCCGGTCTTCTCTTGCCGTGATAAAGGCATCCACTTGAGCTAACGTTGCCTGTACCAGCTCTATTGAGTGGTTTTCTCCATTAAATGCTAGCCTGCGTTTCACTTCTTTCTCAAACTCTGTATCCATGGCTTCTGTAGCCATATTGCGTGCCCGATCCTCCTCGGTCATTTTGCAATCAGTCTGGCTTTGGTTTTATTGCTGGCGATCTTCCCTCTCACTTCCAGCAAATCCTTTAACGTGGCTCGTTTTAATCCAGCATAGTTCGTCTCCATTCACACTTCTATTCGTGTAACCTAATTTGTACGAACTGCTGTTCTCCCGTTGCCGTTCGTGTATCCAAATCCATACAAATGATGCTTCCTCTTGCTGCAAGGCTTGTGTCCCACCGTTTGCCACCAATGTAACGGAGCTCCAATACCCAGCCTAGGTATCTCCGCTGTATCATTTTTTGAGCTGAGGAAGTACTAAAATATCGAAGGTAAAATCCCCCCCAGTAACTGGACGACACAAAGTTCTGGGAGTCAACTCGAATGCCTTGTTTATTGAAAACACAAGAGATCTACACTCTGCGAAAACCCCTCCCTCTTTGAGCCATCCCCCACACAACCACACATCCCATAATAAGCTTACAAGGCAGACAGGAACAATAGGACAATGGAATGCAGGTATTCACAATAACAAACCCCACCCACTAGCATGGGTCTATGAAACACTTTTGCCATATTCTAGAAATCTGCAATACATCCCCACACATCTCCTGAGGGACACTGGTCAGAAATATTATGGTCCCAAGAAAAATAGTCCCTTACTCTTTCAACACAAACTACACTCTCAGTGTCCATTCTGCTACACTATACTCTCTCTAGCATCTACCTAGGAGGGTGCTATATATATATATATATAAAAAGGTAAACTTATCCTTTAAAGAATGACATTTTGTTCAGTCAATGCCATTAACTTAATATGACCACGTGGCATTCTGTTCATGCAGCTGCATAGTGGGAATGCGCAAGCCGCAGCTGACTCACAGGTTTAACCGAATATTGGGTAAGACCGAACAAAATCTCATTCTTAATTATAATACACAAACAACCAATGGGCAATAGTTACAATGCACCAGCAGCCAATAGACAACTTTTCCAAAACACAGAAGGTGTAGGAGAAATAGTAGCAGTTCATGGGAAACAAACGTGCAATCATGACAATACAAATGTACCAAATGGCTACTGTTACAATATGCAAGAGACAAACATCAAACATTTGAGAAGGCTGGCTGCCTCAAACTGACCCCTCTGGGGGCTTAGGGGGGTTTAGAGGGTGAGGCTACATGGAAGGCTCGTATTAGAGTGGGGACATGTAAATTATTTTCAGGAATCCAAAAGTGTTTGGTAATAGGATATCCTCTCCAGTGGACAAGGTACTGAAGATCACGACCTTGTCTTTTAGAATCGAGGATCTTAGACTCTCATACTCAAGTTGTCCAACAGTGTTGTCTATGCAGCAGTGGTTGAAGATGGCCTTCTTGAGGAGGGAAGTGTGGAAAACCAGATGTATTTGAAGAGAGGTGGGTAACGGTAAATGGCAGGTGCTCCAGGTGCTTCCTGGGACACGTGCTCCAGGAATCAGGTTGATTGCACAGTCAATGATGTGAAGGTAGGACTTCTGATTTCCGTTTGAAGGATACGTTCGTGAAATGTGAGTATTCATGTGGCAGAGTAGATGGTGCCTCCACAGTAGCCAAGATACCCGAGTTTAGTCTCTGGGGGTGATGGATGCAATTCAATAGACAGGATGATCCCCAGGAAGTTTATTCTCCATTTGGCTAGTCAAAAGATGGGTTGTGTTGTAGCAACCAGGGGTAACCCAGAATCATGGGCAGGTAAAGAGATTTAATTATAGATAAAAGTTAATTTCTCCTTGTGCAGGGCGCCAATTTGAAGGGTAACAGGTGCTGTCTCAAATTCCACATTGCCTTTACCCAGTGGCTGGCCGAAAAGAGTAGTGACCCGCAGGGGTATGGGCTAGGAGACTAATAGAATATTGTGCTTCTTTTTTTTAAACTGTGTTTTATTAAATTTATCACTTGAACAGTACAAGAATACTACAAAACATTGGAAATACAGAGAGTCATGGAATAGTACCGGTCATCAATGAAATAACACAACGGTTCAATATAGGTAAAGGATATCCCATAGATACGTAGATACAGAGATTCACAAATTTGTCAGAATAAAGCAGATATCCTCAGGTATAACACATGCAACACATGCTCGTTATATGCATAAACAACAAAAAGAAAAAAAAAGAAAAAACCCAAAGAAAAAGGAACAACTCAGCAGAAAAATGCAGGTGATGGTCAGAGTCACAGCCTCATTCGTCAGCGGAGTGTGGGCCCAGAACAGCCCCCCCCGGACCCGGACCGCCCTCACCCTCAGGGCAGTGCGGAGCTGCACGTGTCAGATAAAGCAACCCAAGGACCCCATACTTTTAGGAACTTTTTTGGACAGCCCCTGGCCTCATAAGTCAGCCTATACAGGGGTAGGACATGGTTGATCAAATTTTTCCAAAGATCAAGTGGGATCCTGTCCACCTGTGTCCATTGCATCACTACAGTTTTCCTGGCATAAAACAACAAGAGTCGGAGAAGCTGTTTCCGATGGGTGCTCAGGTCAATCTCCCCGAAAATCCCCAGTAAGCACCACTTAGGGCTGCAGACATTAGGGAAATCCAAGGAGGCCGAGAGAAAGTGCGTAACTTGGGACCAAAAAGGTCTAACTTTCGGACAACTCCACAGCATATGAAGCAATTTTCCCTGGTCCCCCCCACATTTATGACAGTCTGGCGCGGGTCTCTGCCTCATCAGAAACAACCGATAAGGAGTATAATAAGTCCTATGAAATATACGTAACTGTATCAGACGGTCCCTGGCCGAGATGGTTGTCCTAAAATATACCTCAAGCACTTCTTCCCAATCATCGCCCGAGATATCCGGGATGTCTCTCGTCCACCCGGCCCTAACAGCCTCCAGGCGCGATGGCACACTAGTAAGAAGGATTCCATAGTAGGAGCTAGTCAGCTTAGTGTGCTCATCCCGCAACAATTCCTTTTCCATAGGAGAATTGTCTAGCGTGACACTGCCCGGCCCAAATTGGGCCAAGGCAGCGTGTCGCAGCTGGAGATAACGATATTGCCAAGAGCCGGGCACCCGAAAGTCCGCCCGGAACTGGGAGAACGTCTTAAAATTTCCCCCCTCAAACAATTGATGGGCATACTTCAGGCCCCGTTCTGCCCACCGCGCCGCATCCTGAGACCCAGCGAAGTGAGGCAGACTAGGATTGCACCACAAGGGTTGATTCGGGGAACAGAGGCCCGGAGTCGCCGCCAACAGAGACTCACATCTGACATATATCTGTAGAGAGGATTTCAAGAGTGCCGTACCCTCGGAGGACGCAACGCAGCGCCGGTAAATAAGATTAGCAAGCGTTTCATAGGAGGAAACCACCGCTGCTTCGACAGCCGTAGCCGCAATGCTCCTCCGAGGGAAGAGCCAATCGTGGACATGTCCCATTTGTGCTGCATAGTAATACAAGCGCAAGTTTGGAAGGGCAAGGCCCCCCATCGCCACCGGATGCTGTAAGGTGGCAACAGAAAGCCTAGGCGCCTTCGGGTACCATAGGAAACCGGAAATAAGAGAATCAAGATCCCTGAAAAACCTATTCGGCACAAACAGTGGAGAGTTGGCAAGGAGATACAGAAATTTCGGCAACATAACCATTTTAAATAAGTTGACCCTACCAGTCAGAGTTAGAGGCAGATGCTTCCAGTGCTCCAGTCTAGATTTGAACAGGCTTAGGCAGGGAACAAGATTGTTTTGGATACAAGGATATAGGTTGCTGAACTTGAACACCTAGATATTTAAATGAGAACGTAAATTTCAAGGGGCAGTCAGTCGGCAGCGAGAGCGGGATGTCCATATCGACAGGAAACAGGCTAGACTTAGTCCAGTTAACCCGAAAACCAGAAAAAGAACCGAAATGTCGAATAAGTCGGAGAACGGGCATAAGCGATGTGTGTGGATCAGTTAAATACAACAACATGTCGTCGGCATAAAGAGAGACCCTCTCCTCCAGAGACCCCACTGACATCCCTTGGACAGCGGGGGAAGTTCGCAGCAACTGAGCCAAAGGTTCTATTGCGAGCGCAAAAAGCAAGGGGGATAAAGGGCAACCCTGCCGCGTACCCCGTCGTATCTGCAGTGGACCAGAAACCATCCCATTTACCCGAATACGGGCAAGAGGTCGAGCATATAGGATCCGAAGCCAAATCAAAAAATTCTTTCCAAACCCAAACCTCTCAAGTACATAGAACAGGTATGGCCACTCCACAGAGTCAAAAGCCTTCTGTGTATCAAGTGAGAGGACCACCCTCGGTAAACGAGAGGGGTTCGGGGCCTGCAGATTGGTGA
Organism: Pelophylax lessonae; assembly: GCF_965119305.1. NCBI lineage: Eukaryota > Metazoa > Chordata > Amphibia > Anura > Ranidae > Pelophylax > Pelophylax lessonae. The sequence goes on from NC_138777.1 coordinate 67,357,451, forward strand.
ACAACCGACGAATATTCGCATAAGCCGAGCGCCCCGGAATGAAGCCAGTCTGATCTATCCCCACGATAGAGCCAATTATCTTATTAAGACGCAATGCGAGAATTTTAGTAAGGATTTTAAGCTCTACATTAATAAGCGATATGGGTCTGTAAGAGTCACAGTATTGCGGGTTCTTATTAGGCTTAGGGATCAACACTATGAGGGCCTCCTGGAGCGAAGGAGGAAGGGAGCCACCATCAAATATCGACTTGAAGAGCACCAGGAGTCGCGGCAGCAACAGTTCCCCGTGCTGTACATACCATTCTACCGGAAAACCGTCAGGGCCCGGAGTTTTATGTTTTGGGAATGATTTAATGGCTACCCCCACCTCCTCCAGCGACAAAGGGGCCTCCATACTAGCGCTCTGCTCAACACTAAGTGTGCGGAAAGGAATAGAGTCCACATAAGCATAAAGCTCTGGGGGGGTATAATGGGCCCGAGAGGTGTACAGGTCCGAATAAAATTCGTGGAAGGCGCCAAGTATGTCCTCCGTAGCCGAGAGAGAGTGCCCCGCATGATCCAAAATAACAGGGATAGCAACCGGTTCCGGAACAGGGCTAGCCAAAAAGGCCAGCAAACGACCGTTCCTGTCCCCGGTCTCAAAAATACGTTGGGACTGGTACAGGAGACGCTTCTGGGTCCTCTGCACCAAGGCCAGCTCGTAAGCCCGCTGCGCCGCTTTCCACGATCTATTATTCTCAGGGGTGGGATCCAAAGTGTAAACCCGTTCGGAGGCACTCAGAGCATCTGCCAATTCCTCGATTTCTGCTGCCACTGCCTTTTTGAACTTAGAAACCCCCTGCATGTATGCTCCGCGCAGGACAGCCTTAGAGGCGTCCCAACAGGTGAGGTCCTGCACCCCTTCCGCATTCTCCGCCCAGAAATGAGTCATGGCAGTAGCACATTCAGCCGACACCATCGGTTCCGCGAGCCAGTAAGGGCTCATACGCCACACCGATCCAGCCGGACGCCTGGCCACCGTCAGTGTCATCACCAGGGGTGAATGGTCTGAGATTGCCCTCGGAAGGTACGCCACGTCGGAGATCATTGGAAGCACCTCCGAGGAGACAAACCACATATCCAATCTAGAGAAGGTACCATAAGAGCTGGAATAACAGGAGTATTCCCTTCTCTGCGGACATTTCCATCGCCACGTCTCGATCAGACCGTACGCCGCAGCCCAGTCGGCTAATGCCAGCGACTGTCGCCCCGAGCCGTGGAGACGATCCATTTGAGGTTCCAAAACTTCATTAAAATCCCCTCCTATAATTAAAGACCCCTGAGCCATGGAGAGGACCGTCCGCATACAGTCATCAAGACGTCCAACCTCCACTGGCGGAGGGAGGTATAGGTTAACTATTGTAAATACACGTTCCATAAAGTTCAATACCACTATAACATAACACCCATCCCCGGTCGGTCTTCACCTCCAGCACCCGCACCGGGCACGCCCTGGAGATCAAGGTCGAGACCCCCCTTGAATAGGTGGAGTAAGTAGCATGGAATGCGTGAGCCATACGTGGTCGCTTTAACGCCCTTGTTTTGGGGTCCATTAAGTGCTTCTCCTGCAAAAGGAGGATGTCCGCCTTAGAGCGCTTGAAATAATCAAACACTAGAGACCTCTTAATCTTGGAGTTCATGCCCCGCACATTCCATGTCAAAAGCCTCAAAGACATTTATTAACAAAAAGTAGCATGAAGAAACGCGGCCCACCCAGAGGAGAACCCCCTCCGAGAGCGCCCCGCCCCCACCTGAAAAAACATACATACCAGTACCTAGCGGGCGCACGGGCAGGGAAAGCCCCCGGGGGGCCCGTCCGGACCACACCGCCGCCGAAATACCACCCAATAAAGAGCTGACCACCACTGCTGAGAAAAAAAACATACAGAGTAACAATAAAACAGGAAACTGAAATCCACAAACCCATGAACTCACCCCCCCACCCCCCACCCGGCTCCCTGTCATAAAAACGGGCAGAGAGCTTTAGCCCAGAAACACTAACAACCCCAGGAGGCATAACTATGCCAGAATGTCTTTAGTTCAGTGTCCCTAAAGGAGCAGGAACACACCAGAAAAAATAAAAACAAAAACAAGAAAAATGAAAAATGGAAAATGGGGGGGGGGGGGAGAAAAAGAAAAAATTTCCCCCCAGAGAAAAAAAAAAGGGGAAAAAGACAAAACGCTGCGGAGGTGGCGGCACCGCCTCCGAGGATAAAGGTGCAAGGTCAGGGGATGAAAACCTCCTCAGAGAACACATGAGGGAGACCGTCCGGTCCAGTATGGAGTCGTCCAGCCATCAGGATAACAGCACCCCCAGACAGGGGATAGCAGCAACAGAGTCCGAGCATCAGTATGGAGGGGCCCAGGTAGGCCCAGACCCCCGGCAAACAACAGCTGCAATAGTCAAAGCATGTTCAGCCCCGTCTTCCCAAACCATCAAGCCAGGCCGATGCATCCTGCGGGGAAAGGAAGAAGTGAGCCTTTCCCTCATGAATCACCCTCAATTTAGCTGGGTAAAGCATGCTGTAGCCAAACTGCCCCTCCCTAAGCCTGCGTTTGACCGCATTGAAGGCCATGCGTAACTTCTGTGTAGCAGCAGAGTAGTCAGGATAGATAGAGATTTTAACTCCATTGTATTGAAGGTCAGGAAGATTGCGTGCAGCTCGCAGGATATTTTCCTTGTCCCGAAAATGAAGGAATTTTGCCAGTAAGGATCTTGGAGGGGCCCCGGGAGGGAGAGGGCGCATAGGAACCCGGTGCGCCCGTTCAATGGCAAACAAGGGGGAGAGAAGTTCCACACCTACAGTATCCTTAATCCAGGTTTCCAGAAAATCCTCAGCATGTCTCCCCTCAGACTTCTCAGGAAAGCCAACAAAGCGGAGATTATTTCTGCGCATCCTGTCCTCCAAGTTCCCAAGTTTATCAGAGTGGTCCTGTAGATCCTGCCGTTGTGTGCGGACCTCTGCCTGCAAGGGGTGAACTGTGTCCTCAACATCACTGATACGCTGTTCAGCAGCAGTGATCCGAGTGCGAATCTTCTGCACTTCATGTTTAACTATAGATAAGTCCAGCCGGACTGTCTCAATTTGAGTGGTCAGAGTGGATTGGCAAGTGTGAATAGCCTCCATGATGTGCTGTAACGTGAGGCTCCCAGAAGCTGAATCTCCCGCCTCAGTAGCCCCCTCCGGAGCCCCCCCTGCTTGGGAGTCCTCCGCATCCCATGTCCCATCCGCCGCCCAGGGATCTGAACCCTCCTGCAGCCCCGGGGATAGAGCTGGGGGTCCCTTAGACAGCACGGGGGAATCAGCGAAATGGTCCCGAATAGTGGTCGGGGGTCGGGCCTTCTGGGGCACACCATCAGGCTTACCCGAGGATGCAGGGATCTGTGAAGGAGGCTGTCCGGCCCGGCCCGACTTCTCCTTGGGCGGACGCGGCGGCTGGGAAGAGGGTCCGGCGCCATCTTGGGAGGCCTCGCGGCCCGGGCTGTTTCGGAAGGCCGCACCCGCCTTGGTGCCCTGGGGGCCGATTTTGACCATGGTGGCCGGCTCCGGAGGTGCCAGGATAGGTGTGCCAGCGAAAATTGAGGGGTTGAACGAAAGGATTAGTGCCAGGATCAATGAAGGATCACCAGGTGCCGCCGGAGCTCCGAAACCGCGCTGCTTACATGCCGATCGCTAGCCACGCCCCCCGAATATTGTGCTTCTTAGCGAAACCATAATCCATGAATACGCTGGCAGCCCCTGAATCCAAAAAGGCCTCACAGTGCACTAGGGGTGATATTTCATGGATTATGGCAGATAATGTTAACTTTGATTTGGAAGAATAATTTATAAGGTCTAACCCAGCTCCTCTGATACAGGTTAGACCCTCCCTTTTACTGCATGGGAAGGACAAGAGGCTAATATGTGTCCCTTTAAACCACAATATTAACAGAGACCCAAAGAACATCATCTCTGTCTTTCGGTTTGACAAATGGAAACAATTGATCTCCATGGTCTCTATAGGAAGTGCAGGCTCAACAGAAGTCTCAGGTTTAGGCTCAGGTGGTATTTGGAACTGGGGAGCTTAACAGTACACTGGGCGTGGCCCCTTATGACTCCTTTTCTTCTCCTGATGCCTTTCATGAAAGCGAACATCCAAGCAGTCACAAAACTCAATAAAACTTTCAAGATCATCTGAGAGATCCTTATAAACCAGTGCATCTTTATTGCAATCTGCGAGACCTTTGCGGAAGGTTGCACACAGGGCACCAGTTCGTCTCTGCAGCCAACGTGTGAAACTCTATAGCATACTGTGCCACAGTTCTTGTGCCCTGCTGTAAGTCCAAAAGAGAGCATTCAGTGGCAGAGACCGTGCCCTGTTGACTGTCTGAAGGGAGGACAGGAATTTCTCAGCATCTTGCATCAATGGATCATTGCGTTCAAGGTATGGGGTGACACATGCCAAGACCTTGCTCTTTAGTAGGGATATCACAAAGGTCACTTTTGTGGTAGAAGTGCTAAATGCCTCAGGGTTGTTACGAAAGTGTAAATTACACAGATTTAAAAAACCTCTGCAATTTTCAGTCTCACCCCCAACTTTTTCAGGTAAGGGGATTTTAAGAGGCACAGATGGCACCGCCGGGACAGGTACTGTAGTGGGTGGAGGGCTTGCCTGAAGCAAGAATTTCATCATACAGGCGAGCTCATCCTCAGCTCAGAGTCCAGGGAAGACAGATGCGCCTCATGGGTACCAAGCAATTGTCCTTGGTGGGTAATAGCCTTCACCAACTCAGCAGGGTCCACTGTCATATTGGCCCCAGGATTATGTGATGCACCTGAAAAGGCTGAGTTCGAAGTGGATCTTAGGCTGAAGATAAGGTGGAGACATGGTCAGGCAGGCCGACTGAGATCTAGACACGAGGTACAAAGTCGGGATCTGGGAGAGTAGTCGGGAGGCAGGCAGAGGTCAAGACACGAACAGGCAGCAAGGTACAAAACCGGCAGCAAAAGAACAGTCAGGAAACAGGCAAGAGTCATGGTGAAAGTCCAGCATATAACACAGCGCCAGCTCACACAAGAACTAACCCAATCAACAAGCCCAAAGCACAGGAAGTGTCCAGTATTTATGGCCTGAGATAATTGCAGATCTTCAACAGCTGGTTGGCAGGTGGAGCTAAAGTCTCCATAAGGAGAGTTGCACAGTACATTACAAAGAACCCACAGCAGCAACCAAGTCCTACCAAAGGCTGAATGGCTAGGTCTGTGCACTTCTGCGCCAGAGACCTGGGTTCAAACCCGGAGCTGATCTGACTGGAACATGACAGGCAGTACTGTACAAAACATGACAAGAGGATAGATTTGCATCACAATCATGGCATGTGTGCCCCCCCATCTATTGCCGTTGAAGCTGAAGGGGTAGCAGCTGCGAGGAGGTAAAAACACTTCAACTACGTGTATTGACCCCCCCAACTTAAGTGGAAACCTAGTTTTAGAGTGTCACATTTATCTGCAGCCTTATTGTGGGAATACACTTGGCAAATTTGTTAGTGATTTTTGGAACTTGCCATCGACTTTTGAAACACATTCGTCTGTCATCCATGTTTTGTTTGGTTTTCATAATACTCTTTATTAGACATTATTTTTCCGTTTTTTTACAATACAATTACACATAAAGTACTTTGCGACCACCAACAATTACAGTTACAGTTTTGATTGTCTCCAGCTATTATAATAGTTACCATACTCACCTGGTGCATTATAAACAAAATATATATACAAAAAAACAAAATCATATATAATTACTCACTATATATATACATTCCCACAATCTTCAAATTATACTATTGATATCTCTGTATGTGACCCATACCATTTCCCCCATGACCCTATTAACACTTTTGGGGGTTTATGGGAGGTGTTGGTATGGGGCGCTACCACCTTGCACAGCGAATTACTTCGTTGTATATGATCCAAAAAAATGAAAGTGCACAGTGCTTATTGGTGAAATATTAAATGTGCAATATAGTGCAGATTTAAAATTAAATTAAATTAAAATTATATAAAATTATAAACGGTAGTAATCGTGTATCAATTGGATTGTACCGTGTATGTATCACTCATCGGATGTAAACAATCATATAGTGACCAGTGCAAAAAAAGTGCTAAGTGCAATATAGGTGATCAATAGATACTTTATTGTGGCCTCCTTTGAAAGAGGAAACTGACATCCGTGGTGAATATTACAGAACACTATGCAGTGTAAAGTGAGAGAGTAAAAACGCCTGTGGCGCGTGTTAGGAGTGAGAAGTGCTAATACCGTGGGTAAAGCACTTACCAAAAGTCCTCTCCCTTCTCACTCTAATATACTGTGTCTCCCTTCTCCTGATGCCTGTGAGAGCTGGTTGTTCCGTGCATACAGTTGCGCTTGCATCTAGGGAGTCAGTATACAAAAGACCAAGAGAGCTTCCATTGCGTAGTATAGTACATTATTGAGGGAAAAAATAGCATCGACTCACTGTTAGGAAGTTCACCGTCAGCTTGTTTGGTGTGTCTCCAGTGTTCGGCCGCGCGGTACTTCCGCGTTCCACCGGCCGGAGCCACCTAACCGGAAGTGACGTTGACGCTGCTTTGCCGCTCTACGCGTTTCGTCACTGCGACGTCATCTGGGGCGGTACTAGGCCACGTACTCCCGGAGCTTATATAGGCCTGCGTATCCTAGCGACCATTATGTGTACCTCCGCCATCTTGGTACCCTCACGCGAGTCATACCGGCGGCCATCTTGGTATCTTTGGATATAATGGTCCGCAAATACCGGATACCAGGTTATTTGTTTACATCACGTGAACTTCCTTATACAGCGGTCCCCACATATTAATGCATACATCTCATAAACATAAAGTGACAGTAATTAGTGAAAAACGTGCCTTAAAAGTGCTGAGAGATGAGCCGAGTGGGTGATCCACTTTTTTATAGAGAGATTGTAAAATGTTAAACTTTTATTGTGAACACATTAAAATTAAAAATTAAAATGAGGATAAAAATTAAAATATATATATAAAAAAAAAATATATAAAAATATATAAAATATATATATAGGAATACTCGATGGGAGGGACATATCGAGTATGTAAATTCCAAATAGATCCATAGAGGGTATAAGAACCATACTATCTAAATGGGACTGGGCCCAACATCATGGCCTCAAGTTCCATTAATGGAGGAGAGGAGTTAGGTAATATGTGTGGAGGAGGAGCCATAATGTTTGAGTTGGGGGAAAAAATTACAGACTTATTATTGTGTTGGAGCAACAGGGTTGCTCCAACACAATAATAAGTCTGTAATTTTTTCCCCCAACTCAAACATTATGGCTCCTCCTCCACACATATTACCTAACTCCTCTCCTCCATTAATGGAACTTGAGGCCATGATGTTGGGCCCAGTCCCATTTAGATAGTATGGTTCTTATACCCTCTATGGATCTATTTGGAATTTACATACTCGATATGTCCCTCCCATCGAGTATTCCTATATATATATTTTATATATTTTTATATATTTTTTTTTTATATATATATTTTAATTTTTATCCTCATTTTAATTTTTAATTTTAATGTGTTCACAATAAAAGTTTAACATTTTACAATCTCTCTATAAAAAAGCGGATCACCCACTCGGCTCATCTCTCAGCACTTTTAAGGCACGTTTTTCACTAATTACTGTCACTTTATGTTTATGAGATGTATGCATTAATATGTGGGGACCGCTGTATAAGGAAGTTCACGTGATGTAAACAAATAACCTGGTATCCGGTATTTGCGGACCATTATATCCAAAGATACCAAGATGGCCGCCGGTATGACTCGCGTGAGGGTACCAAGATGGCGGAGGTACACATAATGGTCGCTAGGATACGCAGGCCTATATAAGCTCCGGGAGTACGTGGCCTAGTACCGCCCCAGATGACGTCGCAGTGACGAAACGCGTAGAGCGGCAAAGCAGCGTCAACGTCACTTCCGGTTAGGTGGCTCCGGCCGGTGGAACGCGGAAGTACCGCGCGGCCGAACACTGGAGACACACCAAACAAGCTGACGGTGAACTTCCTAACAGTGAGTCGATGCTATTTTTTCCCTCAATAATGTACTATACTACGCAATGGAAGCTCTCTTGGTCTTTTGTATACTGACTCCCTAGATGCAAGCGCAACTGTATGCACGGAACAACCAGCTCTCACAGGCATCAGGAGAAGGGAGACACAGTATATTAGAGTGAGAAGGGAGAGGACTTTTGGTAAGTGCTTTACCCACGGTATTAGCACTTCTCACTCCTAACACGCGCCACAGGCGTTTTTACTCTCTCACTTTACACTGCATAGTGTTCTGTAATATTCACCACGGATGTCAGTTTCCTCTTTCAAAGGAGGCCACAATAAAGTATCTATTGATCACCTATATTGCACTTAGCACTTTTTTTGCACTGGTCACTATATGATTGTTTACATCCGATGAGTGATACATACACGGTACAATCCAATTGATACACGATTACTACCGTTTATAATTTTATATAATTTTAATTTAATTTAATTTTAAATCTGCACTATATTGCACATTTAATATTTCACCAATAAGCACTGTGCACTTTCATTTTTTTGGATCATATACAACGAAGTAATTCGCTGTGCAAGGTGGTAGCGCCCCATACCAACACCTCCCATAAACCCCCACATTTCTTTACCCTTGTGGTAAGTTGGAGGCAGCATAACCATCTGATCCCCACACTCTGCATTTAAAACTGTTGATTCAGTGCTTGTGTTGCTATCCATAGCGCGGGTGCACCCCAAACCTCTTTTTTACTATTAACACTTTTGACCTAAATTCAATTTTGCGCTTTATCCAAATATTACTGATATACCGTGTTTTATTATCCCATACCTAGTGACCTCTCTCTAACTAATAGTAGAGGAACCAACTCCGTAGTATTAAACCATTTATCCCAGAATTTTATAAACTTACCTGGGTTGCCCCTATGTTGCTGTACCATATGTTCTTTTTGTACGACTTTGTTTACTGCATTATCCCACAGGGAATGAGTTGTGGGGGTCTTGGATATCCATCTCTGCGCAATAAGTTTTAGTGCTATAAACAACAGGCGAATAATCGCTGTGCAAACCTGCGATGGAAAACACTCTCTATCCAGACACCCCAAAACACACACCTTGGGATTCCTCAGAATACTAAATACCTTAGCAAGCATATCCAAAGGGGATTATCTCTCCTATGCCAACTAAAACGTTTTTGGAAAGTTTGATAACAACTGGGTATGTTTCTGTGACTCAGACAGGGGCACTTGTCTTACCTTATCAAGAACATCAGTCCATTCCTCGTCATTTATAAGACCAATATCTATTTGCCACTGCATTCTGCATCTCATCGACATTGCTTTTGAAGTTTTCTGCAACAATGCCCTATAAACTGCTCTTATTTGACCTCTCTTGGAAGTTGCAGTTAAAACCTGATTAAGAATTATATGTTTGGTTTAGATACATTGCGTCAATTAAGACTGTGTTTGAATTGCATGTCTAAGCTGCAAGTATTTAAAGAAACATTTAGGCTCCATTCACACTTGTCCGACTTGTCATGGACATCAGTTGCATGACAAGTCGTTTCCCATGTTTTCAAATGATAACCATTCATGGATGTGCGACTTGAAATTGCAACAACCTTAAAGTAGTTCATGCACTACTTTGGTCTGATTTTAATGCAACTTGAGGGCTATAGACTTCAAAGTTAACCCTCAGACGTTGCATGAAAGCTGTACCTGAATGTTATACAATGCAACTTGTGTGCAACAGTTGTCTATTATCATTGGTCAAAGCCAAAGTCGTATCCAAATTGCACCCATCCAAAGTTGCAAGTGTCATACAAGAGTGAATGGAGCCTTAGTAGGTAGGCCAAATTCCTCTTGTGAAGTACGAAAATCCTTCAAAAGCTCACCATGCTATAACTGTGGAATATACTCAAGGTTCTGTATCAGCCATTGATCAAATCCCTGTAATTTTATGAATTGGGGGTAATTAAAATTCTGGAATATTGGAGTACAGTTAGTATACCCTTCATAGTCACAGTAAGATTTCATCTTATTCCATACCCTATTTGTATCATAGCTAACGTAGGGTATTGGTCATCAATGGTTTAATTTGTTTTTGGTTAATCCAGTTTTAGCTACCCAATGATGAACCATAAACTAAGATTTCCAGTTAAAATGCATCTTCTCCCTGTGCTTACATGGGTTTCCTCCTACACCCCAAAGACATGCTGGAAGGTTACTTGGCCCCTGTCTAAATTAGCCCTTGTATGTGTGTGCAAATTAGCTATGCACATATGTTATCGCATTCCTCAGTTCATGCAAATTGGGAGGATTGAGGAAAGGCCTTGTGACCTGGAAAAAGCTCACAAAGAGGATTCTATATAAAAAGGCTCTTGAGTATATCAGACATGGTGCCATAAAATTGAGAGTTGTCTCAAGGTTGTCTGTAGCAATATTAGATTGTCTGTAGCAATAATACACGCAGATGCTTTGTTTGCAGCCAAAACAATGCATGATATAGAGTGTACATGTGTTATGCGGCCACAAAATGGCTTTGATAAAAAAAAAAAAAATCATATTGATCAAAATTAAACTAGAAATAAAATGGAAAATATGCCTGACATTTTCTCATTTTATATGTACTTTTGTTCTGGCAAACAGATTGCAGTTTTGACATTTCAAAGTGATTTTATTCCTGAGAGCTGTCAAAATGTGGGAAAATATATTATTCTGAGACTGTAAATGATAACCTTTCATCATATGGTGTCTTCTGCCCATATTGGGCTTTCCTGGGAACTTAGCCATCTACAATCGTTTAATTCTGAATATCTTTAACTGTTATTTCTTTCACTCATTATTGCTTATCCAGTGTAATGCCAACAGGTTTGTTCAAATAAAGCATAGCAAAGAGCAATATGCACAGTGCGTACCAGCCACCTGCTTAATAAATTGTTTCGGCAGCACTAGGAAACTGGTTACAAGCCTTGTGCATCCACAAGTGAATTCTGTGTTTTTGAGCTAGTATGTTATTATTAGCAACCTATGGGGTCTATTTTTAAAAGCATTTGCATAGACATTCAACCAGTGAATCTGCAAGTACTGTACATTTGTTCTGTGTGAATTGGCAAAAAACAAATGTTTGTTAGGATATTCTCTCTATAAAATGAATGTTGTTTTATTTTGGGCAGTGGTAAAATATCGCATTATGGCCACTAGACGGAACTGAGGAGCATATATATATATATATATATATATATATATATATATATATATATATATATATATATATATATATATATATATATGTATATATATATATATATATATGTATATATATATATATATATATATATATATATGTATATATATATATATATATATATATATATATATATATACAGTGGGTACGAAAAGTATTCAGACCCCTTTAAATGTTTCACTCTTTGTTATATTGAAGCCTTTTGCTAAAATCATTTAAGTTCATTCTTCTTCCTCATGAATGTACACATAGCACCCCATACTGACAGAAGAACACAGAATTGTTGACATTGTTGCAGATTTATTAAAAAAGAAAAACTGAAATATCACATGGTCCTAAGTATTCAGACCCTTTGCTCAGTATTTAGTAGAAGCCCCCTTTTGATCTAATACAGCCAGGAGTCTTTTTGGGAAAGATGCAACAAGTCTTTCACACCTGGATTTGGGGATCCTCTGCCATTCCTCCTAGCAGATCCTCTCCAGTTCTGTCAGGTTGGATGGTAAACGTTGGTGGACAGCCATTTTTAGGTCTCTCCAGAGATGCTCAATTGGGTTTAAGTCAGGGCTCTGGCTGGACCATTCAAGAAGAGTCACGGAGTTGTTGTGAAGCCACTCCTTCATTATTTTAGCTGTGTGCTTAGGGTCATTGTCTTGTTGGAAAGTAAACCTTTGGCCCAGTCTGAGGTCCAGAGCACTCTGGAGAAGGTTTTTGTCCAGGATATCCCTGTACTTGGCCGCATTCATCTTTCACTCGATTGCAACCAGTCGTCCTGTCCCTGCAGCTGAAAAACAACCCCACAGCATGATGCTGCCACCACCATGCTTCACTGTTGGGACTGTATTGGACAGGTGATGAGCAGTGCCTGGTTTTCTCCACACATACCGCTTAGAATTAAGGCCAAAAATTTCTATTTTGGTCTCATCAGACCAGAGAATCTTATTTCTCACCATCTTGGAGTCCTTCAGGTGTTTTTTAGCAAACTCCATGCGGGCTTTCATGTGTCTTACACTGAGGAGAGGCTTCCGTCGGGCCACTCTGCCATAAAGCCCTGACTGGTGGAGGGCTGCAGTGATGGTTGACTTTTTACAACTTTCTCCCATCTCCTGACTGCATCTCTGGAGCTCAGCCACAGTGATCTTTGGGTTCTTCTTTACCTCTCTCACCAAGGCTCTTCTCCCCCGATAGCTCAGTTTGGCCGGACGGCCAGCTCTAGGAAGGGTTCTGGTCGTCCCAAACGTCTTCCATTTGAGGATTATGGAGGCCACTGTGCTCTTAGGAACCTTAAGTGCAGCAGAAATCTTTTTGTAACCTTGGCCAGATCTGTGCCTTGCCACAATTCTGTCTCTGAGCTCTTCAGGCAGTTCCTTTGACCTCATGATTCTCATTTGCTCTGACATGCATTGTGATCTGGAAGGTCTTATATAGACAGGTGTGTGGCTTTCCTAATCAAGTCCAATCAGTATAATCAAACACAGCTGGACTCAAATGAAGGTGTATAACCATCTCAAGGATGATCAGAAGAAATGGATAGCACCTGAGTTAAATATATGAGTGTCACAGCAAAGGGTCTAAATACTTAGGACCATGTGATATTTCAGTTTTTCTTTTTTAATAAATCTGCATCAATGTCAACAATTCTGTGTTTTTCTGTCAGTATGGGGTGCTATGTGTACATTCACAAGGAAGAAGAATGAACTTAAATGATTTTAGCAAATGGCTGAATACTTTTCGTACCCACTGTATATACAGTAGGTACATATGTATATATATATATATATAATATATACGTATTAATTAAAGTGATTGTAAAGTCATGTTTTATTTTTAATTAACCGCCTCCAGACTGCCCACCGCACATTTACTGTGGCAGGGCGGCCCGGCTACGCGAAACGATGCACCTGCACGTCACTTCTTCTTCCTAGTCTGGGGCATACACTTGCGCTGCTGGCAACCCATTACCACTGTGATTGGACAAAGCAGGAGCCAATCAGCGGAACTGGTGGACCCGATGTCCGCAGGGACCCGCCGATCGTTCCGGAAGCAGACAGAATGGCTGTCTGTCTATGTAAACAAGGCAAATCGCCATTCTGTCAGGGGGAAAGATAGAGATCTTGTGTTCCTGCTAAACAGGATCTCTGTCTTCATCCAGTCAGACCATCCCCATACAGTTAGCAAGCACTCCCTAAGAACACATTTACCTAATTGATCGCCCCTGATGGTAACCCCTTCTCTGCCAGTGTCATTAGTACAGTAACAGTGCATATTTTTTAGCACTGATCACTGTAATAATGTCATTGGTCCAAAAAAAAAGTGTCCGTTAAGTGTCCGTTTTGTCCGCCGCTATGTCGCAGTCCCACTAAAAATCGCCAGTATAAGTAAAAATAAATAAATAAATATGCCATATAAATGCCATAAAAATATCCCATCGTTTGTAGACACAATACGTTTTGCACAAACAAATCAATATAAGCTTATTGAGATTTTTTTTACCAAAAATATGTAGCAGAATATATATTGACCTAAATTGATGAAGAAATTAGATTTTTTACATTTTCTTATTGGATGTGTTTTAGAGCAGAAAAAAAAAACCACAGAGGTGATCAAATACCCCCAAAAGAAAGCTATATTTATGGGAAAAAAAGGACATACATTTTTTTGGGGGTACAGCGTCACACGACCGTGCAATTGTTCATTAAAATACTGCAGTTCCGTATCGCAAAAAATTGCCTGGTCATTAAGGGGGTAAAACCTTTCCGGGGCTGAAGTGGTAAAATAATAAACAGGTTCATACTTACCTGAGCTGTCTAATGATATTGTACAATGCAGATTCAACACTCCCCTTCTGGAGTCCCCCACCAAAGATCTTGGCTCCTCCTCTTCTGTGTCTGCCCCCACAGCATGCAGCTTGCTATGGGGGGCAGATGTGAGGGTTTGCTCCTGCACACAGCACAGCTCAGCCCCACCTCCTGCTTTCTGCCCACTGGGTTTCATTGACAGCAGCAGAAGCCAATGGGTTCGCTGCTATCAGCAAAACCTGTGAGACCAGGGAGATGAGAGAGAAGACCTGCAGCCGGGACACAGCGCCAGATTAATAAAAGACTCAAGTAAATGTTAAAGAGGGGGAGCGGGAGGACTGGAAGGATTTACTCCCTTAATGACCAGGCCATTTCTTTGCGAAATGGCACTGCGTTACTTTAACAGACAATTGCGTGGCTGTGCAACGCTGTACCAAAATAAAATTGATGTTCTTTTTTCCCACAAATAGAGCTTTCTTTTGGTGGTATTTGATCACCTGTGCAATTTTTATTTTTTGCTCTATAACTAAAAAAAGAAAAAAAAACAATATTTTTTACTTTCTACTATATAACATTCCCAATAAAAAAAAATTCAAATAGAATTTTTTCATCCTTTTAGGCCAATTTGTATTCTGAATGTGAAAAACAAAAATTAAACCCGCGCTACACAACGTGAAAATTTAAATAAGAATAAATGCAATAATGGGCAGCTGCTGCAGACACTAAGAAAGTCTTAGGAAAATATGATGAAAACGCCTAACACGCGAAAGGTCCCCGGTTCGTAACCGGGCAGAAACAGTGTTTACCTTTAAGAGAAGTAATACAAGGACAGCACACTGCGTATGGCTGATACCATTGCTGGAACACCCCTGCTTTCCTAAACCAGTGGAAGCGGAAGCTGACCCAAAAAGTTCCATGGCTACATAGGAGAAGTTCTGGTCCTGTAAAGATCCCGGGCAATGTGCAATAATTTTGAAGGTCTATGATTATCTGCAATCTGGTGAGTGGGGAACCTTGAGGGGCACCATATCACTCTGCAAGCACCTTAATTATTTGGCACCTTGGCACCTTAATTGGATCACTTTAAGGACTCTTTTCAAGCACTGAATATTTATTTGGACTATTTCTAACCACCTATTTGTTTATTGTGCACTACTATATATATTTGTTTGTTATTGCTCAGATATTTTTAAGCACTTAGCACTTTTTTATATTTGATCATACAGTGTGCACTTTATAAAATATTGAACATTGTATTTATATCACAGCACTTAACACTTTATTTGAGCTAGCGCTGCATAAATTCATACAATTTGTATTCTGCTACATATTTTTG
The DNA here is from genome assembly GCF_965119305.1 of Pelophylax lessonae. Taxonomy (NCBI): domain Eukaryota; kingdom Metazoa; phylum Chordata; class Amphibia; order Anura; family Ranidae; genus Pelophylax; species Pelophylax lessonae. The sequence continues at coordinate 67,372,947 of NC_138777.1, forward strand.
GTAGAAAAAATCCCAATAAGTGTATATTGATTGGTTTGCAAACTATCGCGCGTCTACAAACTAGGGGAAATATTTTTGTTATTTCTATTTACTTTATTTTTTTCTTTATTAGTAATGACAGCAATCAGTGATTTTTAGTGGGACTGCGACATTGCGGCGGACAGATCGGACCCCTAACTGACATTTTTGACACTTTTGGGGGAACCGGTGACATTACTACAGTAATCAGTGCTAAAAATATGCACTGTTACTGTAATAATGACACTTGCAGGGAAGGGGTTAACACAAGGGGCAATCAAAGGGTTAAATGTGTCCCTAGGGGGTGCTTTTTAACTGTGGGGTGGGGGCTTGCTGCATGAACACAGAGACCTTTGTTCCTAAATAAGAGGAACACAGGGGCCCTGTGTTCCTAACTGACAGAAAAGCGGCCTGCCATGTATACAATGGCAGACCACCGTTCTGTCTCCATGGGAAGCGATCCCGGGTGCCCGGCAGAAATCGTGGCCACCAGACCATTTGATAAGATTCCCCTGTGGCAAATGGATGCACAAGCGATCCCACTGAGCGATGTACCGGTAAGTTCTTTTGCAGGACAGTGCTGACCTGCCGCAGTAAAACTACGATGGCTGGTCAGCAAGCAGTTAATACAGAGAATGCATTAAGGTAAAAAAATAAATAAAAAATAGTGTTAAGAACCACTTTAATGCATGCTAGTAGTTACTAAAAGGTCCACTTTAAATGTCATAATCTTTTACCAGATTGTATTTCAAATCTTGTGATTAACTGACAATTTGGCTTTTATACATTTTTTTATTAGTAAAGGTTTAATCAGCATGATGGGTCCCCGGAATGATAACTACAGAGCATAACAAAATTGGAGTTTTCCAGAAACATTCAGTCTAACAAAAGTATGATGTATTAATTAAACAGCTAAATAAAGTTCCATTGGGAAAGAAATTGTTTTACGACAATGAAGTGCTGTTTGCAGTTAGGACATTGGTTGGAGGACGAAATTAAAGTTTCTTTTAAATTGAATCCATGCCTTGCAATATCTGTAAGACAAATTCATAAATCAAGGGAAACTAAATCGTTTAATTAGTTTGTGTCGCTAAATTGCTTCTTTGTCATTTTAGCTTTTTTTTTATTACCCCCATGCAGGTTATCAGACAAATATAATTTAACAAATTAAATTTTAATTTTCCTTTGACAAATAAAAAATGTGTAAAAAATGCTCTATTTTTCTCTACATTTCCTAACTTACATCCAGCAATTGGATGCTGTTATAAGACCTTGTCAACTGTTAAAGTCCAACTCCAGGCAAAAATGAAAAATGAACCATTCCTCTCTCCCACCAACTCTAACCTATCATGTTAGGCTAGTTTTCTGTCTGTTTCTGGTGAAATAAGATATATTTACCCAAGTCTGCCATCTGGGACCCTCACCGGTGCCATCTCCTGCTGTGGGGGCTGCCAATTTCAGATATGAAGGTTGTCCCTCATTCATCGTCACAGTCTCCTACTGTCTTTTCACAATGAATTACTCCTCTTCTGGATGCTAAAAGAAACCTGCACCAGACAACCAATCAAAAGTGTCTACTTCACCTACTTCATGCAGGCAGTGATATGGACGTCTGGAGAAGGACGGAGAAGGACCCAACCAGAAGAAAACTGAAAAGGCATTAAGGATTAGGACCCTAAAGTCATGGGTTTAGGTAAAAAAAGAGAATGAACTTGTTATCCTTTGACAACCCCCATCTCCTTTCTTAGATGCACCCTAACCTCTTCATGCCAACATAACACATATATGTGGCTTTTTTCCGTGGGGCCGCATATGTTTTTCTCCCTATGTGCTGGAAGCGCACTCCCAGCACAGAGTTCGGGGTCTCACCGAGAGTCCCGGGCCCCGTACTAACAATCGGGGCCCTAATCCCCTGATTCTAGGTCACCTGATCGCTGTGGTAACCTATCAGTCACTGTGAAGCCTGCCCCTTTTTTTTTCTGTGAAATAAGAGATAGATACATTATAGCTTTGTCTTTCCATGCAGAAAAAAAAGTGTTTGTAAAAAAATAAAAAATAAAGAAAATAATAAAAAATAAAGAAAAAATACCTAGATCAGGGTTTGATCTAGGCCAGTGTCAGGTTTAGTGTTTGGGTCAAGTAAGGGTCAAAGGTCAGAGTCAGTATATTTTGAGTAGGATTTTTTTTTCTCGCATCAGTATCAGATAGTGTCAGTGTGTTTGAGGTAGGACAAAAAAAAAAAGCAAAATGTGCTCTATTGCTTCTGGGCTCCACTACACATATTTGGTATTATTGCAATTGTCAGGAGCAGGAGAATTTATTTTGGTTGTCCTTTGGTGGTAGGTTATGGTGGTAACAAGAAAAATACAGTGAGATTTAAAAAAAAAAAAAACATTCTTTTTACTATTTTTGGCCAGTTTTCCTTTAATAATAAAAAAATAATAAGGTATTTACTACCAATAGCTAGGCCCAATTTGTCCTGAAAAAACAAGGTATAATCCAACTGGATGCACTAAGTAGCTGTGATGATACAGCGTTTCCCCGAAAATAAGCCCGGGTCTTATAATAATTTTGGCACCAAAAGACAAAGTAGGGCTTATTTTCGGGGTAGGTCTTATCTGTAATGTGCTGTCTTCTCCCTCCCTGCCTGTCAGGATACCCCTGTGTGAACCTAGTAAAAGTGGTTGTAAAATCCTAGCATCCACTCTATTACTGTGTTATATAATGTCCAGTGTGTTTCTGTAATCTAATTGTGTGAAATACCTTCGATATAGCGCCGATCAGCGCTTAGCTCATCTACTGCTCTGCTCTCCTTCTCTTCTCCCCCGCTGACAGCTGGGGGTCAGCAGAGGGAGGAGAGAGTTGAGATACATTAATGAGTGCAATACCGAGAGCGTCTAGCAGAGGGAGGAGAGAGCTGAGATACAGGAATGTGCGCGATACCGACAGCGGCTAGCAGAGGGAGGAGAGAGCCGAGATACAGGAATGCGTTCTTCTGTGACCCGCTGTGAACACTGCAGAGGGGAGGAGCTGAGATCCCCTACAGCTATGAGAAGAGAAGGAGAGCAGAGCGGGAGATCAGTTGAGTGCCGAGTGGCACTGTACCGCAGGTATTTCACACTATTAGATTACAGAAACACACTGGACATTATATAAAACAGTAATAGAGTGGATGCTAGGATTTTGCAAACACTAAACTATGGCTTATTTTCGGGGTGGAGCTTATATTGCAGTCCTCCCTGAAAATAACAGTAGGTCTTATTTTCAGGGTAGGTCTTATTTTCGGGGAAACATAGTATGTACGGTTTTACTAACTAGCTGTCAAAATTACAAAATTGTGCTTAGGCTTTTAGATTTGTTTTACCCTTAGGTTTGAAGGGGTTAAAATACACTTTGTACAATAATTAAGACTTTATTAATAATTTTTCTCCTCCCTCTTGCCAAAACACCACAATTGATTAAAAACCCTCAAGTAAAAAAAGTTAATTAACATCTTTACCTTACCCCCAGCTTCTGTATTGCAGGGGGGACAGGGATGAGGACGACACACTTTTTCTGATGGGATCCTTGGGAATGCTGAATAGCCTAAATCTAAGGAGATAACATTCTCTAGGGTTCTCTCCAGAATAGGTGTAACATCACCCTCACACAAGTGCCACAAGCAAATTTGGGGTGTGAGGGAAGTATATTTAGTCAATTTCCTACTAGAATTTTTCTTTTACATTTATTGCAGTGTTTTGGAAGGGGGGTAAATTAAACATGCAGACTTTGCATTTTTTTGCAAAAGTGGAAATTGGCTGTTTAGGCACCAATAGTGGATGCAGGGGGTGTGCTCCAGTACTGAGACTTGCTCATAGATATGCGCATGGCATTGCTAAAAGAAATGAGCACAGGTGTATTGCTAATAGAAATGAGCATAGGTAATAGGAATAAGCATACGCGCATCTGTGTGCATGCATATGGGAGCGTGCCCACAGTTCCTGGCACTAAGCAGGCTATTTAAGGAATGATCTTGCTCATTGTTAGTTCTCACTGGTCTTCAGCTTTCTCTGTGTACTGAGTGTATCCTGTATCTGCCTTCTGTTGATGACCCGGCTTGTTACTGATGTGATCCTGGATTCTGCTTGTACCTCTGCCTACCTGTTCCTGACTACTTTCCTGACCACGCTTCCGCCTCCGCTTCTGTACCTTGTTGCCCGCCTGCTACTGATCTTGGCTTCCTCTGTGATCTTGCACCTGTTTCTGACTTGGCTTCATACCACCTCTGAGTGCCTGCTTCGGCTGTCCTTCATAACCGCTTCAGTCATCACAGTGTTTTCCTGCCTAAAGCCTGCTGAGAACTTCGACGAGACACGCTTCCAGAACTTGCAGTACACGCAGAGTGCCCCTTGGACTTTGGACGCCCCTTGGATGCTGGTCCAGCATGCATCACATCTACTTCTGGCCTGATGTTCTGCCTGACTTCTCAAGCCTGCATCTCCTGCTGCAAGTTCTGCTATCAACATCTGTCTCTTGGCACCATCTGTTCCACCTTCAGTGGAGCCTGGGCTGGGCATAAAAGTGAGGCTAACCTCATAAATTCAGTCTCCTACCAGGAACATGATAGTTAGTGTCATTGGTTTCTTTATGCTCAAAAATATCTGATTTTTTTCTTGGTGGGTTGACTAAAAGAGAAGGTAATTGCATGTATCCCTATACAGCAAAGTAAACATGCTACTTTATATGTGTAATCCATTACTGCAGTTGCTAGGGAACTGGCCAGTAACCACACTCACCAGCCCTCCAGCTTTGCCAATTTGTATGTGAAATGTATGTAATCTACAAGCAGGATAGAACACAACAAGGTTTTACTGAGATTATATGCTTGTTACAGCAGAAGAATATCTTTGGCGCGTTTCATTCAACAACGCTTGGTCATTAAATGCTGTTGCATGAAATGTGTCAAAACTTTTCTTTTGCTGTAATGTGACTGTAAGGATCCCGAGTTTGGGTGCACCCTAGGTTTGTCCTGTGGATGAATCTTCAGCTAGCCGGACAATCAATGAAAACCATACACAATAGCTTGGTTCTAATGACTGCGTTTATTTTCAGACATCGTTGAGAATATATAGCTTCAAACCACAAAATTATCTTATACAACCACAAAATTATCTTATCCCTCCCAGGACCTCCCCTTTTCTCAGACACCCGCCCCACTCCCAATTAGCTCAATTAGCCAATCAATTAACCAGGTTATAAAGTCTCCCCAGAGATATAAAAATTCAAATATAGTTCAAAGATCATAAAAAAATAACATATTATTGTGTCATCAGTTTATAACACCTATTACCACAAGAACTTCCCTGTTCCTACTTCAGCATTGTCTGAACATTTTGCGGTTACGTAACTTCAGCAAAAACCATCTCAGCTTTTGCAAAACCATCTCTCATACTTAATAATAGGTTTAGTAAATTCCTATTCACTTATCAATTGTTAACTATCCCAAAAAGAAACTTAATCAAGCTGTATTAATGCAAATATGTGTTTAAACTATGCATGTTATTGCATGTTATATGAATATATCAACAATCAATATTCTTTCATTATACAAACCATTTCTTATATTGGCATATATTTAATTGCATATATTTTAGCTAATCTTCTAGCATCCTGTCTTTGATGCTAGACCTGCCCACAAGCTTATATCCGGCTGAGACGGAGCAGGTGTGATATTGTAAAACTTATAATCTCAAACACTAAGCAAAGATACATTCAAGAGATATAAAGGGATACTCTAACCTTCTAATATATACTGAGATGACTTATGCTAAGCTGAACACTACAAAATGGCATTTCAAGATACACATTTTCCTCACAATCCTCCCTGTGATCATATGAAATTATAAATTTCATAGGATCATTCCTGATACCAAGTCACCTGATCTTGCAACATGGCCATCCTGATAGCTTTCTCACCTTCCTTCTTGTCTGGCTTAGACACTGTTTTTGGTGACATTCTTGCCAAATAGCAAACTTAATGACACAGTATATCATCATCAGAAACACTATTATCATCAAGATCACTATTCCTGCCTTCTTAAAGAATCCAAATATTCCGGAGAATATTCCTCCAAACCACCCCTCCATTGAATCAAATGGATTCCATGCACTGGGAAGGTTATGTAGTATAAATGGGACGACAGTAGTACATAAAGTGACAGCACCACTTCCAGTATGTACTCCCTCAGGAGAACTAGTGACGCACATGTCTTTTGCAGTTTTGCTGGAGTGCCCAGTTTGTTTACTGGGAAGGGACTTAATGGCAGAATTGCAAATAACTTTGGCCTTTGACAAAAAGGGGAGACTGACTGCAACCTCAATGAAATGTGACTTGACAAACCCAAAGAGACGTGACATAGATGGTTTCTTTTTGAATTTACCGATATCTTTAGAGAACCATCCCATATGGGCGAAGGATAAAGATTCGGTGGGATTAATTAACTGTGAGCCTTACCACCCCTGTTTGAAGGAGGGAATTATGCCAGTTTTTCAAAAACAGTACCCCTTGAGTGAGGAAAAGTTGGCAGGCATCAAACCCCAAATTGAGAAATACCTGGAAATGGGAATTCTAAGGGAAATTGTCAGTCCCTGGAATACACCAATAAATCCTGTAAAAAAGGCCAATGGCACATGGAGGCTAGTACAGGACCTGAGAAAGGTAAACAAGGCAATCATACCACTTCCCCCCTTGGTGGCAGATATTACAGCTGTATTTGGAGCTATTCCCGCAGAATCCAAATACTACACAGTAGTTGATCTTAGCAACGCCTTCTTTTCGATCCCCGTAGCTTGGGAATCACAAGGTTTGTTTGCTTTTCAGTGGGCTAGTGGTCAGTCCCGTGGTCAGCCTAGTGGTCACTCTACGGGTCAGTTGACCTGGACCCGTCTCCCACAAGGATTTGGAGACAGCCCCGCAGCCTTTTCAATTGTATTAAAGGCAACATTGGAAGATTGGGAGCCAAAGAGGGGATCCACCTTAATTCAGTATACTGATGACCTCTTACTTTCCAATTCAGAATTGGAAGCCTGTGAGGTAGACTCGCGGAGTTTGTTAGACCATATGGCAAGCAAAGGACACCTGGCCTCGAAGAAGAAAATCCAGTATGCAAGTACCCAGGTAGAGTACATTTATACTACCAGTCTGTGGTGTGTCTTTTAAGTCTTTTCTAGGTGCTGTACAGGATAGAATCATCTCATCACATTTATGTTCAGGTGTTGGGTCTACTTGCTCATCAGAACCTTCACATTTAAGTCTCATGAGGGTATGTAAAAACCTTATCACTGGGGAGGTGGCTGAGCATGTTTTTATCATTAAATTTGCTGTACTGAGTAATATGGTTTCATACCCGGACAGTCTTTGTGCTGTCATGTGTTGTGTAGTCATATTTTGAAGGAGGGACAATACCGTGTGGGTGGTGAAAAGTTCCATTACATTACCATGAACTATTTTGGTAGCATCTTTCACTGACATGGCTGCAGCTGCTAGTGCCTGAAGGCAATGGGGTATGAAACTGGCCTATTTCTTCCCCCATGTCTTTGTGTCAGTACTGCTGCATAGGTTCCCCCCGATACCACACAGTACAACTGAAATGGCTTTTCATAGTCTGCGAGGGCTAGGGCCGGTGCCTGAGTCAGAGACTGGATCAGTCTCTCAAAGGCTTCTACTCTATCCTCTGTTCACTCCACTATTTTTGGTGCTTCTGCAAGTGTAGTTTTTCTTAGGATTGCATCCCAATGAGCGCAATCAGGGATCCAGCTTCGACAGTATACGATCGATCCTAAAAAACTAAGCATTGCTGCTTTGTCCATCGGCCTGTTCAGGGAGGTTACAGCCTTGACTCTAGCGGGTGAGACCTTTCTCTCTCCTGCCTCTATGATGCACCCCAGAAGCTGTAAGTGTAATAAAGGTGGAGGGACACTCTGCAAGAGGGGACTATCAGGCCATGGGAAATAGTCTAGCAGATAAAGCAGCAAAAGAGGCAGCCCGGAGAGGTACAAAAAGAGAGAGTAGATTTTTATTCATGACAGATTTTGAGAGCAAAGACTGGTTGTCAGTAGTACACCAGCTTCAAAAACAGTCAACCAGTGAGGACATAAAGTACTGGGAGTCCCAAGGACTGCAGGCAACAGGTACAGGAATATGGACAAAGGATCAAATATTAGGGGTTCCAACTGCATCAGCACCACTCCTAATATCTTACCTACATGGTCCAGGACATTTAGGCAAACGGTACATACTGGAGCATTACAAGTCATTGTTCTGTACACAACAATTGCAAAAGTTGATAGATGATTTGGTCGACTCATGTATGACTTGTGCTCAGAACAATGTTCAAGGAAAAGCACATGGGAGACATGGAAATTTACCACCCCCTACCGGCCCCCTTCAGGATTTACAAATAGACTATACACACATGCCAAAACAGCCTGGGAACATAAAATATCTTCTTGTAATAGTGTGTAGATTCTCTGGATGGTGTTCAGCGATACCTACTTCAGGAGAAACAGCAGGGGTGACAGCCAGGGCATTGGTCAATGATTGGATCTCATTATATGGGCTCCCCCAGGTAATTCACTCAGATCAGGGACCCGCCTTCCAGTCAAAACTAATACAGGAGCTGACAAAAATTTTGGGTTTCCAATGGAAACTCAATATAGCCTACCACCCTCAGAGTGCAGGAGTAGTGGAGAGAATGAATAGAATCATCAAGGACAGATTAAAAAAGGCTACCTCAGGAACATTGAGAAATTGGCTAAAATTCTTGCCCGCTATCCTCTACCAGATAAGGACAACACCAAACAGTGACAACTTTAATAAAGCCTTCTGGTGCTCTATCCTGCTCAATGAATCTGATTCTGCATACACTGGACAAAGAATATGTTCACCAAAAATGACCATTAAACATACATTGTTAGTGTGGTGTATGAGCATCTCAGAATGTAGAATTATTATAATGAAAACGGATATTATTTCCTACAACCAGGGGTTTTAAAATAGGTGGAGGAACTCCCCCGAGTATCCCCTTGTCTCCGCCCCTACCAACCTTAGAGCACCGGTCCTTGGTTCCACCCCCTACTCCCCTCCCAGTACAACCCCTTTTAGAAAATACAGAACCAAGTAACATTTGTGATATTAAGTAATTTATATGGAATTTGTTAACGATAACAAGAAAAGTAGTAAAATAGATCTCTCACAGCCAGCAACAAGAGACCACCCCAGCAACAATGGACTACCTACAACAAAATACCCCTCCCCAGCAAAAATAGACCCCCAGCAGCAAAAAAAGATCCCCCCGCAGCCAGCATTAATAAGCTCTCCAGCAGCCAGCAACAATAGACCCCTCCCCTCAACAGTAGATCCGTCCCAGCAACAACTGGCCACCCCAGCAACAGAAGACCCACCTCCAGCAACAACAGGATTAATAGACCCCCCTCTGACAAAAATCTCCTACAGTGACAACAGATCCCCAGTAGCCAGCATCAATAGATCCTGTAGCATATCTCAGCACCCCTTGCCATTACATATATTGAGTGCTGGAGGTGCCGGGGCTGCGTTCCCCTGTGTTCCTGCTGAAAAAAATCGCTGCCTACAACACAGATGATTGTCTTTCCAGTAATTCCACAGAACAAAATATTAGTAATGCAAACTTGTGACTTTCAGAGGGGTATTGGAAAGGGAATGGAATGTTAACACAGTTACCTCCAAGTACCAGCAACCTGGCTTAGTTCATTCTGTTGAAAAATATTGGTGTTAAGCACCAACAATCCAGCGCAGTGGAAAAAAAATATTAATAAGTAATATGTGATTAAGATTGTTTCAAAAGGCAAGAAACAAAATTGCAAAAATTAGGGAGCCCCAGCGTGACCGTATGAACACGTAAGATATGAAAAATTATATAATAAAATATAATGGCTGCGCTCAACCTATTAATTAAATTGTGTGATATAAGTGAATATAATAAAGAGTTACATAAACTAGCAAGCCCAAATATTAGGTATCAAATGCTATGAATTGATTCAATAGCATTAAATAGATTATGTGATATAAATAAATGTAGTGACAAATATTATTAAATGAATTAGCAGAAACCCAAGTGATTAGTGTCTTAGTGTCAATTGCTAAAAATAAGTGCAATAGCTCTCATAAATGTAATGTGCACATACATATATTAATAAACAAATAAATGTAAAATAAATTAAATATTAATACAATAAAGTGCAAGGTGAGGTGACTAGTAAATGAATAAGCAAACAAGAAGTCCCAACCACAGAGGTTAATAAACCACTGAAAACAGTCCAAATAACACCATCCAAATATATATGGAATGACTGAGGGATCCTATAATAGTGCTTGAAATGGTAGACCCCTAAATTATAGGGGGTCAGCATAAGCCTTTATCACAGATATATGACAGGGTTGATAGTCAATTCTCACTGTATTCATCCAACAGACTCCATATCATCCACCTTGGAGTGTTATCCAGGGTACAAAGCTCCCATAAATTATGCAGAGATGACAAAAAAAGAACTCCATGGTGAAGTATATCGGTACAACATAAATTTATTATGAGAATAAAACTTACAATGTTGATTTTTGCTTCAGAGCGGATAAAAGACAATGAATACCGAATGCCAGGTGAAAGCCGCTTCCACGTAACAGTTTGCGTTCCACCCGGAGCCGGAAATGACGTGGCAACGTGATTCGATCAGACGTCCGGACGTGGTTTGTCAGCGCACAGCTGACCTTTTCAAGGGTTGACCCTTGATAAAAGGATAAAGACTTAAGCACACTGCTTATAAATGTGGTAGTGCCGCACTGCCACCTATTGGTAGAAATTAGGAAATTACAGGGTTCAGCTGCTGCAATCACCAAATGTGTTCCCACATCCGCAATAGATCAATATTAAAATGTGGGATCGCTCTGCCTCTAAATCAAGTGCTTCAAAGGGATGACACCACAGTGTAACGACAAATTTCCACTCATGCTCCTTTCACCAGGTGAAGTGCAATCTCACCTCCATTATAGACCCTTATGGGTCAACAAAGCATTAACGCAGATCAATCTGATGGACCAAACTCTGGTGTTCAGGTTCCTTTAAGAATGATGGAATTCCTTCTTCAAGATGGCTCTACACAGCTCACTCATTGGTCATAAGCAACAAACAGAAATACAGCCTCCAAAAGTGCAGCACTAAATCCAGCTTCTCATATGATCCAGTTCCCTCCAGATGAAGCCAGGTGCATTGGTGGCGTAACACGGAGAGGTTAAGCCTGGCGGCGTGAGTTTTTACTGGATCACGTAAGAAGCTGGATTTTATTATATGCTTGTTTTTATTACCTAATAAATGTGAGTGCATTTTATGAAGTGGGTTCTGTGCAGTGTGTTGAGCTTAATAACCCAGGTGCTGCACTATAGGAAACTGTTTTTTCTGTTTGCTGCCTATGGCCTATGAGTGAGCTGTGTGAAGCCATCTTGAAGAGGGAATTCCATAATTTTTAAAGGAACCTGAACATCAGAGTTTGGTCCATCAGATCGATCTGCCTTCATGCTTTGTTGACCCTTAGGGGTCTATAATGGAGGTGAGCTTGCACTTCACCTGGTGAAAGGAGCACAAGTGGAAAATTGTTGTTACACTGTGGTGTCATCCCTATTAAACACTTTATCAAATAGAGACTTTTTTGATTGCACAAGCTATAAGAAGCTTTATTATTGATTGCATTGGCCTTTTTTGCTTTATATGTTTGTTTATAGATTTTATTTGCAATGGCACTTTATATATATGAAACACTTACCTGTTTAGTCATTTTTTGTCACTTTCTAGTTAATATTTTTTACCTTGATTTAGTGACAGTGCGATCACACATTTTAATATTGCTCTTAAACACACTGCTGTCCTCAGGGAGACTGGCTACATGTGGTAGTCCCCCCCCCCCCTGTCAGCCCCTAACAGTGCTGATCTACTCACTCTATCCTTACTTGCTCCTGTGCCTCCAGGAAGGGCTTCCTCCATGTGTTAAGGCAGGATCCTTCCAGCACCTGAGCCCCGGCCCAAGGCAGGACACCTCCCCCAGACTAGGGAGAGCACCCCTGAGGGCCACTGACAGCCTTCTTAACATGCATCTCCATCTTCCACCCGACGGCCCAAGCTGGCATGACTAATTTCTATTTATGCAGTGGTCTCATACCCCTGCCAGCCAACTGTTGGGGATTGGCTGAGGCTCCATAAATATTCAGGGCAGGCCCTCCTTACCTCCACACACTAATTATAGAAGATTCTCCAAGCTTCTAGACTTCTAGACCAGAGGGAGAAACCAGAGAGCTGCCAGGATGAGTCACAAAAATTAATTTATGGACTGTCTGCACTGAGCATATATTGATGGACTGCTTTGCACTGTGCACTTTTTCTATATACATTTTTCTTGAATGTCTATGAATCATTTTATCTGCACATAATCATGTTTGTTTAAACACTTTATTTGCTTTATCATTTGATTTAAGTATTGATGCACTAGCACTTTATCTTAATAGAGCAACACGTTTTTATTTATATTTGTTAGATATATGTATGTGGATATATTGTGAGTGCAGCTATCGCTGTTTTAGTTTTTAATTACTCAGAATATAGTAATATAAAAATAGTAATAATAAATAGAGAAAATATCTGAAAAAACAATCACCTTTTTAAAATAAAAAAGCACTCTATGCATAACTATAATACCATTGTGATCATTTTTATATTCTAAAAGTAAGATGAAATTATTCATAGTTTGCACACCAAAACTTAAAAGCCTTACAGAGTTCGACTTGACAGATTGTTTTGTTCCTAATGTTATCCTCTGTGGGAGACTCTAGACAAGGTGTTAATAAAAGTTATTTTTAACAGGTGTAGAAATAATGTTTAAATATCACTTAAACATTTATGGTTAATTTTAATGAAAGGGAAAAAAAGAAACAAGTCAGTAAAGTAATTATTTTTAAACACTCCTTCGTAAACAAGGAACAAAATTGTTGGATTTTTTTCACTATATTTTAATAAATTAGATATTAAAATGTATATTTTTTTAATTAAAATAAATCTGTATTGAAATTAGACAAAATATGAAATTTGTTTATTCATTTTCCAATTAATTCTAAATTTTCGAAACCTTTTGAATCCAGATCGGTCGAAAAATTATCAACCAATTTGAATTCTGTGTGAAGAACAGCTGGTTGTTATGGAGTGGGCTGGGTAGCTGGCCGCCGTGACCTTCACAAACCGATGACTTTTCAGCTGTCAGCGGGCTTCCCCATTGAAAGCTGAAATGTAATCAAAAAACAAAAAAAAAGGTGGCAATATATAATGCAGAGAAAAAAAAAACAGTGTGCCCCCCCCCTCCCCTCCAATCCTTACCAGGCCCTCCAAGTCTGATATACATTTTAAGGGGAACACCTTGCCAACATTTTTTTTGAAAAATGGTGTGAGGTCCCTCCCAAGATCCAAACCAGACCCTTATCTGAGCATGCCGCCCAACAGGCCAGGAAAGGTGGGGGGCAAACAAGCAGCCCCCCCCGAAACATACAAGTCCACATGCCCTCATCACGGGGGGGTTCTTTGGGGCAGGGGGGTTCTGCCTGCCCACCTCAAACCATCTTGTCCCAATGTTGATAGGGACAAGGGCCTCTTCCACACAACCCTGGTCAGTGGTTATGGGGGTCTGTGGGCAGGGGGCTTATTGGAATCTGGTAGCCCCATCTACCAAAGGGGCCACCAGATCCCACCCCCTATATAAATGAGTATGGGGTACATAGTACCCCTACACGTTGACCCTAAAAAGTGAAAAAAGACACAACAATTCATTTATTTAAAAATAAACAAAATCAATGTCCCCAGATGTAGTTCTATTGTCAATCATGACACCTGCCGCACCGCCGAACCTGAAAACAAAACAATCCGGTCTCATTGAAGGCTCCCGCTGACTGCTTGCTCCGCCATATGACATTTCTTAAATAGCTAAGGGGCAGAGTCCCATGCTGACATCAGTGTGTGACCCCCCTTGTGATGTTATCGACCCATCATGCCCCGTTCGTTGATGTCACAAGGTCACAAAATCAACCATGTATAACAATATACTTTCTATATTTGACAGACTAAAAGGGACCAAATAAGAGAAGTTAATTGTTGGGGTTTACACGCCTTTTAATTGTTACCTTTCATGGGCCAGGCAGAAACCAACCTAAGGCGTGTAACATAGCTCAGGTCTCTTTAAAGACATCTGAACTGTCTCAGAAGCTAACTGCTGTAATGTAGTCAGCTTATAAAAAGTGATACTTAAGAAGTCTGCATTTTCCTGCTCACAATAATAGCTAACATGGTACAATGCTCTGATACTTTGAGTGCAGTAAAATCAGAGACCATGAAACTGTTTTGCATCGAGATGAAAGTACACATTCACCTGCTTAGAGGAAATAACAATAAAACCACACAAGGAGCACTGAATTGCCTAATATTTCTCTGGTGGTTTCTTTATAACCCCACACTTATGGATGGGTACATGATTCTCCCAAGGAAGATATTAGCATTCAGCAAAAATCTGACTTACAAGGGCACTTCACTGACATTTATGGAAATGTGTTGCTGCATGAGTGGCAATAGTCATTATATTTGGTGCAATATTCAGTAAAAATTGTGTCTGTAAAAGTCATGGTTTCCCCTAACTATCCTTACTTACGAAGCTGCCTGGGTTCCATCCATGAACCTTGCTTGGAGAAGGAAGTTTATGGAGGAAGGGGGTAATCTTTTTTGTTTTATTCCAACCACCTTTGGGGTAATAAAGCAAGGTATTGTCAAAAAAGGCATACAAAGTAAAGCACTGCCATGATGCTAAGTTCCCCTATTATTGGCTCTTGTGACTCAGCTGAATGGGGTAAAGTCTAATTTCGAACCCAAACCTTATCCCTACACCTTATATTTTTGGAGTGCTTATGATATTATCTACCGCTACAATAACTCTTTGAGCAAAAAATCAGATTGGAGTAAATTCCAAGCACATTGATTTGCCAGCAGTTTTATAATAGGTTCAAACAACAAGGGTGACAAATGATGGTTGACCAAAGGTTAGGTGCTGTCCATTCATTATTACATTGTTATCCTTATAAACAATGTTTTAGTTGATATTAAAATTAAATTCCCCTCCTTAAAACATAAATAAATATAAGTCAGAAACGAAAGATACTGTAGCTGCTGACCTTTAAAAATCAAGCGCTCCCTGGCACACCATCTTGGATTTGGGAGATAGCTGTGACTTCCTGAGGAATCACAGCTGGCTCCCCACTGTGCATGCACAAGATTGTGTGCTACAGTAAAGCTGGTTGTGCAGCCTCCTGGGACGTGCGACAAGTTCCAGGAGGCTGTGGGTGGGGAGGAGGGTGATGTGATGTCACTTTTGCCTAAGCAAGAGCTGGGAAGTGAATACCTGTCAAAAAAGGTACCAGCTCCCTGCAAAAAAAAGCAAAAAAAACTCAAATGAGCTTGTAGGGTGGGGAGAAGGATGATACTTTGGTGGTGCTTTAACTTTTGAATGAAGATCCACTTTAAGTTTATGTGTTTTTAAACTGATTATTGTTTTATTACATACAGTGCCTTGCAAAAGTATTCGGCCCCTTTGAACTTTGCGAACTTTGCCACATTTCAGGCTTCAAACATAAAGATATAAAACTATAATTTTTTGTGAAGAATCAACAACAAGTGGGACACAATCATGAAGTGGAACAAAATTTATTGGATATTTCAAACTTTGTTAACAAATAAAAAACTGAAAAATTGGGCATGCAAAATTATTCAGCCCCTTTACTTTCAGTGCAGCAAACTCTCTCCAGAAGTTTAGTGAGGATCTCTGAATGATCCAATGTTGACCTAAATGACTAATGATGATAAATAGAATCCACCTGTGTGTAATCAAGTCTCCGTATAAATGCACCTGCACTGTGATAGTCTCAGAGGTCCGTTTAAAGCGCAGAGAGCATCATGAAGAACAAGGAACACACCAGACAGGTCCGAGATACTGTTGTGGAGAAGTTTAAAGCCGGATTTGGTCAGCCTGACAAGTCGTGCACCATTGCTCCCACTGTGTAGTACAGGAGCCGTTCTAATAGGAGCGACACAAGTCGCTCCGACTTAGAAAAAGGGTCCTGTACTACTTGGGGGCGACCTGGAGGCGACTTGCATTGACTTCCATTATGTGAAGTCCGTGCAAGTCGCGCCGAAGTCGCGCTGCACGCGACTTCACAGGTCGCCCCCTAAGTCAGAGTGACCTAATGTGAACGGGGTCTTATACAAGCTGTACACTCACTACTTTACATTGTAGCAAAGTGTAATTTCTTCAGTGTTGTCACATGAAAAGATATAATAAAATATTTAAAAACATGTGAGGGATGTACTCACTTTTGTAAGATACTGTGTAAATATATATATATATATATATATATATATATATATATACACTGTGCTGTATATATACTATATATACTTTTATTTAATCTCATACAGCATTTAAAAATGTGTTTGACTGCATCTAATGTAAACAAGCTCTTAATCATGTGCAATGTTCATATTTACATGACTTAAAAAAAATAAAAGTAAAAAGATTAATTGCAGACTATAATAAATAAAAAAAGGAAATATGTAAAAAAAAAAAAACATTTTACATGTCCTTTAAAGCATAAATCTTTGTTTGGTACCAAGCTACAATTGAAAAGGTTAACCTATTTAATTAAGCAAATGAAACAATAGTCACATACTGCACAAGACTGCTAATTAAAATATTTAATCAAATGAATCCTTCTTATAATGTAATCAGAAACTAAGGCAGGGGAACATGTACTTTTACAGTGGAATACACTTTATGAGAGGAGAAAACCTTTTTTCAATAACAGGACTGTAATAATGATAATCCTCATCATCATCCCTGGAATCACACAAAGATTGGTTCCCTGTGTAAACTCATGGACTCGAGGTCACCCTAGAGAAGGAAGTATATAGAAATGCAAAGACAAAAACTCATTAACACCTTTCAAGCACTGGATGTTTCTTAGAAGCGTATTAATGTAAATAGGCTAGTGAGAGAAGGGGTTAAACAGTTCTTTGATTTGAAACATCTACAATAAGTAATAGATATTTATGAAAAACTTTTTTTTTTCATGAAATAAGAGAAATGTTTTTTTTTTATTTATTTTTTTTCTTCTATTTTTTCAGAAATGGAGATTTGACAAATCGAAATCAAGTTTTTTATGCCAAGTTTTCTAGCTATTACCTTAAGCCTAACACCTATTTACATCTAGTCCATCTAGCACAACCAACATATAATAAATATACAGAAAGAACCCTATACCCACAGCAAGATCTTCATGAAGCATGGCCCAATTAGCTCCAGAAGGAGAAAAAACTTCCCAATCCTCCCAAGGCAATCGGATATTCCCTGGATCGTCAGTCTCTGGTGTTATTAAATGTAAATTTCAAGTTATATTTTGTGCATTTAGGAATGCATCCAGCTCTTTTTTTAACCTCCCTGGCGGTATGATTCTTTTGGATTTTAGGTGCTGAAAGCGGTACCATTATTTTGCATGTAATTCTTAAGAATGAGCAGCCCAAACCAACTATTTACATATGATTTTTTTTTTTTACTGTGCGTTCTTCTTCATAACATCTCAGGTATGATAAAGTTTGAAACACAAAATCATAAATTATAATATAATAAAAAACTATAAATAAGTTAAAGTATGTATGTATATATATATACAGTGGGTACGGAAAGTATTCAGACCCCCTTAAATTTTTCACTCTTTGTTATATTGCAGCCATTTGCTAAAATCATTTAAGTTCATTCTTCTTCCTCATGAATGTACACATAGCACCCCATACTGACAGAAAAACACAGAATTGTTGACATTGTTGCAGATTTATTAAAAAAGAAAAACTGAAATATCACATGGTCCTAAGTATTCAGACCCTTTTCTCAGTATTTAGTAGAAGCCCCCTTTTGATCTAATACAGCCTGGAATCTTTTTGGGAAAGATGCAACAAGTCTTTCACACCTGGATTTGGGGATCCTCTGCCATTCCTCCTTGCAGATCCTCTCCAGTTCTGTCAGGTTGGATGGTAAACGTTGGTGGACAGCCATTTTTAGGTCTCTCCAGAGATGCTCAATTGGGTTTAAGTCAGGGCTCTGGCTGGGCCATTCAAGAACAGTCACGGAGTTGTTGTGAAGCCACTCCTTCGTTATTTTAGCTGTGTGCTTAGGGTCATTGTCTTGTTGGAAGGTAAACCTTCGGCCCAGTCTGAGGTCCAGAGCACTCTGGAGAAGGTTTTTGTCCAGGATATCCCTGTACTTGGCCGCATTCATCTTTCCCTTGATTCCAACCAGTCGTCCTGTCCCTGCAGCTGAAAAACACCCCCACAGCATGATGCTGCCACCACCATGCTTCACTGTTGGGACTGTATTGGACAGGTGATGAGCAGTGCCTGGTTTTCTCCACACATACCGCTTAGAATTAAGGCCAAAAAGTTCTATTTTGGTCTCATCAGACCAGAGAATCTTATTTCTCACCATCTTGGAGTCCTTCAGGTGTTTTTTAGCAAACTCCATGCGGGCTTTCATGTGTCTTACACTGAGGAGAGGCTTCCGTCGGGCCACTCTGCCATAAAGCCCCGACTGGTGGAGGGCTGCAGTGATGGTTGACTTTCTACAACTTTCTCCCATCTCATGACTGCATCTCTGGAGCTCAGCCACAGTGATCTTTGGGTTCTTCTTTACCTCTCTCACCAAGGCTCTTCTCCCCCGATAGCTCAGTTTGGCCGGATGGCCAGCTCTAGGAAGGGTTCTGGTCGTCCCAAACGTCTTCCATTTGAGGATTATGGAGGCCACTGTGCTCTTAGGAACCTTAAGTGCAGCAGAAATCTTTTTTGTAACCTTGGCCAGATCTGTGCCTTGCCACAATTCTGTCTCTGAGCTCTTCAGGCAGTTCCTTTGACCTCATGATTCTCATTTGCTCTGACATGCATTGTAATCTGGAAGGTCTTATATAGACAGGTGTGTGGCTTTCCTAATCAAGTCCAATCAGTATAATCAAACACAGCTGGACTCAAATGAAGGTGTAGAACCATCTCAAGGATGATCAGAAGAAATGGAAAGCACCTGAGTTAAATATATGAGTGTCACAGCAAAGGGTCTGAATACTTAGGACCATGTGATATTTCAGTTTTTCTTTTTTAATAAATCTGCAACAATGTCAACAAGTCTGTGTTTTTCTGTCAGTATAGGGTGCTATGTGTACATTCATGAGGAAGAAGAATGAACTTAAATGATTTTAGCAAATGGCTGCAATATAACAAAGAGTGAAAAATTTAAGGGGGTCTGAATACTTTCCGTACCCACTGTATATATATATATATATATATATATATATATATACACACGTATATATATATATATATATATATATATATATATATATATATATATATATATATATATATATATATATAGATATATATATCTATATATATATAGATATATATATCTATATATATATATAGATATATATATATAGATATACATATACGTATATATATATATATATATATATATACTGTATATATATGTAAAACTGCAGGAAAGGGCACTGGGGGGCAAACTAATGTAATTTTTTTTAAATTTTGCATTGTATCAATGTGTTTGGTGTGTTTTACATTTGAATTTGCCGCCGGTTCCACCCCCCTGTGAATGTCACATCGCAGGAGAAGGAAGCTGGGGCACGGAGAGGATCGGGAGGAAGAACCGCCGGGACACATCGCTGGATCCCGGTGACAAGGTAAGTAACCCTGCTTTCCGGATCCAGCGATGCTTCTGGCAGTACCCCGAGTGTGGCTCGGGGTTACAGCTTTTGGCTCTGAAATTTAACCCCGAGCCACGCTCGGGAATACCACTAAGAAGGTTAAACAATCCACTGAGCTGGCCAGAACTAGTTTTGAGAGAGTCTATTCCACATTTTCACAGCTCTTATAGTGGATGTAAACCATCACATATACCTGGTTAAGTGAACAGCCTGAGATGATACACAAAGATGAGACAAATCTCCCTACCTATTTGCTGTCTTTAGCTTTCTATATTCCTTAGAAAGTGCACATCATGTTACAATTTGTTTTTCCTATTTCAGCAGTGGGAGGGGAGTCTGGGCATACGCTGGGTATGAGCTGATTGGGGGAAAGGCACCCCAAACCCCCTCCACATAGGCAGGGGAATAAAGAAACTTGCAAAGCTGTGCTGTGAATAGACCAGCTCTCTGCGTATCCTTCTACAAGTTATCTCCCCGACACAAATTTCCAGCTGCTTTTATTTCGTTTATCTTAAAACTTGTGAGAAGTTGCAGTATTATGCTGATAACAGAGGAACAGAGCAGCAGAAAGACACAGGACTTAGGGCTTTGGAGAGAGATAAGTAAACACTACAGATATATGTGCCCAAGTTAGATTTCATGAATGGGGTTTACATCCACTTTAACCCGCTGGGTTGAACAGAAAAAAACTGACAGCTCAGGTCAGAGCCGCTGTCCTATCGATCCAATGTTAGTACAGAGATCTCCCCTGCTAGGCTATTGTGTTCTGACAAGGGGACATCCCAATCCCCCCCGCCAGAACACCCCAGTCAGCACTCTCAGCCATGGGCTGTGAGCACTGCTCAGGAACAAGTCATTGGCTGAACGGCTGGCTTCTGTCAGACCAGCTACCAGCCGGGTGGTTTCTATTGAACCGGTTGATGCCGGCTAACATTTGGCCTGTGTGTACTAGGCTTTACTGTGAAGAAGCCTTCGTCTATGCGGATGTTAAATCTCTTCCTCCAGACAATACAAGTGCCCACTTGTTCTCTGTAACGACCTGAATAGGAATTCCGATATGTACCATCTATCTTTCTATACATGGTGATAATATCCCCCTGAATCTCTTCTTCTCATAGCTAAGGTATCCCATGCCCTTTATCTGCATTTTCTCCAGTTCCCTGTTATCCTTTTTGTGAACTGGTGCCCAAATATGAAGTGCATATTCCAGATGAGGTCTTACTAATGTAGAGAGGCAAATGATGTCTCTCTCTCTTTCTCTCTCTTTACCTTTTTTTTTTTTAAACAAGAAAGTAATTTGCTTGCTTTAAAAACTGCAGCTTGGCATTGCATGCTATTATGAAGCTTATGTAATACCTTAGAAATACTAGAACAGTAAACTGCATCACTGTGACTGCAGAACTCTGGAGGATTAGCAGATGTCATGGCTCATGACACATTATTCAACACAGTTTTATACTCAAAGCCTACAACTAAGGCCAAAAAGTTGTGTTGCAATCTGATTTCTAATAAAAAGAAACAAAAGCATCAGTTAGAGGAGATGAGAAAAAAAATTGCTTAATATTAATCATAACAGAATTATAATTACAGTAACAGAAGGCACTGCCGTGTGTTAGATGTATGGTCCCCTGCTGCACACTCTGGTTCCTTCCACCAGTCCATACGTCAATACTGTGTCCTCTACTGACCTGGAGGCTGTAAGATGATACCACAGAACACAGAGGGGGATCCTGGAAATGTCAGGTGCCAAAATCTTTTCAGAAATCAGTTGAAGAAGTGGCAAGACAAGGTAATTAACTATTTTCTTTGCAGGCATGTCTTTTTCAGTTTTGTTTTTTAAAATTAGTGACATTACTAACATAGACTTTTAAAAGCAACAGAATGGAGGTCTTCGTTGTATGGGCGTGTGAATCTGATTTTATTTCTGTGTGACCAAGTGCATATGCACGGGCAAGCAAACACTACCAACCTGAAAATACACCAGAAGGCCTAAAAGTAATTATTGTTTCTTAATATAAAGAATCTATAAAATAATGTTAATCCGTGCTTTTCAGATTTGGGCAAACCTCCCCATATTTACCTTCCCTTCATTCCCCTCCTGCTCTATTTACCCGGGAAAGTAAATCAGCATCTCCAGTACTTCTAGGTATCAGTAACATCAGTGGCGGCCCATCCATTGGGGGTGCAGGCCCTATCCATGCTTCCGGCCCCCTTATCTACAATGAATATTCGCTATTGCCGCACTGATTCTCTTCCCGGCCAATCAGGAAGCGGGACCTGAGGCCTGTTTCCCGATTTGCCGAAAGGAGAAGGTATCCTATTGGCCAAGACGGAGAGAGGAGACGGGCGCCGAGAGGGAACATGGAGGCTGGGGGGTAAGCCGCTGCTGCCTGTCAGTCCCGCGGAGCAAGGTAAGTAAGCTGGGAAGGGGGTATGGTGGTGCGGGATGGAATGATTGGGGGGTCTGTCTGCCGCCCGACATCCCTTCCCGACTGATGGAGCAACAGCCGCCACTGAGTACCACGACTCTCTTCCCTTTGCTTCAACTTGACAGAGCTAATGTGTGGCAATTGACCATCACATGGGGGGTGGGGAGGCTTCACCATCCCAGTTTCTTGAAAGGTGCCCTCCCAATGTTGGGGCATGTAGCTTTATGGTTTTAGTGGGGGGATGGGTAAACGGGTGCATGCTCATAGCCTGTCCTTTCCTAGCAACCTACGTGCCATGCCTGAATAAGTGTTTGGCTTAAATGTTATGGGGAGCCCCCTGAAAATACATATAATAAGGTATTGGAAAAGTATTTGTTCTTTAACCAACCTAATCACAAAAAGCTGTTATTTTTCTTCAAGGCAACTAAAAGTGTTTTCACTCGGCATCTAGTGGCTATGGAAATCTAGTGACATGCTGCATCTGGTAGCTGTGGCAGGCTAGTGACATGCTTCATCTGGTGGCTGTGGCAGGTTAGTGACACTCAGCATTTAATGGCTGTGACAGGCTAGTCACATGCTGCATCTTGTAGCTGTGGCAGGCTAGTGACATGCTGCATCTGGTGGCTGTGGCAGGCTAGTGACATGCTTCATCTGGTGGCTGTGGCAGGCTAGTGACACTCGGCATTTAATGGCTGTGAAAGGCTAGTGACATGCTGCATCTGGTAGCTTAGGCAGGCTAGTGACATGCTGCATCTGATGGCTGTGGTACGCTAGTGACATGCTGCGTCTGGTAGCTGTGGCAGGCTAGTGACATGCTGCATCTGGTGACTTTGGTAGGCAAGTGACATGCTGCATCTGGTGGCTATGGCAGGCTAGTAACACTCGGCATCTAGTGGCTATGGAAAGCTAGGGACATGCTGCATCTGGTAGCTGTGGCAGGCTAGTGACATGCTTCATCTGGTGGCTGTGGCATTTTAGTGACACTCAGCATCTAATGGCTGTGACAGGCTAGTCACATGCTGCATCTTGTAGCTGTGGCAGGCTAGTGACATGCTGCATCCGGTAGCTGTGGCAGGCTAGTGACACTATGCATCTGGTGGCTGTGACAAGCTAGTGACATTCTGCATCTGGTAGCTGTGTGTAATGTTCTGGTACCTCTGGTACCCTTATTTCCACATTTCTCTCTTAATATTGCGTCCCATCTTGCTATCCAAATGGAACGCATACACCTTTAAGGGCAGTGACGTCATCGCCGGGCGCTGCTATGAGCGGCTATTTCAATCGCCGGCTTTCTCTCACTCATTGCTCGTTCAAACCGCATGTTGCCTTGTCTTGTCCAATGCTGCCGGAGCTTCAAGCTATTCCCCTTGCCTGAACAAAGACCGGAACCTCGCTACCGATCCAGTATCTCGCTACCGGATTACTCCATTACTCTTGGACCTTGCTACTACTAACCCATCTAGTGATAAGTACCCCGCAGGGGATTCCTTCCTCAACCTAACTTTCACTATCTACTACTGCATACTAAAGAGACTATTACTATCTAAGCTATTTCTATCATCTGCATAGATTGCTAGCTCTTGGGACTACCATCACCTATCATTGCACTAGGTTACTCTCTCTTGCATACTTCATCTGCTGTCCCCTACCACCTGTTACTATACATGATTGCTAAAACCTATCTGCATACTATCATCACCTACCACTCTCCTGAATACTACTACTAAGTGCTCACCATTCTATTGCCTGTCTCTCACCTCTATTCTATCATATACATTCTATCACTCCAGGAACATCATATTGAGTGTATGTATATTTGCATAACAGGCTGTACACAGTGATGAAGTCCTGAGAGTTGGATATGTTGTTCAACACATTCTCTACACGACTACTGAGTGTAATAATTCTGCAGCTGCAAATCCATTCACTAACAAAAAACGCA
The DNA here is from genome assembly GCF_965119305.1 of Pelophylax lessonae. Lineage (NCBI taxonomy): Eukaryota > Metazoa > Chordata > Amphibia > Anura > Ranidae > Pelophylax > Pelophylax lessonae. Next base: position 67,397,245 of record NC_138777.1, read on the forward strand.
TGAGTGTTACACTGTGGCAGGATACTAACATGCTGCATCTCATGGCTGTGGCAAGCTAGTGACATGCTGCATCTGGCAGCTGTTGCAGGCTAGTGACATGCTGCAACTCGTCGCTGTGGCAGACTAGTGACATGCTTCATCTGGTGGCTATGGCCGGCTAGTGACACTCGGCATCTAGTGGCTATGGAAAGCTAGTGACATGCTTCATCTGGTGGCTGTGGCAGGCTAGTAACACTTGCCATCTAATGACTGTGACAGGCTAGTGACATGCTGCATCTGGTAGCTGTGGCAGGCTAGTGACATGCTGCATCTGGTGGCTGTGGCAGGCTAGTGACATGCTTCATTTGGTGGCTGTGGCAGGCTAGTGACACTTGGCATCTAGTGGCTGTGACAGGCTAGTGGCATGTTGCATCTGGTAGCTGTGGCAGGCTAGTGACATGCTGCATCTAGTGGCTGTGGCAGGCTAGTGACATGCTTCATCTGGTAGCTGTGGCAGGCTAGTGACTCTTGGCATCTAATGGTTGTGACAGGCTAGTAACATGCTGCATCGGGTAGCGGTGGCAGGCTAGTGACACTCGCCATCTGGTGGCTTTAGCATTCTAGTGACATGCATCATCTGGTGGCTGTGGCAGGCTAGTGACACTCAGCATGTAGTGGTTGTGATAGGCCAGTGACATGCTGCATCTGGTAGCTGTGGCAGGCTAGTGACATGCTGTATCTGGTTGCAGTGGCAGGCTATTGACTCTCGGCATCTGGTGGCTTTGGCTGGCTAATGGTACTGGGCATCTGGTGGCTATGGCAGGCTAGTGGCACTCCGCATCTGATGGTTCTGGCAGAGCTAGTGACACTCTACATCTGGTGGCTGTGGCCAGCTAGTGATATTCTGCATCTGGTGGCTGTGGCAGGCTAGTGACATGCTGCATCAGGTGGCTGTGGAAGGTTGGTAACATGCGGCATCTGGTGGCTGTGGCAGGCTAGTGACATGCTGCATCTGGTGGCTGTGGCAGGCTAGTGACATGCTTCATCTGGTGGCTGTGGCAGGCTAGTGCTACTCGGCATCTAATGGCTGTGAAAGGCTAGTGACATGCTGCATCTGGTAGCTATGGCAGGCTAGGGACATGCTGCATCTGGTGGCTGTGGCACGCTAGTGACATGCTGCGTCTGGTAGCTGTAGCAGGTTAGTGACATGCTGCATCTGATGGCGATGGCAGGCTAATAACACTTGGCATCTAGTGGCTATGGAGAGCTAGTGACATGCTGCATCTGATAGATGTGGCAGGCTAGTGACATGCTTCATCTGGTGTCTGTGGCAGGTTAGTGACACTCAACATCTAATGGCTGTGACAGGCTAGTGACATGCTGTATCTTGTAGCTGTGGCAGGCTAGTGACATGCTGCATCTGGTGGCTTTGGCAGGCTAGTGACACTCTGCATCTGGTGGCTGTGACAAGCTAGTGACATTCTGCATCTGGTAGCTCTGGCAGGATACTAACATGCTTCATCTCGTCGCTGTGGCAAGCTAGTGACATGCTGCATCTGGTAGCTGTTGCAGGCTAGTGACATGCTGCATCTGGTAGCTGTTGCAGGCAAGTGACATGCTGCATCTGGTAGCTGTGGTAGGCTAGTGACATGCTGCACCTGGTGGCTATGGCAGGCTAGTGACACTTGGTATCTAGTGGCTATGGAAAGCTAGTGACATGCTTCATCTGGTGCCTGTGGCATGCTAGTAACACTCGCCATCTAATGGCTGTGACAGGCTAGTGGCATGCTGCATCTGGTGGCTGTGGTAGGCTAGTGACATGCTTCATCTGGTGGCTGTGGCAGGCTAGTGACACTCGGCATCTAATGGATGCGACAGGCTAGTAACATGCTGAATCTGGTAGATTAGGCAGGCTAGTGACATTCTGCATCTGGTGGCTTTAGCAGTCTAGTGACATGCTGCATCTGGCAGCTGTGGCAAGCTAGTGACATGAATCATCTGGTGTCTGTGGCAGGCTAGTGACACTAAGCATGTATTGGTTGTGAGAGGCCTGTGACATGCTGCATCTGGTAGCTGTGGCAGGCTAGTGACATGCTGTATCTGGTTGCAGTGGCAGGCTATTGACTCTCGGCATCTGGTGGCTTTGGCTGGCTAATGTAACGCTCTAGCGTTTGTTTAGAGAGTTGGATTTGCAGCTGCAGAATCTCCACTCAGTAGTCATGTAGAGATGTGTTGAATCACCATGTCCAACTCTCCAGACTCATCATTGTGGCCAGCCTGCTTCAGCATACAATATACAAACACTCAATAAGATGTTCCTGGAGTGATAGGTTGTATATGATAGTATAGAGGTGATGTGCTGAAAGGACAGGCGTGAGTTGTGATAGCAATGATGAGTACTCAATAGTAATGTTCAGGAGAGTAGTAGATGATGGTAGATAGGTTAGCAATCATGTGCAATAACAGGTGGTAGGGGACAGCAGATGGAGTGTACAAGAGAGGCTAACTTAGTGCAAGGATATAGATGGTAGTAGACTCAAGAGCTAGCAATCAATGTAACAGTGCAGATGATAGAAATAGTAATGCATAGATAGTAACAGTCCTTAGTATGCAGAAGTAGATAGTGTAAGTTTGATAGGAAGGAATCCCCTGTGGGGTACTTATCACTAGTTAGATTAGTAAGCTGAAGGGTCCGGTAATGAGTGAATGATCGGGTAGCGAGATACGGGATCAATAGCGAGGTTCCGGTCTATCCAGGTATGGCAATAGCTGGAGGCTCCGGCAGCGTAAGACAAGGCTGTATACCATGCGGTTTGAACGAACAATTTGTGAGAGAGAAGCCGGCGATTGAAATAGCCGCTCAGAGCGGCGCTTAGTGATGACGTCATGCGACTTAAAGGTATATGCGTTCCACCTAGCTGAAAAGGTGGGACGCAATATGAAGAAGGAAATGACCTATAAGGGTACCGAAGGTACCAGAATCTTACAGTACCCCCCCCCCTTAAGGCCGGCTCCGGAAGGCCTATAGCACTGGTCTCTCCGGGTATTTGGAGTGAAACCTTCGTATAAGCCTGGGTGCGTGAACGTCAGAAGTATCCAACCAGGTGTCGTCTTGGGGTCCATAGTTCTTCCATCTTATGAGATATTGGAGTTTTCCTCTGTGGATACGAGAATCCAAAATCTCCCTAATCTCAAATTCCTCTCCGCCTTCAACTTGTACTGGAGATGGAGGCGAGATGGTAGGCCTTATTCCTTGGTTGGGAACATGTGGTTTCAGTAACGACACGTGAAAGATGGGATGTATTCTAAGATCTGCCAGTAAAGTGAGTTGCACTGCAGCTCTTCCAATGAGCTTTTTAATTGGAAAAGGTCCGAGAAATAGAGGTCCAAGCTTTTTACTGGGTATCTTTAACCTCAAATTTTTTGTAGATAGCCAAACGAGATCCCCAATAGCGTATTGAGGAGAAGGTTTTCTACGAAGGTCGTAATACCTTTTTTGTTGGCTATGAGCATGTGAGATGGTGGTGTTAAGTAAACCCAGAGAGTCTTTTATTTGGGTAAGATAATCTGAGGCTACTGGGTTACTTGATGGAAGGATGCATGGTGGAAGAAGTATTGGATGAAACCCATAGTTTAAGTAGAACGGACTCTGCTTAGTAGTACATTGCATTGTTATAAGCAAATTCTGCCAGAGGGAGGAGGTCCACCCAATCATCCTGTAGGTATGAGGTGTAGCAACGTAGGTATTGTTCAATGCACTGGTTGACTCTTTCAGTTTGTCCGTTGGTCTGAGGATGGTAAGGAGAAGTGAGTTTTCGCTCAATACGTAGTATATGACATAGAGCTTGCCAGAACTTGGAGATGAACTGTGAACCTCGGTCAGATAGAAGAGTCTTTGGAATTCCATGTAGCTTGAACACATGTTTCACTAGTAATTCCGCTGTTTGTTTAGATGAAGGTAGTCTGCGAATAGAAATTAAATGTGCCATCTTTGTCAGATGGTCCACTGACACTAGAATGGTATTAAATCCTCTGGAAGGTGGTAATTCTACTATAAAGTCCAAGGATACAACTTCCCATGGAACCTGGGGTATTGGTAGACTGCAAAGTAGACCAGATGGTTTTGTAGTCAATTTTGGACCTTGCACAGATGTCACATGAGGAAACAAACTTTTGTACAGACGTTTCCATATCAGGCCACCAAAACTGCCTGGTGAGCAAATTAAATGTCTTAGTCATACCCATATGTCCTGCCATAGGTACGTCATGTGATAATTCCAAGATCTTGGTACGCATACTAGGAGGTATGTAGAGTTTGTCGTTAAAGTAGAGGAAGCCTTCTGCATCAGCACTTAGTTGTGGTGGAGGTGAATCCAGTCCTATACTGTGCAGAATCTCTTCCTTCAGGGAGCGAACAACACCAACAATACAATCATAGGGTATTATAGGAAATGAAGGGATTTCGGTGCAGTTATCTTCGGTTAATCGTGATAGCGCATCCGCTTTTTTGTTTTTGTCTGCAGGCGTGTAGGTCACTAGGAAGTTGAATCTTAGGAAGAATAGTGACCAACGTACCTGCCGGTGGGAAAGGGTCTTGTTAGTCTGAAGGTATTGGAGATTTTTATGATCTGTATATATGAGTATTGGCAATCGAGTACCTTCTAGTAGATGTTGCCAATTCTCTAGTGCCAGTTTTATGGCAAGCAACTCTTTTTCACCCACTGGGTAATTCACCTCTGGGTTGCTTAATGATTTAGAGAAGAAAGCAACTGGGTGAAGTGGTGAAGTATTTGTTGGTCGTTGGGAGTGAACTGCTCCTACTGCCATATTTGACGCATCTACCTCCAGTATATATTGGAGGGATGGGTCTGGATGGCGTAGTATGGGAGCGGAAGTGAAGCTTGATTTTAACAAGCGGAAAGCTCCATTGGCTTCTTCAGACCATTTAAATGGTTTCTTTACACTTGTAAGTTGTGTGAGAGGTCTCACAATAGCAGAGAAGTTCTTGATGAACTTCCTATAGAAGTTTGAGAATCCAAGGAATCGTTGTAATGCTTTACGAGTTGTTGGTACAGGCCAATCCAGAATACACGATATCTTGCTCATATCCATTTTGATTCCGTTCTTAGATATGATGTATCCTAGGAATAGTACTTCTTCTTTATGAAATAGGCATTTTTTTAATTTTACGTATAAATTGTGTGCGAGTAATCTGGACAACACAAGTCTTACATGTTTTATATGTTCAGACAAAGATTGAGAATAAATGAGTATATCATCCAGATATACAACAACACAAACATCAAGTAAGTCTCTAAAGATGTCATTTATGAATCGCTGAAAAGCTGCGGGAGCATTACACAACCCGAAAGGTATCACAAGATATTCGAATAATCCGTATCTGGTTCTGAATGCTGTTTTCCACTCATCCCCGTCACGGATTAGGATTAGGTTGTATGCCCCTTTTAGGTCCAATTTAGAGAAGTAGGTAGCTCCGCGCACTTGTTCAATGAGTTCAGGAATGAGAGGTAAAGGATAGCGATCCTTTATCGTAATGGTATTTAATTGCCTATAGTCAATAATAGGCCTAAGACTTGAATCCTTATTGCGGACAAAGAAAAGTCCTGCAGCTGTGGAAGAAGTAGAGGGTCTGATGAACCCTTTCGCTAAATTCTCATCCAAGTATTCCTTGAGATGAGAAAGTTCATCCTGAGAAAGAGGATAAACATGACCGAAAGGTAATTTGCTATTAGGGAGTAGATCAATAGAACAATCATAGTCCCTGTGGGGAGGCAACACTTGAGCGTTTTTCTCAAGGAAGACTTCTGACAGATCCTGGTAGCATGGTGGTGGTGTAATTTCATCTGACACCATAGACAGGATTTTTTTATATGATTGGAGGTTACACGTGATCTCGCAATAGTGAGAAGGGAAGGTTAGAGTCCGTGTCTTCCAATCAATGGTTGGTTGATGTATGTGTAACCAGGGAAGTCCCAAAATAATGGGAAAATGTGGTGAAGGTAATACATCAAAAGTGGTTGTCTCCGCATGAGACTCGTTAGCAGTAACAAGGAGTGCTTGTGTCTGATTGGTGATTGGACCAGAAGATAATGGGATACCGTTAATGAAACTAACAGAGACAGGTTTAGGTTTTGAAATAATAGGTATTTTATTTAAGGTAACAAAACGAGTATCGATGTAGTTTCCACAAGATCCTGTGTCGATCATAGCCTTGGTGGTGATCCTAATTTGGTCCCACTGTAGTGTCAAATGAATAAAGAGATAGGGATTAGAAAAGGAAGTCGTTAAACCCCCCAGCAAGACATGTGAACACTCACCGTCTTTTTTGCAGACAAGGGGACAGACGCTTATCAAATGATCCGAGGAGGCGCAGTACATGCAGAGGTTTTCGGATCTTCTCCTGGCTCGTTCAGTAGTCGATAAAGGTGGGTGTATTGTTCCTACCTTCATAGGAGTAGGGTCAACGGGCGAAACCCGAGAAGGACTGGACAATGGCATTCCCATCTTCTCAGCCTTTCTTTCTCGCAGTCGCCTGTCAATATTGATGCTGAGCTGTATTAAGGCATCCAAAGTGCCAGGTAAATCCGCTCGGGCGAGCTCGTCTTTAACGGCTTCTGATAACCCGAGTCTGAACTGAGTTCGCAGAGATGCATCATTCCACCCAGAATCAAGGGTCCATCTTTTGAACTCTGCTATGAAGTCTTCAACAGGTCTCCTTCCTTGTTTTAAAGCCCTCAATTGGCTATCAGCAGTACTCTGCCTATTGGGGTCTTCATATAAACTAGCGAGTTCCGCTATGAACAAAGGATAGGAGTTGAGAAGAGGGTCCTCTTTCTCAAAAAGAGAGTCTGCCCAAGCCCGTGGATCACCCGATAAATATGAAATAGTAGTACAGACTTTAATTTGGTCTGTAGTATAAGTACGAGGTTTTAAATTAAAAAGCAATTGACATGCGTTTTTAAATTCACGAAATTTTTTCCGATCAACTGTAAACACTAGAGGAGGGTTTATTTTTGGCTCACGAGGTTGAGCAGCAGTGAGTTGTGAAACACGGGCTATCTGCTGTCTTAAAGTCTGATTTTCATTTTTTACTTCAGTAAGAGCAAGGATTAATGCATCTACCTTTTGTGTTAATTGTATCACTTGAGTGGCTAATTCTGCTGAATCCATTTTTTACTTGCAAAAGTTTTTTATTTTGTAAGACATATGTAGATTAATAACATACAATCTCAGGAAATATTGCATAAGAAAGGTATACAATGTGTCATATACAGAGCCCACTCGGGAAGGGACTTTGTAATGATAACAATGGCAACAATGCAATACGAGATAGGCATGGTTACTAAAACAGTATTACTAAAACTTCTGAGGATCAGAACAGAATCCCAGCCCGCAAGCAAAGCACAGAAAAATATAACCGTGGACCTCCATGTAAGTTACAAACGCCCTCTGTAAACCAGGAAGGGGAACCCCCCCCCTGAATCTTATGAACTGGGGTTGCATATAATCACCCTCTGAAGATATAGGTCCTGAGAGAGGTAGATACCCTATGAGCCACAAGAAAGGAGGAAGTATGGAATATCCGAAAGGAAGAAAAGGAAAGGAAAAGAAGGAAAGAACACAAGAAAAGAAAGGGGATAGGAGAAAGGATGGAGATGCTGGAGTGGATGCAAGAAGGAATCGGGTGGAGAAAATACAAAACACAGACAATTAGGATGAGGGAGGTGAGATGTACAGATGCCAGGGTCACGGAAGATGCTGACCATCTTCTCCTGGGTCATGATCCAAGAGATTTTGCGTTTGGTCGGCCCCATTGAGACCGAGGGGGACTTCCAAGCCCGAGCCAAGGTAAGCTTCCCCCCCAACAACATGAAATGCATGAGCTTCAAACTGGTTCTGGGCCCTTTTACACCAGAGCCAAGAAGCAGTGCTACTTCCGGGGTCCTGGGAGCCGGAAGCCCAGTAACTTTGCGGATCAGACTAAACAATTTATTCCAAAAACTACGGATACGCGGGCATTCCCACCAAATATGGAGCAAGGAACCCTGATGTCCGCACTCGCGAAAGCAAAGAGGATCAGTCCCCGGGTACATTCTGGCTAGACGGGTGGGAACAAGGTACCAACGCGTAATAATCTTAACATTAGCTTCAACTAGAGACATATTCAAGATACCTTTAAAAGCCCTCCGGAAAATGGAGTTCCAGGTGTCCGGTTCCCACGATAGCTCCAGATCCCTTTCCCAGGAAAGGGCGTAACCGGGCTTGTCAGGTGAGTCGATCAAAGCCCTGTAAATCAACGAAATACCTCCCCTCTGGACTTGAGCTTGTGCACACCAGCATTCATATGAAGTGGCCTGGGGTTCAACATCTGAACCTGCGACCATAGATGATAGGAAATGTCTAATCTGGTGCAACCTAAATTTTTCTGAGGAAGGCATATCAAGCTTACTCGTACAGTGTGCGACTGACAAGGGGCCCTGAGGTGAGAGGAAGTGTCCTATCCTGAATAGTCCCTTGTTGGTCCACCATCGAAAAGCCCTTATGTTTAGTCCCGGAACAAAGTCCGGATTGTTAAAAATATGTGTCAGGGGTTTGTGAGCCGAGATAAGTGTAGGATGTGTATATAGTCTATCGCACAGCGCTAATGAGTGAGAGAGGGAAGGTGCCAATACAGGAGGTCTCCTACTTGGAGGAGCCCAAACCAAGTAATCTATGGTGTGATTAGGGACCGATTGTCGTTCCATATCAACCCAATCCGGTCTGCCCCCCATAGCATATACCACCGAGAATTGTGCCAGTTGGGCTGCCTGGTAGTATCTCCAAAGCAGGGGGACCCCTAGGCCCCCCTGTAAGCGGCTTCTGAAGAGGACCCTCCGCGGGAGTCGGGGACCTCTGGTGCCCCAAATAAACTGAACCATCTTGGATTGAAGACTCTGCAATTTCCTATTAGTTACCTGTATCGGGAGTGATCTAAAAAGGTACAATATCCTGGGGAGAAGGTTCATTTTAACAGAATGAACTCTTCCCAACCAGGAAATGTTCCCTCTGGCCCAAAGTTCCATATCGGTAGACAATTTAGCGAACAGAGGCGGGTAGTTGGCTTGGTACAAAGAGGAGATGGAGGTGGTCAAATTGACCCCCAGGTACGGGATAGAGGTGGTGGCCCAGGAGAACGGAAAATTTTCCCGGAGGGTCTGCAACATTGATTGCGGGAGACTGACGTTCAAGGCTATTGACTTAGAGAGATTTACCTGGAGGCCTGAGATTTTCCCAAACTCATCCAACAGTCGGAGAAGATTGGGACTAGTAATGAGCGGTCTCGAGAGGAAAAGAAGAAGGTCATCAGCGAACAATGCGCACTTGTGTTCTCTACCCCCGCATGAAATCCCTTTAATATCTGGATGGCTTCTGATTGCTATAGCCAGCGTTTCGATGGCCACCGCAAAAATGAGGGGGGACAGTGGACAGCCCTGTCTGGTCCCCCTGTGTATCGGAAACGCGTCCGAATAGTGGCCCTGCAGTTTCACGTGCGCAATAGGAGAAGAGTAGAGGGCTCTTAAGGCGTTTAGGAAAGAGGGGCCAAAACCCCACCTGCTCAAGACATCAAACACATACGGCCATTCAACCGTGTCAAAGGCCTTCTGGAGGTCCAAGGAAAGGAGGAAACCCTGTTGGGGTCTCCCTCCATCCCAGGGGGCCCCCAGAAGAGAAATGATGTCCACAGCCCTTCGGATCTGGTCAGGTCCCTGCCTCCCCGGCATGAACCCCACCTGATCTTTGTGAATATAGCGGCCTATAAAATCCGCCAACCTATTGGCCAATATTTTCGTCATAATTTTTAAATCGTTATTAATCAGTGAGATTGGTCTATAATTTTTAACGTCAGAAGTATCCTTGCCCGGCTTTGGGATAACCGAAATGTATGCGGTATTGGCCGAAGCCTCTAATTGCTGTCCCTGCCTAAGGGAATTAAAAAAACGTGCCAAATGCGGGGCAAGCACTGGACCAAACGCTTTATAATAACCCGAGGAAAACCCATCAGGCCCGGGGGCCGAACCTTTTTTCAAATGCTTAATTACCTCTAAGATTTCTAGCTCCGAGATGGGGGATTCCATGGATTTCATATGAGCCTCGGAAATACTAGGTAATGCCAGGCCATCCAGGAAGGCCGTCCTGCCCTGGATGGTCGCTCCCTCACTAGGAGTGTACAACTGAGAGTAGAATTTGTAAAAAGTGGTCATAATTTTTTGTGGGTTCTGAGTCATGGATCCATCCGAAGTCTTAATTTTGGGAAAAGCATAGGATCTGGGCCTGGGGGAAAGTTTAGCAGCTAGCCGGGGTCCTATTTTGTCGGTTTGGTAATAGAACTGTGCAGAGGACCAACGTAAACTTTTCTCTGCCCGGGTGGTAAGAGCCATGTTCAGGGCCAGACGACCCGCTTCCAAACACTGTCGCGACGCTAGAGTTGGTTTTTTCTTATGTGCCCTAGACACTTCCCGGAATTCCTTCTCCAGTTTAGCTATATCAATTTGATTTTCCCGCTTAAGTTTCGCCGCCAGCTGGATAAGCTTACCCCGCATGACAGCCTTATGAGCAGCCCACACGGTTTCTGGTGAGACCCCGCTTTGAGCGTTCAAATGAAAGTATTCAGTAATGTCTTTTTCCAGCATATTGCAGAGAGAGGGATTACTGAGCAAAGATTCGTTCAGACGCCACCTGCGCACCCCATCCCGTGATCTAGGGGACAGGAGGTCCAAGATAACCACGGAGTGATCCGAAAGAGGCGATTCCCTAATATTCGCTTTAACGGCCAGAGGGACCTCAGCCGATGACAAGAAAATGTGGTCAATCCTGGCAAATGTGCCATGAGGGGCAGAGAAATGTGTGTATTCCCTGGAGGAAGGGTTGAGTTCCCGCCATATGTCTATCAGACCCAGTGAGTTAAGTTGCTTAGCGATGGTGAGACCACGTTTGGGTGGCCCCAAGACCCTAGGGCGCCTAGGGCTGGACTTGTCCAACATCTTATCAAAAGACGTGTTGGAGTCACCCCCAACTATCAAGGTACCCGTTAAATACGGTTCAAGCTTCGCCCACATTCTGGTGAAAAACCTAGCCTGTCCCTGATTGGGGGCATAGTAGGACACAAACGTGTAGGAAATCCCCTCCATTGTCCCTGACACCAGAATGTATCTCCCTTCCGGGTCTCTAACTTCTGATGTGGGGGAGAAGCCCAAGTGTTTAGAAAAGAAAATGCCAACCCCTTTTGTCTTATTAGCTGCGTTAGCCAGGAAGAACTGTGGAAATTTGGAGTGTATGAATTTAGGCAAATAAGTATCAGGGAAGTGGGTTTCCTGGAGCAGGAGCACTTCAAATTTTTGGGAGTGTGCATGTTGAAAATATTTCCGTCTCTTAACTGGGGAATTCATCCCCTGAACATTGTGCGATGCAATTTTTAGAGGAGCCAGAGATGGTTTACTAACCGCCATAAATCCAGAGAGGAGCTATAACGCCAATGAAGGACCCACCTGAAGTTCCGAGGAGTTCGGGAAGTCGGAGGAATCGGAGCACCATCACAGCAGTCCACCCACCGTCTGAAGAGGAGACAGAGTCCACTCCAGCATCTGAAGAGAAAGCAGACAGATAAGAGAGAGAAAGGCAAAGAAGAAGAGAAAGAGACGGGGAAGAGGAAGACCAACCCAGAGGCCCCTGAGGCATGTAAGCCAGGGGAGCCCCCTCCCCCCCAGGTCCGGGCCAGGCCCGCCTAGGCCCAGACCATGAGACAAGCAAAAGTTACCTGTCCGCGAAAGTTGCAGACAGACGTCTGACGCCGCCCAGGGCATATTACACTGGACGGGGTCAGAGGGAGGCGCAAAGCTCACGCCCCAGACCTACCCGGCCCCAACCCAAATGCTATGATAACGAACATAAACTTAAATACAACATTGTGGTGAGAACCAGGGCCAACCATCCGACCCAAACCCCCCACCCTCCAAACATGTATGTCATTCCGGATGATGAATCAAGGAGTGATGAATCCCTCTACTTCCTCTGGGAGGTGGTGGAAGGACCCGGGCAGAGGCTATAACAACCCAACGGGCGTCAGCCAACAAAACCATGCGACCCCTAGGTCGTCCACCAACCCCCCAAAGCAAAAATGTGACTCCCACCGCAAGAATGAGGTATGGGGGATATCGAGCAAGAAAAGAGCCGTACAGCAAGATTTCAATGTACGGCCAACCTGTAAAAAAAAAAAAAAAAATAGCAACAGATAGCAAGAATTTAACCAACTTAACACACCCGGCCCGATCCCAGGCCTGAAATTAACCGGGAACAGAGTTCAAAAAAGAGTCCAAGGAGTCCCCTATCTGAGAAAAAAAAAAAAATGAAAACATTTCTCAGAGAGAGGAGGTGGAAGAAAAATTTGGAACACAAAAAAAAGGGGCTGGAAAGCAGTTCAGGTGACATGCGAGTCCTTGGATCGCTTAGATTGCTTCTTCACCCACGCCTGGGCAATGGGGCTGGCTGGAGAAGGCCTTTTGGATGGGCCAGCTGGAGCCGGGGATGTAGAACGTGAAATTTCCAGGGAGATGATGCCCAATTGTAGAAGGAGTTTTTCGCCTTCCTGAAAGCTAGAGAAACCAAGTGTCTTACTCTTGTAGGCGAAAGAAAGACGAAATGGGAACGACCACCAGTACTTGATTGCCTTTTGGGTTAAAGCATGTAGAAGCGGTTTAAGAGAACGCCTTTTCTGGATCGTCAGGGGCGATAAGTCCGCGAATATTTGGACCGGGTGTCCTTGAATTTCCAGACGATCAGAGGACCTGGCCAGTCGCATGACTTCTTCCTTCACTTTATAAAAGTGTGGCTTTACCACAATGTCCCTGGGGAGATTATCCTTCCGGGGTGCTTGAAGGGCCCTGTGTGCCCTGTCTAACTCCAGCCTATGTGCTGGGATGTTGGGAATCAGGGAGGCAATAAATCCTTGGACAGCGTCATGGACATCCTGAACTGCTTCAGGCAATCCTCTAATGCGAAAGTTGTAACGCCGTGAGCGATTTTCAAGGTCATCAATTTTGGAAATGGCGGTTTCCAGGCGATCTGTTAGATCCTGAATGCGGTCAGTGTTTTGGTTTGTCCTGGAGACTGTTTGGTCCATCTTGGACTCCATGATTTCAATTCTGGAACCCAGGTTTTGTAGGTCTGCTTGAATGGTGTGTGTGATTTGGCTTGCTGTCTGCGCTAAGCCATCAGACAGCATCTTAGAGAAGGCCGACATCATAGCATGAAAGTCCAAAGAGTGAGCAGGGGGAGTAAGCTCAGAGAGGTTGGATACTGAGGGGCTGCACTGTAGGCCTCGGACTGGGGTGTGGAGTAAATCCCCTAGGGTGTGCCTGATGAGCGACTCTGTGGAGGTAGGGGATGGGACCGCGATGATGCTGGTACTCACTGCGCCTTCAGGGAGTGCATGGGGGGTTGGGAGACCCCCTCCGTCGCTGTCCTCCATCCCCTCCGTCCCGGGATCTTGATCCTCCGGCGCGGGCGGCGCCATCTTGTGTAGGCCTGGAGCCTCCGCTCCGAAGCCCGGGTTGTGGGAGAGATCCCTGCGGACCATCCCCGAGGCCATAGAACTGATCCTTGTTGTTCCCCTAGTTGGATGGTGGGGTCCTGTGTCGGCTGCGCTGCTCAATGTGGCTGTATGGGGCCGGATGGTCTGGGGCGAGACGGAGCCTCGGAGCTAAGCGGCCATCTCCGCTGCTCCGCGCATGCGCACTGAGAAGATATCACTTATATGTTTCATCGACTGTAATTCATTAATTTGGAATGCAATTTAGAGGCATAGGTAAGTCTGTGAGGACGTTATGATCTCTCAGGGTGAAGCTTGTCAGAATTTCTGCTTGCTCAGAAATGATATTGAATGAGATCAGGAAGGCAAATTGTAAAGGTGGATTGAGGAAAGAGGGATCCACTGTTTAGGATAGATTGTAGCTGAGGCAGAAAGCAGGATAGGCTGGGCTTGAGCAAGTGAAGGATGGCAAAAAGTGAAGAATTCAGTGCCTACCCAGTCCACCGTGATATATGGATCGTCCCTTTAGGAAAAGTCCTGGATGCAGTGTCTGCTAGGCCTCAAACCTGTCTGCCTCCCTGCAGCGTGTATTTCGGACCAAAAAGCAGGATGAAGGTTCCAGGGAGGATCAGATTAGCTGTGGGTACACCGACTCTCCACCCAGGTGATCCTGGGAGCCGGATGGCTGCAGATTGGGGAGTAAGGTAGGCGATGCTCCTCTCTTGCCGATCCTGCTCAAACCCCTTTTTTGTGATCAACCCCGCAAAATATAGGCATCGGCCGATACCTATGCTCCCATAGGGCAGCTGGGGTGAGTGATGGGGCTCAGGATGATGTCCGGCAGCAAGATTATGGTGGATTGCCTCTTAGGCCTAACTAGGCCGCGATTGTAAATCTGCTCCCGGTGGCTCGATTTTGAAAATAATTGGATGATCGTGTCCCCCAGGGTCCTGAGAGGCTGGATGGGGCAAAGATGTGCTGCTCAGGTCCGTATTTAGAGAGGATTTCCGCGGATTAGCTATGCGATCGGCGGCGCTCCTCTCCAGTCCGCTTCCAGCCTACTCTGCAAATTTTTACTGATCAGGTCCCCTGGGTGATAGGGTGGGCGGTATTGAGGGTAGATTGTCCTCTGGAGAGGGGATGGAGAGCGGATGCGGCCGGATACTGCTTTAGGAAAGGCCGAGGCTTTTCCTGCGAGTAGGCCGCGGCTGGATGGCTGTGTTCGGCGGCTTTTTCGCTGTAAATTTTAGGTTTATCTGGTCCCCAGGGGTTAGGGTAGTTGATGTGAGTGGCGGATTCTCCTCTAGAGAGGGGATAGAGAGAGGATTGCAGTGGATTATTGCAAGGAGCCGGCAGAGCTCTTCTCCTAGACGTTCGCCATGTTCCTCATCCCTGAATCCATTTTTTAAAGGTTCGTTCAATCTGTAACGCTCTAGCGTTTGTTTAGAGAGTTGGATTTGCAGCTGCAGAATCTCCACTTAGTAGTCATGTAGAGATGTGTTGAATCACCATGTCCAACTCTCCAGACTCATCATTGTGGCCAGCCTCCTTCAGCATACAATATACAAACACTCAATAAGATGTTCCTGGAGTGATAGGTTGTATATGATAGTATAGAGGTGATGTGCTGAAAGGACAGGCGTGAGTTGTGATAGCAATGATGAGTACTCAATAGTAATGTTCAGGAGAGTAGTAGATGATGGTAGATAGGTTAGCAATCATGTGCAATAACAGGTGGTAGGGGACAGCAGATGGAGTGTACAAGAGAGGATAACTTAGTGCAAGGATATAGATGGTAGTAGACTCAAGAGCTAGCAATCTATGTAACAGTGCAGATGATAGAAATAGTAATGCATAGATAGTAACAGTCCTTAGTATGCAGAAGTAGATAGTGTAAGTTTGATAGGAAGGAATCCCCTGTGGGGTACTTATCACTAGTTAGATTAGTAAGCTGAAGGGTCCGGTAATGAGTGAATGATCGGGTAGCGAGATACGGGATCAATAGCGAGGTTCCGGTCTATCCAGGTATGGCAATAGCTGGAGGCTCCGGCAGCGTAAGACAAGGCTGTATACCATGCGGTTTGAACGAACAATTTGTGAGAGAGAAGACGGCGACTGAAATAGCCGCTCAGAGCGGCGCTTAGTGATGACGTCATGCGGCTTAAAGGTATATGCGGTACACCTAGCTGAAAAGGTGGGACGCAATATGAAGAAGGAATTGACCTATAAGGGTACCGAAGGTACCAGAATCTTACACTAATGGAACTGGGCATCTGGTGGCTATGGCAGGCTAGTGACACTCCGCATCTGATGACTCTGGCAGAGCTAGTGACACTCTACATCTATAACGGTAAGAAATAGATTGCGCTCACCAAATGGATAGGACCCCAAATACCTTATGGCAAAGAGGTCGAACAGGCTTGAAATAAATAATGTAGTGTCCCCACAGGATTCACCGTCCGCGATGGACAACGTGCAGATCCCTGATGGCAAGAATCAAACGGAGACTCCACTTCCACAGAGGATGGTGTATCAAAAAGAAAAAAGGGGGGAGCACATAGCGTGATATTGCTAAAAATACATATAAAACTAATTGTGCAGCTAATCCCTACACCAGTGAAGGTATAAAAAAGATTGCGCTCACCAAATGGGTGGGATCCCAAATGCCTTATAGCATAGGAATCAAACAGGCTTAAACGAAGTGAAGGAGTGTCCCCACAGGATTCACCGACCACGATGGACAGCGTACAGACCACCAGCAGATGAAATCAGTCACGGAATCCACTTTCACAATGGGTGGTGTATCAAAAAGAAAAAAGGGGGGAGCACATAGCGTGATATTGCTAAAAATACATATAAAACTAATTGTGCAGCTAATCCCTACACCAGTGAAGGTATAAAAAAGATTGCGCTCACCAAATGGGTGGGATCCCAAATGCCTTATAGCATAGGAATCAAACAGGCTTAAACGAAGTGAAGGAGTGTCCCCACAGGATTCACCGACCACGATGGACAGCGTACAGACCACCAGCAGATGAAATCAGTCACGGAATCCACTTTCACAATGGGTGGTGTATCAAAAAGAAAGATGGGGGACATATAGCGTAATATTGCTAAAACAATTTATTTCTAAAAACGGCTGATAAACTTACAAACATCCATGACAGAAGAGCGTGTAAAGTATAAAACAGCTGTGCTGACTCAATATCTATGCTCAGTATCTTTTGAAAAAGGCACGTATGCCGAAACATGTTAAGAGGACTCAGTCAGCACAGCTGTTTTATACTTTACACGCTCTTCTGTCATGGATGTTACACCACCCATTGTGAAAGTGGATTCCGTGACTGATCTGTACGCTGTCCATCGTGGTCGGTGAATCCTGTGGGGACACTCCTTCACTTCGTTTAAGCCTGTTTGATTCCTATGCTATAAGGCATTTGGGATCCCACCCATTTGGTGAGCGCAATCTTTTTTATACCTTCACTGGTGTAGGGATTAGCTGCACAATTAGTTTTATATGTATTTTTAGCAATATCACGCTATGTGCTCCCCCCTTTTTTCTTTTTGATACACCATCCTCTGTGGAAGTGGAGTCTCCGTTTGATTCTTGCCATCGGGGATCTGCACGTTGTCCATCGCGGACGGTGAATCCTGTGGGGACACTACATTATTTATTTCAAGCCTGTTCGACCTCTTTGCCATAAGGTATTTGGGGTCCTATCCATTTGGTGAGCGCAATCTATTTCTTACCGTTATTGGTGTGGGGATTTGCTACCCAACTTGGTCACATCATTTTCCACCATCTTTTAGGATTGGATTTTCTTCATCTTCATTTATGCACTCAATTGCTGGTTTTATTGGACTTTTTATGTTGTCGGACATTTACATCATAATTATTAGCGCTACACATTTTTCTTTTTTCTTATTGTTCATCACTCTTTGGTCTAGTGATTGGTGTTAGCTGCTTCTTTTCCACCTCTTAAGTTAGCGCAATATAATTTTTGGATTGCACTGTTGTGACACTCTACATCTGGTGGCTGTGGCCAGCTAGTGATATTCTGCATCTGGTGGCTGTGGCAGGCTAGTGACATGCGGCATCTGGTGGTTGCGGCAGGCTAGTGACATGCTCCATCTGATGGCTGTGGCAGGCTAGTTACACTCGGCTTCTGGTGGCTGGTGCTGGCTGATGACACTTGGAATCTGGTGGCTGTAGCAGGCTAGTGACATGCTGCATCTGGTGGCTGTGGTAGGCTACTGACACTCGGCATCTGGTGGCCATGGAAAGCTAGTGGCATCCTACATCTGGTAGCTGTGGTGGGATTGTGACACTCGGCACCTGCTGGCTGTAGCATGCTAGTGACATGCTGGATCTGTTAGCTTTGGCTGGCTAGTGACACTGGTCATTGTTGACATCTGGTGAATGTTGTAGCAGGCTAGTGACATGCTGTATCTGGTGGCTTTGGCAGGCTAGTGACATGCTACATCTGGTTGCTGTGGCAGGTTAGTGACACTCAGCATTTGGTGTCTATGGCAGATTAGTGACACTCTGCATCTGGTGACAGTGGCAGGCTAGTGACACTCTGCATCTGGTAGCTCTGGCAGGCTAGTGACACTCTGCATCTGGTGGCTGTGGCTGGCTAGTGATACTCTGCATCTGGTGGCTCTTGCAGACTAGTGACATGTGGCATCTAGTGGCTGTGGAAGGTTAGTGACATGCTGCATCTGGTGGCTGTGGCTGACGAGTGACACTCGGCATCTGGTGACTGTGGTAGGCTAGTGACATGTGGCATTTGGTGGCTGTGGCAGGCAGGTGACATGGTGCATCTGGAGACTGTGGCAGGGTAGTGACACATGGCATCTGGTTGCTGTGGCAGGCTAGTGACATGCTCCATCTGGTGGCTGTGGCAGGCTAATAACACTCGGCATCTGGTGGCTTTGGCAGGCTAGTGACTTGCTGCATATGGTAGCTGTGGCAGGCTACTGACACTTGGCATCTGGTGGTTTTGGAAAGCTAGTGACTTGCTGCATCTGGTAGCTGTGGCAGGCTAGTGACAGCAGTCGGCATCTGGTGGCTGTAGGAGGCAGGTGACATGCTGCATCTGGTTGATGTGGCAGGCAAGTGAAACTCGTTATTTGGTTGCTGTGACCCGCTAGTGACATGCTGCATCTGGTATCTGTGGCAGGCTAGTGACACTCGGCATCTGATGGCTGTGGTAGGCTAGCGACACTCTGCATCTGGCGACTGTGGCAGGCTAGTGGCCCTCAGCATCTGAAGACTGTGGCCAGCTAGTGACATTCTGCATCTGTTTGCTGTGGCAGGCTAATAACACTCAGCATCTGGTGGTTATGCAAGGCTAGTGACATGCTGTATCTGTTGGCTGTGGCAGGGTATTGACTCTCAACATCTGGTGGCTTTGGCTGGCTAATAACACTGGGCATCTGGTTGCTGTGGCCTGCTAGTGACATTCTGCATCTGGTGGCTGTGGAAGGCTAGGGACCTGCTGCATCTGGTGGCTGTGGCAGACTAGTGGAATGCTGAATAGGGATGATCGAATGGTTTGGGTCGACCATCGGTTCGACTTGAATATTGACTGTTTGAAATTCGGCCGAATTTCAAACTTTTTGCTGAAAAAGTTCTGAATTCGGCAACCAGAACCGACCAAAATGCAATGGGACAGGAACTGGGCTTTAAAAGCCTGTGATTGGACCAGAACCATCAGTAAAAGCCAATTGAGGGGGCAGGAGGATGCTAGGAATGTAATTGGAGTGATTAGGGGGTCCAGAGGCCAATCAGTAGTGAATACGCCCCCCAGTATATAACATAGCCCCGCAAAATCTCTAGCATTGTAATACAGGGACGTGGAAGAGAGTGGAAGCAGTTCTGTTACTCCTGCTTCAAAGTGTCATTTAGCAATTATTAGTGTGAGGAAAGGGATATCTAGTGTAGTTAGGGTACTATTTTCCACTATAGTTAGATTCAAAAATATAGTTTCTGTAGAGAAAGTGTTAAGTGTCAGGGTGACCATAGTGTAGTGTAGGGTTAACTGACTCTGACTGCTATGGCAGGGTGACAAAACCCTTCTATTTCAGGGTGACCGCCATAGAAAAAAGATTGTTTGTATTAGAATTGCATTATAACAGGATAGTGGCTTCGCTACTTTCACACCTGGGCGTTTTTGTAGCAGGTGTTTTTTTGTGTATTTTTGGGCGTCTTTGGAGGCAGGCATAACATCAGAACTTCTGTGTAGGGGTATATATACACACACACACATATATGTATTTATACACATACATATATATAGGTGTGAAAGTAGCAGAACCCTATGCCTGCGCTAATGAAATAATTAGCTACGCTCCTATCACACCTATATGTGTGTATGTGTGTCAATACATATAAGTGTGTGTGTATATATACCCCTATACAGAAGTTCAGATGTTATGCCTGCCTCCAAAGACGCCCAAAAAATGCCCAAAAAAACGCCTGCTACAAAAACGCCCAGGTGTGTTGTTGCAGGCGTTTTTTTGGGCATCTTTGGAGGCAGGCATGACATCTGAACTTCTGTATAGGGGTATATATACACACACACTTATATGTATTTATACACATACACACATATAGGTGTGATAGGAGCGTAGCCCTATGCCTGCTAATTATTTCATTAGCGCAGGCATAGGGTTCTGCTCCTTTCACACCTATATATGTGTATGTGTATATATACATACACGTGTGTGTGTGTATATATACCCCTACACAGAAGTTCAAATGTCATGCCTGCCTCCAAACACGTCCACAAAAAAGCCCTATAAACGCCTGCAACAAAAAGCCGGGTGTGAAAATAGCGAAGCCACTATCCTGCTCTACTGCAATTGTAATACTAACAAACTTTTTTTTTTCTGGTTCTGGACATGCTACATAGCTGAAACTTCACAGGTACACTTTTTAGACCCCCCCAGACAC
Organism: Pelophylax lessonae; assembly: GCF_965119305.1. Lineage (NCBI taxonomy): Eukaryota > Metazoa > Chordata > Amphibia > Anura > Ranidae > Pelophylax > Pelophylax lessonae. The sequence continues at coordinate 67,417,767 of NC_138777.1, forward strand.
TAAATCCAAAGAAATCAATTTTTTTTTTTCAATAATTTTTTCAATAATTGGCTCTCTATCAAAAATTTCAATTTTTAAGAACTTTTTTTTGTGTGATTAATAGTCCCTGGGGCATGACCCAGAACCTTAGGCACTTTTTAGGGGCATTTATTGGGTTTCATTGGCTTCAAAATGGTGTTTTTTTATTACCGAAGTTCGGGTCCCATTGATTTCAATGGGGTTCTGAAATCTGGGCCGAACTTTCGGGAAGTTCGGGTGTTCTGGTCAAACCGAACTTTTCAAAAGTTCGATCATCCCTAATGCTGAATATGGTGGCTTTGGAAGGCTAGTGACATGCTGCTTCTGATGGCTGTGGCGGGCTAGTGAAACTCTGTATCTGATGGCTGTGGCAGGCTAGTGAAACTCTGTATCTGATGGTTGTGGCAGGCTAGTGACACATTGCATCTGATGGTTGTGGCAGGCTAAAGACATGCTGCATCTGATGGCTGTGGCAGACTAGTAATATGCTGCCTCTGGTGGCTGTGGTCGGCTAGGGACATGCTGCATCTGGTGGCTGTGGCAGGCTAGTGATATGCTGCATCTGGTGGCTGTGGCCGGCTAGGGACATGCTGCATCTGGTGACTGTGGCAGGCTAGTGACACACTGCATCTGATGGCTGCAGCAGGCTAGTGATATGCTGCATCTGGTGGCTGTGACAGGCTAAGGACATACTGCATCTGGTGGTTGTGGCAGGTTGGTGACATGCTGCATTTTGTGGAAGACTACAGTAATAATTTATGCTATTCATCTGGTGGCAGGCTACAGTGAGATTTATGGTGGTTTGAACTATTTAAATATATATTAAAATGTAATAGTAGCAATAATGCATTTCAACCATCCTGATGCCATATCGACCATGGTGTAATGGTGATTAAAGCTCTACCATCCCCCCCGCCCCCCTCCCGATCTGCCACACCACCTAATCCCCCCCACCCTGGATCCTTCTTCCAAAAAGCCGGTCCCTGGTGCCAAAAAGGTCCAGGCCCACTGGACTAGAGTACAGCTAGGTTCACATTTGTGCCTCTGCATTTTCATGTGCATTTTTTCATGCATTTTGCATGCTTTTTTGTGTGAATTATTGATGTGTTTTTCATGCCCTCTCATCAAAGTCTATGGAGTAGAAAATGCGCTACGTTGCATCAAAAGAAGTACATGCACTTTTCCTCTTAGACAATTATGTGATACCTTTTGTCATGCATTGTTGTGTGACAAATGACATAGGTGTAAACCGGGAATTAACAATAAATAAAATACAAGCTTTAGATGATAATACAAAAAGGTGCATCCACGATCCTGTACTCTTCAACAATCAGAATTCATCTCACTGTCCTGACCTGCATTACTGTCTCTGCCTTCCTTTAAAACTCTCTTTTTTATTGATTTGTATTATGACCGTGAATATAGCAGTAGTCTGTACTTGCTCAGGGTGTCCTGTGCTTGGCAGAATGACAGCTGAGTTCCAGAGGCTGGCTCACAAGAGAGGAGTTCCGTACATAAGGGAGATCCATAAACTCACACTGCTTGGCAGACTTGTCATTTGGAGTAGTTTCTGACTGCTTTCCACATGAAAAGAATTGACCTAGAAAGGAACAACAAGCACAAATCTGCTATTTACACCAAACTCATTCACAAATAACACTATCAATTTATCAGTTAATGATACTTTTGTAGTGTCAGGTCTTGGCGGTACTGTATTTAGTCCATCATTTAATCGTCATCTACCTGAATAACAGGCTTTAGAGATAAAAGCAGCCCAAGAGCTTAAAATCCCAATTTAAACTTTAGGTAGACAATTAAATACATAGTTTAAATACATACATGGAAGATGTAATAGATTTTTATCAGTTTTATTTTGGTCCAGCCAGTTCCAAGATTTACACAGCCCATCTTATAGCACAGCCAGTCCTGTGACCTAACTGTTCTCTGAGGGTGATGAGCTGTCATTGGCTGCGTAGTGGTCTAGGGATTTGAAGTCCCTGCTCTTCTTTCCCTTCTTCCTGTAGGGTTTCTGGTATAGATCAGAGCAATTTTGATTGGTAAGCACGGGAATGTGCTGAGCATTAGTGTAGGGTGTTTACCTTTTCATTTTTTTCTGAAAAGGTGAACTTACACTATAAGCAACATAGTGAGGAATAATGTAACCTCAGAAAAATATGCTTAACCACTTTAACCACTTTACCACCGGAGGATTTTGCTGTCTTACGTCTGGGCCACTTTTTGCAATTCGGCACTGTGCGAATTTAACTGACAATTGCGCGGTTATGCAACGCCGTACCCAAACGAAATTGAAGTCCTTTTTTTCCCACAAACAGAGCTTTCTTTTGGTGGTATTTGATCACCTGTGCGATTTTTACTTTTTGCGCTATAAACAAAAAAAGAGCGACAATTTTGAAAAAATAACAATATTTTTCACATTTTTTTTATATGAAATTCCCCCCCAAAAAAATGTAAAAATCTAATTTTTTTATAATTTTAGGCCAAATTGTTTTCTGCTACATATTTTTGGTAAAAAAAATCGCAATAAGCGTATTTTGATTGGTTTTTGCAAAAGTTATTGCGTTTACTAACTAAGGGAAAGATTTCTGTCATTTTTGGTGTTTTTTTTTTAACGAGTAATGGCGGCGATCTGCGATTTTTTTTTTGTGGGACTGCGACATTGCGACGGACAGATCGGACCCTTGACTGATATTTTTGACACTTTTGGGGTTACCAGTGACAATACTACAGTAATCAGTGCTATAAATATGCACTGTTACTGTAAAAATGACACTGGCAGGGAAGGGGTTAATTTTATTGGAGAGGGAGGGGTTAATGTATGCCTGGTGCTTACTGACATGTGTGGGGGGAGGTGACTATGTGACACAAGGACAGATCGCAGGTTCAGCTATGCTGAACCCTGCAATCTGACCCTGCCTGTCACTTAGGAGATCTGCCCGCTTTGTTTACACAAGCGGGCGGATCTCCAGACTCGATTCCCCGACGATCGGGGAAGAGCAGCGGCGATCGCCGCTGCTCCTCCCCTGGCCTGACTCCCGCTGTGACTGAATACAGCGGGAGCGAGTCTCCGGGCGACGCGCACGCGCCGCCGAGAAGGGGGAGTGTCTGGCGACGTAGGTCTACGTCGTCAGACCTACAAGAGCCACTTTGCCGCAGTAGAGCTCTAGTGAGCAGCTGTAAAGTGGTTAATACCGGAGAGTTTTCCTACTTAATGACCAGGCCACTTTTTTCAACTTGGCACTGCACGAATTTAACTGACAAAGAGAGCATTCATTTGCTGGTATTTGATCACCTCTGCGCTTTTTATTTTTTGTGATATTAATAAAAAAAGAGCAAAAATTTTGCGAAAAAATTGACATTTCTACTTTGACAGTTAAAAAATATCCAATATATTCAATTTTTGTCATATATTTAGGCCAAAATGTATTTAGCTACATGTCTTTGACAAAAAAATTCTCAATGAGTGTATTATAACCACTTTAAGACCGGAAGATTTTACCCCCTTCCTGACCAGGCCATATTTTGCGATTCGGCACTGCGTTACTTTAACAGACAATTGCACGGCCGTGCAACGCTGTACCCAAATTAAATGTATGTCCTTTTTTTCCTCACAAACAGAGCTTTCTTTTGGTGGTATTTGATCACCTGTGCGATTTAAAATTTTTGAAAAAAAGAGTGACAATTTAAAAAAAAAACAATATTTTTCACATTCTGATATATAACATTCCCCCAAAGAAATTAAATTTTTTAACACTTTAGGCCAATTTGTTTTATGCTACATATTTTTGGTAAAAAAATCACAATAAGTGTATTTTGATTGGTTTGCACAAAAGTTACTAACTACAGGAAAGATTTGTCATTTTTATTGTTTTTTTTTTTTTTTTACTAGTAATGGCGGCGATCTGCGATTTTTTTTCGGAACTGCAACAGATCGGACCTCTAACTGACATTTTTGACACTTTTGAGGGGACCAGTGACATTACTACAGTAATCAGTGCTATAAATATGCACTGTTACTGTAATAATGACACTGGCAGGGAAGGGGTTAACACTGTTGGTGATTAATGGGTTAAATGTGTGCCTCATGCTTACTGACGTGTGTGGGGGGAGGGGGTTCTGTGACACAGTCAGTGTTCGCAGGTTCAGCTATGCTGAATCCTGTGATCTGTCGTTGCCTGTCACAGAGAAGATCCGCCCTCTTTGTTTACACAAGAATGCCGATTTTCTCAGTGTTTCCCAGACGATCGGGGAAGAGAGACGATGATCGCTGTCTCTCCTCCCCTTGCCCTACTCCCGCTGTGTCTAAACACAGCGGGAGCGAGTCTCTGGCGGCGCGCGTACGCCGCCGGGACAGCAGGGAATCCAGCGACGTAGGCCTACGTCGCTAGACCCAGGGCTGCCACCTTGCTGCAGTAGCAGCAACGTGAGCAGTCCTAAAGTGGTTAAAGAGGCGCTGGGAACTTTTAAACTTGCAAGTGTAGTCAGATGAAGGAAGATTTCAACCAAGCTCAATAGCACTGGTAAGGTGACTTCCACACAGCAAGGCTTCCCTCAATGGTCACCCAATAGTAGCTCAGACCATAGAAATAAGGAAAGGAGTGTCAGTCCAAGATAGTTTTAAGTGTTGGTAAAAAAAAGTCCCAAAAAAATAGCCAATGCGTTTTAGGAGCAACACCACTCACCCTTAAAACTGGATGGACCCAGAAAAAACATTAACTTGACAGAACCCGTATAGAGTTCTCCACATGGAGTAACAACTTGACTGCAGTTGCTGAGGCAAATTGCCAACTGGTGTAGTAAGTTAACCGCTTGACCTCCAAACTCCAAGCTCTAAGGAAGAAGGACAATCCTTCAAAATGCGTTAGCCAGCAGGGGCCCCTGTGTGGTCCCCCCAGGGTCTGGAGGCTGTAGATTCCAGGGCTTTCAAGATACGGAAGATTGGTTGTTTTAAGCATACTTGCCTCTCCTGTTTGTGAGTAGTTTTTTTTATCTTCAATAAATTTAGGTGATATAGTGCACTAGGCTTGTGTGCCATCTTTTCTTTCCATTTTCTAGAAATGTCAAGGACATCCCCCAGTCCTAGAGGGCAGCAAAGCCTGCAGCCATACCCCTGGTGAGGTGGACCACCACTTCCTCCTGAGCTGGGCCAAGAGTGTTTAGTCTGGTTTGGTATTTGATCACCACTGGGTTTTTAATTTTTTGCTATAAAAAAAAAAAAAAATTCTAGGGAAAAAAAAATATTTCTACTTTCTGTTATAAAACATATCCAATAAAATCAAATTTCTTCATACGTGTGGCCAAAATGTATTCTGCTACAAGTCTTTGGTAAAAATAAATCCCAATGAGTGTATATTAATTGGTTTGTGTGAAAGTTATAGTGTCTACAAACTATATTTGAAAATTGATCAATCCTGACGTACTGACGACCTATGTTATTTCTTGAGGCCCTAAACATGACAGGACAGTACAAACACCCCCAGATTACCATTTTTGAAAAGAAAACAGTCTGAGGTGTTTAGTAAGAGACATGGCGAGTTTTTTGGAAGTTGCAATTTTTTGTAGCAATTTTTTGGAAAATGAAGAAATTAAATAAAATTATTTTTTTCACTTTTTGTTCTTTTTTTACATACTGTCACCAGTGCAGTATAACATCATTATTTGACTGGTGTGGTGGTGATCGAAGATATTGACTGGTAACAGTATTTTGTCAGAAGAATCAATTTTTTTTCTTTTAACTATTATTATTTATTTATTTATTTTATTTTTATTTTTTTACATACTTTCATTTGAGTAGTTCAGTGTCACCATATTGCACCGATTGCCTCTCAGGGGGTTCAGGAAGGATCTTCCTGCTCCCTGCTGGAGCAAATTGGATCATGCTTTGCTAGGGGGGGTTCTTCCTGGATCAACTGTGGGTATAGCATACTGACTGGTGACAGTATGTTAAAAAAAAAAAAATAATTGTTATTCAATTTTTTAAGCATGTTTTCACATTATTTTCCTTTTAACTATTATTATTATTTTTTTTTAAATTTTGTTTTACATACTTTCATTTGAGTAGTTCAGTGTCACCATATTGCACTGATTGCCTCTTGGGAGATCAGGATAGAACTTCCTGCTCCCTGCTGGAGCAAATTAGATCATGCTTTGCTGGGGGGGGGGGGGGGGTATAGAATTGTGCATATGGAATTGTATTTTTTTTCCCCTTTATTGGTTGAACTGGATTATTTTACATTTTTTACACTTTAATTTGCTGTTAAAGTGATTATCACTGTAACAACAATATTTTGAACTGTCATGAATGGGTTTCATTCATGACAGCTGTAATTACTAGTGATCTGTGATTGGCTACAGATAATCACATGGTAAAGGGTGCTGTGATTGACCCAGATACCATGTGATAGCTGTGGGTCAATCAAATCAGCATAATACTGAGCACAACTGTTATGAATGAAACCCATTCATAAGAGCTGTGATGACACTGAGATCATGTGATAGCATGGGACACGGGACATTCCGGACGCTCAAAGCGGCCAATTACCACAATCTGTTGTGTCTGGCCAGTGCGCAGGTGACGCATAGGTACATCGCCTGACTTGCAACTGCTACCCACCCAGAGTGAAACTACTGTGAATGGGTGAAGAGTGGTTAAAATACTAAAACAAAACAAAAAAACAGAAACATTAACACAGCTAGCCCTGTAACAAAAAAAAAAAAATGCTGCTTACATTTGATTTGCTCTTTTCTGAAAAAAAACTCCAGAAAGTCCTTTCCTATGCAGAGGGGTCTGGGGAGTTGATGTTTATCATAATAACCCTGTCCATACTGTGCTGGAACACTGTCCGTCCTAATAAAGGGTTAAAGCTGGGCTTCTGCATTATATTTTAACGAGAGGTAACTCTTCCCTGCATCCTTCTTTGCCAGTGGGGATAGACTGAGCTTCCCCTCAGTTCAAATTGTTCAGAGAAACATGCAGTGTGCCTGGGGCCTGCTCCACACATAGGTAACAAAATATAGATTTTTTTAATATATTTATTTTTAATGTTGGCTTTGCAAATCTGAACATATAACATGTAGTAGGGTTTTCTCAAATTTTAGTACAAAATTGGAGTTACATTTTAAACAAAATCAGATTAATTAACCTGCTTTTTAATTTGTATGCTCAGTTTGAATTAACCAAGTATGATGGGTTTAAAATGCAAAAGGTTTCTCTGGACAGAATTCACCTGCTCCCTGATATACCAAAATATATTGAGTCCCAGACCAAACCTCTTCCCAAGCTGAGAACATAAGAGAGACTCCAGAGTGATGCTCATAGCAGTCACCTATATCATGCCCTTGGGGCAAATTATATATATATATATATATATATATATATATATATATATATATTTACATTTTTGTTAACTGTATCACATATATTTTTCTTAATAAAAATGTATTAAATAAAAAAATGTGTATATATATTTATACTCTATCTTAATTTTGTAGATAGGGGGACTCAACTTTTCTCCCCTCCTTATCTTTTCCAATAGTATCCAATTACATATAATTTTTGCCGACCATTCAACCATACTATTTATTATTTCTTACTTTTTATAGATACTTTTTATTGCTCCTGCCCCTGAAGAAGTGGGTTGTGTCCCACGAAACGAGGTGGGCAGTCTAGGATGCAATTTTCATGTCTAATTATACTCATATACCTTGACCTGTACATTAATTGTTGTTTATTGTGCATTAACCACTCATAGTCATCAGACCCTGCATGTAACCTGCTCTTGTTATCAAGTTTGATGTTCATGTGACACGATTTTACCAATATGATGTATCTGTTTTATTGTTTTATCATGTATACCATTGTGGAGACTACTGAATAAATACATGTTTTTTATATTACTCCCATTGTTGCTTATGAACTTGTGTGACCACAGGTCTTATTTTACCTACCGTTAGTTGTCCTCCTCATATAAAGTCCCAAATCTTTTTTCTTTTTGCTCATATGTAATGGTCATACTCACCCACCCCCCCCTCCCTCCCCTTTTGTGTTTGCACCTTTCTCTCTCTTTCCCCCCATCCAACTTAACCTACTGTATCTCACCTAACCTATTCATCACTTCAAAACCCCAGGCCTCTCTCTCGTTTTTTTTTTTTTTTTTTTTTGCCATTCTGACCAATCCAAAACAACAACTAATATTGTCTCATTTCAAATAAAAGAGAAAATAGACACACCACATACACAGCCCATAACCTGGCATCTCCCATTCTGGGCAGACATGATTCGAATATTGGTAACCAATAACATTAGTTTAGTCAAGATATGCCTATGCCTTTGTTAGGGCCCTTTCACACGGGCGATCCGATCAGATCCGCCTGTCAGTTTTTTAGGCGGATCTGATCGGATCCTCCATGCAGCTCTATGGGGCAGCGGGTGTCAGCGGAGACACCTCCGCTGACACCCGCTGCCATCCGTATCCGATCCTGTCTGTGAAATCTGGAAGGATGGAAACCCTATTTTTCCATCCGTTCAGTGATCGGATCGATCCCCGCTGAGCAAAACGGATCCGCCTACGGAGGTGGACCGTGTGAAAGAGGCCTTAGATATAACTTTGTACGCACTGTTACACATTTTTAATTGCATTGTATTCAGACTCTGAAAAGTATGTGATGTTATGTGTCTGAAATAAAGAATTAAAAAAAGTGCTATTCACACATCAGAGAAAGTCAAATTAATGCTTTGCTGGAGATGTACCAAAAAAGGCTTATTCCTTCAAGTTAGAAAAGTCAAAACCCAAAAAAATAATTCTGATATAACTTCATGATCCTCAGTGACTTCATCTTTTAATGTTCAGCATTTTCATCAATAGTTTGATAGACGCCCCCATTTTAAAATCCGTAGTCAGTTTTGGACAGGTAAAGTCTTATATACTCAATATATTTCTCAACTTACTCTTAAAAAGAGTTATAAAACCAGGAAGAACATTTATTTTTACCCCTATATTTACAACACTTTCACACGGGAAACTTTTTAAATGGAAACTGCAAGAATTTTGTGCTAAATAAATATATTTAAGATAGACTTGGAAATTCAACTTCTTCACTTATGTGAAAACTTTATTTTCCTGGAGGCTAAATACAATAAATTTTAGGTGGTAAAAAAAAAAGAGTATTCCGTCAGAACTAATACAATAATCTACACCGTAAGTGATGATGCCCTTGGAAAATATTGCAACTTTGAACTGCATAAATAGCTGTTGTTTTATGTCGTACCATAATTCAGATATGTAGTGGGCTTGCAGAATGCACAATGCTGCTTGGTGTTTCAAAAATTGAAAGTGCTATCTCAATAGACTTGGATGCAGCAGGAATATTAAGTAACGGGAACTGGTGCTGGAAGAAAATGTGCCTAGCAAAGCAAGAATTTAGGTGTTTAGGATTCCTGCTGTGAAAGTTAGCATTGAATTAACCATAAAACTATCATTCTAATAGTGCAAGAAATCTTAAAAATTCCTAATGCAGATTTGTAGAGATTCCATGTTGAGAGAGGGCTTGTGTCAATTGGCAAATGCAGGTTGCTTTTAGGTGCAGTATCCTTGCTATGAGATAAGTTTGAGAGTCTTCTGAGGATAGTCACACATAACTTTATTGACATGTAGTTGATCTCCCAAAGATTTGCATTTAGCATCCTGCTTCGCTGCATCAACTGCTTTAAACTGCTTTTGCATTACACTTGAATAGGAAGGGAAGAAGCACTGATATAAACACAAGTCTGTAAGCACAGACCCTAAAGCTCCTCTCCACGGGAATAAATATCCCTATTCTCACTCCCATGTACATATTCTATTTTTTATTTTTCAGAATTTTCCTGAAAGCACCATCTACCTCCCCAAAACTGAAGGCAGGCAGGGTTCCAGATCTTCTTCCTTCTAGTCTGGAGTATGGGAGGGCCAGTATGCAGTGTCTACATTGATTCCTGGCCATGGTAGCACTGCCTATTGGCTGTCAGAAGAATCCATTACTGGAGACTTTAGAGTCCTAATAGGGTTCTTCAGCCTTCCAGCAGGATATCACAAGGACAGACCCAAGACCAGGTAGCAAGGAAGGAAGGGAGGAAGGAAGGGAGGAAGGAAGGAAGGAAGGAAGGAAGGAAGGAAGGAAGGAAGGAAGAAAGAAAGAAAGAAAGAAAGAAAGAAAGAAAGAAAGAAAGAAAGAAAGAAAGAAAGAAAGAAAGAAAGAAAGAAAGAAAGAAAGAAAGAAAGAAGTATTTAAATAGCAATGTCTTACATTTTTTTACCCAGAGTTATGCTTTGAACAAAAGGTGGCCATCTAGGTCTTACAGTGGGAGCAAATACTTTGTTGAATAAAAGTATCAACAGCGCTTGCTCCACCATAAACAAATTAATGATATGATATCACTTCTATTATAGTATATACTGTGAAAATATCACTACAACCAATCTGTGTTGAAAATGAATATTAGTGGCAATTATAAAACCATAAAGCAAGAAATATTGTGTGCAACAAAAAACTATTCTGCACTATGGTTATAATTTATAAACAATCTGATCAATCTGTATACTAAATTAATATAAAATGACAATTATGGTGCAAAAATAATTTTTGTGCAAAAAAAGTCTGTTTTCTGTGCAATAAAGTGCTGTCATGTTCTATTCCCAGGATGTTGTCTGTGCATCCACCACATAAAAGAATGTAAACACTCCACACTCACCAGATATTATTGACTCCCCTACCTTATAGCAAGGAAAGTCTGCTGGGCTTGTAGGTCTTTTTTGGGGGGATATATCTCACTATGATGCTTTAATTCTTTTATCTATTGGGCCACAGCCACTACATAACTAGCACAAGGAATTTTAAAGATAAAAACAACATACGATACTTGTTTAGCCTCATTTGTATTATAGTGCAGCTTTACAATAAATCACACCAGAATAGAGGGGGCTTGCCTTAAAGTAGAACTACAGGCAAAACTTTTTTTTTTCTCATTTCTCACAAGGAAGGGTTATACCCCCTGTCAGATTTTTTTTTTTTTTTTTTTTTTGCCATCTATGTCCCATTGCAGAGATTTCCCTTCACTTTCTGTCTCTAGGCCACACAGGAAGTGAGAGAAAATCCCTGCAAATTAATGGAATTGCTTGGGGACCCCCAGGTCACGAGAACTAGTGTCCCCATTTGAAGTGTTCCCCTCTAATATTTTTCTGGGGACAACCCAAAATTTGGGATTTTCTTTTACTTTTACTATCAATGATAATGGTAAACAGGACAAATAGAGAAGGTGAATCTCCCGAATGGGGGCACAGACAGCAATAAAAACTGAAAGGGGTTCTAATCCCTCTCCACTCTATCCAAAACTAAAAAAAAAGATTTGCTTTTAGTTATACTTTATTTGCCAGCAAGAGTGTGATAGCATGAGGTATATACACAGACCCAATTAAGTAAGTTGTGTGTAAAAGACACACATAAAGCATCCATTAGGAAGAAGATAGGTGGGGATACAGAGCACATGGAGCTCATGTACATGTCAAAAGCATCACATCCAGTGTCAGGGAGTCTGCTAAGCATCATAAATTACAGTTGTGCATGCTGGTGCACAAAACATGCAGTTAAAGAGTAGTTCCATCATATTTCTAAAAATTAAAGTCAGCAGCTACAAAAACGATATTACTGACTTTTAATAAATAGATACTCACCTGTCCCAGGATCCAGTGCTGTGCTCACCTGAGCGACTTTTCTCACTGGTCTTCAGTCCCCGGCGGTGACATCTTAACTGTGGACACCCAGCTGTGACAGATTGCGGCTTCACAGCCAGCTGCCCTCTGTGCATGTGCAAGTCACAATGCACTTTATGAATGGTCCCGCAGTCTTGTGGGAACCGTGACATGTCCCAGACCACTGCGGGGGGAGGAGAACCAGGTACCGGCCCCCCCTCCCCCAAAAAATGTGTATAAGAGGAGCGGGGGAGGAGGCCTTTAAGCACAACTTCCCCTTTTGGGTGAAGCTCAACTTTAAGGAAATCTTGCAATAACCCTTGGCAAGAGTTTTCCATCTTCAGTGTGCAAGCTGTTATATGGATGGCAGTGGCGGCTGGTGCTCAAAATTTTGGGGGGGGGGGGCGCAAAAAGAAAAATGTAATAGGTATTGCTTCGCGTCAAAAAACGCAGTAAAAAATTGCGTGACTTTGAAGTCATGGTACAGGCATGGCACAGGTGATGGTATAGGCATGGCATAGGTGATGGTACAGGCATGCCACAGGTGATGGTATAGGCATGGCACAGATATGGTATAGGCATGTCACAGGTCATGGTACAGGAGATGGTATATGCCCCCTTTCAATGCAGTGACCAGTGTACATGCCCCCTTTCAATGCAGAGACCAGTGTACATGCCCCTTTCAATGCAGAGTTCAGCGTGCGTGCCCCCTTCAATGCAATGAACATTGTGCTGTGCCCCCTTCAATGCAATAAACACTGTGCTATGCCCCCTTCAATGCAATAAACACTGTGCTGTGCCCCCACAATGCAGAGTTCAGCGTGCATGCCCCCTTCAATGCAACTGTGCTGTGCCCCCTTCAATGCAATGAACAATGTGCTGTGCCCCCTTCAATGCAATAAACACTGTGCTGTGCCCCCTTCAATGCAATAAACACTGTGCTATGCCCCCTTCAATGCAATAAACACTGTGCTATGCCCCCTTCAATGCAATGAACACTGTGCTGTGCCCCAACAATGCAGAGTTCAGCGTGCATGCCCCCTTCAATGCAACACTGTGCTGTGCCCCCTTCAATGCAATAAACATTGTGCTGTGCCCCCTTCAATGCAATAAACACTGTGCTGTGCCCCCTTCAATGCAATGAACACTGTGCTGTGCCCCCTTCAATGCAATGAACACTGTGCTGTGCCCCCACAATGCAATAAACACTGTGCTGTGCCCCCACAATGCAGAGTTCAGCGTGCATGCCCCCTTCAATGCAACTGTGCTGTGCCCCCTTCAATGCAATGAACACTGTGCTGTGCCCCCACAATGCAGAGTTCAGCGTGCATGCCCCCTTCAATGATTGCAGAGCGCCACAGCATTGTCCCCCAATGATTGCAGAGCGCCAGCATTGCCCCCCAATGATTGCAGAGCGCCAGCATTGTCCCCCAATGATTGCAGAGCGCCAGCATTGTCCCCCAATGATTGCAGAGCGCCACAGCATTGTCCCCCAATGATTGCAGAGCGCCACAGCATTGTCCCCCAATGATTGCAGAGCGCCACAGCATTGTCCCCCAATGATTGCAGAGCGCCACAGCATTGTACCCCAATGATTGCAGAGCGCCACAGCATTGTACCCCAATGATTGCAGAGCGCCACAGCATTGTCCCCCAATGATTGCAGAGCGCCACAGCATTGTCCCCCAATGATTGCAGAGCGCCACAGCATTGTCCCCCAATGATTGCAGAGCGCCACAGCATTGTCCCCCAATGATTGCAGAGCGCCACAGCTTTGTCCCCCAATGATTGCAGAGCGCCACAGCATTGTCCCCCAATGATTGCAGAGCGCCACAGCATTGTCCCCCAATGGCAAAAAAATATACTATGTATATTAGCGCGCCAGAGAGGCAGTGACCGTAGTCTGGTTAAGATTTATATAAATAAGTAAATTAATTGTGATAATTAAGTGCAGCTGCTAGTAAAGTGCGGGTGCAAATTGGAAGAAAAAGTATTCACAATAGTGATACCTCTAGCGCTTGCTAATCCCTAGTGGAAATTTTAAATATGTGCTAAAAATTCACAGTGGATACAATTAATAAATAAACATGAAAAATAAATCACTTCAAAAATAACTTAAAAATAATAGTCCATTCAATGTGTAGTGATAAATCAATCAACATTAATAATAAACCATAAATTGATAAAGTCCAAATCCAAATAATTTGTATTAAGGTGCTGTTGCTTCTTCCTTAATAACTGGTGCTTCCTTTCCCGTGATAAATAAATAAATAAATTGCCCACTCACCAGATGTTGTGGGTTCTATATGTCTTATGACATTAGAACCTAACTTGCTTCAATAGAAAATCCTTTCCAGGTTCGGGTTCCCTCTCCCTGGGTATGGACAAGCCGTTCGGTTAATAATCCACCATGGGATGAGTCTCCTCCAACCACGGGCCAAAGTATGAGATGTATTCCCTGCAAATCACCTCCAATCACAAGCCGTGATGGGGGAATAAATGGATAGTGTGGTATTGCTTTTCAAAGTTTTATTGCACACACCAAAAAAACAATATTGCACACTCAACGGTCAAATCCGTAAACTCCAAAATTGATAAAAGCAGGTGTCATACACTTCCACATCTTCAAAAGCAATATCCAGCAAAGTGAAATAGAAAAAAAGCTGTGCTCAATCCAAAAAATGACAGACAAACAGGACAGGATCGTCATACACGTGTGCTGGAGAGTGGAGAGCGGTAGTTCCGGCTTGCGTTCCACTCAACAACGTATGACGTCACGGCGTGCGTTCCACCTAACGCGTTTCGTCATTGGTTCAGACGTCTTCAGAGGTGGAGTCACACGTCTAGCTCAACCCTTATATGCCGGAGCTGCCGCTCTGCACTGCGCACGACTCCGCCCATTTAATTACTCTGTCGGAAACAGGAAATACCTCCCGTGTCCCCGCAATAACATTGTGCTATGTAAACCAAGAAAATCATAACAAAATATCTTTGTGCTATTCAAATGTAATTGTTAAGCCAGCTCTCATTTTCCCCTAGATTAATAGCGCTTGGCATTCATAGTGTATGTGTACTATTTTATTATTTCTCAATAATACTTTTATTAATAAAAATTATCTATAAAAATTATTTTTTAAACTTTATTTGTAAACCTAAAATAACATTATGACCAATCTTTATGAGGTTTTGTGGCATGTAATTATCTTTATAGTTTACAAATGTATAGAGTTTTTAAAACTTTATTTTATTTAAAAGAATATATTTTATCAAATCAATACTTTTACTAATATATTATGTGGATATATTTAAACATTGTATTCTATTATATATTATATATTTATTATATAAATTACGTAAATCCAGAAAAATATATATAAATATGATTAAAAATTTTTTTAATAAAAAAATTTAAAATATTATTATAAAGATTTTTAAAATTTACAAAAATTGAGCGGAAATTTTAAAATTAATCTATGGATTTGATATAAAACAGTTAATATCCATGTCAACGTTCATACCATTGGGTTGCAAGGTGGAAAGTTCATAAATCCACCGAGATTCATTTTGGGAGACAGCAATACGCATGTTACTGCCCCTCCAGTTCTGTTCAATCTTGTCGATGCCCAAAATAGTAAGAAAGGTGGGGTCCCTATTATGTACCAATCTAAAATGTAGGGAAAGGCTGTGCTTTTTAAATCCTTTCTTAATGTTGGCGATGTGTTCGCCCATACGCACCCTAAGTTCTCTTGTGGTGCGACCAACGTATTGAAGCCCACATGGGCAAGTGAGGAGGTATGTGACATGGGTACTACGGCATGTGATTAATTTCTTAATATTATATTTCTTTTTAGTCACATTTGATTGAAATTCAAGTACTTGTCTTTTTCGGGTTTTCACCGTTCTGCATGATTTGCACCTTCCGCATGAATAAAATCCTTTGTAATCTAGAAAAGTTAAAAGTTTCTTAGGGGGATCCGGAACATTTTTCACCAGTTTGTCTCTGAGGTTGGGTCCTCTTCGATAAACAAACTTCGGGCGCATTGGGATAACCCCCCTCAACTTTTCATCTCTCAAAAGAAGGTGCCAATGCTTTTTTATGATGTCTTCTACTTCCTTATATCTTACGTTATATTGTGTGATGAAGTTCAGAGAGTAATCCGAATTTTCTTTTTTCCTTATCTTTTAGAAGTGTTTCTCTGTTCATACCTCTTACATCTTCTCTAACTCTTTCCAATATATTTCTTTTGTATCCTTTTTCTTGGAACCTATCCAGTATCATATTCGATTGGGTATTGTAATCCTGTTCATTGCTGCAATTCCTCCTTAGGCGCATCAGTTGTCCCTTAGGGATTCCTTTTATCCAGTTAGGGTGGTGTCCACTATGAGTAGGGATATATCCATTCCTATCTGTTGCTTTAAAGTGCGTCTTAGTGCAGAGTCCATTTTCTCCTTTAAATATGGTAAGGTCCAGGTAGTGTATTTCATTTTTATCCCATGTTCCACTAAATTTTATTTTGTAACGGTTGATGTTCAAATCTTCTATATATTGCCTCAGAGTTTCTTCCGATCCTTTCCAAACGATGATCACATCATCTATATACCTTCGGTACATTACCAGTTCATCTCGTTTTTTACCCCAGATTTCTTCTTTTTCCCACTTACTAAGAAAAAGATTGGCTACACTCGGTGCGTAGCGGGCGCCCATAGCAACTCCTTTGTGTTGGCGATAGTATTCACCCTGGTGCCAGAAATAATTCCTCTTCATTGTCATCTTTAGAAGTTTCAAAATGAATTCTTTTTGTTCCGATTCCAACTCTAATTGGTCTTCTATGGCCCATTTTATGGCTGATAGGGCATCCTCTTGTTCAATGTTCGTGTATAACGATTCCACATCTACTGTGGCTAAGATGATGTCTTCGTTTTCCCATGTGTGTGAATCGATAAGATTGATAAGATGTTTGCTATCTCTGAGGTGTGATGGATATTTTGTAACCAGAGGTTTCAAATAGGTGTCTAGGTATTCTCCTATACGTGAGAAAAGGGAGTCTATCCCGCTGATTATGGGCCTGCCTGGCGGTTTTTCAGGATTCTTATGGACCTTAGGGAGTTGGTAAATGACAGGCGTCCGAGGGGCTTCGGGAAGTAAATACCGATATTCTTTGTTGGTAAGTATTCCCTTTTTGTGTGCCCTCTTCAGGTATTTCTTACATTTCTTTCTGTATATATTTAAAGGATTACTCGTGAGTTTTGTGTAGGTTTCTTCATCATGCACTAATTTATTAAGTTCTTCATAGTAGTCCTCTTTCTTTAGGATTACTATGCCCCCACCTTTGTCCGCGGGGCGAATGACAACGTTTTTCCTTTGTTCCAATTCACGTATACCCATATTAATGTTTTCTTTAGGTTCATGCCACTTTTTATTCATCGATTTCAAATCTTGCTCCACCATTGATTTAAACGTATCCACAAAATGGTTATTGGTACATTTTGGGTTAAACGTTGATTTATTCTTTAATCCGCTATTCACATATTTGTTAACATTGGTTAAAACTTTAAAATCAGGTTTATTTAAGAAATGTTTCTTTATATTAATTTTTCTGGTAAATTTCTGAATATCCACAAAAACTTTAAAAGGATCTAAAAGTTGGTCAGGGGCATACTTAAGACCCATATCTAGTACTTGCAGTTCTTTTTCTGAGAATTCAACCCCGCTTAGGTTGAAAATTCCCAGGCCTAATGGGCCCTTTTCCTTTTTGCCCCTGCCCCCTCTGCATCCTCTGCGTCTCTTCCCCCCTCTTGGTCTTTCCGAGGTGGGGGGTGTTGGTTGGGTGGATTCTGGTAGTAAGGTTGGTACCCTTGTTGGGGCGGTGGGGGTTGGGGCTGCCAATGTCCTCCTCTGCCCCCCCTTCCTCTCCCATAATAGGGTTGGTTCCAACCTCTGTTCCAACCTCTGTAACCCCGAGTTGGTCGTTGGTAATATGGTGCCTGATTCACATACCCATTCCACACAGGAGGTTCCCGGTTCTCCCATCCGTGAAAATCCCGATATTGGGGCTTTTCAGGGGTGTAATAGCCTTGTTGATTGTTCTCGAGAGGTTGGAATGAGTTGTGTGTGGGTAGATTGTATTTTACAGTAGGGTTGGATGATGGTCCAGACCTATGTTTTTCCCTTTGGGTAAATGGTGTCCTTTGTGGTTTTGGACCCCCTGTGGATCTAGGGGTTGGAAGTTGAAAAATTCGTTCCTCTTGCGGGGTAGGGGTTGGAGCCCCTTGAATTACTTCAATATCTCTATCAATAGACGAGGATCTTGATGTAGTGGTGTTTTCTATTTTTATCTCTTGCCACTTATAAACCAGATTCTTATTGTAGTCTCCTATATCTCTTTGATATTTCTTTATTTTCTTTTGTTGCGTATCCCTATCCAGTTTGTCCAAAAAATCTTTCAGATGTTTATGCTTATCTTTATATTCATTAGAATTATTATATGGCTCTAAATCCTCCTTTAAATTTTTGATATTTTCATTTATTTTATTTAATTTTGCTTTTCTTCTCTTTACAATGAGTTCTAAAAGACTGTGTTCACATCCCTGGAAGAATAAATACCATTCATCCTCCAGGTCTGCGTCCACCATACCATCATTAGGAGCTAATTCCCATCTCAATCTCCTGGGCGTCATTTTATCCTTTATATATTTTTCTAGTGTCAAAATGTCCCACCAGGTACGTATTTGTTTATCCATATTACTCTTTAGGGATTTAAAAAGCTGATCCATAGTTTTGTCTATCTTTAGTGGAGCTAATCCTGAAAAAATGCTATCCACATCCACTTTCTTGTTGTTAACATAGTTGAAGATATCAAAAGTCTCCATGGCTGCGCAGTATTGTGGTAGAAATGGCAAAAAAATATACTATGTATATTAGCGCGCCAGAGAGGCAGTGACCGTAGTCTGGTTAAGATTTATATAAATAAGTAAATTAATTGTGATAATTAAGTGCAGCTGCTAGTAAAGTGCGGGTGCAAATTGGAAGAAAAAGTATTCACAATAGTGATACCTCTAGCGCTTGCTAATCCCTAGTGGAAATTTTAAATATGTGCTAAAAATTCACAGTGGATACAATTAATAAATAAACATGAAAAATAAATCACTTCAAAAATAACTTAAAAATAATAGTCCATTCAATGTGTAGTGATAAATCAATCAACATTAATAATAAACCATAAATTGATAAAGTCCAAATCCAAATAATTTGTATTAAGGTGCTGGTGCTTCTTCCTTAATAACTGGTGCTTCCTTTCCCGTGATAAATAAATAAATAAATTGCCCACTCACCAGATGTTGTGGGTTCTATATGTCTTATGACATTAGAACCTAACTTGCTTCAATAGAAAATCCTTTCCAGGTTCGGGTTCCCTCTCCCTGGGTATGGACAAGCCGTTCGGTTAATAATCCACCATGGGATGAGTCTCCTCCAACCACGGGCCAAAGTATGAGATGTATTCCCTGCAAATCACCTCCAATCACAAGCCGTGATGGGGGAATAAATGGATAGTGTGGTATTGCTTTTCAAAGTTTTATTGCACACACCAAAAAAACAATATTGCACACTCAACGGTCAAATCCGTAAACTCCAAAATTGATAAAAGCAGGTGTCATACACTTCCACATCTTCAAAAGCAATATCCAGCAAAGTGAAATAGAAAAAAAGCTGTGCTCAATCCAAAAAATGACAGACAAACAGGACAGGATCGTCATACACGTGTGCTGGAGAGTGGAGAGCGGTAGTTCCGGCTTGCGTTCCACTCAACAACGTATGACGTCACGGCGTGCGTTCCACCTAACGCGTTTCGTCATTGGTTCAGACGTCTTCAGAGGTGGAGTCACACGTCTAGCTCAACCCTTATATGCCGGAGCTGCCGCTCTGCACTGCGCACGACTCCGCCCATTTAATTACTCTGTCGGAAACAGGAAATACCTCCCGTGTCCCCGCAATAACATTGTGCTATGTAAACCAAGAAAATCATAACAAAATATCTTTGTGCTATTCAAATGTAATTGTTAAGCCAGCTCTCATTTTCCCCTAGATTAATAGCGCTTGGCATTCATAGTGTATGTGTACTATTTTATTATTTCTCAATAATACTTTTATTAATAAAAATTATCTATAAAAATTATTTTTTAAACTTTATTTGTAAACCTAAAATAACATTATGACCAATCTTTATGAGGTTTTGTGGCATGTAATTATCTTTATAGTTTACAAATGTATAGAGTTTTTAAAACTTTATTTTATTTAAAAGAATATATTTTATCAAATCAATACTTTTACTAATATATTATGTGGATATATTTAAACATTGTATTCTATTATATATTATATATTTATTATATAAATTACGTAAATCCAGAAAAATATATATAAATATGATTAAAAATTTTTTTAATAAAAAAATTTAAAATATTATTATAAAGATTTTTAAAATTTACAAAAATTGAGCGGAAATTTTAAAATTAATCTATGGATTTGATATAAAACAGTTAATATCCATGTCAACGTTCATACCATTGGGTTGCAAGGTGGAAAGTTCATAAATCCACCGAGATTCATTTTGGGAGACAGCAATACGCATGTTACTGCCCCTCCAGTTCTGTTCAATCTTGTCGATGCCCAAAATAGTAAGAAAGGTGGGGTCCCTATTATGTACCAATCTAAAATGTAGGGAAAGGCTGTGCTTTTTAAATCCTTTCTTAATGTTGGCGATGTGTTCGCCCATACGCACCCTAAGTTCTCTTGTGGTGCGACCAACGTATTGAAGCCCACATGGGCAAGTGAGGAGGTATGTGACATGGGTACTACGGCATGTGATTAATTTCTTAATATTATATTTCTTTTTAGTCACATTTGATTGAAATTCAAGTACTTGTCTTTTTCGGGTTTTCACCGTTCTGCATGATTTGCACCTTCCGCATGAATAAAATCCTTTGTAATCTAGAAAAGTTAAAAGTTTCTTAGGGGGATCCGGAACATTTTTCACCAGTTTGTCTCTGAGGTTGGGTCCTCTTCGATAAACAAACTTCGGGCGCATTGGGATAACCCCCCTCAACTTTTCATCTCTCAAAAGAAGGTGCCAATGCTTTTTTATGATGTCTTCTACTTCCTTATATCTTACGTTATATTGTGTGATGAAGTTCAGAGAGTAATCCGAATTTTCTTTTTTCCTTATCTTTTAGAAGTGTTTCTCTGTTCATACCTCTTACATCTTCTCTAACTCTTTCCAATATATTTCTTTTGTATCCTTTTTCTTGGAACCTATCCAGTATCATATTCGATTGGGTATTGTAATCCTGTTCATTGCTGCAATTCCTCCTTAGGCGCATCAGTTGTCCCTTAGGGATTCCTTTTATCCAGTTAGGGTGGTGTCCACTATGAGTAGGGATATATCCATTCCTATCTGTTGCTTTAAAGTGCGTCTTAGTGCAGAGTCCATTTTCTCCTTTAAATATGGTAAGGTCCAGGTAGTGTATTTCATTTTTATCCCATGTTCCACTAAATTTTATTTTGTAACGGTTGATGTTCAAATCTTCTATATATTGCCTCAGAGTTTCTTCCGATCCTTTCCAAACGATGATCACATCATCTATATACCTTCGGTACATTACCAGTTCATCTCGTTTTTTACCCCAGATTTCTTCTTTTTCCCACTTACTAAGAAAAAGATTGGCTACACTCGGTGCGTAGCGGGCGCCCATAGCAACTCCTTTGTGTTGGCGATAGTATTCACCCTGGTGCCAGAAATAATTCCTCTTCATTGTCATCTTTAGAAGTTTCAAAATGAATTCTTTTTGTTCCGATTCCAACTCTAATTGGTCTTCTATGGCCCATTTTATGGCTGATAGGGCATCCTCTTGTTCAATGTTCGTGTATAACGATTCCACATCTACTGTGGCTAAGATGATGTCTTCGTTTTCCCATGTGTGTGAATCGATAAGATTGATAAGATGTTTGCTATCTCTGAGGTGTGATGGATATTTTGTAACCAGAGGTTTCAAATAGGTGTCTAGGTATTCTCCTATACGTGAGAAAAGGGAGTCTATCCCGCTGATTATGGGCCTGCCTGGCGGTTTTTCAGGATTCTTATGGACCTTAGGGAGTTGGTAAATGACAGGCGTCCGAGGGGCTTCGGGAAGTAAATACCGATATTCTTTGTTGGTAAGTATTCCCTTTTTGTGTGCCCTCTTCAGGTATTTCTTACATTTCTTTCTGTATATATTTAAAGGATTACTCGTGAGTTTTGTGTAGGTTTCTTCATCATGCACTAATTTATTAAGTTCTTCATAGTAGTCCTCTTTCTTTAGGATTACTATGCCCCCACCTTTGTCCGCGGGGCGAATGACAACGTTTTTCCTTTGTTCCAATTCACGTATACCCATATTAATGTTTTCTTTAGGTTCATGCCACTTTTTATTCATCGATTTCAAATCTTGCTCCACCATTGATTTAAACGTATCCACAAAATGGTTATTGGTACATTTTGGGTTAAACGTTGATTTATTCTTTAATCCGCTATTCACATATTTGTTAACATTGGTTAAAACTTTAAAATCAGGTTTATTTAAGAAATGTTTCTTTATATTAATTTTTCTGGTAAATTTCTGAATATCCACAAAAACTTTAAAAGGATCTAAAAGTTGGTCAGGGGCATACTTAAGACCCATATCTAGTACTTGCAGTTCTTTTTCTGAGAATTCAACCCCGCTTAGGTTGAAAATTCCCAGGCCTAATGGGCCCTTTTCCTTTTTGCCCCTGCCCCCTCTGCATCCTCTGCGTCTCTTCCCCCCTCTTGGTCTTTCCGAGGTGGGGGGTGTTGGTTGGGTGGATTCTGGTAGTAAGGTTGGTACCCTTGTTGGGGCGGTGGGGGTTGGGGCTGCCAATGTCCTCCTCTGCCCCCCCTTCCTCTCCCATAATAGGGTTGGTTCCAACCTCTGTTCCAACAGCATTGTCCCCCAATGATTGCAGAGCGCCACAGCATTGTCCCCCAATGATTGCAGAGCGCCACAGCATTGTCCCCCAATGATTGCAGAGCGCCACAGCTTTGTCCCCCAATGATTGCAGAGCGCCACAGCATTGTCCCCCAATGATTGCAGAGCGCCAGCATTGCCCCCCAATGATTGCAGAGCGCCAGCTTTGTCCCCCAATGATTGCAGAGCGCCAGCATTGTCCCCCAATGATTGCAGAGCGCCACAGCTTTGTCCCCCAATGATTGCAGAGCGCCACAGCATTGTCCCCCAATGATTGCAGAGCGCCAGCATTGCCCCCCAATGATTGCAGAGCGCCAGCTTTGTCCCCCAATGATTGCAGAGCACCAGCATTGTCCCCCAATGATTGCAGAGTGCCAGCATTGTCCCCCAATGATTGCAGAGTGCCACAGCATTGTCCCCCAATGATTGCAGAGCGCCACAGCATTGTCCCCCAATGATTGCAGAGCGCCACAGCATTGTACCCCAATGATTGCAGAGCGCCACAGCATTGTCCCCCAATGATTGCAGAGCGCCACAGCATTGTCCCCCAATGATTGAAGAGCGCCACAGCATTGTCCCCCAATGATTGCAGAGCGCCACAGCATTGTCCCCCAATGATTGCAGAGTGCCACAGCATTGTCCCCCAATGATTGCAGAGCGCCACAGCATTTTCCCTCAATGATTGCAGAGCGCCACAGCATTGTCCCCCAATGATT
The DNA here is from genome assembly GCF_965119305.1 of Pelophylax lessonae. Lineage (NCBI taxonomy): Eukaryota > Metazoa > Chordata > Amphibia > Anura > Ranidae > Pelophylax > Pelophylax lessonae. Next base: position 67,441,260 of record NC_138777.1, read on the forward strand.
GCAGAGCGCCACAGCATTGTCCCCCAATGATTGCAGAGCACCACAGCATTGTCCCCCAATGATTGCAGAGCGCCACAGCATTGTCCCCCAATGATTGCAGAGCGCCACAGCATTGTCCCCCAATGATTGCAGAGCGCCACAGCATTGTCCCCCAATGATTGCAGAGCGCCACAGCATTGTCCCCCAATGATTGCAGAGCGCCACAGCTTTGTCCCCCAATGATTGCAGAGCGCCACAGCTTTGTTCCCCAATGATTGCAGAGCGCCACAGCATTGTCCCCCAATGATTGCAGAGCGCCAGCATTGCCCCCCAATGATTGCAGAGCGCCAGCTTTGTCCCCCAATGATTGCAGAGCGCCAGCATTGTCCCCCAATGATTGCAGAGCGCCACAGCTTTGTCCCCCAATGATTGCAGAGTGCCACAGCATTGTCCCCCAATGATTGCAGAGCGCCAGCATTGCCCCCCAATGATTGCAGAGCGCCAGCTTTGTCCCCCAATGATTGCAGAGCGCCAGCTTTGTCCCCCAATGATTGCAGAGTGCCAGCATTGTCCCCCAATGATTGCAGAGCGCCACAGCATTGTCCCCCAATGATTGCAGAGTGCCGCAGCATTGTCCCCCAATGATTGCAGAGCGCCACAGCATTGTACCCCAATGATTGCAGAGCGCCACAGCATTGTCCCCCAATGATTGCAGAGCGCCACAGCATTGTCCCCCAATGATTGCAGAGCGCCACAGCATTGTCCCCCAATGATTGCAGAGCGCCACAGCATTGTCCCCCAATGATTGCAGAGCGCCACAGCATTGTCCCCAATGATTGCAGAGTGCCACAGCATTGTCCCCCAATGATTGCAGAGCGCCACAGCATTGTCCCCCAATGATTGCAGAGCGCCAGCATTGTCCCCCAATGTTTGCAGAGCGCCACAGCATTGTCCCCCAATGATTGCAGAGCGCCACAGCTTTGTCCCCCAATGATTGCAGAGCGCCACAGCATTGTCCCCCAATGATTGCAGAGTGCCAGCATTGTCCCCCAATGATTGCAGAGCGCCAGCATTGCCCCCCAATGATTGCAGAGCGCCAGCTTTGTCCCCCAATGATTGCAGAGCGCCAGCTTTGTCCCCCAATGATTGCAGAGTGCCAGCATTGTCCCCCAATGATTGCAGAGCGCCAGCATTGCCCCCCAATGATTGCAGAGCGCCAGCTTTGTCCCCCAATGATTGCAGAGCGCCAGCTTTGTCCCCCAATGATTGCAGAGTGCCAGCATTGTCCCCCAATGATTGCAGAGCGCCACAGCATTGTCCCCCAATGATTGCAGAGTGCCACAGCATTACCCCCCAATGATTGCAGAGCGCCAGCTTTGTCCCCAATGATTGCAGAGCGCCAGCATTGTCCCCCAATGATTGCAGAGCGCCACAGCTTTGTCCCCCAATGATTGCAGAGCGCCACAGCATTGTCCCCCAATGATTGCAGAGCGCCAGCATTGCCCCCCAATGATTGCAGAGCGCCAGCTTTGTCCCCCAATGATTGCAGAGCGCCAGCTTTGTCCCCCAATGATTGCAGAGTGCCAGCATTGTCCCCCAATGATTGCAGAGCGCCACAGCATTGTCCCCCAATGATTGCAGAGTGCCACAGCATTGTCCCCCAATGATTGCAGAGCGCCACAGCATTGTACCCCAATGATTGCAGAGCGCCACAGCATTGTCCCCCAATGATTGCAGAGCGCCACAGCATTGTCCCCAATGATTGCAGAGTGCCACAGCATTGTCCCCCAATGATTGCAGAGCGCCACAGCATTGTCCCCCAATGATTGCAGAGTGCCAGCATTGTCCCCCAATGATTGCAGAGCGCCAGCTTTGTCCCCCAATGATTGCAGAGCGCCAGCTTTGTCCCCCAATGATTGCAGAGTGCCAGCATTGTCCCCCAATGATTGCAGAGCGCCAGCATTGCCCCCCAATGATTGCAGAGCGCCAGCTTTGTCCCCCAATGATTGCAGAGCGCCAGCTTTGTCCCCCAATGATTGCAGAGTGCCAGCATTGTCCCCCAATGATTGCAGAGCGCCACAGCATTGTCCCCCAATGATTGCAGAGTGCCACAGCATTACCCCCCAATGATTGCAGAGCGCCAGCTTTGTCCCCCAATGATTGCAGAGCGCCAGCATTGTCCCCCAATGATTGCAGAGCGCCACAGCTTTGTCCCCCAATGATTGCAGAGCGCCACAGCATTGTCCCCCAATGATTGCAGAGCGCCAGCATTGCCCCCCAATGATTGCAGAGCGCCAGCTTTGTCCCCCAATGATTGCAGAGCGCCAGCTTTGTCCCCCAATGATTGCAGAGTGCCAGCATTGTCCCCCAATGATTGCAGAGCGCCACAGCATTGTCCCCCAATGATTGCAGAGTGCCACAGCATTGTCCCCCAATGATTGCAGAGCGCCACAGCATTGTACCCCAATGATTGCAGAGCGCCACAGCATTGTCCCCCAATGATTGCAGAGCGCCACAGCATTGTCCCCCAATGATTGCAGAGCGCCACAGCATTGTCCCCCAATGATTGCAGAGCGCCACAGCATTGTCCCCCAATGATTGCAGAGCGCCACAGCATTGTCCCCAATGATTGCAGAGTGCCACAGCATTGTCCCCCAATGATTGCAGAGCGCCACAGCATTGTCCCCCAATGATTGCAGAGCGCCAGCATTGTCCCCCAATGATTGCAGAGCGCCACAGCATTGTCCCCCAATGATTGCAGAGCGCCACAGCTTTGTCTCCCAATGATTGCAGAGCGCCACAGCATTGTCCCCCAATGATTGCAGAGTGCCAGCATTGTCCCCCAATGATTGCAGAGCGCCAGCATTGTCCCCCAATGATTGCCAGCGTGCGTGCTCCCTTCAAACTTACCTGACGGCGGGGCGGCTCAGCTTCTTCCTCTTCTGCGGCGGGTCCTTCTCCCTCGTCTCGGCGGCGGGCGGCCTGCTCCGTTCAAACTTACCTGGCCGCGGCGCGGCTCAGCTTCTTCCTCCTCTTCTGCGGCGGGTCCTTCTCCCTCGTCGTCTCGGCGGAGGGAACCAGCGGGCGGCCTCTCCTCTTCTCTGAGTGGCGGTGATGGTGAGTGACTGACGCACGCACCGGCACCGCCCCCTTTGCGACGTCAGCGATATCCTGGATGATGATTGGTCCAGGCTGTAGACTGGACCAATCACAGCCAGGATATCAGAAAGTGGGGGTGTCCAACCGCAAAGACTTGCGCCCAGGATACCCCCCTACCCCCCCAGAAGGCAGCCAATCGGCGCCTCTTCTGGGACGTAACCCCACCCCCCCCCCCCCCCCCCCAGCCACCAGTTCCTTGGGTTCAGGCCGGCGAACCCAATTTTTTTTTTGAACAACTTTATTTGTTCTTTTTTTTTTTTTCTTTTTTTTTTTTCTTTTTTTTTATGGGTAGGGGGGCGGCGCCCTGGCGCCCCCTATGCACGGGCCGCCACTGATGGATGGTGGACTAAAGAGGGGCAGGAGTGGACTCCAGTGCCTTGGCACCCAGCTGATTGCAGGGAATCAAGGTGAATACAGTCTGACCTGTGAGTGGTGAAAGGGGTTGGGTAATTTTTAGCTTTGTGACCAGACAGAGTTTGGTGCTCTGCTGTACAGGAAATACACTTTAATCCTATTAGAATGTGAATTAATGGTTTTCTGCTGAAATGTATTCTCAAAACCAAACTTCTAGGTGCCCTTTTGAAAAGATAATTGCCGTGGCAGATTTATTGATAAGCATCCTCTGGTTGACCCAGGGGCAGAATATCTTAGTGATTAGCTCAAAAGCCTCAAGTCCACAGGTCGTGTTTATAAATCAATAATATTGATCCAGTTAACTGGAATCAAAGATCCTACTGTATGCCCCCTCTTATTCTATGCTTTTTCTTGTACAATATAAATTATGATTGGCTTAAAGAAAAGTATAGGTTGCATTAAGGACAACAGAAAAGGAAGGCCCACGCACATTTAAAGAGTAGATGACATTTCAAAGCACAATACCTAAAGTAATATTTAAGCAAATCCTTGTAGGGATTGCCGATAAGAGCCTTTATTTTTCTTCTCCAGCAGTCACAGATCTACAGGAGCCAGAGCAAGATGCTTTTCATATACAGCTGACAAAAATGGCATTCAACAATACCATGTCCTGTATTTATGCCAGCCTGGGATGGATACAATCTGGCAGCACTTGAGAGTCAAGTCACAGAGGGCATAGAGCAAACAGCTCCTTGTATGGAACCCTTCCCATTTCTTCTGTCATTCACAGCACTCTTGATTCCCTGCAGAACTGAAGAAAAATGAACTAGACACAGTGAATAATTAGAGGTTTAGTCCTCTTCTGGGCAATTCAAGTAGCGTGATGTGGACAAGTAGAACGGATCTTCCGCCCAACATACTTTTCCAAAAATGGAATTATTATTGATTAATACAATTGAAAGATACATTTAACAACAGAACTTTAAAGAACCGGTATGGGTCAAAGATACAAATCTCCAATCTGTGCTAACTGAATCAAATTGGAAGTATTCCTTGTACATAGTTACATGTTTACATTGTATTTGAGGTTGAATAAAGACAACAGTCCATCCAGTTCAACCTGTACAGGTGTGTGTGTGTGTGTGTGTGTGTCAGTGATGTGATCATTTCCCATAACCCTGAATGTTGTGATCTGTGAGATGCACGTCCAATAGCCTTTTAAAAGTAGTCATACTCCCTGCAGCTACCACCAATTGTGGAAGAGAGCTCCACATTCTCACCGCCCTTACAGTAAAGAACCACTTATGCAGCTTTAGGTTAAACCGCCTCTCCTCTAATCTCATTGTGTCCTCTTGCACTCCTTGATACTAAATCGTTTTTTACCTATGCTGGGATCGCCAGTGAGGTATTTGTAAATAGCTATCATGTCCCCTCTCAGGCATTACCCTCCTCCAAGGAGAATAAATGAAGTGCTTGTAATCTCGCCTCGTAATTAAGGTCCTCCAATCCCCTAATTAGTTTAGTTGCCCTTCTTTGGACTCATATTAGTATTATATTACAAATAAAACATGAATAAGCAAAACGCAAATTGTTACACATCATGAACACAATAATTTTATCAAAACAATTACAATATTGTATCGATAGCTCTCATTTCATCACCACTTTTTATTTCATCTCCACTTTTTTATTTCATCTCTACTTTTTTGTCAAAATTGTGTCCTTATGAATTCAATCCAAAGCTATTAAAGAAAAAGTGCAGGAGGGTTCAAAATGATGGTACAAGGATCCATGTCTATCTACAGAGACAGCCATATTGCTATTGTCAATTGATTAAATATACTCTTAAATTTCACACCAAAAAAAATTTAGTCTTCCCCACATAAAAGACACCACAATCATACATTATGACTGAATATGCAGGCATCTAACACTTCCAGAAGTGCACAATTATGCCAAAGACAAGGCACTTAAACAGATGATAGATTTAAGGAATGGGAGATTGGGAAAGTGAAAATTACCAGAGATCTTCAGGAGGTATTTTTGTTGTTGTTTTATTCTTTGAAGGGCAACGGGATTGCTTTAATGTATTCAAAAAAAATAAAAAATTACTGCATTAATGCATCATAGCACAATGCTCTTGGAAAATAAATATGGATGGTTTTATATTTGTCTGGAGGTCTTCTTAAATGACAGGAGAAATTCTCAGTCAGAACTGAAATGTGCTACGTGGAACAACCCAGAGGGGAGAAAAGCCCAATCAACAAATCATTCTAAGAAGAAAGCAATGTACCATTAAGTCATTTATCTGCAGCTACGCCTCAATAATACAGATAAACTGTAAAGTTGTTTAAGCCAGCATTAAAACATTGGATGGAGTTTATATAAGAAGAGAGCAGAAAGAGGTTTTCTTGCAAAGTGCTGCTGCTATGCACCTGACTAGCCAGTAAGAAAAGTCAGACTTTATTAGCCCCCAGTTCTCAATCTTCAAAGGCAGCAATTAATCACTCAGCCTCATTGAAATAAAAGTATATGAAGTGTAAAATAACTGATTAATTCACTACAGGGCTGGTATCTGCTTTCTGTGTAGCTCGATCTAATTTAATGTTGAAGGGAATTAAACGTACAAAGTGATATGGACTGTGTTCCAAGTAATCTGCACAATGTAGACGTGTTATCAAATGCAAACTTTAATTTATACAGAATTTAATCCCCAAACTTTTTCCTTGAACTTTTTTTTTTTTCCTGGAATGTCGAAAAAAGATAAGATGGTAGGTCAAGGTATGAAAAGCCTAGAGAAAGTTCATGGGACTGGCTGCTTTTTAAAGAAAAGAAAAAAAAAAGCTTGATTAACCTTCTTTAACATGCAGGTAGAAAATCAAAGGCAAAGTTAACAAAACAAATTAGAAGTGCCAGTATCAAAATTAGATCTGTTGTAGTTCATTAAATGATTAGGGCCATCCAATAACGAAGAGTATGCCCGAGGGATAATATGGAAAGAAAATGTGGGTGATTTAAAATGAGCAATTGTTATGCAGTAGATACGGTCTACTCCACAAAGGTACTACAATTAGAGGCAAAAGAAGTTGTATTAAGTTTTAATGGAAATATGAAAAACTACTCAAAAGTTTATTTTCGGCCTCGAAAAACTGTTATATTTTGCTCCAATAGAAATAATGAATTACTTACTATATGGCATAGGCAGAGTGGCTTGGTAAAATAAATGTTGCTGCAACATTAAAAATTATTTGAGCTACTTAGACAACATTTGTTGGAAAAAAAGGGGCTTGCTCTATTTAGGATAATTTATTTAGCATGATTTCATTTTTATATAATTTTGTGGCTTACAGGTTGTTAAAAAGGAAGTAAACCCTCTGAAAAAAAAATGAGAAAAAAAACCTGTAAAGACAAAGGCATAATGAGCTAGTATGCATCGCATTCTAGCTCATTATGAAGTACTTACCTAAAAATGAAGCCCTCGCAGTGCCACCCGCTCAGCGACAGGACGGCTGACATGTTCAGCCGTCCTGCTTCCTGGATCGTGTCCTCCGGCCATCTGATTGGCCGGAGGTGCGATTACATCACTCCCGCACATGCACGCGGGAGCAGCCGTTCACGGCATAGGGTTCTGAAGGAACAGCACGGGTGGCCGTTCCTTCAGAGCACTGCGCCGATGACGTCATCGGCTGAATGCACTGTTAATATCTCCTAAATGGTGCAAGTTTAGGAGATATTTATAGCACCTATAGGTAAGCCTTAATATAAGCCTTAATAACAGCTTGATAACAACTTTATCAAAGAACATACATTCCACATTAATAATTATGTTACCAAAATAAGCGCACGCTGTAAATTGCCTTCAGCATTACTCCTGTTTCTTATTGCTGGAGGCTGCCATTTTGTTGATGTTAAGTGCAGTTATTTCCTAATTGCAAACTCTCCTCCCTCCTTGGAATCAAAAACTATATGTCATATTCTTCAATTAAAGTATGTACAGTACATGTCCAACCTTGAGTGTATGTCTTGGCTCAGTTAGAGAGGAAGGCTGACAGAAGCTTTACAGTGCTGAAATTTACAAGTTGGATGAGAGAGAAAGGAGAGAACAACAAGGAGATACAATAAAACACTATCCTTGCAGGTTTAACTCTTTTGCATCTCCTTTGCAGCAGAGTTTGTCCTGTCACCTCTCCTGCTTTTCTCTTCTTCCTCTCAAATCTGTGTTTCCTCTGCACAGCCATTCCTGCTGCTCTCTTCACCCTTTAGCAAAAGTAAATATTAAAGCTTATAGAAAACAGATCAAGGACTAAAATGGTCCTACCACATAGTGGTTGATTTGAGGGCTTATTTAGTGGACTTTAATGGTACATATTAATTAGTTAGACAATCAATTCGTTAAAAAATTACAAATTGTATTACAGTTATTGACATACACAGAAAATATATTGAAATAACAAACAAAAAGAAAAACATCATGCAAACATTACATATAAGACACTGTTTCAAAAACACAATGTGCTCATTTGCTAGTATTAGAGTCGGTTCACACTGGGGCGACACGACTCCTTACTACTTCGGGGGCGACTTGTGCATTACAATGCACCACGACTTCGGAGCGACTTGCATGGACTTCACATAATGGAAGTCTATGCAAGTTGCTCCGTGGTCGCCCCGAAGTAGTACAGGACCCTTTTTCTAAGTCGGAGCGACTTGTGTTGCTCCTATTAGAACGGTCCTGTAGCGGTCAATGGACCACGAGGGAGCGCAACTTGTCAGGCTGACAAGTCGCCTGACAAGTTGCGGCAATGTGAACCAGCTCTTACTCCTTCGTTGATCTGCCATAATGGCTAGAATTATGAACAATAGCCTGACATGTTTCGCTGTCGCTTCCTCAGGGGCATGTAAAGGAATTGTAGTAATAACTAGAGAATTACTCCAGAGACACACAAATAATTTTTAAATATTAAAGCTGTCAGCTGATCTTCCTTTACTGGCTCTGATTTTAGACACAGTGGTAAGAATAGAGAGCAATTGAGCATGTGCAGAGCAAGGTGAGACAGTGCATGACTGTTTTTAAGTTTTTTAAACAGTATAGGGACCTATTTTTAATGTTTTATATAGCTATACCCACAAAAGGGGCCAGCATGAAGTGATCGATTAGGACTTAGATTTTTGACTAAATTTCCACTTTAACTTGATGAATGGTGGGAATGTTCAATACTGTCATTACGTTTGTATATGCTTATCTACCATAAGCAAATAAAAAAATACCACAGTCCAGCATGGAACAAGGTGTGTGGCTCATATTGGAGATTACAGAATTGGTGGTGAAGTGGAACCTTCTTGGTGTCAGCACATTCAGGGTTGGTTCTTACCCACACATGCAGCTCACCCAAATGTGCTCTCTCTCTCTCTCTCTCTCTCTATATCTTTATCTCTCTATATATATATATATATATATATATAGAGAGAGAGAGAGAGATTACACCGATCTTAGATAAGAAGCAGGCAGCATATATACTACAAAGAATTGATTGTTTGAAAAAAAAATGTATATTTATAGACAGACATTGTTTGTGAAACTGCCATTTATGAATGCCATGCCATTAATGAACAGGCACCACTCTGCTAGTACTGTGTATTTGAACTGTTTATTGGGAAATTAATAATAATTCTGTTTTTCCAATGATCCTGGTACCTTTGTCAGTTTGTATCCAAGTCTTTTACCTTACTTTTTACTACAATTAAGCAATACAGCTTGGTTTTAGGACACACTCAAGCCTGTTGATTGGACAATAAAGTAGCAACAGCACATTGATAAGATTATACCTGAGCAAAAATTGGTGCCGTGACAGTATACTGTATGTGTGTGTAATTAGAAAATTCACATGAAAACTAGACTGTTAATACTGTAATAGACAAAGATCAATTTATTTCTATCAAGCTAAATTAATTTCCAAAAAATATTCACGTAAAAGTTTTCATATTCTCTATAAAAGTCTTACTTGTTAGATTGCTAAGTGATTTGAACTGTGTTCCTAACAACAAACCTAGCATTTTTATGAATATTCCGCATAAGCTACTAAGGCAAAGGAAAAAGCTGAAGCTATTCATAAAACAAAATTATCTAGAAAAATACTTCAGTGCATAAAAGTAAGCTTACGTTATAAAGATGTTTGTGTAATTTTTCCTTGGTGAACACAACTATGTAAAACTTAATTGCCGTGCCTAGTAGGTATGTTTAATTAAAATTCATTTAAATAGGAATCTCATCCACTTAGCACTAACCCGAATAACAGGCGGGTGAATGCTTACAATAATGTTTCAGCAAATAATGCTTTTACAATTTACTTACTTCTTGTGAATATTGACATTAGGGTTTGAAAAACATTTGTATTGAACTGCACGCTGATATGTAATTTGGAAAACCGCAGTATACTGTGTACATGCAAATGACACTGGCACATTCCTAAAGTGATTCCAAAGACTGAACGATTTTTAACTTCATGCAGTCTATGCATGAAGGTAAAATATCTTTAGCGAGCAGCTTGCTTTGGGGCATTTAGCGAAGAGGGAGGGGCCTAGAGCACTTGCGTGGGACCCGAGAAGAGGAGGATTGGGGCTGTTCTGTGAAAAACCTTTGCAGGTAAGTATAACATGTTTGTTATTTTTTAAAAAATCCTTTACAAACACTTTAAAGTTCAACTCCAACTTGCAGCCCCCTTCTTTGCAACCCCTTTCTCTTGGAGCATCTCCACATCCTTTAAAAAAATACCCACATACCTTTTTCTAGATTTTGTTCCAATCATGTGACATCATTGGTCCTCTTCTTACAGCAGAACTGATTAGGGGCAATGCTAGAGTCCTAAGAGACCCAGGGCACTCCTGGGCACTTAGACTTGTTGTAGAGGGTGTTGTAAGGGTTGAGGGGTTAAAGCAGAACATCAAGTGTGTTAGGATGCTTACCGTCCCCAATATCATCTCTTTTCTCTTCCTTAGACTTTAGTTATTAGTGATTGAGGATGAGCTTTGGGTTTGAGTGGATGGTGAGTTAGACCTAAGAGAAGCTTTGTAACCCCTCTCCTGTCTGGTTTAACATTAACCAAATATGACAGTTCCAAGAAATGCTGAAATACAAAACCCAGCTCTGGGGAACTGTGAGCTGTCCCCCGGTGTAAATCCTTAGTCAGTCAAGTAACTCTGTGATGTAGATCCAACAATTAAACAATGTTTTTTCTCCACATTCTTATAACTATGTAGCCCAAATATGATTATTAAGCAGCTATATCAATAAGATAAAGTGGAATAAAATGTCATCTACAGGCGGTACCCGGGTTAGAAACATCTGACTTACAAACGACTCCTGCTTACAAATGGAGAGAGACAACAGGAAGTGAGGAGAAATCTCCCCCTAGGAAGGGAAATTCACTCCTGTAAGAGTTCTCATGGGAAAAAGGTGTCTCCACTGAAGCTTTATCACTAATCCTTGTTTCCACAACAACCCAAAATAGTTAAAATCCAGATGTCATAGGAACAGAAAGTGAAGTCAAATCTTCTGAACAGGGGTACATACAGCAAAACAAATGGTACAGGGGTGTTAACCTTTCCCTAAAAATGTAAAAATTATTCTTTTGGCTGGGAGTAGTGGTAGAGATGGTAGCGTTAGATACCTAGTGGTAGAGAAGGTAGCGTTAGATACCTAGTGGTAGAGATAGATACCTAGTGGTAGAGATAGATACCTAGTGGTAGAGATGGTAGCGATAGATACCTAGTGGTAGAGATGGTAGAGATAGATACCTAGTGGTAGAGATGGTAGCGATAGATACCTAGTGGTAGAGATGGTAGAGATAGATACCTAGTGGTAGAGATGGTAGCGATAGATACCTAGTGGTAGAGATGGTAGCGATAGATACCTAGTGGTAGAAATAGATACCTCGTGGTAGAGATGGTAGAGATAGATACCTAGTGGTAGAGATGGTAGAGATAGATACCTAGTGGTAGAGATGGTAGAGATATATAAATAAAGTATACATTGGTGCTTCATTGAGTGATTGTGGTGAAAACTGGAGGAAGAAACTCTATACAGAAATATTACATTTGGCTAGTATTGTGTGTTCATTGTCTTTACTGGCTTTGCCAGTATAAAGCTATCTACACATCCTTCTGTAACAATCTACTCACTGTAATTTAGTTCACAATTTGTTGTTTTAGTGTTCATTTTTTTTTTCATGGAACAACTCTATAATGTAGAATTTATGGTGCTAACTAACATTTTCCTAAAGGCCACCACTGCTCCAAGAGCTCTGAAATGCTTCTGGTAAATATTAACTGCCAAGAATATTTTTAAAGTGGGAATAATGTAAATCGTTTTAGAGTTAATATTATTCATGTAAGAGCAGATTTTAGTGTGATTCACTAAGTTGTTTCTCCTCTGATTCTAGTTTCTGGAAAAAAAAAACCTTTCTGGAGAAGCACAGCCAGTGATAAAACAGAACTACGCACAATATAATTATATTATATCAAATTACATTTTTAAATAAACTAGAAATTACAAAAAAAAAAAAAACTAAATTTAGAAATAAACGGATGTTACTAAAAATGTATTTATATATCCAAGAATATAGAAAAAGTCCAGCTGTGACCATATTGTGTGACCTATAACACCTAACTGAGAACTCAGGTCAGTAGAGTAGCCTTGTGCTTTCATTTATTGTATCAGGTTCAAGCATTTAAGAAACAGAAAGGAAAAATAAATCAAAGTGTATCTAAAGGCAAAAGTTTTTTTTAGCTTTGGCTATAGAAGGAATGGGCTAGAACCCCTATCAAGTTTTTATTGCTGTATGTGTCCCCATTAAAAAGAATAATTCTCTTCATGGGGCCGATATATAAAGAATCTAGCCACTTACCCAGTAAAAGTACATAAATATTTGTTCTGTGCAAATGGTGTGGGGGGGGGGGGAGAAAAACAATGCAAATAAGCTATATTCTGTTTTGTTCCTATGTGAAATCATTGATTTAAAGTGGTTGTAAACCTCAGATATGAAATATGAACAAAGCATATCCCTCTATAGTGTGTACCAGTGGCAACCCCCCCCCTCCCAGACCACACCAGCGTGCTCACACACCATACGATGCCCCCCCCGTCGCCAGCTCACTCAATCTAGAGTGAAGTGGAGAGCAGGCAGTGACGGCTTCCCCCAGTGGCGGTGGCGCCGGAGGCTACCCGTGTCTCCTCCCTCCTCCTCCTCCTTGGCCAATAGCATAGCCTCTCCTTTCTGCCAATTGGGAAATGGGCCTCAGTACCCCCTTCCTGATTGGCTGGGACGAGGATCCGTGTGATAATATATAATATTCATTCGCTATTTTCACACAACTGGGTGGGCTCGGGGCACAGTGCTCTGCGCCCCGAGTCAATCCTTTTTTGAAGCCTATTAGAGCCTCTGGCTCTAATCACGTGCTTCAAAAAAAAAAAACCATTGGAATCCATGCGCCTGGCACCCTGCATGTAGATTAGGGGCCTGGACGCATGGATAGGGGTGTGTGGTGCCCCTGCGCCCCCAATGCACCAGCCACCACTGGTGTGTACTTGTCTTTTGTAACAGCATTAAGTGTCATTTCTGTCTGCTGCTTTGTTCCTCCGCTATCAGCAATAATCACTTCTGACAAGTTCTTGTGACACCAAGAGAAAAATGGTGACAGGGGAGAGAGCTCCAGCAGATTACCAGCCTCAGCTCCATTCCTGTGACCTGTGTGGAGGGGGTATGTCTCTTCCCTCAAATCAGCTCTCAAAGATCTCTTCACTCCTCACTTTCAGCTCTCTGCCCCTTCTTTTCTGAACTCTTAGATAAGCTTCTAAATTCAGCACTTTGAATGGATGTAGAAATGAGAAAACCACAGATAAGCAGGTAAAACTTATGTAGGAGGATTTGTTTCATTTCTGTGTATCACCTGAGGCCAGTCACTTCACTGGGTATATGTAAGGGTTTACAACCACTTTAAAATGGAAAATACTGCATCTGGCCACTAGATGGAGCTAGATTTTAATAGGACATTCCTATGCTACTTAGCTCCATCTAGTAGCAAAAGGCAGCATTTTCTGTTTCAAATCAATGACTTTACATTTGAACAGCACAGGATACAGTTTATTTACATTCGTTTTTTTTTGCCCTATTTAGTTCACACACTTTCACACAGGAAAATGTCATGGGAATTCTTTAAAAGTCGTGTTGTGTTGACAGAAAAGGGTTAATTTATAAAGAAAAATAAGGACATTTCAGGGGATTTACTTCATTATTATTTTCTCCAACTTCCTGTTGTGTCTATGGAAGAGGAAGTGAGTGTAATTTTGACAGATAGAAAAACAAAAATCTGGCAGGTGTTTTTCCTATTCCTTACACTAGTACTTACTACTAAAGAAAAAAAAATTATATTTGATGTACTTGAAATATAGGGAGCAGCTTTAAAAATATACAAATGTAAAAAATACCCAATGACAAAATCCAAACGTTTCTTGAACCAAACATTTCTAATTTTTGAAAGAAGTGTATACATAAAAGAATTACCTTTGCTGTCTTGCTCTATTATATTTTTTAAAAGACGGGAGCTTAATGAGGTTCATGGGAGTTCTAATCCATCTACAGTATAAGACAGATTGGACATGATGTTCTGTCATTTCTGGCAGTGTTTCCTAGGGCCTCAGTAGGGTGCATGATTTACCACTTAGAAAATCCCAGGGGAAGTGATTAGCTTATTTCCGTTAAAATGGTATGAGCACACCCTCCTTTTAAAGGCAGAGCAGGGGCGGACTAGGCCGGGGGAGGGAAAGTGGCAATTTCTCCCCAGGCCGCTCTGATTCTCTGTAAATGGGCCGCCGCGCTGGCAGCTCAGAACTGCGCATGCACAGTACCGGAGCTGTCCGAGTGCTACTGCTCAGGCGGCTCCGGCGGGGGGGGGGGGGGGGGTGTTACCAGAGTGGAGGAGCAGTGAAAGAATGCCTCTATCCCCCACTGCAGCTGCAAGCCGGCGATGTGTCCTCTGACAGGGATGTTAGCTGCGCCTGTCACAGGGCTGAGAGTGTTCTATTCTTACAGAGCATAGCCCTCTCCCCTCCTCTGCACAAAAGGAAGAACAGATCTGCTCTGCCTCCTCCCACCCCTCTCTCCCTGTGCCGGGAAACTTTAAAGTCGGCAGCCAACTACTAAACATAAAGCCGCTGACTGAGCCATGGAGGCTCCTGCTGGGACTTTGCGAGTTAATGAGCTGTGACCAGACTCTCCCCTCTTCTCCTTCTCTTTCTTCCCACTCTGCCTCTCCCAAATTCCTCTCCCTCAGCCTTATCATTTAACCACTTGCCTATTGGGCACTTTCACCCCCTTTCTGCCCAGCCCAATTTTCAGCGCTGTCCCACTTTGAATGAAAATTGCGCGGTCATGCAACACTGTGCCCCTATGACGATTTTATCTTTTTTTTGTCCAAACAAATAGAGCTTTCTGTTGGTGGTATTTGCTAAAAAAAATAAAAAAAGACCAAAAAAATGTTTTTAACCACTTGTCGACAAGATATACGGTGGCAGATCGGCAGGTTCCTGCGAAACGGCAGTCCACGGGAGCGATCGTGGGGGCCAACTCGCCAGTGGGGAAGCTGATCCACAGGGCCAGCAGCCACAATTGCCACTGGGCACCAGCGATCGCTCCCCATGAAGAGAGAATGGCAGTCTGCAGTTGTAACACAGCAGACCGTTGCTCTCTCTGGAATCAATACAGAGCTCCTGTGTTCCTCCTAGTTAGGATCACAGGTCTCTGTATGGATTTCACAAGCCCACCCCCCCCCCCACAGTCAAAAAAACACCCCCTAGGCTCACATTTAACACTTTGATTGCCCCCGGGTTATCCCCTTTCCTGCCAGTGTCATTATTAGAGTAATTAAGTTAAGTAACTACTGTAGTAATGTCACTAGTCCCCACAAATGTGTCAAAAATGTCAGTTAGGGGTCCGAACTGTCCGCCGCAATGTCGCAATCCCGCTAAAAATCGCTGATCGCCGCCATTACTAGTAAAAAAATAAATAAATAAATAAAAGTGACATAAATCTTTTCCCTAGTTTGTAGACACAATATTTTTTGCGCAAACCAATTAAAATACTCTTATTAGGTTTTTTTTTTACCAAAAATATGTAGCAGAATACAAATTAACCTAAAATGATGAAAAAATTTGATTTTTAAATAATTTTTTTTAGGAATGTTATATAGCAGAATGTGAAAAATATTGTTTTTTTTTTTATTCAGAATTATCGCTCTTTTTTTTATTTATAGCGCAAAAAAAAATGCACAGGTGATCAAATACCACCTAAAGAAAGCTCTATGTGTGGGAAAAAAAGGACATCAATTTTACTTGAGCACAGCATCGCACGACCGCGCAATTTTTAGTTAAAATAACGCAGTGCCGAATCACAAAAAATGGCCTGGTCATTAAGGGGGCAAATCTTCCAGTCCAGAAGTGGTTAAATGTTTTTCTAAGAAAGGGAGAGAGAACAGCGCTATGGATTATTCCAGAGAAGTTTGTTTGAGACAATAGGAAGCAGCCACCAACCAAACCCCTAAAAAATAGGGGTCAAGATTTATAGGAGATGGGGGGAGGTGGTTGGAATTGGCGCTACCTTCTAAAATGGGACTATGATGTGTCCAACTATAAATGAGTGCAAAGAATAAGTGCCAGTGCAAAGTGTATTTATCAATATAAAGCCGTGCGGATAAATTATGGCTGGGTAGGTTAAAAACCACAAAGTGCTGGTGAAAGATATTTATTATAAGGTGATAAATATAGTGATTAAAAATCAATAAATATTGGGTAAAAAAATACAAGCGTGTGCTAAATTCAAGTGAGCAAAGTGCTTGTGATAAAGAATCGAGTGCCTGCGTTCCAATTAGTCCACTAGGGGTCGCACTCACCCTTCAAAGGAAATACCAGCAATTAGCTATCAGCCAGAGGGGTCCTTAATAGACTCCCAGATGTATCTCCTGGAGGTCTTCACAAATGTGCGATCCTGAGGACACTTGTGTTTATTGGATCACACAGGAGATCGATCCCTAATCTAGAAATCGAACCCCCTGATGTAAACACAAGCACTAGTCTCTCATAGAAGTCTGATCAAGATGGGACCCGCATGTTTGTGAAGACCTCCAAGAGATACATCTGGGAGTCTATTAAGGACCCCTCTGGCTAATAGCTAATTGCTGGTATTTCCTTTGAAGGGTGAGTGCGACCCCTAGTGGACTAATTGGAACGCAGGCACTCGATTCTTTATCACAAGCACTTTGCTCACTTGATTTTAGCACACGCTTGTATTTTTTTACCCAATATTTATTGATTTTTAATCACTATATTTATCACCTTATAATAAATATCTTTCACCAGCACTTTGTGGTTTTTAACCTACCCAGCCATAATTTATCCGCACGGCTTTTTATTGATAAATACACTTTGCACTGGCACTTATTCTTTGCACTAATTTATATTAGGACACATCATAGTCCCATTTTAGAAGGTAGCGCCGATTCCAACCACCTCCCCCCATCTCCTATAAATGTTTTTCTAGGTGGCACTGATGTGGAGGCACTGACAAGCAGTACTGTTTGGCACTGATGCAATGATGGGCAGGCATCGATGGGCACTGAAAAGGCAGCACTGATTGGTGTCACTGATGGGCACAGACTGGAGTCACTGATGGGCACAGACTGGAGTCACTGATGGGCAAAGACTGGCATTACTTGATGGGCACTGCTGAAGCTGCACTGTAATGCTGGGCTCTGATTACCTGTACAGGTCTCCCCTGCGAGGATATGCCGCTGATCTAGCTCTTCACATTTACACGTGATCGGCTGTGATGGGATACAGCCAATCACATGTGTAATGAGCCACAACATCGGCTTTTTAATGAGATCGGGGTCATGCCATGTCATATTTGTCTTGCTTCAAAACATCAATACCTGTTATAAAACCAGGTGGGCATGGATGGTGAGCTGATTCGGTGGTTCAACGGGCCACTTGACTGAACTTGTCCCCAGGCCTAAGGCTGCCAGCCCTCCCCTGATGCAGAATACATGTATTGCTAGCTGATTCCATGCATACAGTTTGTCAATACTTTGTCAGGTAAATCACAATTTTTTTTCTGCAGGTCAAGAAAGAAGTACATTTTTATGCAAAGTAACAACTGCAGCATTATGCCATTCACACCAGCCGCATGCATTGGTGTAATGCTTGTTAGATTGCATCACATTCTTTACTTTTTTAATAGCTTTATTGAAATGGATCAAAATTACATCAAATTCATCTTTTTGCCCTGTTGCGACACAGTGTAGTGTATTGCAATATGTGACAAAACTTAAAAATGCCACATGCCCTGCATTTCTTGAGTGTGTAACCTGAACTGATAAGACATAAGGCAAATTGCTTTCAGTATGCATTGGGACTGCTTTGGGGAAGGCTGCCTAACATAACCCAGTGTATAGGATGTAAATGGGCCATAATGGGCACATAAAGCTTATAGTATCTAAAGCCACACATTTTCCTTTAGTTCTGGATAGAATGGTGAGGGAACCCCCTTTTCAGATATGTAATATTGTATGGGTCCCCGTTGGGGAGGGTCTCCCTCTCAATGTGCCCTGGTTACCATTGTCACAAAAAGAGATAAAATCCCCAAATTTGAGTTTACATTACAAAAGAAGTAGCAGAGCAATCTTCCAATGGGAACATTATTCTGGCGACAACTGTTTAACCACTTGCCGACCAGTCACGTTGACTGTACTGCGGCAAAGTGGTTAGTTATTGTCCAGCGACGTAGACCTACGTTGCTGGACTCCTCCCCTGGTGGGCGGCGCGTGCGCGCCGCCGGAGGCTCGCTCCCGCTGTATTCAGTCACAGCGGGAGTCGGGCCAGGGGAGGAGCGGCGGTGATCACTGCCGCTCTTCCCCGATCGTCGGGGAATCTAGTGTGGAGATCCGCCCGCTTGTGTAAACAAAGCGGGCGGATCTCCTAAGTGACAGACAGGGTCAGATTGCAGGGTTCAGCATAGCTGAACCTTCGATCTGTCCCTGTGTCACTCAGTCACCTCCCCCCACACACGTTAGTAAGCATCAGGCATACATTAACCCCTTGATCACCAATAGAAATTAACCCCTTCCCTGCCAGTGTCATTTTTACAGTAACAGTGCATATGTATAGCACTGATTACTGTAGTAATGTCACTGGTACCCCCAAAAGTGTCAAAAATGTCAGTCAAGGGTCCTATCTGTCCGCCACAATGTCGCACTCCCGCAAAAAAAAACGCAGATCGCCGCCATTACTCGTTAAAAAAAAAAAAAGACAGAAATCTTTCCCTTAATTAGTGAACGCAATAACTTTTGCGCAAACCAATCAAAATACGCTTATTATGATTTTTTTAACCAAAAATATGTAGCAGAAAACAATTTTGGCCTAAAATGTTAAAAAATTTTGATTTTTACATTTTTTTGGGGGGGAATTTCATATAAAAAAATGTGAAAAATATTGTTGTTTTTTCAAAATTGTCGCTCTTTTTTTGTTTATAACGCAAAAAGTAAAAATCGCACAGGTGATCAAATACCACCAAAAGAAAGCTCTGTTTGTGGGAAAAAAGGACGTAAATTTCGTTTGGGTACGGTGTTGCATGACCGCGCAATTGTCAGTTAAATTCGCACAGTGCCGAATCGCAAAAAGTGGCCTGGACGTAAGACAGCGAAAACCTCTGGTGGTAAAGTGGTTAAGAAGGATTTTCTTCTTATTTCCTGTTGTCTCTACAGGGAAGGAAGTGAGGGTAATTCTCCCTAGTTGGACATAGCAAAAAAAATCTGACATGTGATTTAACTATTCCTTACTCTAAACAAAACTGGAAAAAGTTGGCTTTAGATATTCTTTCACGGGCACACCTTTTGGAAGAATGTTCACTTATTTTATAAAATAAATTGCACATTTACTCCACTGTATTACTGAATAACTAATTTGTCCATCGTAATATGATAATCATAATTTTAAAATCAAATGAACAAAAACTGTAGACCACAACTGCTCACTGATTTATTGACTTAAAAATATACAGTGTTAAAAAAAAAGATAAACAATTATTTTAAGTGTAGAGAATAGTGTAATTGAAAGGGCTGGAAATCCAGTTTGCAATTTGGGTCACAAAGTAAGGTTCGATAAATTCCCTTGTCATTTTTAATGAATTAGAGTATGGAACTAAAGAGGATCTTCAGGCTGCATGGAAAAAAAAATCAGCAGCTACAAACACTGCAACTCCTCACTTTTAAACTTACCTGTCTAGAAATCCGGTGCTGTCCTCATCTGGACTGGTTCTTCAGTCTTTGGGTCCCCGGCCCAAGCATATTTACCGTGGTAAGCCAGATGTGACTCCTTGCGGCTTCACAATTATCTTTCCATTGCACATGCACAAGCCTTGCTATGCTTTGTAAATGGTCCTGCATCCTTCTGGGACCTGTGACATGTCTTATAAGGCCTGTGGGGAGGGGGGGGGGACTTCTGTTCGGATCGCCTATGTGATCCACATGGAAGTGGGAGCTGGTAATTGTCAAAATCTCAAAAAAAGTATCCAAATGTGATAGAGGAGGGAGGGAGGAAGCATAAAAGCTGAACTTTTTATTTTGGGTGAAGTTCCACTTTAAATACTGGTGCTGAATTAAAATTCAAGGAGGTTCCAGAAGAAGTCTATTAAGAGTAGAAGTGACTAGACTAGACCTCTGGAGGGGTAGAAAAGCCAGGTGTGCCTTTAGCAAACTTCCTACCCTGATAAGAACTGGTGGGGTAGGTCAGGTGGTTATAAAGGATTACTATTTAGCCTCAATCCTCTCCCAAATGAAGGCTTGGTTCACGCCAAAGGCCATGGGTACAACTGGAGACAGCCCAAATTGGGGGTGGAAACCTCCACCACTATCTGCTTGCTAGCTCTTATCGGCGATCAGATACTGATGGGATCTCTCCCACTATAAAAGCCACGCTATCTGCTTGGCGGATACTTCTGCAGCAGACCCCATCTGCCTCACCTACCACAGATATCCGTATGCCCTTGCTCAGCCTTCAACATATTATTCCCGACATAGCTCTGTCCCATTGGGTAGATAAAGGAAATAAAGATATTGACAACCTTTTGGTGGGACCTACCATTAAAACCTTTCGTTCCTTACAACTAGAGTATAACATAGCCCCGACAGACTATTTTACCTTTTTACGACTATACCTCTTTCTCCGGACCTCTAAAGACCTCACCACTACTCTACCATGAAAAGTAGCCCAGTTCCTTACGGTACCCAACTCTAAACTACGAGGTATTTTTGTATTTATATTGCACTTGGGAAAAAAAGACAACTTTATTAAAAATTCTCCAGTCCTGGCATGGGAAAGAGACATGGGGGGGGGGGGGGGCATGATACACGACCACTCAATGGCAAGCAGCTCTTAAATCTATTTATTTAGCATAACAAAAATCAATATGTGGGAAATGACCCAAAAATTGCTATTGAGGTGGTACCTTACCCCATCTAGACTATCGAAGTTTTATCCCCATACTTCCCCTCTTTGCTGCCGTGGATGTAGACATGTGGGCACCCTTTATCATATTATGTGGTCTTGCCCCATAATAGTCCCTCTATGGGAAGCAATATTTCAAGTTTGAGAAAGTATTTGCGGTGTCAATCTCCAGCTGTTTCCATGTTTTCCCTGGGGATAGACGCCTTACCAGCCATGGACAGAATTTCGGTGATCCACCTCTTTTTAGTGACAAAACTGGCTCTGCTTAGAAAATGGAAGAGCTCTCTGGCTCCTACCCTTCCTGAAGCCATTCAACTGACTCATACACATGCTGAATATGAATTGGCTTTTGCCTCCTCGGTGGGTGAATTCCCTAGGGTTAAAAACTTCTGGAACAGATGGTGCTCTTGGTATAAGGAGACGCATGCTCCCTAAATGAAAATGTAATTACCTGATGTGTTGTACTTCTTTTGTAGATGTGCTCCCTCCTCCCCCCTCTTCCCCCTCTCCCTGTATTCCTCCTTTCCTTTTGTCTACACTTCATATCTTCTTATGCTAATCCTTTCCTACCTTCTCTGATCTCCCACACTGTTCTTTGTTTTTCTTCCTATTTTCTTTCAATTCGCCCTCTGAGAAGATTTGGTTTTATGTCGATACAACCTCATGGGGGGCCTTCCCTACCCACTGGGCGTAGTGAGTTCCCGATGGGATACCTGAAGACTGCCCCCCCTCCTGTGTGCGGGAGTGGGGACAGTGGGGTGAGGCTCATTTATACGAATGTTTATGACATTGTTCTCATGCTATGCTTATATATTGCAAGTTTTAACTGTCTCAAAGATAGCTTCTCTTTCTATTTGAATTTACATGTCCATAATTTAGTGCTTGCTGCTTTAAAGCAACCATTTATTTGCTCTGAATGTTGTTCATGTTTTGGTATCATTGTTTTTCTTTTGACATTGTTTGTTACCTTTTTTGCAAAAATACTAATAAAAATCTATTGAAATAAAAAAGAAGTGACTAGACTAGAAGTGTATCAAACAATAAGTATTTCAATAGAGTTTCAGTAAGACATGTCAAGTGCCTCCTTACATGACGCGTTCCCATCAGAGTGCCTTCATATGTCTTAGTACCATGCAGACAGGGGTCAAGAGGCAAAGAAAACTATATGTTTCAATGGAGGAGGGTCCACTATCCCTCCTCTTGTGATGCTAGGTGCAGGGCACAGGTGACATCTTTGGTTGTTAGAATGTAGATGGTCCCAGCAACAGAGGACTGCAACGGAGCAGGGAACCACAAGGTACTGGCTGTCTCTCAGTCCAGATAGGACTGTCAATCAGTCCTTGTCTGGACCACGATCTGCCATTTAGTGATGGCTGGACTAGAGGCTGTACATGAACTCAGCCACTATTGTAGCTCCTATTAAATATTGTTGGTATGATGGCCATTATCAATTGGCTGGTATTTAAGCACATTGACAACTTTTGGATTACAGTGCCATCAACGCTGTATCTTGTTGGCCTAGGCCTAGGGCAGCTCTTTGCAGGGGGGCAGCAAAAAAGCTCCCCCCCACCAAAAAAACAGCCTGCTCCAGAACCAAAATAGTCCCAGCTGCCTTGCGCTACACTTTTAGCCAGCAGTGGTGTTGCTATGGGAGTGTGGGGCGTGCGGATTGAACCCAGGTGACATCTACCTATAGGGGTGACAACCATCCGCCAGGTCGCATGTCCTAACCACTGGTTGTGGTGTGTGTCACCAGTGCTGAGGGGGCCGTCCGCATGTTGACAGGACAGACTAGATGGAATATGCTTGGCCAGCGCCATCCATGTGATGATTATGACCAATCAGAATGCCTCTTCTGCAGAGAGTTACAGATGTAGATGATGCAGTGGGGTTTTCAAATCCTCTGACTTGTAAAGAGGCGTCCTGACAACGGAGGATCGCAGAACATTGGAACAGGGGGATTGGGGGGAAGGGGGGGGTGTCCAGTGAACTTACGCTTTAATGTAATACTGAGATCCAAAGACGGCAGAGGAGCGGAGAGCTGTGCTGTGTACACAGTGGACGATCCTTACTGCTCCCTATCTGGGACCCACTCCATCAGTCCTTCTCATCTGACATTGACACCGCTGACATGGATCTCAGGGGATTCCTATCTGGGTGACCCAAGATGTCTGTCCCCATAGAAGAAGAATGTAGGATGCCTGACTCAGGGATGTGCTGCTATATTACATGAGCTCTCCTCTGCCTACCAGGAATAATACCCTGTGATCAACCCCTCTCTCCTGGATCTTCCAGGATGTCATCCATCCTGTGGTGGTGACCTGTTGGGATGTTCCAAGGCTGGGAGTGATGGGAAAGTCCTGATCCCTCTCCCCTCCATCATTTTGTATAAGAATATAGGGAGGACTCAGCTCACCTGCAGCCTTCCCCACACCGACTATAGCTGTGACTATAGCCAGCTCTCTCTCATTTGACAGAAGAGAAAGGCAAGGGAATCCAACAATGACCGGGTGTGTACCTCCAAGAGATAAATCGGCCCCCGGAAAGGACGACCAGTCTCTGTGCGGGGCTGTTCACTAAAGTCCACTTCAGCAGTGGGTTGAAGAAGCCGGCCTGGAGAAAACCAGGTTAGTGTGTGACAGCTACTTACACTCCATACATCCCTCCATACATCTGTCACCCCATCCACCCTTCCCTCCTTCCATTCATCCATCCATCCATCCATCCCTCCTTCCATTCATTACTCCACCCATAACTCTGTCCATCCTTCCATTCATTCACCCCTACTTCCATCCATCCATCCATTAATCCCTCTATCCATCCATCCCTGCTTCCCTTTCTCCAACAATCTCCATAAAACTGACCCAACATAAAAAAATCAGATTGGACATTCTCCTTTATCTTTACCAAAACCATGTAATATAAGGACATAGCTAAACATACATTCACTCTGTATCAAATCAGGCAGGCTCTTGTTCTACACATTTGATAGTTACATAGTTACATAGTAGGTGAGTTTGAATAAAGACAACAGTCCATCCAGTTCAACCTGTGAAACTTGATGGTAGCTCAAAAGGAGATTGTACAATCAGATAGTATAGAATATGGCCAGCTTAAGGCTCACTATGCATGTTACAATAGGTGGAGCCTAAAGAGGAAGGGGTGTGATTTACAGATGGCAGGGTGGGTCTTAAATGGGAAGGGGCGTGACTTCCACAGGAAGGGGTGGTTATATTTAAATTTGGGGGTGCGCGAGTTTAAATTAGGCCTAGGGCAGCACAAAACCTAAATACACCACTGAGTGCCACCATCAGTATCAAATGTAAATGAAAGCCAACACAAAGTTAGTAATTATGCTCTTTTATTTTTTTTTAAATTTTATTTATTTATTCAAAAGAGACAATGAAAATATTCCAATACATCATTTCAAGTCCATTTTACATTATAAAGCATTCAACACAAAATTATTTCCAACATCATCTGTTACATTAAATTCAATCGAGGCTGTAGGACTTAATTGATACAATTAACTAAAGTCATCTGTACTCTCCATTGTCCCTAATATTTTCTAACGTTATTTAATAAAACAAGAAAAAAGAAAGATAAAAGAAAACAAAAAGGAGAAGAAAAAAAAAAAAAAAAAGGGATTATAAATCAAGAGTTTCTCCCTCTCTCTCCCCTCCCCCCTCAACTGTTATCCCATGAATACTTTAGCTCCTTATCCTTTATATCATCAATTCCTGTCTCTACATAGTACTCCCCTAAATTCGTAAGTCAGAATCCCTAAATAGGGTTAAACATATATGTCCTCTTCTCATTTTATATTCCCAAAGGTCTCTGTTTATAAGCTTCCTCTTTTTCTTCTCTTCTATTCATTTCACTTTCCCTTTTATATTTCCTTCAAAGGTACTCTATGAACTGCTCCCTTGAAGGAAGGAGATGTTCTTAGAAGTAATGTAAGGGGAGTTCCTCGGTCCACGGAGAATTCTCCTAAGTTTAGTAATCCCCTCACTGAGATCAACCTCCCCCAAATCCTATTTCTAAGTGTCTTCCCCTTCCCTTGGTGTTCCCTATTGTGTTTCCTTGTATTCCTAGTATCTGTGTAATCCTGTGTCATGTGATACTGTGTTTATTTAAGATTATCATTAGTGTTCCAAGGCTACCTACAGTTAAGTAGTCTCGTTAACCAATACCTTTAAAATGGTGCTACTATGTGTTTAGTTTAAGTATTGTGCCACAACAATAAATATATTTCCACTGAAAATGTGACGTGATTAACTGTGATATAAAATACATTAAAAAAAAAAAAAAAAATTTAGTTATGGGGAGGAGGACAAACCCTCCCCTCCACTTGTGCCAATTAAATCCACCCGTGACCCATCCACACCCCTTGTGTAAAAAAGGAGGAAAAAAGAAAAAAAAAAAAAACACCCCTCCTCCATTTGGGGGAGTGTCCATTGATGCTCCTATTGTATTCTCCGTGCTATCTTGGTATTTTCTAAATGTTTCTCCCTATGAGTCTGGTATCCTCCCTTACCCCTATTTGTTTTCTACTAACTAAGGGGAAGTGTAATGAGTTCTCCCTTCATCTGAAACTATAAACTGATTCCATAATGTCCATGTTTTAGTGTATAATTCGTGTTGGCCTCGTGTTGATAGAATCAGGTCTTCATATTTATTCATTTCTTCTACTTTGTTTATCCACATGTTAATAGTCGGCGAGTTAGTTTCTCGCCAGCACAGGGGTATGCACGCCTTAGCCGCATCCAATAGATGGCGAATGATAGAATGTTTATATTGCCTATCCGGCATATCCGGAGCGTGAAAAAGAAAGAAAACAGGTTCGTCCGGTATTATATGTTCTGTAAATTTCTGGGAAATCTCTCGCACCTGTTTCCAAAAGTTATCAAGTTTAGAACATTCCCAGAAAATATGTAATAAAGTCCCCTTTTCTTCTTGACAGCGCCAGCATCTATCTGAATTGTTCGGTGAAAATATATGTAAGCGTGTTGGTGTGTAATACCATCTAGATAACAATTTATAGTTTGTCTCCTGTACCCGTGTACAGATGGAGGATTTAAATGTAAATTGTAAAATATGTTGTAATTGTCTTAATGAAAACTTATAATTTAATTCTTTCTCCCAATTATCTATATAAGATGGTCTATAGTCTGATGTTGGCGTGACTATTAGGGAGTAAACCTTTGATATTACATGGGATATCGTTCCTGTTTGTGTACACATCTTCTCATAGGTGGTTAGTGGCCTATCAAATTCCCGTGGGGTACGCTGTGATTGTAAAAAGTGATGGAGTTGGAATGCTTTCCAATGATCTAATCCATACCCCTCTTCAGGGGAGGTCAATATATCCACCGACACCCAAGAGCCTGATCTCAAAAAGTGGGATGCCTGATAGATCCCCCTGTCTCTTAATCTACAGAAAGTTTTCTCCTGATATCCCGGGGCAAACTGTGGATTCCCTAAAACAGGCATTAATGGTGAATGCCTTGTCGAGAGAGCTGGGTTTTGAAAAATTTTTGAACATATCCGGATCGTTGTACCTACAGTCGGGTGTCGTGTCATATCTCGTGGTAATGAGCCAAAGCACCATGGTGCTCTATTCAGCGGTATATCACATTGCGCCTGTTCTACACTAGGCCATAGTTTAATCTCCTTATGACGGTTCCAGTCTATAAGTCTGCCTAAGTGAACTGCGTGGTAATATCTTAATATATCTGGAACCGCTAATCCACCATAGTTTTTAGGAAGATAAAGTAACTGCTTCTTAAGTCGCGGTCTCCGTTGGGCCCAAATAAATTTTGAAAGTACTACCTGCACCTGTCGGAAATAACTTGATGGAATCGAAATAGGTAAAGCCTGAAGGAGATATAGGAATTTCGGTAAGATGTTCATTTTAATTATATTACTGCGACCAAACCAGGAACTAAGTCCTGTACGCCATCTCTGTAATTGGTCTCTTATTTTATTCAATAGTGGTGGAAAATTCATCTTAAATATCTGAGAAGGCACAGGTGGTAATAAGGTCCCCAAATATTTCAGGGCCGAGTCTGTCCATTTTAAATTAAAATTTGTATACAGTTGTGCCTTCAGAGATTGTGAAATTCCTACTCCCATTGCTTCAGACTTACTCAGATTGATCTTTAAATTAGACACTATACCATATAGACTAAATTCCTGTAGTAAGTTTGGTAGAGAAATCAGAGGGTTGGTAAGATTAAATAACATGTCGTCTGCATATGCGGATACTTTCTGTTGAGTGCCTGCCAGTTTTATGCCACTGATATCGGGGTTATTTCTAACAGTGCACAAAAAGGGCTCCAAAGTGAGAGCAAATAATAGGGGTGATAATGGACACCCCTGTCGTGTGCCATTTGAAATACCAAAGCTCTCAGATAGAACCCCGTTTACTTTAATTCGGGCCGAAGGGGCTGAATATAACTGTAGTATCCATTCTCTCATCCTTTCTCCCACTCCTACATACCCCAATACCGCGGACATAAAGTTCCAGTTGACCCGATCAAATGCTTTTTCCGCGTCCGTCCCAACAAATATACATGCTTGTTTAGAGTTATACGCTACATGCAGAAGATTTAAAGCCTTTACAGTGTTATCCCGTGCCTCTCGGGTGGGTACAAAGCCCACCTGGTCTAGATGTATCAAAGTAGGTAAGTGAGGTTGGAGTCTATTAGCGAGGATTTTTGAAAATAATTTCAGATCTACATTTAATAATGAAATAGGCCTGTAGCTAGGGCATTTTGTAGGGTCCTTCCCTTCCTTTGGCAGAACTGTTATGTGTGCTCTTAACGTATCTCTATGAAACGGGGTATCTGTGTGTGATTTATTAAACATATCTATCATTTGTTGGCCGAGAATTTGAAAAAAGGTCTTATAGTACTGTATTGGCATCCCGTCCGGCCCTGGTGCCTTTCCTGTTTTTGTGTTTTTAATTGCTGTTTGTAATTCCATCAGGGAGATAGTGGTAGATAATTCTTCCCTCACCTCCTCTCTTAATCTTAACATACCTGATTTAGAAATGTAATTAATCACTACTTCCGGATCAATGGACTGCGGAGACAAATTATAGAGTGACAGATAATATTTTCGGAAGTCCCGTGCTATATCTTCAGGTCGTTCAGCTTTCTGCCCTGCTTGTGATATAATCTTAGGAATATAGGTTCTCGTTTGTGTGTCACGTAAGGTTCTAGCCAACACTTTCCCACACTTGTCCCCTGTTTCATACATCACCCTACGGGTTCTCTGTAGTGCTGCTTTGGCTTTATATTGTAGTATATCCACTATCTGTTTGCGTATTGTAGTAAGCTCTCTCGTCAATTCTGCTGTAGGTGCATGTTTGTGTCGTGATTCTAAATCATGTAAAGTCTGTAGGAGTTCGTTCATCTGCTGTATACGTTGTCTCTTCAATCTAGCTCCATGTTTGATAAATACCCCCCTAATTACTGCCTTGTGAGCTTCCCATATCACCCCCGGACTTAATTCTTCATCTGAGTTAGTTTGAAAATAATGTGTGATTTCCTTCTCCACTTCGCTAATCACCGTCTTATCTTGTAGGAGGCTCAAGTTCAATGACCATGTCTGTGATCTGATTAGGGGTGTATCTGATAATGTGTATATTAGTGTAAATGGTGCGTGGTCGGACCACGTAATAGAACCGATTGTTACAGACTGTACAGATTGTAGTTGTGCATGCGGGACTAAAAAATAATCAATCCGCGAGTATGATGCGTGTGGAGGGGAGTAGAAGGTATAATCCTTTTCTCCAGGATGTAGTAGACGCCATACGTCGATCAGCTGTTTTTTGTGTAATTGTGTCGCCACTCGCTTTCGGATTCTGGTGGGTAAAGAAGTAGTTCCTGCTGATGTGTCTTCAGATGGAATTAGGGCCATATTAAGATCCCCTCCAAGAATAAGCTGACCCTCCTGAAATTCCTGAAGCTGGTTCAAACATTTTACTAGGAATACATCCTGCTGAGTATTTGGTGTGTATACTGAGGCTAACGTTACTCTGATACTCCCAATATTTCCTTTCAAAAAAAGGAATCTACCTTCTGGGTCGGCACAGACCTGTGAGCACGTCCATGGCACCTTTCCTGAGATCATTATTGTCACTCCTTTGGTTTTACCATTCACACAGGTAGAATGGTACACCAAGGGGAAAAATTTATTTTTTAGTAATGGTGTTCTTACTTCCTTAAAATGTGTTTCCTGTATATAGGCTATATCTATATGTGCATTCTTTAATTCAGAGATTAACATCCGCCTTTTCTCCGGTATGTTCAATCCCTTGACGTTTAGTGAGCATATTTTAATAGTATTCATGTTATGAATAGGCGGTAAGTAACCAGGGGAGAGAGAGAGAAGAAGAAGAGAAAAAAAAAAAAAAAAAAGAAAAAGCAAAAAAAAAAAAAAAATTGGGCAAATATGGCGTCTAGTGGTCCTCGACCCAAAAAAAACCTAGACGCGTGCCCTAATAGGGTGAAGATTGGGAGACGCCGGTGAGGACTCTCCAGGCTCCCTCCCCTAACCCAACCCACTACCCCCAATCAGGGGTCTTTTATTGAAAAACATTTTATTATATATATACCTGCATTTTTTAGGTGTCATATTTCCAAAAACAAAAAGGGAAGAAGGGGAGAAGAAAAGAGAAAAAAAAAAAAAAAGGGGGGGGGGGGGGAGGAGAAAACTAAAAACCAAAATACTCAAAGACCCTCACACCATTGTTCCATTACTACCATTACTATGTGACGTTATTTACTATCAACTTCACAGAGTGATGAAGGTATCCCCCTCAAAACCCCTAGGGGTATCCCTATTACGTGCTTTCACCTTCGCCTCTTTCGAGGCATTGGCTCTTGCATACGTTCTATGCTACTAGCCTCCTGACTCAGGTGGCATCCAGAGGAAGGGGAAGGACCCTAAAAAAAAAAAAAAAAAAAGGAAAAAAAAAGGGGGGGGGAGGGGGTTGTGACGGGCTACACTCCCCTTATCATTCCCCCCTTCCTCCTCCCCATCTAGCTACCTTGAGATCTGGGGTCCCCCTCTCCAAAAAAAAAAAAGAAAAATTCTAATCATGTATAATCATGTGTAATATTCCTCTCTGATCTATTTCTCTTTATTTATTTAAGATAGATCTACTGTATCATAAATTCCTTAAAAATAAGAGGTTCGCTATCTTCACCTAAATACCCTCCCCTCTTCATCACCCCTCATCACCCTGTGAGGTACCATATTTTTTAATTAACATATATGCAAATTCCAGACAAAAAAAAAAAAAGGGGAGGGGGGGATGACGCCATAAAGAGCGCAATTCCCTACTGAAGATTTGGAGTATTAACCCTTCCTTCATTCCCCTCTCTCTCCACATCCCAAAAAAAAAAAAAAAAATTCCCCATTCAGAATAAGCTATATTTATGAGCTCCTCTTTCTCATCCCTCTCATCCCTCTCCTAATGTCCTCATGAAGTGAGTAGGGAGAGGACTAAGAGAGAACCAGGGGGGGGGGCTCATAACCCCTCCCCCCATCTCCCCCCCATTCCCTCCAATCCCCCTCCTCTCACCCAAGAGGTCATCCCCCCCCCCTCAGAAAGGTGAAAACCATTATTTACATATTAACATATATGGATGGGATGAAAGCTTCTCTCTTAGAGTACCTTGTATACCAGAGCCATATCTGTCCTCATAGTCTATAGATAGTCTGTAGATAAGAGAGAAATATCTTAGACTGACGGGAGGTAAGAGAGTGGGCTGGCTAGTGGGGGAAGCCCCCCCCCAACGATCCTACCCCACCAACCCCCTCCCCTCCTCCCCTCCGGTAGTCAATATATATACCATCTTCTCGTTTCTCCTTGATTTCCATCCATTTCTGCATTTTATATTATTCTAGTCAGAGTCTTCAGGGGGTCTCTTTTTCCACATGTGCTCCCATATCGCTTACAGCAGAACTAAATGAGCTGATTGTAGCATTTGCTAGTCCCCCAGTCAAAAAAAAAAAAAAAAAGGGGGGGATACCCAAAGTAATAGTCAATTATATGTTTTTTATAACTCACACGGTCCCTCCCCTCGATTGATGTCACGCTCCCTCTGCTGTCCTTGGGATTGAGGGACAGGTCTACCACGGTATGCTTCAACTGTCCCCCTGTTTCCAGGTCGCGGTAGAGTAATCAGCCAATCCGGGATCTGAATTGGGGTGGCTCCTAGAAAGGAAAAGAAGGCAGGCAGCTCTGTTGGATTTCGGAGTGTAAATGTGGTAGTGTTCTTTCGAAAAAAAACTGCTAATGGGTATCCCCATCGGTATGTACAGCCTGCTTGACGGGCGATATCTAACGCTGGTCGGAGAAGTGCTCTGCGTTGTAGCGTGGCTTTGGAAAGATCTGGTTGGGACATGGCGGGGTGAGGACGCACTCGACATGAGCTCTTGTCTGCTCCCTCCCCGATCCGACCGGCTCCAGCCTTTCAGTAAATCAGCAATCCATCAGTAGCAAACACCTGCCAAAGATGAGAGAGACTCTGCTGTCTTAGCAGCCGGCCGCGCACTCCAACGCCTGCCCGCCCGCCTACTCCTGCTGACTCACCATACGGCAGCAGTGTGTATTGAGAGCCGGGACCGCCGCGATCGCAGGAGGTAGCTGGAAAAAAAAAAAAACCCCGCAGCCAGGAGGATCAGCTGGGCGAGGTACCGTGAGACGCTGAGATGAAACGAGTAGCCGGCGTCCGGCAGCATAAGCAGAGGGAGCGTGACCCCTAGGAGTCCGGAGAGGCAACAAACAAAAGTCAGCTCGGAGAGAGACAGAGAGCAGGGGATCCATCTGTGGCCGGGGGTACGGAAGGTGAGAGGGGCTGGTTCCCCATACCCTCATTGGGTGATACAAAAAAAAAAGTTACCACTTGCATTCCTGGATGTTGTTAAAAGGACAGATTTCATGACTGCAGGTTGTGTGATATTTCAAGTGAAACATTGAGATATTTAAACACTCTTTTTTAACACACCGAGAAATTCCGTAAGGAGAGAAGGGAGGAAGGAGGAAGGGAAGGGGAGAAGGAAAAGGGGGATACATATGTGAGCCCGGCATGTCCCCAGGGAGAAGGCGCGGAACAAGCAGGATACGTTCCTCAGCCCGCACGTCCGGGAAACAAAGGGGAGAGATAGTACAATATCTCAAGCCGCAGACACATACAGCGGCTACAGACCTGACATCCGAGATGGCGGGGAGTAGAGCACAGATGCAAGAGGCAGAGGAGAAGCTTAGCAGCCCAGTTACACAGGCAAGTGCGGCATCTCTATCCGAGACGGTGGACCCGACTGCCCCAGACACAGCAAGTATGCAACAGCAGGTGACGACCCCCCGTAGCCCAGAGCTCTCTACTCCTCTACAGATGGACCCAGAGATCCGGGCATTGCTTAGAGCACTCCCAACACGTACAGAGATAGAGACATTAGTGCTCAGAATAGAGGAGGCCCACCGCAGAGACTATCAGGCAATAAAAAATGAAATGCAGACAGTCTCAGATAGGTTGCAGGTGGGGGAACAGGCTGTTAAGGTACTAGAAGCACGGGTGGTATCCCTGGAAAATACCCATAAGGAATCTGCAGATACAACCATCTCCATACAGCTACATATAGAGGAATTGGAGGACAGGAGCCGTCGGAACAATCTACGGCTCCGTGGTATCCCGGAGACTACAGGCAAAGAAGACCTGCGAGAGATAGTAGCAGCCATATTTCAAAAAGTTCTAGGCTCGGAACCTTTGGAAGCAGTAGAGCTAGACAGAGTTCACAGAGCGCCGGGACCAAGATCCACCAACCCGGAAAGACCAAGAGACGTGGTGTGCAGAGTGCACCACTATCTCCAAAAAGAAGTTATCCTGCGTAAGGCATGGGACATGAGAGCAGTGGATTTTGATGGAGCATCAATTATGCTCTTTTAATGTAGGAAAAGAACAATGAGCCCACACAACGTTTCAAGGGGACACATGACCTCTTTATCAGTACCTGTGTGCCCTTGAAACATCACAATAGCTGATTGCTGTTTTTATACAATAAAAAAGCAAAATTATTATTGAAGTGCTGGCTTTACTATCTTGAAGCACACACCAAAACTGATGTGCATATGGACTGCTATTAGCATGGCAGGGAGCATGTATGCTTGCAATCTTCTTCCTGCCCATATATCTGGAGCGACTAGCTAGTACTCTTCAAAAAAGATTGCTAAAAGAAAATGAAATTCTGCTGATTACAGCATGAATACCTTGGAGATAGCAGGATCAAGGTATGTTTTTTTATTATTTGTTCATCAGAAGCTTGTATAACAAATCTGTTGAAGCCACAGGAGTTTTCCATTTTTAGAGCTGGAATTTTCAAACTTGAGAATTAATGAAATTCTAAAATGTAACATATCTCTAAGTCTGTCATCCACATAGCCAATTTATTATGTAAAATACATAAAGAAGAAATGAAAAACTAAATGGCACATGGAACACACAGCAAAGTTATAAGTCAATATTTTAAAAATAAAATAAATTCACTCCCCCAGCTAATTAGTTTTACCAGTCTGGTAGCCGTGTCAGGCACCAATGGTTTTCTGAATATTTTATTGGATTGCTTGTACATTTGCAGAAAATTGCAATTATAGTAAATAAACAATATACTTTCTTTTTTAAGATATTTAAAATTATGTAAATGTCAAACCTATGTTTCTGTTCTGTGCTCTACATCAATGTTCCTTCGTCTAACTTTTAATTAGATAGAGTGCATGCTCAGAATAGGTAAATACTGGCTATATTATCCACCCAACCAGAGCCATTGGGTATTGCTACACTTTTTAATTAATTTTTCAGCTACATTTTTCCCATAAGGGAGGAATAGCACAGTCACTGTATACAGGGGATCTACAGCACGTCTGAATTATTCGAATTTCCTGTGACTATAATAGGGATGTGTATCTTTATTGCATGTTGGAATGTATAGGGAAATCATTTATGACTTTTTTTCCTGCTTGTTTTAATTTAAGCCACATGTAAAATAACAGACTTGCATTTGTCATTTTATTTTTTATATTTTTAAAAAAGGGTCATATTTCACTATTTCATCATTTAACCACTTCTGGACCGGAAGATTTTCCTGCTTAATGACCAGGCCCTATTTTACGATTCGGCACTGCGTTGATCTAAAGGACAATTGCTCGGTCGTGTGATGCTGTACCCAAATAAAATTTACAACTTTTTTTTTTTTCCCACAATAGAGCTTTCTTTTGGTGGTATTTGATCACCTGTGGGATTTTTATTTTTTCCGTTATAAACAAAAAAAGAGCGAAAATTAAAAAAATAAAATAAAAACGATTTTTTCACATTCTGCTATATAACATTCCCCAAAAAAAAAAAAATCAAAGTTTTTCAACATTTTAGGCAAATTTGTTTTCTGCTACATATTTTTGGTAAAAAAAATTGCAATAAGCGTATTTTGATTGGTTTGCGCAAAAGTTATTGCGTCTACTAATTACGGGAAAGATTTATGTCATTGTTATTGTTTTTTTTTTTTACTAGTAATGGCAGGGATCTGCGATTTTTTGCGGGACTACTACATTGCGGCGGACAGATCGGACCCCTAACTGACATTTTTTGACACTTTGGGGGTACCAGTGACATTACTACAGTAATCAGTGCTAAAAATATGCACTGCTACTGTAATAATGACACTGGCAGGGAAGGGGTTAACAGTATGGGTGATCAAGGGGTTAAATGTGAGCCTAGGGAAGTGATTCTAACTGTGGGGGGGTTGGGCTTTTGAAATGATCACAGAGAAATGTGATCCTATATAGCAGAATCACATGGTCTCTATGATCACTGCAGGCAGAGGGACGGGCGGCTGTGTTTACATCAGCTGACCGTCCTTCTCCCTCAGCGGGAAGAGATCGGCGGTGTCAGGTGGCAATCGGAGCCGCCTGACACACGCACAGGCTTCCCCGCTGACGAGCGGGGACGGGAGTGGGCCGCCGCCAGCACGCACTTGCCCCCTAGCCTTCTGAGAGCGAGCGACGTAGAGCTACGTCGGTTTGCACAGGAGTCATAAGGGGGTTAAAGGAGTTGTAAAGGCAGCAGGTTTTTTTATCTTAATACATTCAATGCATTAAGATAAAAAACCTTCTGTGTGTAGCAGCCTCCGCAGCACCCCCCTAATACTTACCTAAACTCCATCTCTGTCCAGCGATGTCCACAAGTCCCGCTGCCATCCGGGACTCTCACTCTTGATTGGCTGAGTCATAGCCGTGGCACCATTGGCTCCCGGGGCTGTCAATCAAAGTCAGTTAGTCAATTAGGAGAGAGAGTGGGTGGGGACACACTGCAACTCCGTATCTGAATAGTTATAGCTCAGCTCGGGTGCCCCCATAGCAAGCTGCTTGCTGTGGGGACACTTGACAGGAGGGAGGGGCTAGGAGCAGCAAAAAGGGACCCAAAAGAAGGAGGATCCAGGCTGCTCTGTGCAAAACAAACTGCACGGGGCAGGTAAATATAACATGTTTGTAATTGTTTTTTTTTTGTTTTTTTAAATGACTTTACAATCACTTTAACTGAACTGATCAATTTGATGACTATATTTTCCTATTGATTTAAAGTAGAACTAAAGTAGGAAAAAATTACTGCAATGCAGTATATCACTTGAAGTGAGAATTCCACATGTAATAGGACAAAAAGAGCACCAAATCAACATTTTGAGAGTCCAAAATCTGTTATCATTCAACTGATGACAGCAAAAAGAACAAAGAGAAGACAATGCGTTTTGGGGTCCAAAACCTTCAGCAGGACTTATGTGAAGTAGCAGAATTTAAATGGACATAAAAATGTTCCTAAGGAGGGACCCTTATCATGTTGCTGTGAAACCACAACTAGGACCTCTTCTATAATAAAGAACTTTATTAAAAAATAAATGTATAAGAATGAAAGTAGTTGTAAAGTACATTAGTATCAGAAACATTTTTGAAAATATAATAATATACATTTCATTAATGCTCACTTATATTTAAAAAAAATGTTTCTTACAATGTTTATCCTATGAGAGCATAGAGTACTGTTTTGTAGTCACGGTGTAATCTCAACTACTGCATATGGATACCATGGTTCTTTTCCCTGGGAAGGATGGTCCTTTTGCTTGTTGTATAGTTGCCCACCGATAATGAAATATTTGGGCATTTTTCAGATATTATTTTTTTTTTTTGTCCTGTTATTACATCATGCTATATTTTTACTATGTTCTGACAGTGCTTTGGCCTCCCTTATAAAAAAAAAAAATTGAAAGTAAAAAAAGATTTAGGCGTTTTTGGCTTCAGATGTTTTTTTCTATAGCCAATAAACTCCTCAGCATGTTATCCTGTGTGTCCATGCACACATAGTCTGTTATCAGCAGTTTTTGGCAGGAGTGTTTTCTGGCTGGAGAAAAAACCCAAAACTAGTGGGTTTTAAGAGGAGTTTTTAGCTGTAAAAACGCTCTAACTCTGATAAAAACTTAAAAACGTCAAAAAATGCTGAAAAGCGTGGCTATTCTTTGAGCCATAATTTTTGTGGGAGTATTGTTTTGCTAAAAAAAAAAAAAGCTAATAAATGTTACAGCTGAAAAACTCTACTGCAAAAATGCTGAAAAACTCCATCTACAGCAGGGGTGTCAAACTTAATTTAATCGTGGGCCGCATCAGGATTATGGTTGCCCTCAAAGGGCCGGTTATATCTATAGGATTAAATGTCCAACGCACCCCACGCCCCCTTACATGAGATGTCAAGAACCCCCCCACCATCAGAAGTCAAGAGTCACCCACCCTTCCTTACATCACAATGCACACCCATACCTTATGCTGCTGCCAGGAAAAAGATGCGGGTGGATCTAGGAAGAAGTGCAGGGTCTGGGGAACCAGAGGAGGGATGGAGTCAGCTTCCAGAGTCTGCTGAGACCAGGGGAGACAAAGACAAGGTGGCGTTGCGGCTGCACAGAGAGTTGCAGGATCTGTAGGAGGAGTTCTGCCCTCCTCTCTGCTGTGATTGTTGAGAAAAGGGGGGGGGGGCAAAGATGAGCCTTTCTGCAGCTGCACAGTGGAATGCAGGATCTGGCAAAGGAGTTCTGTCCTCTCTGCTGCCGGCTACAGAGACAAGGTGGGGCAGAGACAGGGGGGGGGGTTGCCGCAGCTGCAGGAGAGGTGTGAGGGCCACATGAAATGGCCTGGAGGGCCGCATTTGGCCCGTGGGCCTTGTGTTTGACACCTGTGATCTACAGCTACCTACGTCACCGCGCACGGGAAGCTAGTGGGTAAGCGCACCCGCCCCCACTCGGCAGCAAGGAAGCCGATGCACGGGTCAGACGGCTCCAATTGCGGCCTGACACCCACGATTGTTCCCCGCTGAGAGTGAAGAACGGTCAGCTGTTGTTCTCGCTGGAATGATCATATAGCCCATGTGATCCTTCTATATAGGATTCATTATAGAAGCCACAAACCGCCCCCCCCCCCCACAGTTAGAATCACTCCCCTAGGCTCACATTTAACCCCTTGATCACCCACAGGGTTAACCCCTTCCCTGCCAATGGCATTATTACAGTAACAGTGCATATTTTTAGCACGGATTAATGTAGTAATGTCACTGGTACCCCCAAAATTGTAAAAAATGTCAGTTAGGGGTTCGATCTGTAGCATTCCCACAAAAAATCGCAGCCATTACTAGTAAAAAAAAAAACAATAAAATTAACATAATCTTTCCAGTAGTTAGTAGACGCAAAAACTTTTACGCAAACTAATCAAAATACGCTTATTGAGATTTTTTTTTTTACCAAAAATATGTAGCAGAAAACAAATTGGCCTAAAATGTAAAAAAAAATTTTGATTTTGAATTTTTTTTTTCGAGAATGTCATATAGCAGAATGTAAAAAAAAATATATTTTTTTTTCAAAATTGTCTCTCTTTTTTTGTTTATAGCGCAAAAAATAAAAATCGCACAGGTGATCAAATACCACCAAAAGAAAGCTCTATTTGTGGGAAAAAAAGGACATCAATTTTTATTGAGTACAGTGTTGCACGACCTTGCAATTGTACGTTAAAATAATGCAGTGCCAAATCGCAATATAGGGCCTGGTCGGGAAGGGGGCAAATCCTCTTAAAGTGGTTAAACAGTTGTCACTGGAACACATATCCCAGTTGGAAGATTTTCCCTCTGGTTCCTGCTCTGGTGATAACTCAAAGTTATAGGTTTCATCTCACAGTGGTTACCAGGGCAAAATCATAGGGTGAATCTCCTTAATGGAAACACAGGAAGCAATAAAAACCTAACCCCAAACATATCCAAAACTAACCAAACATCTTTTGTCTTTAGACATCCTTTAAAAGAAAGAACTTGCTTGGGATTTGAATATAGTTTGCCAATCCATAGTGCCACCATTTCATAAATATATGAATGTCCATAGCCTGGCCACAGTTCTACTTTAAAGCCAAATTCTTTTGTTCATTGTGTTCCATCAATAAATGTGTAAAATCAAGTATAAAAATATCCTCTGTATACAACTGCCACTCAGGACCGTGGTGACAAATTTTACAGTGATGATGTTAAATAACCGTAGAACAGCTTAGCCGATCAATTTGAAGGAAGCAGATGGCACTAATAAATTTCTGCAGAATTTAAGGTGTAAACTTCTAATGATGCTTATAAAAAGCATTCCATAAAAGAGACTCAAATGGTTTACAAGTGTATTGCCATCTCACTGTAAGGATGAGTGACTTTCATCAATCAAATGAAAAAAGTGCTGTAGTAAATTATGGCTGGAAGATCCGTACAATAAAGTATGTTCTTCTAATGATCATACCTGTCTCATCTTCCCTGTTATTATAATGGCCTATGAAAGTACTTGAGAATGGCTCATTAGAAGACGGTCCTTCCATTAATGCATATTCATGCTGAACATCAACTTCAGAGTGATGCAGGGATAAATACAATTAAAGTGTGCATAAAATGGAGACAGACCCATAAAACACACTGTTTGCCTCAGTTGTTAATTATGAAAGTATTTAATCTTTTTAATGAATAGTGTGCTGTCTGCAATGCATTTAGTTCTGCTTTGCTGAATGCTAAATGTCTGCTTACTATAGCAAAATGTTATTTCTGACCTTTGTAAGCAAAGGTGGCCATTAACAGACAGGAATAATGGTTAGTTATGTGGAGATCAAACTTTCAGATACGTTTTTACGTGATAAAACAGCTATTTTCACAGTCACCTGCACACATAAATGGGAAGCTTGGAAGAGGATAACAATATATATATATATATATATATATATATATATATATATATATATATTTCTTTTACACATACATATGCAGTACATACAAGTATGCATGCATATACCACACTGTGAAAAAGTCTTAGGCATCTTTGATCCCTGTTTTAGGTCTTCTGCCTTAATATATCAACAAAAAAGAACGTATAATAGAGTTCCAAACATTTCATCATTCCATTTGTAGAAATAAAATAAAACTATAAGATACTTGAATGTCAAAAAAGTATATCTCAAACCAATTATTTTTCTTTTAATTTTTGATAGAGAAGCAAATGGTTAAAAAGTAACTCCACTTTTGTTAAGAAAAAACAGTCTCCTCTGGGTGGTCTGCGGTATGTACATTGCAAGGATTTTAACAAACTTTGTTGCAGATTCCTACCTTTTGTTATTCAGTAGAAATTCCTGTGTATTTGTCTATGCCCATGTGCCAAGTGAGTCTAATGGTAGTGGTTTCATAATTGTCAACGATGATGGGAGGATGGTTACAGAGGACACTGGGAAGGCAACCGTGCTTAATGCTTTCTTCTCCTCAGTCTTTACACAAGAAAAGGAGGGGGCCATGACCATGACTGTATGGTTAGTATTACTTCACTGGACTTGCCGTTATGGCTAACAGAGGGTGAAGTCAGGGAAAGACTGTATAAAATTAACACAAGTAAATCACCAGGCCCGGATGGCGTATATCCGAGAGTACTCAAGGAACTCAGTAAGGTTATATCTAGACCACTGTTCCTGATCTTTGCTGATAGTATTTTTACAGGAACTGGAGGAAAGCTAACATGATGCCGATATTCAAAAAAGGGCAGAGGCATATCCCGGAAAATTATAGGCCGGTCAGCCTGACATCAATAGTATGTAAAGGGATGATAAGGGAATATATCCAAGAGTTTGCTAAAGAGAACAACATCATCAGCAGTAATCAGCTCGGGTTTACAAAAGGGCGTTCTTGTCAAACCAATCTGTTAACATTCTTCTAGGAAGTGAGCTGTGAGCTAGATAGGGGGAGACCAGTGGATGTGGTGTACCTGGATTTTGCTAGGGCGTTTCATACAGTTCCCCACAAGCGCTTAATTTATAAAATAAGGTCTGCAGGCATCGACCACAAGGTTTGCTCTTGGATACGGAACTGGTTAAAGGGGCGTGTCTAAAGGGTGGTAATAGATAACGCATACTCAGACTGGTCTGGGGTGGTAAGTGGGGTCCCCCAAGGATCAGTCCTGGGACCAATTTTGTTCAAAGGACAGGATCATTAGCTCAATCTCAGTTTTTGCAGATGACACAAAATTAAGCAGGGCAATAACTTCACATCGTGAGGCAGAAATCTTACAGAGTGGCCTGAACAAAATAACAGAGTGGGCAACTACAT
This sequence comes from Pelophylax lessonae, assembly GCF_965119305.1. Lineage (NCBI taxonomy): Eukaryota > Metazoa > Chordata > Amphibia > Anura > Ranidae > Pelophylax > Pelophylax lessonae. Next base: position 67,482,009 of record NC_138777.1, read on the forward strand.
GGCAAATGAGGTTTAATGTGGGGAAGTGAAAGGTATTGCACTTTGGGACTAAAAATATAAAAGCACAATACACTTTATGGGGGAACCTTTGGGGGAATCAAAAATGGAGAAAGATCTGGGAGTCTTAGTAGAAGATAGACTTAGCAATAGCATGCAATGTCAAGCTGCAGCTGCCAAAGCCGGCAGAATATTAGCATGCATAAGGAAGGGGATGTATTCCAGAGATAAAACTATAATCCTACCACTTTATAAAACACTGGTCCAACCGCATCTGCAGTACTCTGCCCAGTTCTGGTCGCCAGTCCTCAGAAGGGATGTGAGAGAGTGAGAGTCCAGAGAAGGGCAACTAAACTAATTAGGGGATTGGAAGACCTTAATTATTAATTATGATTTATTCTCCCTGGAGAAGAGACGCCTGATAGGGGACATGATAGCGATTTACAAATACCTCAACGGTGATCTCAACATAGAGAAAAAACTATTCAGTCACAAAGAATGCATGAGGACACGAGGACATACAATGCAATTAGAGGAGAAGCATTTTAACCTCAGGCTACGCAGGGGGTTCTTTACAGTAAGGGCCATATGACTGTGGAATTCTCTACTACAAATGGTAGTAACTGCGGGGAGTATGGCTACTTTTAAAAGACTCTTGGACGTACATCTCAAAGATCAAAACATTCAGGGGTATGTGAAATGATTACGGCCACACACACCTACACAGGTTGAACTGGATGGACTATTGTCTTTATTCAGTCTCAACTACTATGTAACTATGTAACTATGTAACCATCTGCTGCACCTGCAGGGCTCTAATGAGGAAAATTGCAGTGTCTACATCCCTTTAGACATGATTTCTTATTGACAGTATCTCACCAAAAATTACATTTTTGTGGCAGGGGATGCCCAATATCTGATTTGTATCATATGTGGTATTGCTGCAATCGTCCGGAGCAGGAGAATTTATTTTGGGTTGTTATTTGGTGGTCGGTTATGGTAGTAACAAGAAATAAACAGCTAAATTTAAAAAATATATATTTTTTTTAATATTTTGGTTTTCCTATAATAATAATAATAATAATAAAATCAGTCAATATCCATTGGCATTTTACACCAAATGGAAGCCCAATTTGTCCTGAAAAAAACAAGTTATAATCCATGTGGGTGGTAATAAAGGCTCAGATCTGGGACCAACCTTGTTCAATTTATTCATAAATAGCATTGAGGAAGGGGTCATTAGCGCAATCTCAGTTTTGCAGATGACACAAAATTGAGCAGGGCAATAACTTCACATTGTGAGGTTAAAATCTTACAGAAAGACTTGAACAAAATAACAGAGTGGGCAAATACATGGCAAATGAGGTTTAATGTGGATAAGGGCAAGGTATTGCACTTAGGGACTAATAACATAAAAGCAGAATACACGCTAGGGGGGGAACCTCTGGGGGTATCAAAAATGGCGAAAGGTCTGGGTGTCTTAGTAGAAAATAGACTTAGCAATAGCATGCAATGTCAAGCTGCAGCTGCCTTGGCATGCATAAGAAAGGGGATATATTCCAGAGATAAAACTATAATCCTGTCACTTTATAAAAGACTGGTCCGGCCACATCTGGAATATTCTGTCCAGTTCTGGTCGCCGGTACTCAGAAGAGATGTGATGGAGCTGGAGAGAGTACAGAGAAGGGCAACTAAACGTATTAGGGGAATAGAGGACCTTAATTACGAAGAGCGTTTAGAAGCACTTGATTTATTCTCCCTGGAGAAGAGACGCCTGAGAGGGGACATGATAGCAATTTACAAATACCTCAACGATGATCTGAGCATAGAAAAAATACTATTCAGTCGCAAGGAATGCATGAGAACACGAGGCCATACAATGCGTTTAGAGGAGAAGCGATTTAACCTCAGGTTACGCAGGGGTAAGGGCTACAAGACTGTGGAATTCTCTACCACAAATGGTAGTAACTGCAGGGAGTATGGCTAAGTTTAAAAGACTCTTGGACGTACATTTCAAGGATCAAAACATTCAGGGTTATGAGAAATGATTCACACCTACACAGGTTGAACTGGATGGACTATTGTCTTTATTCAACCTCAACTACTATGTAACTATGTAACTATGTATGGTTTTACTAACACATGTCAAAATTGCTCTTAGCCATTAGGATTTGTTTTACCCTTATGTGTGAAGGGGGTAACCTTATTTGATGAAGTGAAATAGCCGTGTAGTGGAAATAAAACTGGGAAAAGGGCAACCATTCTCAAAGGTCTAGTTTACACTTACGATTGAGAGGTAGCAAAAATAGGTGGTTAAGCCACATTTTTACAGTCCAACAACTGTCCCCCTGTTAAGCTGTAAAGACAGTGGGTCGGGGGTATACACATGCCACAGCCATGATGCTTTGCATCACGTTGATCCAAAATGAATCCTCCCTGTTGTGTTCAGTAGACAGTAACGCTGCCAATCATTACTTATTCAAGCGAATGGAACAGTATTGCCCTTGAAAAATCCCATTCTGCTGTAAAAAAAAATGGCGTTCATGAGGAGGCAGCATTTCCCCCTGAATGACTGGCCTGTCAGCCACCACCTTGATGGATCACATTTTTTGCAAGTGTAAACAAGCACAAAAGTTAAGGTCGGGGTAGATGTTAAAACTTCAAATCAAAAGTGAGAAAAGCAATAAAGCAGAGGGACAGAAGGTGGGTATTTTGCATTGGCAAGATCTTTCTCAAGCACAAATCATCAAGCTAAAAACAGTTCACCACAATCCTGATAAAGTGTCACATATAAGAATTTATAAATGTATTAATAATTGAATATTTTATTTATGAATTTATTTTTGTGAATAACCCTCAGTGCCAAGAAACTCAACAAATAGAGAGGGTGCAGCAACAAAGTGAGATATCCCTGACTTAGGCAGCAAGGGAGTAAATTCAAGTTGAATATATCAATATAATTGGATCAATATAAGTTGAATTTTAGTGATCCTGATGCTGATAAGAGTTACTATTGTATATTAATCTCACAGCGCTGTCGCTTTAAATTATCTTTTATATCTATTTAGACTAAACATCAATACATTTCAAATCGGTCGAAAAGAAAATTTTAGATTTTTTTTATATTTTAATGCGGCAGCCGAGTAACAAAGCATCTGATTGTTATTTATACACATTGATCTTGTTTGTATTAATAATACATTTATTGAAAATATGCAAGGTGGTCTAATTAATAAAAATAGTATCTTACTTTGAACATTTTACTATGTACAATACTGTGCAGAAGTTTTAGCCAGCTGACAAAAAAGAATGTCAAGTACTAATGCTTTTAAATATTTGTAGCACTGTCCCCATAGGGCTTGCTGTATGATGACTTGTTGGGCCTCCTCTGAATACCAGCAAACTGTCACTTAGGGTACAGTTCACACATTCATTCTTACTCCCAATGGCTCGTTACTCAATAAACAGTCCAGGGGGTGTTGGTTTTTTAGTATTTATTGTGGAACTTGGATGGGAGAAGGGAATAGTGGGATACTCCAACTGGAACTATGTACATTGGATAAGGACAACTCTCACTTGGCCTCACCAGGTTGCTTGTGGAAGCAGTCACACTGCTTAATCCATACTGCCACATGTATGGAAAGGGTTAAGTCTCCTTGCTCTCTCTCTCTCTAGCAATTGACTTGGTGATCTACATTCTCTTCAGGATACTCTCTAGCATCCCCCTTACTGACAGCCGTCCACTAACTCTTCTAGCTGCAGGGGTGCCCCCCCTCAGGTCAGGCCCCTTGACACAGATCTGTACTCACTATCCTGCAGAATCAGATCCTCCAGTGTCTCCCTTCTCAGTCAGCTCCACAAGACCTCCGGGTTCAGTTCTTCTCTAGCTCTTTAGGCCCTCAGGTCGACTACCTGAGGCCACATGGCACCTCTACAGAGGAGGAGGCAGCAGCCCCCTCCGTCCAGGACTCCGCTATCCAGAGGAAAGACCCCAAACACATGTGCTCCTGGCATTTATACAGTATCCCAGCATGCACCTAGACACTTTCCTCTGTCAAATCCCCAGGGCTGTATTAAACGCCTGTGCAATCATTCGTCAGGTTTACTTCCACTGTCCAATATGCCTCTCTTTTGGACCATTGTGAAACAATCTGCAGACAGACTGAGTTGCACCTGAGCACATTGAGCAGACCTCACTAGCGCTCTGGTAGGCAGAGGATTCAAAAAGTATATTCTCTCTCTAGCACCTACCTAGGAGGGTGCTACATATTTATATTTTACTGGTTTCTCTTAATCAATTTTACACTTGTGAACGAACAATGTAAAAATCTTCATCAAATGATTAGAGTGACTCCTTAAATCACCTTTGGCTTAAAAAAAACAGCATTATATCAAAATGGTACTAAACTCTAATAATACACACAGTCATTGATTTCAACAAAATGTTTACAGTTCAAATTCAAATGGAATTTGATGTAAAATTCAGGTCGAACTTCAATTTGAATTTCGGAAATTCGAACAAATTTCCTTTTGTTATTCGGAAAATTTGGTAAGATTCATTTGTACTTTAATTCCGGGATTCAGATATATCTCTGAAAAATGAAAAATTTATCTGATTATGTATTCAGAATGAATTGAACTACACATGTCTAATTTAGATTTCTGCTGTTCATCAGGAACCTTTGAACTGGTCCTTATATTACTTTTCTACTCTAATCACAGCGCTGTCCCAGAATCCTGTAATTTTTACTATTATACAAAGAAATGTGTAGTATATTCATATCAAAAAAATAATTAATCAAGTATGACCTTTGGAAAATGATGTGTCACATCAAAAAATACTTTTACAATCCAAATAATAAATGTCCATGTGTAAAGTGATCCTCATGCATCAGAAAAGTGTACAGTGCTTCAAAGAATTCTTCTTATGGTGCTCTTTATGCAAAGTACTTCAGTGCAGTTCATACAGTATGTGCATATATAAAAAGTTCCTCTGTGCAGCTTGTAAACTTTCCGTGCCTCCTCACCATTTATAACATATAACACCATTTATTTAAAAAGATTTGTTTAAAACAGGACTATCTACTGGCGTCATATCCGGCCAAGGAAACGCCCCGCCGCGGCTGCGTTTTCTGGTCTTGTAGCCATTTTTATATCTTGCACAAGTGATTGAAAATATGTGTTTTTAAACAAATCTTTTTTTAATAAATAGTTTTATACTATGCGGGCTCCCATTATGTTCCCCTGTATTAAGATTGAGGGAATACACAGTGATGTGAGCTGGAGGAGTGGAGGAGCTGCCTGATTTCTGCAGAGACCCAGGAGGGTAATTACCACAAGCATATGGAGACTTGTAACTGAAAAACACAGTGTCAAAAAGATCTGGCGAGTGTTATAATACACATAATAGAGGAGAAGGCACGGAACTTTACAAGCTGCACAGAGGCACTTTTTATACACCTGTTTTTATACGCACATGAACTTTAATGGCATCCCAGTGTTCGTTTGTAGGGTTCAATATTGAGTTTGCTCACCCTTTGCATCTATAACAGCTTCAACTCTTCTGAGAAAGCTGTCCACAAGGTTTAGGAGTGTGTCTATGGGAATGTTTGGCCATTCTTCCAGAAGCGCATTTGTGAGGTAAGGCACTGATGTTTATCCCAAAGGTGTTCTGTCTGATTGAGGTCAGGACTCTGTGCAGGTCAGTCAAGATCATCCACCCCAAACTCACACATCTATGTCTTTATGAACCTTGCTTTGTGCACTGGTGTGCAGTCATTTTGGAACAGAAAGAACAAACCTCAAACTGTTCCCATAAAGTCCTGGTATGCTGACACCTTAAGAGTTCCCTTCACTGGAACTAAGGGACCAAGCCCAACCCCTGAAAAACAACCCCACAGCATAATCCCCCCCCCCCCCTCCACCAAATGATTTTGACCATTGCACAAAGCAAGGCGCATAAAGACATGGATGAGCAAGTTTGGGATGGAGGAACTTGACTGGCTTGCAGAGTCCTGACCGCAACCCGATAGAATACCTTTGGGATAAAGTAGAGCGCAGACGGGGAGCCAGGGCTTTTCTCCAACATCAGTGCCAGTAATATAGTGTATATACACATATGAACTACACTGGAGCACTTTGCATAAGGAGCACCATAGGAAGAATTATTTGAAGCACTTTAATATATATTGTTTGATGTACATTTTTTTTGATGCATAAAGATCACTTTATATATGGACATTTATTATTTGGTTTAGGTAAAAGTATTATTGTTTGATATCATACAACATACACTGCCTGGCCAAAATAAAAGTTGCCACCTGGAATTAACTAAACAACTAACTAAACTAAGCATGCAGTAGTGATCCTATTGGATAGTTACTGCATGTGCACAAAGAATCAGGTCAGCTGACTACCTGAATATACTGAATGACCAGGTTATTCCATCAATGGATTTTTTCTTAACTGATGGCGCGGGCATATTTCAAGATGACAACGCCAGGAATCATCAGGCTCAAATTGTGAAAGAGTGGTTCAGGGAGCATGAGACATCATTTTCACATATGGGTTGGCTACCACAGAGTCCAGAACCCCATTGAGAATCTTTGGGATGTGCTGGAGAAGGCTTTGCCCAGTGGTCCGACTCTCCTATCTTTATAATATCTCCTAATTAATGCAACACTGGACAGAAATAAATCTTGTGACATTGCAGAAGCTTATAGAAACAATGCCACAGTGAATGCGTGCCGTACTTAAAGCCAACCAAATATTAGAGTGTGTGACCATTTGTTTTTGTCAGGCAGTGTATTTACACTCACTTGTACAAGATATAAAAATTGCTATAAGACCAGGAAACGCCGCTGCAGCGTGCGTTCCACTGGCCGGATATGACGTCACTGGATAGTCCTGTTTTAAGCAAATCTTTTTAAAAAATGGAATTATACTATGTGGGCTCCTCTTCTGTTCCCTTGGATGAGGATCAAGGACAAGGAGTAAATACACAGCGATGTGAGCTGGAGGAGCTGTCTGACACCTGCAGAGACCCGGGAGGGTAATATCCACAAGCATATGGAGACTTAGTAGCTGAAAAGCACAACATCAAAAAAGATCTGGTGACTCACGTTCGGCAAAAGTCCGGGACACGGACCCGGACTTTTTTTTTAAGTTCGGCCGAACCCGCCGAACACGAACATCCAGGTGTCCGCTCAACTCTACTGGTGAGTGTTATAATACACAGAATGCTGGAGGAGGCACCAGTTTACAAGCTGCACAAAGGCACTTCTCATTTATTTTTTTCTGTTTTTTTTTTTTTTTATATATTTCTTTATTAACTTCCAGAAAAATATATACCTGTATAATACACAACCATATCATTAAAAAACAGACATAGCAAATATGCTTTAAGTATTACACTAACCTACTCCTTTTTTTTTAACCCCCCCCCCCTCTTTTCTTTTTTAATTTAATTTCTATCTTCCTTCCTCTTATTCCTCCTCCCTCCTTCTCCCTCATCCTCCCACCAGTTCAGTGTATCTCCTTTTTTTTCAAATCCTATCCAACTTTCCCACATATTTATATATTTTCAGTCTCATCTTCTCCATTACATCGTAGGTATTTTAAATTTCTTATTTTTTCCACTTTTTAATCCATCCATTCTCCTACTGTATGGGACAGAGGCACTTCTTATGAATGCACATATAAACTGCACTGGAGCACTTTGCATGAGAATATATATTGTTTGATGTACATTTTTTGATGCATGAAGATCACTTTACATATGGACATTATTTGGACATTATTTGGATTGAAAAAGTATTATTGTTTGATGTTACACATCTGGGAGCTGCTGATTACGGGTTCCCCTGGGTTACCATTAACAACAACATGACAGATTGACGTTTTCTCAAGTGTTTTAGCTCAGTCAGGAAACAGTCCAGTAGCTTTGGTTTTTGTGTTTTTATTTGGAACTTGGATAGGAGAAGGGAATGAGTGGGATACTCCAACTTTATACAACTATACACAATTTGCTGGGACGACTTGAAAATGCTGAGTAATGCTGAGTAACGCTAGTCACGGCTAGGCCACTGCTTCACTTTGTCACAAACAGTGACGTAGTATTGAGTAAACTTCCTGAGGTAATCTGTACTTTATTACTGAACAACTTCAGGGCCCTTCCTTTGTTCTCAGTCTTCAGGGTCAACTACACGGCACCCCCTTTACTAATAAACTTCCTGTGTGAGCTAGCTCCTTGATCCCCTAACTTCCCTGGAGTGGTCCCCTCTCTTAGGCAGACCCTTAGGCAGAACTCCTGGTACTCACAATACTGTTTTTCCCAACAGTCTCTGCTAGCAGCTCCACTTGTCAGCTCTCTGGATCCTCTGCAGCTCAGCTCCTCACACCTGGTTCACTAGGCTGACCGCCTGAACCACCTTCCTCACACCTGCAGGAGGACAGATAGCCATCCACCTCCTCCTGGGACGCTGCTTCCCGCCAAAGACGCCCTGTCACATGCTCCCTCTGGATTTATTGCCAATCCCAGGATCCATTGGAGCAATGCCCACCCACTGAGACATCCATAAACCCTGTTGTGCTACTGGCTAGGTTTCCTCCACTGTCCAACAAGCTCCCTCATTGGATACCAGTGGGGACACTCCCTTAGACCCAGTAAATCACACCTGGAAACATGTGACAGGCAAAACTAACAGATCAAGCTCCCCTGATAAGAAGTAGGAGCAAAAAGATGCTTTTGCCTAGCACCTGTCTAGGAGGGTGCTACACATCATTTACTGAAGGTCATACTTGATAAATTATTTTTTATATGAGTCTACTACACGTTTCTTTGTTATAATTTTAAAACTGACAGGATTCTGGGGCAGGGCAATAATTAGAGTAGAAAAGTGTTACTATTGACAGCAAAAATGTTGTATGCAATCCATTGCACACCTTGCTGTTGCTCACAGTTGATGTGGAGTGCTAGAGTTAATTATTGGATGGTATTAGACAATCATTCAAAAAATTACTCTTTTCCAGCACACCTTGGTATAAGGATAGTCTTGCTCTTTATTTCCATAAAGCTATGAGTATCACGAGGCATCACATGTGACCACAAGACGTGACCCTTGGAACTCATTTAGAAGATTCTTTTCTCACATCTCAAGTACAAATTTTGTAATCACATAACATATATATTATGAATTATCTTGCCTCTACTGAGTTTGTAGAAAAGAAAAAGACTTCTGATAAAAATGTCCAATCAATAACCTTTTCATTCACAGCTAACATCCTGGTGATTCCATTAATTATTTAGTCTTGCATTCCTATACCATCTTTCTTATTTTTAAGTACTTCAAGTAGTGTCAGAGTTTGAAAATGTTCTATAATGGAGGTCCTCTATATACAAGTATCCTAAAAAGTAAATGGATTTATTTGCAAGCAATACCCCATGCACCTGTCCTGTGTATACAACACACTCTATTGTAAGCATTTGCATATAATTGACCTACAACAGTTATTACGGTAAGAAAATAACATGCAATTTTAAAAAAATGATAGACAGGTCAAAACAAGCCAATCATATCAGGCATACAGAAGTCAGTTTTTGTCATTTTATTTTTGTCTTTAGGCATTGGTATACAACACCTGGCATCCATCATAAATTATGCAGTTTAATCGTAATGTGAATGAATGAACCACAGGGAAGTTTCTCTAGGTATTCTCCTTTTGGTTGCCTGTTTCTAGTTCATAACATTCACGCCTAACCCACAGAGCTATTAACTAAAACATATGATACTGTATGAATATCTATTTTTAACCAAATTCATAATTAAAAATTTGTACCTGTGGGATAAAACAGATTTTAGCTCAAAAAGTTATAATTATTATTATTTTGTTCTTGTTTATTTTATTTAAAAGAAAAAAAAGGAGTAGGTATAAAAAGCCAGCAATGGCTCAACAACTCACTTGGCATCTAATTTTAGTTTCAATTCCCCTGTGGAGTTTCGTGACTATTAGCTCAGAAATTACATGCCATAGTGGAAGATCTTAGTTAGTAAAAAAATATATATTTTTCTCAGAAACCAAAGTATAATTACAGACATTCTTAGAAAAAGATGTAAAACAAGAAAATGAAAACAACTTTATCTCATTGTAAGGACTTTTTTTACACAGGCGCCAAAACTGTATGTTTTTAGGCATTCAGTCGTTGTTTTTTTACTAAAATTATATATTGTAATCAGTGCAATTAAATAAACCCAAATATCTGATCATAAATAATAATTGTCTTTTTACTGATCTGCTTTCAGTGGGTCTGTACAAACAGGAGCATTAAATTAATATCAGCACATTATCACTGCATTTAGATCAGTTAAAAAAAAAACATTTGAAATCAATTTTAAAATAAAAATACTAATTAGTGTTTACAAATCTGGTTTGTCTTGGTTGTATTTGCTACTTTTTTAAAGCCATGACTGGTTAACTGTAGATGAGAGCTGACCTAAACTGGATCAATTTAAAGTACTCTCTACTTTTACAGATTAAAAGGAACATTGCAAAAGTTTGTCCTTCAGTTCCATCACCTTTTCTTTTTTCTTTTAGATTGATACCACCATCATGGAGCTTTTTTTGTCCACTCCACCGAATTTTACAAAGGTTATTTACTTCAATGTCCTCATTTCCTCTGTCATACATTGAGGACACTTATAGCAATTAATTCCCAAATCCATCAATTATTTTCTGGGGGGAAAAGAGTGGAGACAATTTTAAATTTATGTCAGGCTTTTATTTATTTGTAAGAAGAAAAACAGCACGTCAGCTGTACAGTTGGCATGCTGGTTTTGGTCTTCCTAATTGGTTTTACATAGTACAACAGTTGAGCCATGCATCCACCATTACTAGGGTTTGAATACATTTTATTCTTTTATTTTTGTCTGTGACTCCTTTAGTGCAATATTTCCTAACTTCCTGACCCTGTGATGCCTGTAAAAGAAATATAAGATGTGTTTTCTTTTTTTGTCTGTATACCTATTGGATAGATTTCCCATCACTTGCTCTCTTGACCAGACACATGCAAAGTTAGGTGCCTCTGTTATACATAACCAAACAATTCCCTGGCAGCCTATCCATCAACAGGGTCAACATTTGTATCAGTAAACCTCACTTAATGGTAAAATTAAGCTTTATGTAAAGGCAGAACTTTGCTTTTTGTTTTGGACAAAGCAGGGAAGGGTTAGTCTCTCAGTCAATGGTTTTCATTTGCTGTCCATGTCCCTCATTGGAGGGATTCACGCTATTATTTGTTCTGATGACCATCGTCATCAAAACAAAAAGTGATGAAAAATCTAAAATTTTAGTCACCAGAGAAAGAACTGAGGGTAAATCTTCCAGAATGGATGACGTTCCATTGACAAAGAAGGGCATTCCCCTTATTTTTCTGAGATTTTTTCCCATTTCATGTTTTGTCTTCAGAATGGGAAGTAAAAGGAAATCTACCCAGCAGGACGTGGACAGCAAAAAGCACCTACATTTAAACCATGTCCTAGTCTATCCAAAATGTAAAAAAAAAAAGTTTTATTATGCATAAGCTCCAATCCTTCTTTAGGCCTCATGCACACAGGGAGTCTGAAAAAAACAAGCTGCAAAGCTTGTCCTGAGGTCAGTAAAAATTGGCGTCAAAAACACTCTTTTAGCAACGTTTTGCTTTGGCCTCAATGCACGTTTAGCCACATCAGCGCTTTTTTTTTTCCACTCCCAAATTACCCACAATTCCAAATAAATTATGTTAAATAGCATGTGTCAGTGCCATTTTGGTTGGAGAAAAAGAGAGAAGGGCATTTGAGAGTAGCTGTGAGTTTTTTGGAGTTTCGTGGAGTTTTTTGGGGTTTTTGATTATGGATCCTGTCGTTCAGAAAATAGATGAGGCAATCCTATTGATTGTCTTGCGGAGGCTGCGGAGAAGGAAACAGTTGGAGAAGGAGAGAAGCACCAGTCGTCGTCAGTTCTGGATGCATCCAATTGTATCCCAGCAACTCTCCTTGGGTTACTTTAACAACATGTAGGAGAGTAGTCTATAGTAGGCTACCTATAGTGCTTGCTAAAGTTGATTTAAATAATGTTCAGTAAATGTTGATCATAAATAATCCTCTAGTTATATATAGTGATATACACAAAAATCATACATAAAATTCAATAAAGGTGACTGTAGTGAAAATATCATATATGGATATACAAAAATAATTCATATATAAAAGTCCATTAAGGTGAATGTAGTGAAAGTATCATAAAAAAGTTCAATAAGGTTCCCAAAATGTTAAAATCCAAAGTAAATGGTGAGTCTCTTGTGCAAACAATGCTTATTCACAAACAATAGGTGCACATGCTCAGCGTGATGATTTCTCAGTTCGCTCTGTCATTATCGGTGCAGCTTCTATTTCCACCGTGATAAATGATAAGAGTGGGTCACTTACCAAAAGGTGTGGGTCATGTATGCCTTATGGCATCAAGACCAGCCAGGCTTAAATAGCCTTCCAGGCTATGATAAGGGTCTCCTCGTGGCTTGCTTTGGGTAGATAGGTTGGCGGGCTCCCCCTCTCTCTCCTCTCACCTCAGGCCAAAATAGGAAGGAAGACAAGAAAGCTCCGGATAGTGTAGTATTTTTAGGATATAAATTTTATTCCCCAATCATGGGTAAAAAGCATACTGGCAGTAATACAAAATAGTATAAAGTATCCAGCCAAATAAAATTGTTTTCCAATTAAAAAAGGGGCCACTTTGGGCCGCTAGTGATCGTGTGTGTCAGCGCAAACTGAATACAGGGTGGCGAGCGGGAGAACTTCCGGCTTGCGCTCCACCTGCGTCACACAATGGGCAAAAATGTCAGTCTCTCAATGTGCAAAACTGATAGAGACATACCCCAAGCGACTTCCAGCTGTAATCGCAGCAAAAGGTGGCGCTACAAAATATTAACTTAAGGGGGCTGAATAATTTTGCATGCCCAATTGTTCCGTTTTTTTATTTGTTAACAAAGTTTGAAATATCCAATAAATTTCGTTTCACTTCATGATTGTGTCCCACTTGTTGTTGTTTCTTCACAAAAAATTGCAGTTTTATATCTTTATGTTTGAAGCCTGAAATGTGGTAAAAGGTCGCAAAGTTCAAGGGGGCTGAATACTTTCGCAAGGCACTGTATAGCCACATCTGGTGTTTTTACAGCTATAACACAGGTTGGTTTGCGCAAAAGTTATTGCGTTTACTAACTACGGAAAATATTTATGTCTTTTTTATTTTACTAGTAATGGTGGCGATCTGTGATTGGTTTTGCGGGACTGCAACATTGCGGCGGACAGATCGGACCCCTAACTGACATTTTTGACACCTTTGGGGGTACCAGTGACGTTACTACAGTAATCAGTGCTATAAATATGCACTGTTACTGTCAAAATGACACTGGCAGGGAAGGGGTTAACTGTATTGGTGATCAAGGGGTTAAGTGTGTCCCTAGGGGCGTGATTCTAATAGTCAAGGGGCGTGGCTTGTGATGTAATCACAGAGACATACGATCCTACATAGCAGGATCACATAGTCTCTGTTCTTACATGAGGGAGAATGACAGACGGCTGTGTTTACATCAGCCGTCTGCCTTTATCCCTCTGCAGCGGGAGATCGCGAGTGACCGGCAGACATAGGAGCCGCCGGTCACTCACGCGGGGATCTCAGCGAGTATCGTACCCCTGCGTCACTTTGTCCAGCAGCGGCTGCCTGCCGCAGTATATCTGCAGTGGGCGGCCGTTATGTGGTTAAGTTGCAAAAAAAAAAGCACTCCTAAAAGCAGCTGTAAAAACGCCCGGTGTGCATGAGGTCTTAGAAATCCTTTTATTAGTATAAATCCTCATGCAGGACATCAACAGATGTTCAGAACAACCTGTGACTCCTGTGCCCACACACTAAACTGAATGAGTGGAAACTTCTTGAGGGAGTTGTGAAACTGAGAAAAAGAAGGATAGTCAAATGAGCCGGCATAACTATGACCCACTGTCATGGTCTTACCTTCTTGCTGTTCTCCTTCGTTTGACATGTGCTGGCGGCCATCTTGGTTTCTGGGTTTCTTGTAGCCTCCCACCCTGCGGCTCCTCCTTCCCACTGGGAGGAGCTGGATACCTAGCTCATATATATAGGAGGTCTGTGGCTTCAGTTCCCTGCTTGGTCCTCCTGTGTTCACATGCTACTAAGACTGCTGCTACTTCTGGTTCCTGTTCCTGGCTTCGTCTGACTACCCTGCTGGTTCCTGATCCTGGCTTCGTCTGACTACCCTGCTGGTTCCTGATCCTGGCTTCGTCTGACTACCCTGCTGGTTCCTGTCCCCTGGCTTCGCAAAGACTCTGCATCGGTTTCGCCATCCGTTTGGACTTTTGCTTTATAGCTTGTTTTTCAATAAAGCTTTCTTATTTTCACTTATCTGTTGTTGTACGTCTGGTTCATGGTTCCGTGACATTAGGACCAAGCCATGAATTCTGACGGTACAGGGCCATCCTCGCTACCCACGCTGGTTGCCAGACTTGATCAGCAGGATCACCTGTTGGGTCGGTTCGCCGTGGCGTTGCAAACCCTGCTTGAACGCACGGTACCACAGGCCACGAATTCTGACGGTGCAGGGCCATCCTCACTACCCACGCTGGTTGCCAGACTTGATCAGCAGGATCACCTGCTGGGTCAGTTCGCCGTGGCGTTGCAAACCCTGCTTGAACGCACGGTTCATTTCGCTCCCGTTGCCGATGGGTCGGTTGTCGCTCCTGGGTCCGCTCCTACTGCCGTTCCGGTTGTTGCGCCAGAGTCTACCCCGACACCTGTTGTTGCGCCTGCGGTGTTTCGGGGTATGTCCGGTTCTGCCCCCCTTCCACAGCGCTTTGGGGGAGAGCCAACTCAGTGCCGAGGTTTCCTTAACCAGGTGGGCATTTATTTCGAGTTGCTGCCACATGCCTTTCCTACTGAGAGATCAAAGGTGGGCTTCTTAATCTCGCTGCTCTCGGACAAGGCCTTGGCCTGGGCCAGCCCTTTATGGGAGAACAACAATCCGGTGGTTGCCGAGTTTTCCGGTTTTGTTGCTTCTCTTCGGAAGGTATTCGATGTGCCGGCTCGTGCTGCCTCTGCTGCGAAGCTCCTTATGTCCATCAGACAGGGTTCACGATCCGTAGCTGAATACGCCATTGAGTTTCGTACCCTGGCAGCAGAGGTGGGCTGGAATAATGAGGCTCTGGTCGCTGCTTTCTCTCATGGTCTCTCGGATGCCTTGAAGGATGAGGTTGCAGCTAAGGACCTACCAGAGGAGCTCGAGTCTCTTATTTCTTTCCTGATTTTGATTGACACCAGACTCAGGGAGAGACCTTCCTTTAAGGAGAGTCTGCGGAGGTCTCCTAACAGATTGGCGCCTACCTTTGTTGTCCCACCCGTGCCTCCCTCTCCTCCCACGCCTCCTGGGGATGACTTGTCTGGGGGTGAACCCATGCAGCTGGGGTTTGCTCGCCTGTCCGAGGGGGAGAGGGTACTCCGGAGACGCGAGGGCCGATGCATGTACTGTGGTCTCGGTGGGCATTTTCGGTTGGCATGTCCGAACCGTCCAGGGAAACGCTCGCACCTGAGATCCTGTCGGGGGCAGATCTTGGGTGGAGTCTCCTCGTCCCCGGTTTCCCGTGTTGACAAACCACTGATCACTGTTGTCCTTTCCTGGGTCGGGGGCTCGGTGACGACCCAGGCGTTGGTGGACTCTGGTGCTGGTGGTTTGTTCATTGATAGTGCGTTCGCTGCCGCCAATTCCATTCCTCTGCAGGCTCGAGGTTCTCCTCTGGCTCTTGAGGCGATAGACGGCAGACCCCTTCTGCCGCCACACGTGACTCATGAGACCCTTCCAGTGGGGTTAGCCATTGGTGCCGTCCACAGAGAGTCGGTCTGCTTCCAGGTTATTTCGTCTCCACACTACTCGGTGGTCTTGGGGTACCCCTGGCTCCAGGAGCATAATCCGATTTTCGATTGGAGATCGGCCGAGATCCTCTCGTGGTCACCGCAGTGTGGGGCTAGTTGCATCCATGGGCCTGTCAAGTTGCTGTGTACTTCCTCGGACTCTCTGTTGCCCCCTGAATACGAGGAGTACCGGGATGTATTCGATAAGGTGCGCGCGGTTGCCCTACCTCCGCACCGCCCATACGATTGTGCCATCGAGTTACAATCTGGTGCCGTTCCTCCTCGTGGCAAAGTCTATCCACTGTCGGTAGCGGAGAATGAGGCCATGGAGGAGTACGTGAGGGAGGCGCTTTCACGTGGACACACTCGCAAATCCTCGTCCCCGGCAGGGGCTGGATTTTTCTTTGTGAAAAAGAAGGGCGGTGAGTTGAGGCCTTGCATCGATTACAGGGGTCTCAATCGCATCACGATCAAGAACGCTTACCCGATACCCTTGATTTCCGAGCTGTTCGATCGCCTTAAAGGGGCCACGGTCTTTACCAAACTCGACCTGAGGGCGGCATATAACCTCGTAAGGATCAAGGCGGGCGATGAGTGGAAGACCGCGTTTAACACCAGGACCGGTCATTATGAATCCTTGGTTATGCCCTTTGGGCTGTGCAATGCGCCCGCAGTCTTTCAGGAATTCATCAACGATGTTTTCCGTGACCTGTTGCAGCAGTGTGTGGTGGTCTACCTGGATGACATCTTGGTATATTCTGAGTCCATGGAGACCCACATTCTGGATGTCAAACGAGTGTTGCAACGGTTACGAGAGAACAAGCTGTTCGGTAAGCTTGATAAATGCGAATTTCACCGATCCCAGGTAACCTTCTTAGGTTACATCATTTCCGCTGAGGGGTTCTCCATGGATCCTGAGAAGGTTTCGGCTGTCTTACAGTGGCCCCAGCCCAGTGGTCTTCGCTCCCTGCAGCGCTTTTTGGGCTTCGCCAATTATTATCGGAAGTTCATCAGGGACTTTTCCATGCTAGCCAAGCCTCTCACGGATCTGACCAGGAAGGGCAGTAATTCCCAGGTCTGGCCGCCCGAGGCCATCCGAGCTTTTGAGGCTCTAAAGTCCGCCTTTGTGTCGGCTCCGATTCTGTCGCATCCCAACCCTGGGTTGCCCTTTGTCCTCGAGGTGGACGCGTCTGAGACGGGAGTAGGCGCCCTTCTGTCTCAGCGTAGAACACCAGAGGGTCCTCTGCTTCCTTGTGGGTTTTACTCCCGGAAACTGTCTTCCGCGGAGTGCAACTACCAGATTGGTGACAGGGAGTTATTGGCCATCGTGCAGGCTCTCAAAGAATGGAGGCACTTGCTCGAGGGTTCGGTGGTTCCGGTCCTCATCCTGACGGACCACAAGAATCTGACCTACCTCTCTGAGGCCAAGAGATTGACACCACGTCAGGCCAGATGGGCTCTGTTCTTGTCACGTTTTAATTACGTGGTCTCCTACCTACCCGGTTCCAAGAACATCAGGGCTGATGCCTTATCACGGCAGTACTCCGACCTGTCCAGGGAGGAGTCGATTCCGACTTCGGTCATACCTCCGAATCAGATCCTGGCTGCCATTCGCACCAGCCTGACCTCTCCCCTGGGTGAGCAGATTTTGGCGGCTCAATCTGGTGCTCCCTCTGGGAGACCCAACGGCAGATGTTTTGTGCCTGAGGAGTTGCGCACTCGGTTGTTGCTAACCTACCATAACTCCAAGACCACGGGGCATCCTGGAAAGAATCAGCTGTCCTGGGCTGTTTCACGTCTGTTCTGGTGGCCTTCCCTACGTTCCGACATCGCCGCATATGTAGCGGCATGCTCCGTTTGTGCCCAGAGTAAGTCCCCTCGGCACCTTCCGTTGGGCCTTCTGCAACCCTTAGCCACCGGGGAGCGCCCATGGTCACACCTGGGGATGGATTTCATTGTGGACCTCCCTGCATCCCGAGGCCATACGGTCATTCTCATGATTGTGGATCGGTTTTCCAAAATGTGTCACTGTGTTCCTCTCAAGAAGTTACCCTCTGCACAGGAGTTGGCCACGATTTTTGCCAGGGAGGTCTTCCGGTTGCACGGTTTGCCCAAGGAGATTGTGTCGGATCGGGGGAGTCAGTTTGTGTCCAGGTTCTGGCGTGCCTTTTGCTCCCAGTTGGGGATTCATCTCTCCTTCTCCTCGGCCTACCACCCTCAGTCCAATGGGGCCGCAGAACGTTCCAATCAGGCCTTGGAGCAATTCCTTCGTTGCTATGTCTCCGATCACCAAGACAATTGGGTTGACCTCCTGCCTTGGGCTGAGTTTGCCAGGAACACGGCGGTGAACTCTTCCTCTGGGACGTCTCCCTTCATGGCCAACTATAGGTTCCAACCTGCCGTGTTACCGGAGGTATTCTCTCCCCAGGATATTCCGGCTGTGGAGGATCACCTTTCCGTCCTACGTGCTTCTTGGGTACAGATCCAGAAGTCCCTTGAGGTCTCTGCGCAGCGCCAGAGACTCCAGGCTGATCGCAGACGAGCGCCTGCTCCTTCCTACCAGGCCGGAGACCGTGTATGGTTGTCCACCCGCAACCTCAACCTTCGAGTGCCCACTCACAAGCTGGCGCCTCGCTTTGTTGGTCCCTTCCGAGTGCTTCGCAGGGTAAACCCGGTAGCCTATGCCCTTGCGCTTCCTCCTGGCATGCGGATCTCCAACGTGTTTCATGTCTCCCTGTTGAAGCCTCTGGTGTGTAATTGTTTCACTTCCTCGGTTCCTCGGCCTCGTCCGGTCCGAGTGGGCAATCGTGAGGAGTATGAGGTGAGCAATATCCTGGACTCACGCCTGGTCCGCGGTCGGGTGCAGTTTTTGGTTCATTGGCGTGGTTATGGTCCAGAGGAGCGTTCCTGGGTTCCCTCCGCAGATGTCCATGCTCCTGCCTTGCTCCGAGCCTTCCACGCACGCTTCCCTCAGAAACCGTTCTTTACTCCGCGGAGGAGGGGCCCTTGAGGGGGAGGTACTGTCATGGTCTTACCTTCTTGCTGTTCTCCTTCGTTTGACATGTGCTGGCGGCCATCTTGGTTTCTGGGTTTCTTGTAGCCTCCCACCCTGCGGCTCCTCCTTCCCACTGGGAGGAGCTGGATACCTAGCTCATATATATAGGAGGTCTGTGGCTTCAGTTCCCTGCTTGGTCCTCCTGTGTTCACATGCTACTAAGACTGCTGCTACTTCTGGTTCCTGTTCCTGGCTTCGTCTGACTACCCTGCTGGTTCCTGATCCTGGCTTCGTCTGACTACCCTGCTGGTTCCTGATCCTGGCTTCGTCTGACTACCCTGCTGGTTCCTGTCCCCTGGCTTTGCAAAGACTCTGCATCGGTTTCGCCATCCGTTTGGACTTTTGCTTTATAGCTTGTTTTTCAATAAAGCTTTCTTATTTTCACTTATCTGTTGTTGTACGTCTGGTTCATGGTTCCGTGACACCCACAAGTGTTTTATATTAAATTTATTCCTTCAAGGTAGATTAGAAGCCTTTAATCAAATGCTGAATGTCCACTAGTGACAATTCCACCCCTGTGTTCCCACCATAAGAAGCGAAGGGTAAATAACTATATTTAATAGATATTTAATAGGGTTATTCTGTCAATATCTAGAGAACATTGCCCGACCACTAGCATCGTTTTTAATGGATACCTTTTATTCGGCTCATCTTTTAATGAGTTTCTTGATTGATTTGCAATTTACCGATGGAACTTTTATGCAAATCAAGGAGGTAATAAGTTAATATTTGCTTCATTAATCTTCAGTCAGATAATGATTGTGCAGGATTGTCCAGATGTACATTCTCATTCCTATTCATTATCTGTAATAGAACAGATGTAGTTATTGCCAATCCTTTTGTTTTTTTAATGATTAACCTGATGCAGCCAGATTTTCGTTTCTATGAATTTGATATTTTTCACCCAATAATGCTTAACAAGGCCCTTTTAGTGACTCCATGTAACTAATTTAGAAGCCAAATAAGGGTGCACTGGGATTTGTCTCTATAAATTCAGCCTAGGAATTTTAAAGCATTCGTTAAAATAAAACTTGATTTTTTTTAATTTTTTTTACTCTCTGTACCAGCAGATACGTTGCTATGCACTAGACAGTGAGATTTTCATTTCTATCAACTAACATCTATATAGCCAAATATAGCAATATATGAATAGAAGTAACGTTATCCAAAATTGCCTTCTGTATAGGAGATGTTAAAAACATTCAATTACGTTGATTTCCTACAGATTAATTTTGAAACAAAAATCTTTTCCATGCATTTTCATCATTTTAGGTACAGAGAAGGAAGGGTTAGATCTGAAGACTCCGCCATGTGCCTGGGTGATGTTAAGGCCTCAGGGGAGCAACCTGGAGGCCTACTTTGCTGAAAGTTTCTGAAAGCTGACTAAGGGACTGTCATCTGAGGATCTAGTCTGTAATCACTGGGTGAAAGTTTTGTGAGGATATTGGAAGGAGGAAACCAATTTTCCAAGGACATTTGTGAGTAGAGACTGGTAAGAGAGATCCTAGAGGCTGTGTGCTGAGGCCACCCCTTAGCATACCACATTCCCATGTGCAAGAGTCAGTGGGTCTAAGGGGACATTGTGTCCTATGTCCTGAATAGTTTAGTCTATTTAATTTCTAGCGAAAGGACTTTGCTTGGACTGTCCACAGAGGGAGATGCATCTCTTCAATTTGCTACTACAGCTCAGCCCACTCTTTAATTCTGGAAGGACTCGACTCATAGTTTATTCAAGGGAAACTTCAGTGTCCTCAAATCATTACTAAGGGTTGCTGGAGTATCCTGCAATTACTCACTAGCCTAGCCAAGTTTTAATTAAAGCATCAAAAAAAGCATACCTCTAGACTGGTTAATGAGCCATACCTCTAGACTGGTTAATGAGCCATACCTCTAGACTGGTTAATAAACCATACCTCTAGACTGATTAATGAGCCATACCTCTAGACTGGTTAACGAGCCTAAAGAGGGATTGAAACTGTAGGGTTGATTTACTGGGTCCTTCCCTACTTTTTCTGCATAACATTTTTGCTATTGATTGACTAAATCTGAAATATGCAAAATCTGGAGCAGCTCTGAATAGAAACCAATCTGCTTACAGGTTTTTTTTTTGGTCAAAGCTTAATTGAACAAGCTGAAGTTAGAGGCTGACTGGCTACTAAGCACAGCGACACCAGATTTTGCGTTCTCCAGTTTTAGTAAATCAACCCCACTGTTTTTGCTACTGGGAAAAGGATCCAGGCAATCTACTTAGTGGCTCCCACAGGGCACAGTGGTGTAGTTGTTAGCACTTTCACCTAGCAGCAAGAGGGTCGCAGGTTCAAATCCCAACCATGACACCACCTGCCTGGAGTTTGCATGTGCTCTCTGTGTCTGTGTGGGTTTCCTCCGGGTACACCGGTTTCCTCCCACACTCCAAAGACATGCTGGTAGGTTAATTGGATCCTGTATAAAAAAAAAAGAAAAATTACAAAATAGCTGCTTACGCGGATGATATGTTATTCTCTTTGTCTAATCCAAGTATCTCACTGCCGAATCTGATACAAGAATTCAAAAGATATGGGGCCGTATCGAATTTGAAAATTAACTTTGGGAAGTCAGAGGCAATGGGAGTGGGGATGTCATCGACCCAAATACAAGTATTGAAAAACAGCTTTGGCTTCAAGTGGAACGAAACGGCAGTGAGATACTTGGGGACATATATTCCAGCAAAATTAACAGGGGTCTATGATCTCAACTTCTTACCACTGATAGTAACGACTAAGAGACTTCTAGAACAATGGCATGGAGGGATGCAGTCATGGTTTGGTAAATGTAATCTGTTGAAGATGATCGTATTACCAAAATTGTTATATCTCTTTCGAGCATTGCCAGTTAGGATACCAAACAGATTCTTTAAGGCGATACATTCGTTATTCATAAGGTATATTTGGTCTCACAAAATAGCACGTATAGCACAGGGAATCCTGATCTTACCAAAAAAAAGGGTGGCTTTGCATTCCCAGATATACGAGCATATTACCAGGCTACACATGTAAGTAGAATCTTGGATTGGTGGCACCATTCGGAGTCTAAATTATGGGTAGAACTGGAACAAGCACAAACAGAGGTAAACTTGAAAAGAGCTATATGGTGCTACCGGGATTTACCCAAAAACTTAAAAAACCTTCTAATAATCGGAAATGCATTACGTATTTGTACAAGACCAAACATATACTCTAAATTGACAACGGACAGATCCCCCTTATTTCCATTACTAGGTAATCCTCAGTTCCCCCCGGGACTAGATAATAGACAGTTTACAATATTAAGGGAAAAAGAACAGGAACAGGCTTCACCATTCCTAATACAAAAAAAGTGGCCCTCAGTGACCAAATTGATGGACGAGGAAGGACCATATAATATGCCATTTTGGCAAGCAATTCAATTACACCATTATCTGGCATCCATATCGAAACCAGAAGATTTCGATAGAGTACTAACGAGATTTGAACAGGTTTGCGTAAAACCAGGGAATCTAATACGTACTCTATCGATCGCATACGGTCTACTGACAAACCCAGAGGACCAACCAGAACTGCCTTGGGTGAGAAAGTGGGAGACAGATTTGAACTGTGCCTTAACAAAGGAACAGATCCAGAGGATATTGAGGTTTACTTTTGGTCCAGCTAGATGTACCAGAACACAAGAGATGAACTATAAGCTTATAACAAGATGGTACATCACGCCTAAGAAATTACAAAATTGGTACCCAAATCAATCTAATTTATGTTGGAGATGTGGAAAAGATGTGGGCACACTGTATCATATCTTCTGGACCTGTTCTAAGATAAAAACATATTGGACAGGAGTGAAATCTATAGTTCAGAAAGTTGTAGAATATGAAATCGAAGAGAGCCCGACCTTTTTCTTGCTAAATATATCGGACATACCAGCAATTAAATATGAAAGATCGTTGATTCCACACCTGATAAATGCGGCTAAGGCAGGTATTTCGGGCTGCTGGAAAAAACACAACCCCCCTCGGTAACCAATTGGATAAATAGGATAGAAGATAATAGGAGATTGGAAGAATTAATTGCCACGGCACAAAATAGGCAAGAAAAATATGAGAAAATCTGGAAATCATGGAATGACTTTATAAGTTCTGAAGAAGGGAAACAATATATAGTAAAATAAAATAAAGGAATAACAAGATGAGAAAAAGAGAGAGTGGACTTCTCCATCTCTGTTCGCAAGATTATATATATATATATTTTTTTTTTCTTTGGGGTGGGAGGGAGGGAAGGGAAAGAGGAAAAAGAAGGGAATTTAAGGTAATAGCAAAAGAAGATGTTATATTATACATTAGGATGGAAAAGTACGAGATATTGAAAAAGTTATGTATATTTTAATAAATTCCTGAATAAAAAGTTAATGTTTGAAAAAAAAAAAAAAAAATTGGCCCTACTGTATATGTATGTGAGTTAGGGACCTTAGATTGTAAGCTCCTTGAGGGCAGGGACTGATGTGAATGTACAATGTATATGTAAAGCGCTGCGTAAATTGACAGCGCTATATAAGTACCTGAAATAATAATAATTTAAAGGAACACTATTGTGAAAAATATTGTATTCTGGTAAGCATATTGGATTAACGACTAACTTCACCTTTTGCACCATGTGACACCCATATATAGCTTCTTACAGCCTAAAAGAAGCTAGAATATGGAACAAAAGTAACAAAAATTATAAGGAACATCATTCTATTCAAAAGATATAAAATTAACCATATCTCAAATTATGTAAAATAAAAGTTCTCTAAGCTTTTCCAGCAGTCTATCCTGCTAGACTTAATCAGCTTACTTGAGTAATCTTAGCTAGTGATGCAGATCCTGTTTCTATGTATTGATTAACTTTTCTGCTGCCAGTCAGTTTTAAGCAAAAGAACATTTGTTTGTCCTTGATACATTCATTCTATTTTAGGTTACATTTTTACTCTGCCGCAATAAAATGTCAATTCCAAGGAAGTAAATAGGTAACGGCACTTGCTAACCTGGGATCAACACGAGATCAGATTTGAGCAGCAGCTTTTCTGTTGTTAGGCCGAATGATAACCTTGTTAGTACTATAGTAAGATACAGCAAGGTCAGTTTTATTAGAGGTGCTACAACATTATAAAAGGTACCTATATATGACAGATGGGGCTTTTTACGCAGTTTTAAAACAGGTGCTGTCATTATTTGGCTTCTGCTTGTAAAAGTTAGCCATTGTCCATGACACTTTAAATTAAAGCCTTTGTAGCAGCTGTGCATTTATAAGGCATTTTACTGAAAGTGTTATAAAGCTGTGATATTATGGTCGCTGTTAGTGATGAGCTGAATGCCTGAGGTTTGGATTGCAAATACGTTTGGAAATTTAAAGCTGGACTCCAGGCAAAAAAAAAAAAAAAATGTAATCTACATATACAGTATCTCACAAAAGTGAGTGCACCCCTCCCATTTTTGTAAATATTTTTTATATCTTTTCATGTGACAACACTGAAGAAATTACACTTTGCTACAATGTAAAGTAGTGAGTGTACAGCTTGTATAACAGTGTCAATTTGCTGCCCCCTCAAAAAAAACTCAACACACAGCCAATAATGTCTAAACTGCTGGCAACAAAAGTGAGTACACCCCTAAATGAAAATATCCAAATTGGGCTGAAAGTGTCAATATTTTTTGTGGCCACCATTATTTTCCAGCTCTGCCTTAACCCTCTTGGGTATAGAGTTCACCAGAGCTTCACAGATTGCCCCTGGAGTCCTCTTCCACTGCTACATGACGACATCAAAGAACTGATGGATCTTAGAGACCTTGCACTCCTCCACCTTCCGTTTGAGGATTCCCCTAGAGGTGCTCAATAGGGTTTTAGGTGTGGAGACATACTTGACCAGTCCATCACCTTTACCCTCGGCTTCTTTAGCAAGGCAGTGGTCGTCATTATGTTGGAATACTGCCCTGCTGCCCAATCTCCGAAGGGAGGGCATCATGGTCTGCTTCAGTATGTCACAGTACCTCTTGGCATTCATGGTTGCCTAAACGAACTGTAGCTCCCCAGTGCCGGCAGCACTCATGCAGCCCCAGACCATGAAACGTCCACCATCATGCTTGACTGTAGGCAAGACACACGTGTCTTTATACTCCTCACCTGATTGCCACCACACACACGCTTGACAGTGACACCATCTGAATCAAATACGTTTATCTTGGTCTCATCAGACCATAGTAATCCATGTCCTTAGTCTGCTTGTCTTCAGAAAACTATTTCTTGTGCATCATCTTTAGAAGAGGCTTCCTTCTGGGATGAGAGCCATGCAGACCAATTTTAAGCGGTCTGCAGCGTATGGTCTGAGCACTGACAGGCTGAACCCCACCCCTTCAACCTCTGCAGCAATGCTAGCAGCCTTCGTACATCTATTTCCCAAAGACAACGTCTGGATATGACGCTGAGCGTCATATCTTTGGTCGACCATGGCGAAGCCTGTTCTGAATAGAACCTGTCCTTTTAAACCATTGTATGGTCTTGGCCACCGTGCTGCATTTCAGTTTCAGGGTCATGACAATCTTCTTATGGCCTAAGCCAGTGATGGCGAACCTTGATATCCCAGATGTTTTGGAGCTACATTTCCCATGATGCTCATGCATTCTGCAGTGTAGTTGAGCATCATGGGAAATGTAGTTCCAAAACATCTGGAGTGCCAAGGTTCGCCATCACTGGCCTAGGCCATCTTTATGTAGAGCAACAATTCCTTTATTTCAGATCCTCAGAGAGTTCTTTGCCATGTGGTGCCATGTTGAACTTCCAGTGACCAGTACAAGAGAGTGAGAGCGATAACACCAAATTTAACACACCTTCTCTTCATTCACACCTGAGACCTTGTAACCATAATGAGTCACATGACACCAGGGAGAGAAAATGGCTAACTGGGCCACATTTGGACATTTTGACTTAGGGGTGTACTCACTTATGTTGCCAGTGGTTTAGACATGAATGGCTGTGTGTTGAGTTATTTTGAGGGGAGTTATTTTTACAAGCTGTACACTCACTACTTTACATTGTAGCAAAGTGTAATTTCTTCAGTGTTGTCACATGAAAAGATATAATAAAATATTTACAAAAATGTGAGGGGTGTACTCACTTTTGTGAGATAGTGTATTTCTCGAAAGCCACAAAGAGTATAAATCCACTTTGTGTGCAATAAATGCCTTTACAACCTCAAACAGTACCTTAAAAAAGGAGGAGTGACATCATCCCTGCGCTGTTCATAGCTTGTGCAGAGAGCCAGCGCTGTGGGATGTACCCACCTTAACCCACCCTCTACAAGCTGCCTGCAGAAAACTAAAGGAGGGGGTGGAGACAAGACCAGTCACCCTGCACAAGGAAAAGGAGCAGCAGTGATCAGTCTATTACACAAAGCTCCTGTACAAAGGCAGAGTTTCAAACTGGATTACTGCAGACATCTGGAAATACAAAAGCACTAATGACTCCTATATTTTGACAGTATTTTCTTATCCCAGAGTTCAGCTTTTAAGAAAGTTTACAAGTCAAATCTATTCCCTAGTACAGTCAATGGAAGCTGAATGTTAGAAAAACCGTAATGGCCATTTTCTAAGCTAACATACTAGGGATTGTCAAATAAAAGGCATAGGAAGCTGGGCACTGCCCTTGGGAGCATGTACCAAAAGAAAACATACATTTTTAAATTCCTTTTGGTGGGAAGCAGTGAATTTAATAATGCAAACATATTAAACAACATAAAACATACAAACTTCCTTTAAATACCATCCCTGGGGATGTCATAATCTGCTAGCGAAGTGATGCATCTGTATAATGTACTGTATATAACTTACTACATTTATATATATATATTTATATATATAATGTATACAGTTGGTTTGGGCTGCTCATTCACAAGAATTACGTACACATATATATATATATATATATATACACGTGTATATATATATATATATATATATATATATATATATATATATATATATATGTGTATATATATATGTATAAATGTATATATATATATATATATATATTTACATAAAAAGTACAGTAAAACTGCAGGAAAGGGCACTGGGGGGCAATGTAATGTGAATTGTTTTTATTTTGAATGGTATCAGTGTGTTTGGTGTGTTTTACATTTGAATTTGCCGCCGGTTCCACCCCCCTGCGAACGTCACGTTGCCGGAGACGGAAGCCGGGGCTCGCAGACGATCAGGAGGAAGCTCCGCCGCCGCATACCGCCCGCATTCTTCGCTGGATCCCGGAGTAAAGGTAAGTAAAACCTCTACCAGGATCCAGCGATCTTCCTAGCGGTACCCCGAGTGTGGCTCAGGTTTACCGCTTTTGGCTCTAAAATCTAACCCCGAGTCACGATCGGGGATACCGCTAGGAAGGTTAAATGACTTGCAAAAAGTGCTTGCACATTTAATATTTCAATTTTTTGTGAATGAGTAAGGGTACTATGTATCTCTTACTTGTTCACATGGGGGGCAGTATATGGGGGCCCCTTATTTATAAAAGGGCCTTTAAAATTATAATAAGCCCCCCACTCACAGAACCCCCACTGCCACCAGGCCAAGGTTGTGGGGAGGAGGCCCTTGTTCTTATCAACATCCTCCCTATCAAGACACTCTCCATATGTTGAGGGGACATGGCGTGGTATGGTTCAAGAGTGCACGCTCATCCTCCTTTTGCTGCACTTCTACTCTACATGCTCAAATAAAGGTCTGGTATCGATTTTGGGGGGAAACTCACATCATTTTTACGGTATCTCTGCCCATTTGTTTGCATTCATCTGTCAACCTGGAATCCCTGGCTGACAGCTAAATGGCTGGGCAGGGATACATCACTGGTTGTTAGAATGCTGTCAGCTGCTGGATCCCTAACAACCGGATGTGCATGAGCAGGAATCTGTCACATTTAGAATCTTCGCAATGCAGCTAGAGGTTCAACACGTCCAAACACCCATTTAGTTTAGCCATTTGCCAAACCTCCTGAACAGCTGGAATTTGGTCTGAACACTGCTGGCAGTTCATCCCTAGTCATTATATGGGTTGCAACTTTTAGCATGGTCCAACTAGAGTGATTAGCATGTGATTCTTATGCAACGTATAAGAAACGCTTTATAAATACCTTCTTGGTTTATTGTGGTGAGCATACATTTTGAGTTGTGTAAAATATAGAAATCTGCAGATTACCCCACTAAAAAGGTGCTTGAGCATTGTTTTAGTGAGTCTCGTTGACATGTGAGAAGAAGCAGTATCCACTGTATAGCCCTGTAATACAACAGAGCCTACATAAATAATTTGCAACTAGGAAAGTTTGATGTGCATACATCATTGTAAGCTGTACATAGAAACAAGGTTTTTAAGATGTTTATAAGATTATTAACAGTAACAATAAATATTATTATTAATTGTGAATTAATAGTAATAATAATAGACATTATAAATACCCAATACATAGACAAAACATATACTGTATTTGCATTTACTAGTTTTGGATAATGTCCCGTTGTGGATTAATTTGTGTGCTTTTTGCTATATTAAAGAAGCTAGAAATCCGACATAATTACTCCAGTACAGGTAGTACAGTCTGTACACATGATAGCAATCTGAGCACACAGCAGAGTCTGTTTTGACAGTGTAGCTCTGTACATATGTTGTGTTAATGGAAATCTATACAAATCTGTTAAGGGTTATCTCTCCAGATAATGAACTTATGTGAGAACATGTGCCGATCAACATTTACTTTGAAGAAATGATATTTAGGCTGAACTCCAAGTGAAGAGCTAAATGCACAGATAAAATACACATAATGGAGCTGTTTTATTTACCAAATTATTTGTATTTCTGTCCATCCAGTCCTGAGCTTTATACAGCTTTGTCTTATTTTCACAGGTCGTTTCCCTACCTCACCCTGTAACTGATGGTGGCGGGAGATGATAAGTGTCTTGTATAAATTTAAAATCTTCTAAGCTTCTAAGATTCTTCTAATTGAAGAATGCTGATTGCTTGATTAGTGTGTGACATAAAGCAAGGCCAACACTTTTGGGGGATTGCAGCTCCCTCTTCCTTAGGGCTTTGGTAGTGTTAGATCTATTAGCCATGAGTACTGCAGACTATATCCTAATATGATAATGGTGTTTGGTAGTGACTGGGGAGCACTGGCTATTTTTTAGGTCATAACGTTTATAGGTGTAGCAGGTTTTCCAGGCATGGGGCCTGAGATGGATCTGCCATTGTTACCAATAACACTACCAGCACATTTGAGCTGTAACTCCAGGTGTGAGAACTGAGACAATGACAATTCCGGCATCTTTGGTTTGTGTGTTGCATTTTATTTTGAGGATACTTCTCTGGCTCAACTAAGTACAACTTCGGGACTCTTCTAGCAACAATGCCTGTCAGCGCTGTCTTGAACACTTCCTGACGCTTGGATATACTGTAACACTGAAAACTGTGCTGGAACTTCGACCTTAATCCAGAAGTTTCAGGACTGTAGAACACATGACTCCTGATACTGCTTTTCTCAAAAGTCACTGAATAGCTTCCTCCAGCCCTGCGCTGGCTTGAGGTGGCTCTTTGTAAATTCCTGTGCTGCTACAACTCTCAACTGGTACACTCCACACTGTACAATGACTTTTCAGGGCCCAAACTGCAGTTACCCCCTCTAATACTTCAGGGTCCTCAACCAAGGTACCCCCTCTAATACTTCAGGGTCCTCAACCTAGGTACCCCCTCTAATACTTCAGGGTCCTCCGACCAGGCACCCCCTTTACAGCTAGCTGACTCTTGGATCCCGGAACCTTCTCCGGAGCGGACCCCTCTGACACTAGGTAGACCCCCAGGGGCAACCCACAGTACATACAACCTTTGTAGGCTTTCCTGGGACTAGACCCCTCTCTCTCCGCTGGTCCTCGGCACACCGGATCCCCTTCAGCTCAACTCAGCACTCTCTGGATTCTCAGGCAGCATCCAGAGACATCCACTTCCTCTGACAGGAGGAGAGACAGACGTCCTTTCCCTCCTGGGACTCTGCTTCCCGCCAAAGACGCTGCGTCATGCGTTCCCTTCAAACTTATACACGCTCCCTCTCCTCTGCGGCAGAATCTGCCTTCTGGGGTAGATACAAGCCTGACTAAGCGACTGATTGGGTTTCCTCCACTGCCCTATGAGAATCCTCTCACACAGCCAGTGGGGAGACTCCCCTCTCAGTAACCTCACTTGGGAGACATGACAGCCCAGCTGAAATCATGGCCCTGCTGTTAGGCAGCCAAGGCCCACTATACTTTACCTAGCACCTACCTGTAGGGTGTTACATTGGTAATAACACCAAGGGTAATTGATCCAGGTGATCCAGTAAATATCCAACTGCCTCCTGGTGAGATAGAGAAGATTTTTTTTCCCTCTGCAAGAGCAAATTTGATCACGCTATATTGTTTAGGGTTTTTTTATTTTTTTTGCCTTCCTCTTGATCAACTCTGGGTATAGGATTGTGTATATTTATTTAGTTATTACAGTTACTTATATAGCGCCATCAATTTACCCAGTGTTTTACTTATGTATTATACATTTTCATCAGTCCCTGCCCTCAAGGAGCTTACAATCTAAGGCCCCTAGCGCACATTCAAACATACACATAATAGGGCCAATTTAGACAGGAGCCAATAGACTCACCAACATATCTTTGGGGTGTGGAAGGAAACCGGAGTACACAGAGGAAAGTCACACAGGGGGAAGGAGAATATGCAAACACCAGGCAGGTAGTGTCATGGTTGAGGTTTAGATATCATTGTTCTTCAATCAACTAATGTTTTATTTATTTATGTACACTCCCCTTACCAACCTTCACATTCCTCCCATGCATGAAGGGACCCACATTTCAGGAGTAGACTGCCATTGACATATTTACCCCCAACAAGGTCTTTCACTGCCTTGTCTGTTAACTACAGAGCTACCACCCTGTAACTGGACAGTGAAGGGAGAAGCAACAGACCGATGAGCTCATTTCCATTTTAGTCTGTTCTATCCTCCTATCAGCAGGCTCCTTGCACTCCAGCACAACTGACTGGGTCCTTATGTTGCTTCCCCTTCTCTCAGTCTAAGCTCCGTTGTACAAGGACTGCAAGAAACGAATAGTCACATTTAAATTCTTACACTGCTTGAATGCATTAGCCTACTGCCACCTGAGCTTTAATGCCAACACACAACATATACACTCACTGGCCACTTTATTAGGTACACCTGTGCAATTGCTTAGTAACACAAATTGCGAATCAGCCAATCAGATGGTAGCAACTCAATGTATTTAGGCATCTAGATGTGGTAAAGACAACTTGCCGAGGTTCAAACCGAGCATCAGAATAGGGAAGGAAGGGAATTTAAGGGACTTTGAACATGGCATGGTTGTTGGTGCCAGACAGGCTGGTCTAAGAACTTCAAAAGCTGCTGATCTACTGGGATTTTCACGCACAAACAGAGAATGGTTAAAAAAAGAGAAAATATTCAGTGAGCGGTGGTTGTGTGGACAAAACTGCCTTGTTTATTAAAAACCAAATTTAAGCAGCGCTAGCATTAGTGAAAAAATATATCATGTGAAATAAATACAATCATTTCATCAGTGCAAACTAAAATGTGCATGAATATTTCCAATGAAAAATTAATAACAATAAAAAAGTCCTTATTCGTGATCCAAATAAAGTGCTCAGGTGCTGAAGATTATACAAAGTGCTTCAAAGTGATAGGTGACCCCTCTCGGTTCCCCACTCACCAAATTGCCAGAATTTTTGAGCCTTGAAATTGTATTGCACATAAGCCCTCTTTGCCAGGATCTCAAAGGTATTTTTCATATAGCCTTGGATAAGGGTAGGTAGGGATCCGTCTCCGTTTCCACCATTAAAAAATAGAAAGGCCATGCATCATGAAGTATGTTTAAACTATTTATTTGCTACACAAGCCAAAAACATACTTACAAAACATAGATAAATGTAAGCGCATATAACAAGGGTGCCTCATGTAGCAGCGCTTGGCGTGCGTTCCACAACCAGGAAGTGCCTGGCTGGAAGTGACGTTCCGTCTCGTCCGTAACCAGAAATTACGTCAACGCGTTTTGCCGTCCTCCACGGACATCACTTCCTGTTTACGGACTCTATTTATATTGTTGCCATACCAATCGTCATATCCGAATTTTACATTTTAACTACTAAATATTGCTCAAAACCTTTCCAAATTTGGCACTTCATATTAAGTAATATATTATGATCCCATTGCGAGGGAAAAATTAATTGAAAAATAAGTTAATATTTATTTGACGGTTATTATGTCCGGGCATTACTTCCTGTTTACAACTTTATTAAACATACCACAATACATATGGACAATTCATGTCTCATTTTAATATTAAACAAAAATTAAATAAAAACACTACTCTGTAACAATAAGATTATTAATAAAATAGTAGTTATGCCAGCAATCAATATTAGAAATAAGATTATATCAATATAAAATATAAAATTAAATAAATATATTTATTACAGGATAAAATTTATCAATCATTAAATACTATATGGATATTGGTATAAAAATTAGATGGGATATTGAAAAGAGAGATTCTAATATGTGTGTATTAAAATATTATTATTCTATATTCTTAAAATAAAAATTAAAAAATGGGAATTTAGTTTATGTATTAGGTATTCTAGAAATTGTAGAGGATGTGGGTTTATGATAAATATATGTTGAATAAATATATTAAAATCCAAAGAAGGGGAATCTAATTTTTACACAATATGGGATGTATATATAAGAACTATACTGTATTGATAAAAACTATATAATGGAGACACATTTAAATAGTGGACATTCTTTTACCAATTAGATAAAAAACAATTTAGGTCTAAATCGACATTGAGTCCTTTAGGTTTTAACGTCTCCAGACGGTGGATCCACTGGGTCTCATTTTGTGATACAGCTTTTTTGAGGTTGCCTCCTCTCCAGTGGGGTTCAATTTTATCAATGGCGCAAAAGGTTAAAAGACTAGGATTGCTTTGATGTGCAATCTTAAAATGTTGGGAGAGGCTGTGGTTCTTAAAACCCTTTTTAATATTTAAAACATGTTCTCTCAGCCTTACCCTTAGTAACCTGGTGGTCCTCCCCTTGTTTATGTCAGAAGTCAGAGGAGAATTGACAGACTAGTTTGAGATGATAGAAAGGCAACAGTAACTCAAATAACCACTCATTACATCCAAGGTATGCAGAATACCATTTATGAAGGTACATCAGATTAAACTATGACGCAGATGGGTTACAGCAGCAGAAAACCACACTGGATGCCACTCCTGTCAGCTAAGAACAGGAAACTCAGGCTACAATTCACACGGGCTCATCAAAATTGGACAAAAGAAGATTGGAAAAATGTTGCCTGGTCTTGATTTCAGCTGAGACATTCAGATGGTAGGGTCAGAATTTGGCATAAACAACATGAAAGCATGGATCCATCTTGCCTTGTATCAACGGTTCACACTGGTGGTGGTGTAATAGTGTGGGGGATATTTTCTTGGCACACTTTGGGCCCCTTAGTACCAATTGGTCATCGTTTAATCGCCACAGCCTACCTGAGTATCATTGCTGACCATGTCCATCGCTTTATGACTGCAATGGACCCATGTTCTGATGGCTCCTTCCAGCAGGATAATGCACCATGTCACAAAGCTCAAATCATCTCACCACTGGTTTCTTGAACATGACAATGAGGTCACTGTACTGCAATGGCCTTCACAGTCACCAGATCTCAATCCAATAGAGCACCTTTGGGATGTTGTGAAACGGGAGATCATCATGGATCTGCAGCAACTGCGTGATACTATCATGTCAATATGGACCAAAATCCATAAAAGTGAGTGTGTGTGTTACTAGGTAGCCAATGTTTCTGTGCTCAAGAATGCCCTTCCAATACAGAGCTCTAGCTGCCAATGGCAGCTCTCTGTCCTCAGTAATGATCGGTTACCGTCAAGACTGGCTTCAGATCACATGACCATTGTGAAAACCATTCAAAGTGTTCAAATTATTGATGATCTTTCCCATCTCCAGGGTGTTCAGAACCTTTTAAATGGATGCAGAGGTTGGCAGGAAGAAATTAATGAATATAGCTCTAAAAAAGAAAGAAACAGAGGGTGTTCCAGCCTAGCGATAATTTGTTGTTTAAAAAATATATGTTTATACATCATACTCACAAATGAGATGAAAAAATCAAGCAAAATATATGTAAAAAGTCCACCAGATGATCCACTCGGCATGGACTGCTGACTAGTGACAGTTGTAAAAGTGGAATGTCCAAATAACTGACGCGTTTCGAGGGGTGTCACCTCTTCCTCAGAGCTGGATTTGGAATGCAGGTAGTTGGTCTTTAGCCCTCACAGCACAACAAGCACATAGTGTATTTTGAGCAATGCCAGGTCTCTCCTCATCCACTGTACAATATAGTGGCTCCATCTTTATATTAAACAGATGCCCAGGCTAGATGTGGTGTGGTGCCACGGCTGGTTTGTTTATAGTTTCACTAGTTACAACTTCTGGGTGCCTTCAGGGTCTGTACAAGGCCGGAAATTACGTATGCGCTTCAACGGGGCCGGTATTCTGGCTTCCTGTTACCTTGTTGAGCAGTGATGGTGCGACGGGGTGTAACTGGAAGTGGCGTTTGCCTATCATGGGGCCGGCGCCTGAAACGCACAACGTGGCCATAATTCCACTTTTTGGCCAGCGTGCGCTCCAAATGCCGCCTGTCGAACTCCCACTACCATTCCCATTATTATGATTTTTGGAGCTCCTACATTATAACAGTCTGGCCCTACTTGTACCCCAGTTTATTGAGCATCCTGAATGGCAAGTACATGATAATTATTTGATGATGATAAGCCTTCCATCTCACAGAATCATTTGATGTATACATAGTATGTCACACAGTATGCAGTATATTGATATATTGGATTTTTTTTATTTTTATTTTAATATATATATATATATATATATACATACAATGCTTTTTGTAAATACAATGATGATACTTGAATGTCTAGAGCCAAAAACATTTGCCTCTATTTAAATAGTTTATATATATTCATATACTGTATATTTATATATACATACATATATATATATATACATACATATATATATATATATATATATATATATATATATATATATATATATATATATATACAGTATATACTGTATATGTGTGTGTATATGGATAGATAGATAGATAGATCGATATGTATTTGTGTATATACAGTATATATATATATATATATATTCTATATTGTCAAAAGTATTGGGGTGCCTACCTTTACACACACATGAACTTTAATGGCTTCACAGTGTTAGACCATACTCATCCCATCCTTTGGCCCATCCTTTGCAGCTATAACAGCTTCAACTCTTCTGGGAAGGCTGTCCACAATGTTTAGGAGTGTGTCTATAGGAATGTTTGACCATTCTTCCAGAAGCGTATTTGTGAGGTCAGGCACTGATGTTGAATGAAAAAAAGGCCTGGCTTGCAGTCTCTGTTCTAATTCATCTTAAAGGTATTGAGGTCAGGACTCTGTGCAGGCCAGTCAAGTTCCTCCACCCAAACTCGCTCAGGAAGGGGCCATCCCCAAACTGTTCCCACAAAGTTGGGAGCATGAAATTGTCTAAAATGTCTTGGCATGCTGACGCTTTAAGAGTTCCCTTTACTGCAACTAATCCCTCCCCTACTAATTGATTTGGACCAGTATACAAAGCAAGGTCCATAAAGACATAGATGAGCGAGTTTTGGGTGAAGGAACTTGAATGGCCTGCACAGAGTCCTGACCTCAACCTGACAGAACACCTTTGAGATGAATTAGAGCAGAGACTGCGAGCCAGCCTTTCTCATCCAACATCAGTGCCTGACACATGCACTTCTGGAATGCGCTTCTGGAAGATTAGTCAAACATTCCCATAGACACACTCCTAAACCTTGTGGACAGCCTTCCCAGAAGAGTTGAATCTCTTATAGCTGCAAAGGGTGGGCCAACTCAATATTGAACCCTGCGGACCAATACTGTGATGCCATTAAAGTTCATGTGTGTGTAAAGGTAGGTGTCCCAATACTTTTGACAATATAGTGTGTATATATCTATCTCTCTCTATCTCTCTCTCTCTCTCTCTCTCTCTCTCTCTCTCTCTCTCTCTCTCTCTCTCTCTCTCTCTCTATATATATATATATATATATATATATATACAGTACATATATGTATACAGTTGTATATACATACATATATATATATATATATATATATATATATTATTTTTTTAAGCTTTTTCAAAAAATAAAATCACCTTGACATTGAAGTTAGTCAGTGTGGCTAGTGAAACAAATGCCTGAATGACAGCAAAAGGATTTAACTAAGAGGATTATTGTGGCATTGTATGTCTACTTGTTAGGAACAGTACTCTTGACATATTGTTCTCAATTAATGTGGCTATTTCTATTGTAAAATAATGTTTCTTGGCACAATAGAATATTTTGCTTAGCTGTTACATGTTTTAAAGAGAAATCACAATAAAATACACAATAGGCTCAATTCATAAAGCTTCTACACAAATGTAAGTCATCTCATATTAGGCATCTAAGGATCCTTTCACACGGTCCGTTCAGTTTTTTCATTCGCTCAGGCACTTTTTTTTTAATGGACACGGATGACACTTTGGAGTGTCCATTCCGTATGTCCGTTTATCATCCCATCCGTTTGCGGATGATAAACGGACATAATGTATGTCTATGGGATTGCGGATGTCAGCAGATGACACCGCTGACATCCGTTTCTGCGTCCGTTCCGTTTTTTAAACGGAAGAAAAATAGGGTTCTCTTCCGTCTCAAAAAACGGAACTGAACGGAAAGGTTTGCAAAATGGATGTCAGCGGATGGTCATCTGCTGACATCCGCAATTACATTGACATGCATTATGTCCGTTTTTCATCCGCAAACGGATGGGATGAAAAACGGACATACGGACCGCCCTTGTGAAAGGACCCTAACTGTAAATTTCAAATCTCATTGGACTCAGATTAAAATAACTCACTTTTTATAAAATAGGTATGCTTGACCTGGTGTGTTTGCTTTGTCATTCAGACCTAGGTCACCCAAAAGAGAGTGTACAGTATGCCTGCCCTTCGCTTCTATAAGAGCTTGTTGTACATCTCATTGCAGAAGTGGTCTTTAAAGCAGAAGTACAGCCAAATTTTTTAAATTCTCCCCTGCAATCATTAATGTGAGCTGAGTTCAGCCTTATGTGTCAAAATGAAAAAAATCCCAGTTTTTCTACCTTTGTTTTGCAGTATTCAGTGCTGTCACATGACTTCAATACCTCTTCCAACTGAGTCCATGAGCAGCAAGTAGGTGTGGTTACTATAAGTTAGTGACATCACTTATAGGGAGGGGCATTGTTCCTGTGTAGCCAGTAGGCATATAAAGAATGGGAGGGGCTGATCATAGGTTTCCGCCCAGTGTTCTCTCATCAGTAAGGATGCATTGTACATCCTAATTCATAGGAAAATAAAGAAATAAAAATACCCATTCACACAGGACAAGGGAGGGAGGGGGAGAGAGGTCCAGTGCACATATACAGTATAGCTGTGCTGGGGGGAGGGGAGGTGCACATATACAGTATAGCTGTGCTGGGATTTGAATGAAGACTACCACAGGAGAAGAGAGCTGGACACAGGAGGGGGGAGGGAGGAAGTGTCAGTGTAGCTGAAAGTGCTCTGGGGTCTCAGCTCACAGTCTACAATGATCATAGTACAGGTAACCACACTGTAACGGATCAACCGGCACCCTGACTGGGTACCTCAGTTGACGGATGCTCCTAGTGCTTCCCAAGGGGTCCAAGCACTCCACCAGACACCATAACCTCCTCAGACCCCACGAACCACCGCAGCTTGGTTGGGGTCTCACCGTCTC
The DNA here is from genome assembly GCF_965119305.1 of Pelophylax lessonae. NCBI lineage: Eukaryota > Metazoa > Chordata > Amphibia > Anura > Ranidae > Pelophylax > Pelophylax lessonae. The sequence continues at coordinate 67,520,031 of NC_138777.1, forward strand.
CTACCTACCTTGGACCTACGACAAGGCTCCAGGTTCCTGTGGGTAACCCTCTCTTTCTCCAGAGAGTGAAGCAAGAACAAGCTCTTACACAAGCTCTTACAAGAGCTTAGTGATTATCCCTGGGAGTATGAAGAGCATAGCAATCCCTTGTAGCAGCTTCCCCCAATGAGAGACAGGACTCTAGATTGAGGGTGAAATAGAACTCTTTATTGAACAAGAAACAGACTTTTATACATTTTCCCCCCACAAGGTTACTGCCCAGGTGGACCTTGTGGAGAACAGGACATGACATTCACAATCCAATAGAAACAGAGTTTTACACTCCTATACAGTGTACACACACAATCCCTCCCATCTGGCTGATTACAGTATCATATGCAGATGAAAGTGTATACAGGAACAGAATTAACCTAAACTAATTATCTAGCCATCTGGACAGAAAAATGTGAGGTCATTAACATTTAGCAATGGGACAGGCACAATCCACATTCCATTTCAATACACAAACAACAGGGAAGTCTGCCAATGACAGTCTGTATATCTCTCTCACAGACAAGCACACATAATACACATTATCTAGGAGTCAGACTTCATGGCAATGGTATATAACAGTCTAAGTCTCCCAGTGTAAAGTAGGATTACATATTCATATTTCTATGTGAAGATATTGCTGACAAATATTACTGTCCCATCTGAAGCAATTCAAACCATTAATTATCTGTCTTTCACTCCCAGTGATGGTGAACACCATCACATATCTTTCCCCCAAAGGTAGACTAACCAGGTACCAAACCTTCAACTGTTCTGTGCCTGATTTAGTCAAGTAACAAGTCCCAAAGAATCAATCCATCATGGGAGCTTCCTTGACAAAGTTCCACATAGTTTGTAAGTTTGTCCCGACAGGGCGCATGGAGCTCTCATAGCCAGCTGAGAGAGCGGTTTTCCAACATCTCTAATGTAGGCTGTGTTCCATGGGCCCTCCCAATGTCTCCACCCACCCAGTACCCAAAACAAATTGTCCAGAAAACAGCATTACTCACTCAGCCAACCTCTGCCTCTCTCATAGAACATACCCGCTGCTGGGGATAAGCGTGGACTGGCCCTTCTCCTGGGAGTCCTTTCAGCCGCTGGAGAGAAGACAGGGTGGTGGGGCTCACTTCATCAGGCTGTTGGGGATTTGGGCCGACTGTCCAGCATCCCTGGGATATAAACGTGAAGACTGCAGTCCCATCCACTACCACAGGAACTCCATCTTTTGTATGTTGAGGGCAGAGGCCAGCTGCACTCTGATCTGTTGCCAGCTCTTCTGCTGGGTTGGTGTCATCATTCTGGGGCACCAACTGCTGCTGGGAATGGGAGTCAGCTGCTCCATCTTCCTTACCCTCATCTGGTGGTTGGGACAACCTTTCTCCGGTACTGTCTCCCAGATACAAAGATCCTGGCTGGGGAGGGAAGAAAGTTTCCTCCGTTCTGACTTACTGTTTGGGAGGGAGGACAGCAACCTCCTCTCCCTTCTCACCCTGGGCCTCCATAACTGCCACAGGTGTGGGGCAGAAGTTGTTCACTCTCTGTCTGACTGCCAGCACTTCAGCTGGGTGTAGAAGCTTTACTTCATCAGCTTGTTGCTGGGGCAAGGGGCCAATTTCCCCAGCTTCCTGGAACTCTGTAGCTTTTGCGGGTGCTGGGCAGAGGTTGGTAGCACTCTGCCCTGTTGCCAGCTCTTCTGCTGGGTTGGGGTTGACGAATACTACCCCCAGGACCTGGTTGGGGGTCTGCTGTAGAGAGGAGGGATAGCCTACCTCTTCCTCCTGGTATTCCTGCGGGGTAGGTTGGGGATCTGGACCGGCGGTCCAGCATCCCTGTAGGTCTGGTGCAGAGACCGCGGTCCCATCTGCACCATTGGGGTCAGAGCTGTTGTCTCCCTGTGGTTGGGAAGAAGGATTAGTTGTCTCCTCTCCCTGGAAGGTACACTGCCGCTGGGGAGGAAGGACGACACCTTCGGCTCCCTGTGACTCTGCCGCTGGGGAGTAGAACCAACTGTCTCTATTCCCAGTAACTCTAGGATTAAATCTTCATATTTTTATATGAAGATATTGCTGACAAATATTACTGTCCCATCTGAAGCAATTCAAACCATTAATTATCTGCCTTTCACTCCCAGTGAAGGCGAACACTGTCACACACGCTAAGTCTACATTTCCACTAGTACGACTAATCAATGGCACCCCTTCCCATCTATGGGACTTTGAAAATTAGCGACTTTGAAAAGGTACCTGCATCGCTTTGATGCAACTTTTGATGGGACTTGATCCAGAGAGTGTAAAGTTGGATCAAAGTTGCATCAAAATCGCACTTTAAATCACAATAGTGGAAACGTAGACTAAAGCTCCATTTCGACTAGTGTGACTTGTCATGCAACTTTGGACACATAAAGTCGCATGACAAGTCAAAGTCCACCCATTCCCATCTATGTGACTTTGAAACTAAGTGACTTTGAAAAGGTACCTGCACTACTTTGATGCAACCTTTGATGCAATTTTGATCCAGAGAATGTAAAGTTGGATCAAAGCTGCCCTCCAAAGCCCGCAGCCTCTGCACCTCTTGTAGCATGTCTGCAGCCTCTGCATATATTGTATCATGTCCGCAGCCTCTGCATCTCCTGTACCATGCCCGCAGCCTCTGCATCTCCTGTACCATGTCTGCACAGCCTATAACATCTCCTGTACAATACCCGTAGCCTCTGATATCTCCTGTATTATTTCCACAGTTTCTGCATCTCCTGTACCATGCCAGCAGCCTCTGTATCTCCTGTACCATGTCCGCAGCCTCTGACATCTCCTGTACCATGCCTGCAGCCTCTGCATCTCCTGTACCATGCCCGCACAACTTCTGATATCTCCTTTACCATGCCCGCAGTCCCTGCATGTCCTGTTCCATGCCCACAGCCCCTGCATCTCCTGTACCATACCCGAAGCCCTGCATCTCCTATACCATGTCCGCAGCCTCTGACATGTCCTCCTGTACCATGTCCACACAGCCTATAACCGCATCCTGTACCATGTCCGCACTTCTACCACTTTTAACCGGAATTTTCTCTTATATATATAGAGTATCTCACAAAAGTGAGTACACCCCTCACATTTTTGTAAATATTTTATTTTAGATATTTATCTTTTCATGTGACAACACTGAAGAAATGACACTTTGGTACAATGTAAAGTAGTGAGTGTACAGCTTATATAACAGTGTAAATTTGCTGTCCCCTCAAAATAACTCAACACACAACCATTAATATCTAAATGGCTGGAAACAAAAGTGAGTACACCCCTAAATGAAAATGTACAAATTGGGCCCAATTAGCCATTTTCCCTCCCCGGTGTCATGTGACTCATTAGTGTTTCAAGGTACCAGGTGTGAATGTGGAGTGGGTGTGTTAAATTTGGTTTTATCACTCTCACTCTCTCATACTGGTCACTGGAAGTTCAACATGGCACCCCATGGCAAAGAACTCTCTCAGGATCTGAAAAAAAAAAGAATTGTTGCTCTACATAAAGATGGCCTAGGTTATAGGAAGATTGCCAAGACCCTGAAACTGAGCTGCAGCACTATGGCCAAGACCATACATTGGTTTAACAGGACAGGTTCCACTCAGAACAGGCCTTGCCATGGTCGACCAAAGAAGTTGAGTGCACGTGCTCAGCGTCATATCCAGAGGTTGTCTTTGGGAAATAGACGTATGAGTGCTGCCCGCATTGCTGCAGAGATTGAAGGGGTGGTGGGTCAGCCTGTCAGTGCTCAGACCATACGCCACACACTGCATCAGACTAGTCTGCATGGCTGTTGTCACAGAAGGAAGACTCTTCTAAAGATGATGCACAAGAAAGCCCACAAACAATTTGCTGAAGACAAGCAGACTAAGGACATGAATTACTGGAACCATGTCCTGTGGTCTGATGAGACCAAGACAAACTTATTTGGTTCAGATGGTGTCAAGCGTGCGTGGCGGCAACTAGGTGAAGAGTACAAAGATAAGTGAGTCTTGCCTACAGTCAAGCATGGTGGTGGAAGTGTCATGGTCTGGGGCTGCATGAGTGCTGCCGACACTTGGGAGCTACAGTTCATTGAGGGAACCATGAATGCCAACATGTACTGTGACATACTGAAGCAGAGCATGATCCCCTCCCTTCGGAGACTGGGCTTCAGGGCATTATTCCAACATAATAACGACCCCTCCAAGATGACCGCTGCCTTGCTAAAGAAGCTGAGGGTAAAGGTGATGGACTGCCCAAGCATGTCTTCAGACCTAAACCCTATTGAGCATCTGTGGGGCATCCTCAAATGAAAGATGGAGGAGCACAAGGTCTCTAACATCCACCAGCTTGTCATGGAGGAGTGGAAGAATAATCCAGTAGCAACCTGTAAAGCTCTGGTGAAGTCCATGCCCAAAGGGGTTAAGGCAGTGCAGGAAAATATTGGTGGCCACGCAAAATATTGACACTTTGGGCCCAGTTTGGACATTTTGATTTAGGGGTGTACTCACTTTTGTTGCCAGCGGTTTAGACATTAATAGCTGTGTGTTGCATTATTTTGAGGGGGCAGAAAATAAACACTGTTATACAAGCTGTACACTCACTACTTTACATTGTAGCAAAATGTAATTTCTTCAGTGTTGTCACATGAAAAGATATAATAAAATATTTACAAAAATGTGAGGGGTGTACTCACTTTTGTGAGATACTGTATACAAAGCCCTATGTGCTTTCATATCTGTCTTATCTATACACTCTTCAAAATGTGCTTAAGAATGCATGGTTTTCCCTTTTATGAACAAGAAAATGATGATGTTATGCTTCTGGACTGGTATAATAATGCTATGGGGCTAGTATAAAATTATTTTTTATTCCCAGAATGGCCGTGGACAGCCAAGGCAGCTTTATTACCTCAAACAGGTAGTTAGGGGCTCATTGAATTTTTGGCAGAATCAAGGTTAACTTCTTGCCGACCCCCCTATGTACATATACTGAGGGGCGACGTCTCCTGTGCGCAGAATCACATACCTGTACGTCATTCTGCTTTTCTGGGTCTGAGGTGGGCATGTGCGCCCGCCAGCAGCCCGCACCCGCTGTGATTGGACACAGCAGGAGCCAATCAGCGGGTCCAGCAAACAAGGCAGATTGCTGTTCTGTGACAAGGGAAGACTGTGATCCTGTGTTTCTGCTAAGCAGGAACACAGATCACTGTCTTTCCACAGTAAAAGCACCCCCCATCAAGTTAGCAAGCACTCCCTAGGAATACATTTAACCCTTTGATGGTCCCTGATGTTAACCCCTTCCCTGAAAGTGTAATAATGACACTGGACCACAAAAGTGTCACTTTGTGTTTGATTTGTCTGCCGCAATATCACAGTTGCTGATCGCTGTGATTACTAGTAAAATAATCTAAAAATTAAAAATGTCTTAAATCTTTCCCATAGTTTGTAGATGCTATCAATATACACTTATTGGGATTTTTTTTACCAAAAATATGTAGTAGAATACATATTGGCCTAAATTGATCAAGAAATTAGATTTTTTACATTTTTTTTATTGGATATGTTTTATAAGAAATATTGGGTTTTTTTTTTTTGCTTTTTCTTAATTGCGGTTTTTATTTTTTTGTGCTATAAACAAAAAAAGACTGATTGAAGTGATCAAATACCACCTAAAGAAAGCTCTATTTGTGGGAAAAAAGGACATACATTTATTTGGGTACATTGTCGCTCGACTGCGCAATTGTCAGTTAAAGTAATACAGTGTCATATTGCAAAAAATGGCCTGGTCATGAAGGGGGGTAAACCTTCTGGAGCTGAAGTGGTTAGGGTATCTTTCTATATTGATAACTTTTTAATGAGACAGACCAATTAGGAAATGTACATGTATTACAGAGATGCAGGTTTTGCAGAGAATATGTATTTTTTTTATATTACCCAGACATATTATTAAAGGCAGTCTTAATCAGAGACCTTTGGGCTGTCAAAAATCTCACCTGACATACAAAGTAGAGCAGGCCCTGGGGAAAACTCATTTTCATTACCTGGCACTCTTAGATACCTTAGTGGATCATACAATGCATATCTTAGGGGGTCATACTTGAATAAGAAAAGACAAATGTTCTTGGATTCCAAAAGCACATTTTCCAAGTAAAGGCAAAATTACCTGCTGCTTGAAAAACATTGAAATTGCTAAAAACCATGAAGCACAAAACACTTTTTTTTGCAGCGGCTGACAAATGTCAAAAAAACCTCCATTGAAATAAAATGCACCCTATGACAAACTTTGCCCTCTGTAGACTTATTATCATGCTGTGTGGTGCACCAACAAAGCTGTTATTCATCGATGAGATGAAAGTACTTTAAAAGCTCAACACACTCTGAATCCATCTATATACAACTCACACTTACTGAGCCACTGATATATATCATGGGCTTGAAGAAATCTACTTTTCTCCAGTACCAATTTATCTCCTAGATTTTTAAATTGCTTACTCTAAGCTCAAATTTCAAAGACCTTACTCAACTAGATATAGGTTCAAATCCACCAAGATAAAAAAGACCTTATATTTTCAACTTACTCTGCCATCTCTGAAATTGCTTTAAGATGAAATAATTTGTGTCTACTAGGTGGACATTTTGTGCCATTAAGGTAATACTCATCCTAAAGTTTCTTTCAAGCCAAAAAAGTTTTAAAAAAAAAGGTTTTTCTTTAGTAAAGGTAGGCTTGAACCCAGGGGTCAAGTCATGGGGGAAAAAAGTGTGGGAACAAGATCCCCCCCACCTCAAAAATAAAAAAAGTGTGTGTGTGTGTGTGTGTATATATATATATATACCTTTGGAGGAGCGAGGACTACTTTAGCAACTTGGTAACCGGTCGCGGGCCACAATGAGCAGAGCGGGCAGATGACAGGTCCTGTCCACTCAGCATACGCAGAGCAGACATGGACACAGCCTGCTCTACTCTATGGGCACTGCGTTTAGATCCACCCAGACAGAAGGGGACAGATCCCCTTCTGTTTTTTTAAGTAGATCGGATTGGAGATATGCAGGTGTAAACAGATATAGGTCAGTTTATATCTGCCACTCTATACAAGTGAATGGAGGGTCCGATTGGGTCCACTTGAAAAACAGACAGGGGGACCCGATCGGGCTGATTGTGTGAAAGGGGCCTAAGGCTGCTTTCACAATGATGCACTGTGGTTTACCTGCACGTCAACTGACCTCAATATTTACTTCTTCCTCAGGATTCCTGCAGGTATTGCTGACTGTTGCTGTCCCCCAGGCAGGTATGGCTGGTGGCTGCAGCTGGCTGCCCTCAAGGGAAAGTACTGCTGGTGGGTACTGCTGGCTGGTACTGCTGGCAGGTACTGCTGGGGGGTACTGCTGGCGGATACTGTTGGTGGGTACTGCTGGTTCTACCTGATGCCCATGGTAGAGGGGACATTAGTTAACTACAATAGACCTGTGTAACGGCTATTGGCAGATCCCCCTGGATGAGGATGCTATCCCCAAGTCGGCATTTGTTACACCGTTTGGCCTGTACCAGTTTAAGGTCATGCCATTCGGGATGAAAAATGCCCCGGCTACCTTCCAACGTATGGTGTATAGGCTTCTCAATGGTTTCCAGGATTTTGCATGTGCATACCTGGATGACATTGCGATCTACAGTGGGTCTTGGGAGGAGCACCGGGTTCACATAGGGCTGGTCCTGGACAAGATTCAGGCCGTGGACCTGACCTTGAAACCAGACAAGTGCCATCTAGGTATGGCTGAGGTGCAGTAAGTGGGACACCACCGAGTAGGATGTGGAAACCAGAGGCCAGAGGCAGCCAAGGTAGAGGCAGTAGCTAACTGGCCCACACCCCATACTAAGACCCAGGTATTAGCCTTCTTGGGGACAGCAGGGTACTACCGACATTTTGTCCCTGATTATAGTGCTATCGCCAAACCCCTGACTGACCTGACGAAAAATAATTTACCTAGGCAGGTCCAGTGGTCTCCAGCTTGTGAAGCCGTGTTTCTAGCCCTCAAGCAAGCACTTGTAAATGCCCCTGTCTTGGCTGCCCCAGTACCCAACAAACATTTCCTTGTCCACACAGACGCTTCCTTGTTTGGACTGGGGGCTGTGCTGAGCCAAGTCGGGCAGGATGGAGGAGAACACCCTGTCGCATACCTGAGCAGAAAGCTATTACCCTGGGAGGTGAGCTATGCGGCAGTGGAGAAGGAGTGTTCTGCCCTGGTTTGGGCACTTAAAAAGTTGAACCCCTATTTGTACAGACAGGAATTTTCATTAGTCATTGACCACAACCCATTGGTCTGGCTTAACCGTGTCTCAGCTGACAATGGCAGGTTGCTGCGGTGGAGCTTAGCCCTTCAACCTTACAACTTCACCATCAGCTACCGACCCAGTAAGCAAAATGGCAATGCTGATGGGTTGTCCCGGCAAACAGACGTTACTCCAGCTGCCTAGTTCCGGACATCCCCAAATTGACCCGAGAAGGATCAAGCCGGGTCTTCCGGAGTGTCCCACAAGGAGGGAGCCATATGTGACGGGAGTCACTTTGAGCGCGGGGTGACCAGGAAACTGGGGAGCACTGGGAATATGGTTTGGATTGCTCCAAATGGGACAGTGATATTCAGGAATGATGTCTCTCTTGAAATATGAAGATTTTATTCCCTGTACATTGTGAGGTCTCTGACCAGGAAGTACAATTCCTAATATGGGCATTCCAGCATTCCAGGAAGTTTAATGTGGAGACCAACTGTCTAACGATGTTGCTTTTGTCTGATTCCTGCTTGACCCTCAATACAGAGCCTCGTCTCGTACTTGGGGGGGGGGGGGGGAATTATTCGTATGGGTTTCTTGTTCGGCTGAGTGGAATGTCCTGTAGCTGCCTTTGTGTTCAGGAATGAAAGGTCCTAAACAACTGTAACCCCTTTCATACCCGGGGTGTCGTTACAACTGATATTGGTATTGTGTAGTGCCTCAGATTGGTATAATTTTTATACCTTTTTTTGTATTCTGAAAATGCCAGAACTCAATAATATGAGGGGATGTCCACATACTTATAGCAATATAGTGTAGATGTGATGGCCAGGTTGTCATACTTGGTATGCGTACTGCTGTCTAGTGATTCACACACAACTTTTTAATAGATTTATAAATGATATAGGGTCTGGGATTAAAAGTACCATTTCAAACTTTGCAGATGACACCAAGCTATGCAGTGGAATAACTTCCTTACAGGATGTCTCCAAATTACAGGCCAACCTCAATGCACTGTTTCATTGGGCAACTATGTGGCAAATGAGGTTTAATGTTGATAAATGTAAAGTTATGCACTTGGGGACTAAGAATATGCATGCATCATACATACTAGGTGGAGTACAACTGGGGGATTCCATAGTGGAGAAGGATCTGGGTGTTCTGGTAGATCATAAGCTTAATAATAGCATTCAATGCCAAGCTGCGGTTTCCAAAGCAAGCAAAGTCCTTTCTCATATTAAGAGAGGTATAGACTCCAGAGAGCGAGATATCATTTTACCTCTCACTTATCATTTGACCTCATCTGGAATATACACTTTAGTTTTGAACACCATTTCTCAAAAAGAATATCTGGGAACTGGAGAAAGTGCAGAGATGGGCAACCAAACTGATAAGAGGCATGGAGGAGCTCAGTTATGAGGATAGATTAGAGGAACTGAATGTATTCTCTCTTAAGAAGAAGAGATTAGGGGGGGATATGATCAACATGTATAAATACATAAGGGGTCCATATAGTGAACTTGGTGTTGAGTTATTCACTTTAAGGTCAACACAGAGGACAAGGGGGCACTCTTTATGTCTAGAGGAAAAGAGATTTTGTCTCTAAACACAGAAAGGCTTCTTTCCAGTAAGAGCTTTGAAAATGTGGAGCTTGTTCTGGCCAGCTCAGTAGATTGCTTTAAAAATGCCTGGATTCTTTCCTGGGTGTATATAATATAAATGTGTACTAACATTTATAGGTAAAGTTGATCCAGGCAATATCTGATTGCTTCTCGGGGGATCAGGAAGGAATTTCCCCCCCTGCTGTAGCAAATTGGATCATGCTTTGCAGGGGGGGTCACCTTCCTCTGGATCAACTGTGGGCATAGGATTGTGTATATGGGATTGTATGGTTCTGTATTTTTTTAATTTATTATTTTTTTTGGTTGAGCTAGATTGACTTGTGCCTTTTTTTAACCTGACTAACTATGTAACTATGTAACTTTATGAGGACAGCTAAGACTTGGGATTTTAACTTTGAAATTGGAATTGTATTACTTTATAAAGCGTTTACCTTAATTGCAAATGAATAAAGAAATTAAAACAATATATTGACTATAGCTTATGAATTGCTGACCAAAATTATGAATAATAGTGCACAGGGCCCCCTAGAGAAACTTAGGGCTGTAATTGAAGTCCCAAAAATGAAATTGATTGCCAATCACTGATACAGAGTACAGTGAAACCTTGGTTTGCGAGTACCTTTGTTTACAAGCGTTTTGAAAGACGAGCAACATTTTTTTTAAAAATCTGTGTTGATATACGAACAGTTTTATACACTATAAGCATGCCATCCCCTCTGTTAATGCCCTCTGTTACATACCATTATGTGTCCCACTGCTTGTACTGTATATAAAGATAAAAAGTATAAAAGGAAATAACCGCGCTAATAATATACTAAAAAGCTGCAGGGACTTTATCTTTTTTTTTTTTTTTTTTGTATTTTTTTTGTATTTCATTTTTTTGCAGGGACTTTATGACTACTTTATGAACTTTATGAACTTTATGAATTTATGAACTTTTATGGTTACGATTTCTGGCCAATTATTTATTCATGATATTGTGTTATTTTTGTTCATATATCAGTTCACCCTGCTATGCTTATTATCAACCTATCTATATATTGATTTCGCTTTGAGCGTATATTTGATACCTGTTGCCATATTTTGTTCCTCATTAGAACATTATCATTCATTAGCGAGATCGGTGCATTACACTTATCAGGTTACATTAGCGCGGCTTTTTCTATTTTATTTATTGTATATATAAAGATGCTGATTTCTACTGTTTCAAAGTGTTTCCCTGCACTTACATGACTGTTCGTCTCTCTGCTCTACCCGGCGGGAGGGGCCGATCACTCCTTCTGATGTCATCTGAGGAGGAGGGGAGGAGAGAAGCAGAGCAGGGCTAAGGAGTCACACAGCAGCCAGACAAGCTCTAATACAGTATAAATCGGCATCTTTATATACAATGCAGACACAGGGACACATAATGTTATTTAACAGAGGAGATGGCATACTTATACTGTACAGTAATGTACTTTATATATAATACAGCATATCTTTATTTATACCATTAAAGCGGAGTTCCGGGCACAAAAACAATATTTTTTTTTGTGCCCCTCCGCTAGTTCGAGATCACCTGAAAAGGAATTGGATAGTTATTTTTTTTTTTTGTTTACTCACCTTTTAATTGAAGATCGTAAATACTCACCTCAGAGTACTTCCTCCCTCGGAGCCGCGGCTCACCCCGTTACTTCCTGTCTCGCTATGATTCCTGGGAGCTGAACGTCATCGCTCCCAGGAATCAATGCGACGGCACCGGCCCCGCTTGTCACTTCCGGGCGACGCCGCATTCCCCTGCTAAACAGCTTCTGGGCATGCCCAGAAGCTGTGGAGGAATGCGGCGCCGCGCCGGAAGTGACGAGAGGGGCCGGTGCAGGTGCATTCTGGGACAAGAAGACGCGGAAGAAGACACAGAAGAGGACCGCGTCGGCTTCAGCTGCCCACAAGAGAGATGGAAACGCTGTGGAAGAGATTTTATAAGTAAGTATTTCTTCTAAAAGGTAAGTGCGAACCGGGACAGATCAGAGGCTAGCCATTGTGGAATGTGCTAGCCCTGACTGTCCCGGGGTATGTTTAAAAAAAAATGACTTCTGTGCCCGGAACTCCGCTTTAAATGCTTGTGGAACGAATCATCTGAGTTTCAATGCTTTCTTATGGGAAAACTTGCTTTGATATACGAGTGTTTTGGATTACAAGCAAGTTGCTGGAACCAATTATACTCGCAAACCAAGGTTTCACTATATGTGGAATCTTGGCTGTTTACAACATAAACTGGGTGGTATTAAAAGCTTGCTCACTGAGTTAACAGAAATGAGTATCAATTGTCAAATTCCCAGACTAAAAAAATCTATCCTAAAAAACATTTGCACATATTGATGAAAGAATCTTGATATATGCACACGGCTTGTGATTTGTTACTAATTTCGAGCACCTTATTTGTAATTTCAGGCTCCTTTTCCTTAATACACCTTCGATCCAATAATGAACTCTTGTCTGTCTTAGAGTGTTTAATTTTCAGTTATTTTTGTGTAATAGTCCAGAAAGATAGTGGCTTTCATTTTAAGGCATTAGACGCAGCTCAGTAAAAAAGGTAAATTAACACATATTTTATTTTTAATACACTTGAAGAAGACATTTTCCATAGATACAGGCTAGGTTTTTAAGAAAGCTGGCAAAAAAGGTTTGATTGTACAAGTAAAATGTTTTAACACTTCTTTAAATGTAATGCAGACAAGGTAATGAAAGCATAAAAAACCCTTGTTAGAATCAGTTTTTATAAAAGAAATCCTAAATGGTATGTGAAACTACGGGCTACATAATGCATCAGCAGTTGCGCAATTTATGCTGACAGTGTGCCATCCTGGGGAAAACATATGCAAACAACCCCCACCGACATAATTGCTCTCTATGGTGAACATTTGAGATGTGCTGAATGGTCAGCAAAGTGTTATAATCGACATTGTTCATTTATGCGACATTCACCGACAATGCACCCAAAAGCTTAAAACTCAACAGTATGCAAAAGAGACGGTGAACAGTTATGATTAAAATGCAGTCATGCTGTTTTTTTTATACATTAGAGCAATTGTGTAAGGTTTATTTAATTATAATAATTTTGTATAGAGTGGGGAAGGGTTAGCAAGCCTGTTAAGTATTTTTTTCATTGCTGACTGTGTCCTCACTGGGCACATAAACCCAGTTTGTCCTAGTGACCAGTTTCACAGCAACTAAAAGTGATGGAAAATCCAACATTTTATGTTGTCACTAAAACAGGTGTAGCAACCCCTCTACACCTACAGGTAGTTAGAGGCCCCAAGTAGCTTGGTTGGCTATATAGGAAGAAATTGGTTGAACAACACCAGGAGATTCAGGGAAGAAGATCTTTATTGTACATGCAATGGTACAAGATACAGCAGGATGAATATGGTAGATGCATTTCATACAAATTCCACGTGCTTGTTTACTACCTCTCTTCCTTCCTCTCTACACTTTAGCTTGGTTGGCTCACATTTCACCTTAGGCCCCTTTCACACGGGCTTTCTGATCCGGTCCGCCTGTCAGTTTTTCAGGTGGACCTGATCGGATGCTCCATGCATCCCTATGGAGCAGTGGATGTCAGCGGTAATATCTCCGCTGACACCCGCTGCTATCCGATCCGATCCTGTCCATGAAATCCAGATGGATGGAAACCCTATTTTCCATCCGTCTGGAGGATTGGATAAGATCAGATGAAAATGGACAGGCGGTCCGTTATCATCTGATCTCCCATAGAGGAGAGCGGGACTCTGACAGCTCCGTCTCTGCACACAGAGCAGAGATGGAACTGTCATCCGCCTGCTCAGTGGGGATTGGCGGATTGATCCCCGCTGAGCAAAACGGAGTCCGTCGGGCGCACCAGCGGGCCTAAAGCCTGGTACACACGATCAGATTATCAGAAGAATTTTCTTTAGTTTAATGTTGCATGCTAGTCTCATATGGAAAGTGAAGAGGTTACTTTCATATGAAAATTCTCGTATGACAGAATTCAACTTCAGAAGTGATGTCATAGTTTCTGAGCATGCCTAGTCTTGCTCTTATGATTTTTTTTCGGATGAAAACTGTACTAATTAAACAAAAATTGGACATTGTGTTCACGTACGATAAAAATGTTATAGCCTGCACATCCAGTTTTTGTCATCCGATAAATCGTAATCAGCTGTCAAAAGCACTATACTAACAATCTAAAAATTGGCAGATCGTTCGTCGGATGAAATTTTAATTCTGATTTTCTTATATATGTGTACGGGCCTTTAGGGTTGTATTCTTGCCTTTGTGCTGGGCATAAAAAATTGGAAGATAGTCCCTTATGAAAGATAAAAGGTTTTATTAAAACATGCAAACCCAGGGAGAGAGGGATTAGAGTGCTCTGATCCAAATTCTAGCTTCACTAGACTAGGCAGTGTAAACTCGGTCTAAAAGCACATGTCTTTCCACAGGCCTTGAAGGTCAGAAATCAGCTGCACAAACCTCCACCCCAGGAAAAGCATTGGAGGCAAGAGAGCTTCCAGAAGGTTCCCCTCAATTTTTATACTCTCCCCTGGCATGCTTCAAAGACAATAAATGTCATATTGGTTGGTCAAGAACATATTAATATTGCTAGATAATATTCACAACTTAGGATTTTGGATCTTCTTACACTGCCAAGGAAACACCTCAACAGCAGGTAGAATCAAACAAAACCAAAGAAAATTCCCAGCTCAACTCACCAATAGGGATGATCGAACTTTTGAAAAGTTTGGTTCGGCCAGAACACCCGAATTTCCCGAAAGTTCCCGAAAGTTCGATTCGGATTCCAGAACCCCATTGAAATCAATGGGGCACAAACTTCTGGAATAAAAAAACACAATTTTGAAGCCCTAAAACCCAATAAATGCCCCTAAAAAGTGCCTAGGGTTCTGGGTCATGCCCCAGGGATTATGAATCACACAAAAAAAAAAAAAAAGAGAGCCAATTATGGAATAAATTGTTGAAAAAAAAAAGAGAGATTTCTTTGGATTTAGTGTCTGGGGGGGTCTAAAAAAATGTACCTGTGAAGTTTCAGCTCTGGGTGTCTTTGGAGGCAGGCATGACATCTGAACTTCTGTATAGGGGTATATATATATATATATATATATATATATATATATATGTGTGTGTGTGTATATATACATATATATATATATATATATATATATATATATATATATATATATATATATATATACAGTATATGTATACCCCTAACCCAGAATCTGCATAGTGGGGTCACGATGGCATAGCAGAGTCAGTTCACCCTAAAAGACACACGCTTATATGTATTTATACACATACACACATATAGGTGTTATAGCAGAGAAGCCATATGGGTGTTAATTATTTCATTAGCGCAAGCATAGGTTTCTGCTACTTTCACACCTATATATGTGTATGTGTATATATACATACATGTGTGTGTGTATATATAGCCCTACACAGAGGTTCTGATGTTATGCCTGTCTCCAAAGACCCCCAAAAAATGCCCAAAAAACGCTTGCTACAAAACCGGCAAGGTGTGAATATAGCGGAGCCATATCCCTATTCTATATTAATTCTAATACAAACAAACTTTTTTTTTCTGGTTCTGGACATGCTACAGAGCTGAAACTTCACAGGTACACTTTTTAGACCCCCCAGACACTAAATCTTTTTTTTTTTCAATAATTATTTCAATAATTGGCTCTCTATCAAAAAAGACAATTTTTAAGAACTTTTTTTGTGTAATTAATAGTCCCTGGGGCATGACCCAGAACCGTAGGCACTTTTTAGGGGCATTTATTGGGTTTTAGGGCTTCAAAATGGTGTTTTTTGATTCCAGAAGTTCGGGTCCCATTGATTTCAATGGGGTTCTGGAATCCAAAAGGAACTTTCAGGAAATTCGGGTGTTCTGGTCGAACCGAACTTTTCAAAAGTTCGATCATCCCTACTAATCACTACTATTACTATTAAAAATTAAATAAATAAATAAATATTCCATAAATATATCCCATAGTTTGTAGACGCTATAACGTTTGCGCAAACCAATCAATATAGAATATATTGAGATTTTGTTTTTACCAAAACATGTAGCAGAATACATATTGGTCTAAATTGATGAAGAAATTCGATTTTTTTATTACATTTTTCTTTGGATATGTTTTAAATAGAATAAAGTAAAAATAGTTTTTGTTTTCCAAAATTGTCAGTCTTTTTTCCAAAATTCGTAACAAAAAAACAGCGCTTGCAAAATTACTAATAGTGCAACTCTCAAATATATAACAGTGTTACAACAATTAATATATATAAACATATAAAATGATATAACAAATTGCAATTGTGCTTCAATGCTACAATAGGTAGTGCAATCCTAAGCAAGTGCAATAGTGCTAAAAAATGATCCAGTATAATGTGCACAATATATAATGAAAAGTGCTGAAAGTAGTCCAATATCATGTGCAAAATATAATAAAAGTGCTTGAAGTGCTGCTATCAAAAGATGCTGTAGTGCTTCAAAATGCAATCAGTGCAAGGGTGTCCCGATCCCCTTTGGGACCCCACTCACCAGAAGCGATGGACCTTCACAGAAGGTCACATGAGCTTTGTTATAGATCCACAGAAAAAACTCCTGCAAGTGAACCCTTTAGGAACCTTTCATGTAACTTCCTCTGGGCAGCTCAAAGGAAATAAATGGCTAACATAGTGAAGTCCGCATGAAGATATAATTTATTTCCCAATTAGTAATATACTAACAAAATAAAATTATTGGCATACATAGAGAAAAACCAGTCCCACGGACCAATATCACAAATACTTTCGGGAACACCACCGGCGTGCATTCCACGGACTACAGGAAGTGACGTCGTTGGTTCTGCCATGACCGGAAGTGCGTCAATGCGTTTCGCCCGCCTAACTGGGCTTGCACTTTGTTATATCATTTTATATGTTTTTATAAATTAATTGTTGTAACACTGGTATATATTTGAGAGTTGCACTATTAGTAAGTTTGCAAGTGCTGGATTTTGTTACTAATCTATACCTGAGATTTTACTTGGTGAACAGCAGCTGCAATAATTTTACTTTAACCACTTTAGCCCCGGAGGATTTAGCTGCTCAAAGACCAGGCCCTATTTTTACGGGAAAGATTTATGTCATTTTTATTGTGTTTTTTTTTACTACTAATGGCAGCGATCTGCGATTTTTTGCGGGACTGCGACATTGCGGTGGACAGATCGGACCCCTGACTGACATTTTTGACACTTTTGGGAGTACCAGTGACATTACTACAGTAATCAGTGCTATAAATATGCTCTGTTACTGTAATAATGACACTGGCAGGGAAGGGGTTAAATTTATTGGTGCTCAAGGGGTTAAGTGTGACCCTAGGGGCGTGATTCTAACTGTCAGTGGGCGTGGCTTGTTAGATCATCACAGAGACATACGATCCTACATAGCAGGGTCACATAGCCTCTGTGATGATCTAAGGGAGAATGAGAGACGGCTGTGTTTACATCAGCCGTCTTACTTTCTCCCTCTGCAGCGGGAAATCGTGAGTGACTGGCGGCCATCGGAGCCGCTGGTCACTCGCGCTAGCTCCCCAGGGAACGAGCGGGGGCGCGCTGCCGGCGGTGCGCGCTCACCCCCCACAGGAGGCTGAGCGAGTGACGTACCCCTACGTCACTTTGCCCAGCAGCGGCTGCCTGCTGAGGTATATCTGCAGTGGGCGGTCGTTATGTGGTTAAATTTCCATCACTCATTATTCACTTTTTAGAGCGGGTTTTAATTATTTAATTATTTAGAATTTTTTCCAAAATTGTCGGTCTTTTTTGGTTTATAGCACAAAAATATAAAAAGCGCAGAGGTAATCAAATACCACCAAAAGAAAGCTCTATTTGTGGGGGAAAAACAGGACAGTCATTTTATTTGGGTACAGCGTCGTCCAACCGCGCAATTGTCAGTTAAAATAACATAGTTCCCTATCGCGAAAAATGGCCTGGTCATGAGGGGGGGGATAATCTTCATGGGCTGACGAGGTTATGGAGTCTTTTGGAAAGTTCAGCAATGAGGGGAGGCCTTCTGCTAGGTGAATGCCCCAAGTTCTGATATAAAAAGTCATTTTTATGAGAAACAATTTGAATATGTCACGTATGTTATAACCAAGACCATAATGAGGGATCCTGCTCTGGAGGCTAAGAATGAATTAGAAAGCTTCTGGCTTTTGGTAAGAGATACACCTATACAGTATGTGTACAAATTAGCATTTTCATATCAGATAGCAGCTGATAATTCTATGGCAATTTCCTCTACATATTAGAAAATGTCTGTCAAAAGCACTCCATATCTCCCAAGCTCACAGTAAACAACATTGTATTAATTGAATGCCATGGAGACACCCGGTACAATCTTTATTTCTGAGCTGTACCTGTCCCAGGTTCTGCAGTGGTGCAGAAAATGAAAACCATACAGGCATGAGATTCTCCGATCAGCTTCTAATTGTTTCCATAGAGACCGAAATACAAAAAGAGCGCTCAGTAATATTCCGGCTCTGGGCTACAAATGGTGTCAAAAAACATTTGGAAAGGGCATTCCTCTTGGATATTTAAATTAGTATATTGAATAAACCATAGAAGAAGTCCTACTGCCGTAAGATCTACAGATCCCAGCATTCTTTGTCTGCCGCTAACGCTGATGACAACAGTTGTTAAATATAAAATGAACTAATGCACAGAATTGCATAGAGAGGATTATTTCTCTACCTGTTATGGTAGAAATTCTAATGTTTTCTGTTGGTAATAGGTAAAAGATGTACAATTAGAATGTTGTGAGTAGTCTATGAAGAATAGAAGAATGGTGGATGTAAAGGAGCGTCCGATGTCCAGTAGATGTGGGTTCTAAAATAAATTTTATTTAACAAGTTCTGGACCAAAAGGATTTTCCCCTTAATGACCAGGCCATTTTTTGCGATTCGGCACTGTGTAATTTAATGGACAATTGTGCGACGCTGTACCCAAATACAATTGATTTTCTTTTTTTCCCCACAAATAGAGCTTTCTTTTGGTGGTAATTGATCACCTGTACAATTTTTTTTTTTTTTTTACGCGTTATAAACTAAAAAAGAGCGACAATTCTGAAAAAAACAATATTTTTCACTTTCTGCTATATAACATTCCCAATAAAAAAATTTAAAAATCTAATTTTTTTCATCATTTTAGGCCAATATGTATTCTGCTAAATTTTTTTGGTAAAAAAATCCCAATAAGCGTATTTTGATTGGTTTGCGCATAAGTTATCGCGTCTACAAACTAGGGGAAAGATTTATGTCATTTTTATTTATTTCTTTATTTATTTTTTTACTGGTAATGGCGGTGATCAGTAATTTTTAGCGGGACTGCGACATTGCGGCGGACAGTTCGGACCCCTAACTGATGTTTTTTACACTTTTGTGGGGACCAGTGACATTACTACAGTAATTAGTGTTAAAAATATGCACTGTTACTGTACTAATGACACTGGCAGGGAAGGGGTTAGCTCAGGGCTATCAAAAGGTTAAGTTTGAGCCTAGGGGGTGCTTTCTAACTGTGGGGGGGATGGACTTGATTTATCAACACAGAGACTTGTGTTCCTAAATAGTAGGCCACCGTTCTCTCTTCACAGGGAGCAATCGCGGGTGCCCGGCAGCAAACGCAGCCACCGGCCCCGTGCCTCTGCTTCCCCACTGGCAAATAGGCGCACACCCAGCGGCACATGCACACCCACAGGATCACTCCCACAAACCGCCGTACAGGTACGGCGATTCGCGGGAACCTGTCGCCGTATAACTGCGGTTGCTGGTCAGCATGTGGTTAAGGTCACAACAATAAAAAAAAGCCAATGGGTTTCAGGGGGAACAAGAACTCCCTTCCTCAGGGCTGCTGCTGAATGCCAGAGATGCTTCAATGTTCCAATGCTTAGAGAAGAATCCTAATCAGGACTGCCTGTGGTGCAAAAATTGCACAGATTGGTATTCGAATCCGAGTGTCGGCTGTGACTTCAGAGGCAACATGCCTCTTGTGACTTTAGAGGTAGAATGCTGCCTCTGAAGTCACAGCCGGGAATCTCGGATAGACATGTGCAATTAATTTCATTATGAATTTGTTTTGGATGAAATTCGGCATACAAGACTCTTTTGACAAATGCATACGAAAACGCATTGTCAGAAAGAACGAAAACCCGAAAGATCGAGAATCCAAAAGAACGAAAATCTGAAAATACAAAAATCATAACTTTTTTTGACCCCTGACAGGTTAAGTGAATAAAATTGATCACCTTGCTACAATGACATCTGAAAGTCAGTGGGATAAGGCAGCAAGGAAACATGTTGTCCCCGACATTGATGTGCTCAAAGCAGAAAACATGGAGCTGCGTAGCTGCATAGCGGTCAGGGTACCCATGCCGATCTGTGTCCATAGCAAAAAGCACCTATAATGGGCACATGAGTATCAGAACGGGACCACAGAGAAATGGAAGAAGGTGGCCTGGTCTGATGAATTACATTTTCTAAGCTGGCACCAGTATGCTGTATGGGAAGAAGGCAAACCTGTGGAGGCAGTGGTATGCTTTGGAAAATGTTCTGCTGGTAGACCTTGGGTTCTGCCATTCATGTGGATGTTACTTGATACGTACCACCTACTTAACCACTTCTGGACCGGAAGATTTTCCCCCTAATGAGCAGGCCATTTTTTGCAATTCGCCACTGCGTTACCCAAACTGACAATAGCTCGGTCATGTAAAGCTGTACCCAAATGAAATTATTGGCACTTTTCCACTGCAAGTACCGGCTCAGCTCTACTCGGCCCTGCTTGGCCCTGCTTGGCCCGGTTTGCTTTTCCACTGCTGGTACCGCATGGTACGGTGTTGGAACGGGTCGGTACGGCACGGTATGGTTTGCTTTTCCACTAAAGTAGTACTAAAGTTAAATGGGTGGGATAACAACGGGGTGGGTGGGATTCTCTGACCAATCAGTGGCTAGTAGTGGCTGCATGCAAAGGATTGTGGGATATGGTACCGGGTATGGTACCTCTTGGAACCACAATCGAATAGGTACTGTTTTTGAGAGCCGTACCGTTCGGTTCCATGCAGTGGAAAAGCACCGCCGTACCGTACCGTACCGAACCGTTCCTACACCATACCATGCGGTACTAGCAGTGGAAAAGCACAAAAGCAAGCCGAACCGTTCGGTTCCATGCAGTGGAAAAGCGCCATTATTGTCCTTTTTTCCAATAAATAGAACTTTCTTTTGGTGGTAATTGATCACCTCTGCGATTTTTATTCTTTGCGCTATAAACAAAAAAAGAGCGACAATTCTGAAAAAAAAAAACAATAGTTTTCACTTTCTGCTATTTAACATTCCCAAAAATAAATTTTAAAAATCAAATGTTTTCATCATTTTGGGTCAATTTGTATTCTGCTACATATTTTTGGTAAATAAAAAATCTCAATAAGTGTATTTTGATTGATTTGCGCAAAAGTTATTGCATCTAAAAACTAGGGTAAAGATTTGTAATTTTTATTTATTTTACTAGTAATGGCGGCGATCAGTGATTTTTGGCAGGACTGCGACATTGCGGTGAACAGATCAGACCCCTAACTGACATGTTTTACACTTTTGGGGGGACCAGTGACATTACTACAGTAATCAGTGCTAAAAATATGCACTTTTACTGTAATAATGACACTGGCAGGGAAGGGGTTAACCCAGGGGTGATCAAAGGGTTAAGTGTAAACCTAGGGGGTGTTTTCTAACTGTTGGGGCATGGGCTTGCAAAATCAATACAGAGACTTGTGTTCCTAAATAGGAGGAACACAGGAGCTCTGCATTCATACCAGAGAGAACAATGGTCTTCTGTGTTTGCAACAGCAGACCGCTATTCTCTTTTCACTGGGAGCGATCGAAGGTGCCCGGAGGCAATCGCGGCCGCCGGCTCCATGGATCCGCTTCCCTGCTGGTGAGTGGGCGTGCATGCACGCACCCCCAGGATCGCTCCTGCGGACCGCCATACAGGTGCGACGATTTGCGGTAACCTGCCGACCTGCTGCCATATAACTGTGATGGCTGGTTGGCAAGTGGTTAAAAATGGTTGAGCGCCATGTACACCCCTTCATGGGAATAGTTTTGTGTGGTAGCAGTGGCCTCTTTCAGCAGGATAATGTGCCACACTGCAAACATAATTCAAGAATGATTTCAGGAACACAACAAGATCAAAGTGTGGACTTGGCCTCCAAATTTTTCAGATCTCCATCTTTGAGCATCTGTGAGATGTGCTGGAAAACAAGTACGATCCATGGAGGCCCCACATTGCAACTTTCAGGATTTAAAGGATCTGTTACTGTGCCAGCCACCACAGCACACCTTCAGAGGTATAAAGAAGTTTATCCCTCGATGGGTCAGAATTTGTTTGGAAGCAAAAGGGGGACCGATTCAATATTAGGTGGGTGGTGATAAATTTATGTCTGATCAGTGTATATTCTAAAGGAGAGATTCTCATCCTAATTTCAATGAAAATAAAATTCTTATAGATGTCTAAAGACTCCTAAAATACGAGAGCTGTACCAAAAGTAATGCAAAGCGGCCATAACTTTTTTATTAGCTTACTTAGGTAATTCAAATTTCACATGTTGATAGAGTAAGTCTTTCTATGAAAACTATTCTTCTTCTTCTTTTTCATTACAGGTAATTATCGGATTCCAAGCAGACGCGATGTGCCGTCTTTGAGTTCTTGACGACGGAGGGTGCAGGATGTCCAACATCCACAGAAGGCTACAGGATGTTCACAGGGAGGACACCATTGACAAGAGCAATGTACGCAGATGGATAAAGAAGTTTAAAGAAGGTGAAATCTGCACTGAAGAAAAACCACGCAGTGGGAGACCATCAATTGTGACCACTGACACGAATCGTCAGCAAGTGGAACTCGATGTCACATTGCCTCTGCTTGAAATTCATTAATTACCTGCAATGAAAAAGAAGAAGAAAAGTTACTATAGAGGAAAAGTTGCTCTTCTAACAAGTTAAATTTGAGTGACCTATGTACATGATTTAAAAATGTATGCCCACATTTGCATTGCTTTTGGTATATTCATTGTACATTTATTGCATCTAGTAAATGCTTGTTTTGATCATTAGCTTTGTAGAACCTTAAAATGAGAAAAGAAAGGTTTGATTGGCTGGAAACTTTAGCTTTGACTTGAACACAAACTGTGTAGTACACTTCTAAGTGGAATACACATAAATAGTTCTTCAGCAACAGTACAGTCCCAGTTCTTAGTGCAAATCATTACTCAACAACTATACTGTACATATTTTAGCCATTAATGCAACGTGATCCTTACCCAAGGAATGGCACTATTACACAAGGAGATCCAGCAATGAAGTATTTTTTATCACATAGTTACATAGTTAGTGAGGTTGAAAAAATACATCAGTCTATCCAGTTCAACCCATAATGTGTGTGTGTTTGCTGTTAACCGTACATTGTATACCCCTGTATGTTGTGGTCTCTAAGGTGCCCATCTAATAGTTTTTTGAAACTATCGATGCTCCCTGCTGATACGACTGCTTGTGGAAGAGAATTCCACATCCTTACTGCTCTGGCAGGAAAGAACCCTTTACGTAGTTTAAGGTTAAACCGTTTTTCTTCTATGTACACAAAAATGCCGTGCAGTATAGGCCCTTACCCCTGTTGGAGACTAGTAAAAAACATTGGGATAGAAAAAAGATGGGGCTTTACGGGCCAGTGGGAGTAGAAGGATCAGAAACAAAACCAATTGTAAAACCAAAAATACATTTTATTGATATAAAGAGTAAAAAACAAGCATGGGCTACCATGCATATATACTGGTAACAGACTGACATACAATAATAAAATCAAACATGTAACGTCACTGGTAATATAGAAACATATCCCATAACGGGATTATAGCCAAAACAAGGCCTGTATAAGGTGGAAGATGGGTCTCAAGCTGGATTCGGTCACGGAAGGTCCCCAGCAATCCGACGCGTTTCGCTCAAGGCTTCCTCAGGGCCTGAGAGACCATAACAGACCGATGTTTCTATAAGTAACATAAAAGTATAACCAAATAAATACAAGTCAGTTACAGATTTCATAGTACATCATGTGTCATATTATTCAATTTATCTTTATTACACTTGGTTCTATTTTTGTACTGACCCTTCTTAGCAGTGACTTGTGTTAGGCGACAGGGCTGTAGCGATACAGAGGCTGTCCGGAAGATATTGCTTCCGTATTCACCATACAAAATCTAAATAAACATCAAAGACATATTTCTTGCACTGGATCCGATATATTGGGTCCCAACTGTGTCATCAAGGGCAGGGCTGTAAATCAAAGTACCAATAGGTGTATAACTATGTTTGCAATGTAACCGCCAGAAATTTTGATATATGGTCTATATATATCATAACCAAACTTCTGGGGATAGCTCCACTGTAGCCTCTTGGGGTAGATTACCCCTCAAAAGGTGGATGTCCTCTCCCTGGTTTATTCGTCCTTATATGTGCAATCACCTCCAGCTATAATAAATCTAAGGGTATGAGTACATATATTGTTCACTTTTAAGTGGAGGATATCCACGGTTGGAATATCTCAGTTGCATAAGACTAACCACTAATGATGAAAAATATTCAAAAAGTCTAGGGCTTCGATGGGTGGTGGCGTCATCTAGTCGCGTCACTTCCGGTCGCGCCGGAAGTGAGGACATTGCTTTCAAGGATGAGCCTGTTGCCTTTAGATCCGCCCTACAGCTCCCGGACTGCATCCTCCAATCGGACGCTGTCCATTTTGCAGGCTGGGTGTTTGACCATTGGGCTCCCTCTAGTGAAAAAATACCATACCTTGACAGCCACTCTACCTATTGCGATAACCCAGGGGACCAACCATCGGTATCAAAGTGCAAGACAGTATTATGAATAAATATATAATCAGTATTATAGGATATGTATCTGGATCATTACCATTCCAGACAATGCAATATCAAGCAATTATTCCATATCATTGTACAACAGCATCCGCTACAACCGTGTCGCTTCACTGGTCACCTGTTACATACAAAAAAAGGAGTGTGCATATACATGTTAATCTCTGCATATAAGCAGAATCACATTTTACTATAACATTCATATGGAATATAAATTTATTTTTGTGCTCTATTTATAGGTAGCAGTCCCTATTTTTTATTCTAGAAATCTTCATTTGTCCTTCATTCTAATGCGAGAAAGTGTACATTTTGCGGGGAAGGAGGAAAAAGAGAGAGAGAAAACCAGAGAGAGAAACAGGATCCCTATAATTTAGAGGAGGGTCATTTGGGTAAAACTATTATAAAAATGGTTTATAGCTGATTACATCATTCAAGCCTGGATATACGGTAGCTCTTAAATCGTATATCCATCTGGCCTCTCTTGCCAAAACTTTTTTATCAATATCACCTCCTCTTGTATCCTCCGGGATAACATCTAACACAGTAAACTTAACAATGTTTCGGTCAAATTTATGTTTTAGCCCAATGTGGCCACCTATAGGAGTATTAATTTGGCCATTGTTAATATAAGAGATATGATCTGAAATTCTCTTCCAAAGGGGTCTTATGGTTTTACCCACATAAAAGGCCCCACATGGGCACAACATTATGTATACTACTGCCTTTGTTTGGCATGTGACAGCCTGATTAATATACCTTCTATGACCATTAGGCATTATGAAGGACTCGCCTTCAAGAATGTATGGGCAAAAATCACATGACCCACATTTGTAAAGGCCTTTAATGCATGATGTTACACTTGGTCTCCGATGGTGACTTGTAACTAGACCATCCCTTATGGATTTAGCTCTTTTATACGTGATATTAGGATGATCGTCTAAATATTTTCTCAATATTGGGTCACTTGTCAAAATCTCCCAGTTTTTTTGTAAAATGCTACGAACTTCATTATACTGTCTAGAGTATGTGGAAATAAATCTGACCTTATCATCTGTTTTTTTAGTTTTCTCTTTAAAGAGTAGGTCATGCCTTGTATTAGCTTTTGCTTTATTATATGCTTTCCTCAGCATTGTTACACTATACCCTCTCTGTAGCAGACGTGTTTTTAATTTATCCGCCTCCCTTTTGAAGTTTGTATCATTGGAGCAATTTCGTCTCAATCTGAGATATTGGGAGTAGGGGATACTTTTAATTAGGGCTTTGGGATGGGAACTATCAGAGTGTAATATTATGTTCCCTGCTGTCGGTTTACGAAATAAGGTTGATCCGACACTTCCATCTTCTTCAAAATAGAGAGTGGTATCAAGGAAATCAATCTGCTGTCTGCTCCAGGACATAGTGAACTTTAAATTAAAAGAATTGATCTGTAGCCTTTGAAAAAAAGGTCTCAAAAAGTTCAATATCCCCGTCCCAAATGAGGAGGACATCATCTATGTACCTGAGCCATGTGACTACATGGCTCAGGTACATGGAGAGGGCCTCATCATTGAAAATATTTCGTTCCCATCCACCCAGGTGCAGGTTGGCGTAGGCCGGGGCACAACACGTGCCCATGGCCACGCCCTGCACCTGGATGAAATGGGAACCATCAAATGTAAACACGTTATTTTTCAAAATATGTGCCAACCCATCCAGGATAAATTGGTTGTATGATTTTGCCTGGGGGCCCCGTTCATCTAAGAACCTTTTGATTGTCTGAAGACCGAGTGCATGTGGAATCGAGGAATATAGGGCCTCGATATCCAGCGCAATCATAATACATCCGGGGGGCATTACCTGATCATATAACACCCTCAGTAAATCTGGTGTGTCCTGGATGAAAGAGGGCAAACCAGTTACATGGGGTCTCAAATACTGATCAATTACTTTGCCCAATGGTTCCGTATAGGAACCAATTCCCGATATGATTGGGCGTCCCGGGGGATTTTTTGGATTCTTATGCGTTTTTGGCAATGTGTAAAATGTGGGTACGCGGGGTGAATCAATTTTTATAGCTTCATATGTGTCCTTGTTGATTATGCCATTACTGTATGCTTCATAGATTAGTATTTTATATTTATTTTGAGCAGACAACATCCTCTCCTCATTGATGGGTTTGTACCACTCTCTATTTTTTAGGATGTCCCAACACATGTTGCGATATTGTAAATGATCCATGATTACAATATTGCCCCCCTTGTCGGAGGGCTTTATTATAATCTGGGAGTTTTTTCTAAGTGACTCATGGGCTTGTTGGAGGTGCTCGCTTAAATTTTCTTTCATAGAGTTGCGAATTAGCATGAATGAAGGACAAATTAAGATTTCTAGAATAAAAAATAGGGACTGCTACCTATAAATAGAGCACAAAAATAAATTTATATTCCATATGAATGTTATAGTAAAATGTGATTCTGCTTATATGCAGAGATTAACATGTATATGCACACTCCTTTTTTTGTATGTAACAGGTGACCAGTGAAGCGACACGGTTGTAGCGGATGCTGTTGTACAATGATATGGAATAATTGCTTGATATTGCATTGTCTGGAATGGTAATGATCCAGATACATATCCTATAATACTGATTATATATTTATTCATAATACTGTCTTGCACTTTGATACCGATGGTTGGTCCCCTGGGTTATCGCAATAGGTAGAGTGGCTGTCAAGGTATGGTATTTTTTCACTAGAGGGAGCCCAATGGTCAAACACCCAGCCTGCAAAATGGACAGTGTCCGATTGGAGGATGCAGTCCGGGAGCTGTAGGGCGGATCTAAAGGCAACAGGCTCATCCTTGAAAGCAATGTCCTCACTTCCGGCGCGACCGGAAGTGACGCGACTAGATGACGCCACCACCCATCGAAGCCCTAGACGGGAAAAAGACTGTCGTCACTTCCGGAGCGACCGGAAGTGATGCGGCCAGGCGGCGCCACCGCCGACCGCAATTGGACACAAGCAGCTTCACCTGAGGGGACCAAATTGAGCGCCAAACGGAGCAATGAAGGTGGGCTCCTTCCTCCCTATATAGGACCCAGGCAAGGTAAAGGCAGGTAGGCAGGTGGTGAGCGTACGAAATACAGAGGTAAGTGATGCTGGCCCCAGAATGGTGGAAGGGATGGCTGACTGGACTCTCGGTATATAGGCCAGAGGACCTGAGATACTGGAACTAACCCCTGTAATTGTGTCTTTTAGGGCTTGGGCAGCCCAGGACCGTTGGTCCACCTAATTGGAATATATGCTTATATAGGCCTCCTTTCCTGCCTGGAGCACTCGTTAGACTGAGGAGAGGTATGTATGTGTCTGACTAAAACCCCCCCCCCCCTCTTCAATGCAATATCTGTCCCCATAAACCTCGGTTTTCTGCCATGACTATGAAGAGTAATTTGTATATGTACCCCTTGTAAGATATTGATCCTCTTTCTAGGTCAACTCTGTCGCCATTAAGGACCCTTAGGCTGGGGATATACTTCCGATAAACTGCATAGAGAAAGGTGCTTTGCGCCCAGCTCAAACTATTGCAATATAAATACTAGGTGGGTGTCTATATTATTCATCTCAATATCCACTTAACCATCAGCTATCCCCACCAACCCCCTTTTATTCAGTTATATATGACTTTTTGAATATTTTTCATCATTAGTGGTTAGTCTTATGCAACTGAGATATTCCAACCGTGGATATCCTCCACTTAAAAGTGAACAATATATGTACTCATACCCTTAGATTTATTATAGCTGGAGGTGATTGCACATATAAGGACGAATAAACCAGGGAGAGGACATCCACCTTTTGAGGGGTAATCTACCCCAAGAGGCTACAGTGGAGCTATCCCCAGAAGTTTGGTTATGATATATATAGACCATATATCAAAATTTCTGGCGGTTACATTGCAAACATAGTTATACACCTATTGGTACTTTGATTTACAGCCCTGCCCTTGATGACACAGTTGGGACCCAATATATCGGATCCAGTGCAAGAAATATGTCTTTGATGTTTATTTAGATTTTGTATGGTGAATACGGAAGCAATATCTTCCGGACAGCCTCTGTATCGCTACAGCCCTGTCGCCTAACACAAGTCACTGCTAAGAAGGATCAGTACAAAACTAGAACCAAGTGTAATAAAGATAAATTGAATAATATGATACATGATGTACTATGAAATCTGTAACTGACTTGTATTTATTTGGTTATACTTTTATGTTACTTATAGAAACATCGGTCTGTTATGGTCTCTCAGGCCCTGAGGAAGCCTTGAGCGAAACGCGTCGGCTTGCTGGGGACCTTTCCGTGACCGAATCCAGCTTGTGACCCATCTTCCACCTTATACAGGCCTTGTTTTGGCTATAATCCCGTTATGGGATATGTTTCTATATTACCAGTGACGTTACATGTTTTATTTTATTATTGTATGTCAGTCTGTTACCAGTATATATGCATGGTAGCCCATGCTTGTTTTTTACTCTTTATATCAATAAAATGTATTTTTGGTTTTACAATTGGTTTTGTTTCTGATCCTTCTACTCCCACTGGCCCGTAAAGCCCCATCTTTTTTCTATCCCAATGTTTTTTACCCGTTTTTCTTCTAGTTTTTTAGTGAGTGGCCACGTGTGTTATTATATTCCCTTTCTCTAAAAAGTTTGTTCCTTATGCTAGGGTCACCAGTACAGTATTTGTACATTGATATCATATCCCTTCTCAAGCGTCTCTTCTCCAGAGAGAATAAGTTCAATGCTTGTAGTCTTTCCTCATAGCTGATGTCCTCCATTCCCCTAATTATTTTTTAGCCCGTCTCTGGACTCTCTCCAGTTCTAGCACATCACTTCTGAGGACCATCCCAGAACTGGACGGCATACTTCAGATGTGGCCGGACCAGAGTCTTGTAAAGTGGGAGAATAATCTCTTTATTTCTGGAGTGAATCCCCTTTTTTATACATGCCAGTATTTTGTTGGCTTTGCTTGCAGCGACTTGGCATTGCATCCCACTGCCAAGCCTGTTGTCCACTAGGACCCCCAGGTCATTTTCCATCTTAGATTCACCCAGAGGTTCCCCCCTTATGAGTACCTTGCGTTCGTGTTTCTGATGCCCAAGTGCATTACCTTACATTTTTCAACATTAAACCTCATCTCTAGGGTTGAGCGGACACCTAGATGTCCGTGTTCGACGGGTTCGGCCGAACTTTAAAAAAAAGTCCGGGTCCGTGTCCCGGACTTTTACCGAACTTTTCCCGGACACCGAACCCCATTGAAGTCAATGGGGACCCGAACTTTAAGGCACTAAAATGGCTCTAAAACACCAAAGGAAAGGGCTAGAGTGCTGCAAATGGCAGCAAAAAGTAATTAAGAGCATGGCAAGTGCTCTGCAAACAAATGTGGATAGGGAAATAACTTAAAACAACAAAAAAAACAGAAAAATAAAACAATGTTCTTCTTCATCTCTGAAGGACGAGGCCCATATGGAGTAGGAGGGAGGTTGAGGTGGTGGTGGATGTGGCGGTGACATAGGCGTGCGCACAGGGTGTGCTGGGTGTGCCTGGGCACACCCTAATCACCTAGGGCACATAGCATTGCCAGTGAGGAGATGGGAAAGATCTCCCTGGGACCTGCTCTGCTCTATTTCTCCTTGCCTACAGGTACATGGCCCCGATACATTACTCTCCCTGCTGGCAAACACATGCATGTGTATTTCAACTTTGGGGTGCACACCTTAATGCAATAGGCTGCGCACACCTATGGGCGGTGTAGGTGGAAGCGGCGGTGGAGGAGGACCAGGGCCGGATTAACAGCATCATGGGCTTGGTGCTGAGGATTTTGAAGGGCCTTAAGGGCCGTGCCTTGCCATGCACCCAGAGGAGGAAGGGTGCAGCCATGCATGCCTAATTCAACATGGGATGCTGTCTCTGAAGCCCATAAACACATCCATGCATCGCCAACTGTCCCTCCTTGTCCGGCCTTCACGCTGTGTGGGGAGGTTCTGAGGGTGCTGCCTGGGGAAGCGAGCATAGAAGCCAGACTTCTGTGTTTACAAGTGACAGAAGAGCGGTAACAGTGAATATGGCCAACCCGGGGCCTATATAAAAGGTAGGGGCCTGGAGCTGCAGCTCCAATAGCCCCTACATTAATCTGGCCCTGAGGAGGAGGACGAGGTAGCCAACACTGCTTCTTTTCAAAAATTTTAAATGAGGGTACACCCCAAAAGAGTGAGAAAGAGCAAAAATGGAACAATGGGTGGGTAAGGTCGGTATCCATTGCTATTCTGCATAAGGTACGGAAAAGTCCCGTGGGATCCATGCCTGGTTCATTTTAATGAACGTGAGCTTGTCCACATTGTCTCTGGACAGGCGGCTGCGCTTGTCTGTTATAACGCCCCCAGCCGTGCTAAATACCCGTTCAGATAATACACTGGCTGCAGGGCACGCCAGCACCTCCAAGGCGTAAAGGGCAAGCTCAGGCCATGTGCCCAATTTGGAGACCCAGAAGTTGAAGGGGGCAGACCCGTCATTCACTACATGTAGGCGTGTGCACACATACTGCTCCACCATGTTGGTAAAATGCTGCCTCCTGCTAAGACGTTCCATCTGAGCTGCTGGTGCTGCTGTTTGTTGTGGCGTGCTGACAAAGCTTTTCCACATTTCGGCCATGCTAACCCTGCCTTCTGAGGTGCTGGCGGTGCCCTGGTTGCGTTGGCGACCTCCTCCTCCTCCTCCTCTGCCTTGTGCTTCCACTGTGGCCCCGCTGTCAGATGGGAATGCCAGCAGCATGGCGTCTACCAGCGTGCGCTTGTACTCGCGCATCTTGCGATCGCGCTCCAGTGAGTGAATTAAGGACGGTACGTTGTCCTTGTAACGGGGATCCAGCAGCGTGGCCACCCAGTAATCAGCACAAGTTAGAATGTGGGCAACTCGGCGGTCGTTGTGGAGACACTGCAGCATGTAATCGCTCATGTGTGCCAGGCTGCCCAGAGGCAACGAAAGGCTGTCCTCTGTGGGAGGTGTATCGTCCGTGTCCTCTGTATCCCCCCAGCCACGCACCAGTGATGGCCATGAGCTGGCCTGGGTGCCACCCTGCTGTGAACATGGTTCCATCTCCTCCTCCAGCTCCTCCTCCTCCTCATCCTCCTCATCCTCCAGAACTGTGCCCCTGCTGGACAATTGCGTCCCTGGCGTTTGCGTGTGCAGGAACCCACCCTCGGAGCCCCTTGCGAATGACTGCCCTGAAAGCCTTGGAAATGTTACCTCTTCATCCTCCTCCTCCTCCTCATCCTGTGCCACATCCTCTTCCATCATCGCCCGAATTGTTTTTTCAAGGAGGCATAGAAGTGGGATAGTTAAGCTGAGAACGGCGTCATTGCCACTGGCCATGTTGGTGGAGTACTCAAAACAGCGCAACAAGGCACACAGGTCTCGCATGGAGGCCCAGTTATTGGTGGTGAAGTGGTGCTGTTCCGCAGAGCGACTCACGCGTGCGTGCTGCAGCTGAAACTCCACTATGGCCTGCTGCTGCTCGCACAGTCTTTCCAGCATGTGCAAGGTGGAGTTCCACCTTGTGGGCACGTCACATATGAGGCGGTGAGCGGGAAGGCCGAAGTTACGCTGCAGCGCTGCCAGGCGAGCAGCAGCAGGGTGAGAACGCCGAAAGTGCGCACAAACGGCCCCGCACTTTCTACAGCAGCTCTGACATATCGGGGTAGTTTTTAAGGAACCTCTGCACCACCAAATTCAGCACATGCGCCAGGCAAGGGATGTGCGTCAAACCGGCTAGGCCCAGAGCTGCTATGAGATTTCGCCCGTTATCGCACACCACCAGGCCGGGCTTGAGGCTCGCTGGCAGCAACCACTCATTTGTCTGCTGTTCCATGCTCCTCCACAACTCCTGCGCGGTGTGTGGTTTGTCCCCCAAACAGGCAAGTTGTAAAACTGCCTGCTGTCGTTTACCCCTGGCCGTGCTGAAGTTGGTGGTGAAGGTGTTACGCTGTCCGGATGAGGAGGCGGTAGAGGATGAGGAAGCGGAGTAGGAGGAGTTAGGAACAGGAGGCAAACTGAAGCGCCCTGCAATCTTTGGTGGTGGAAGGACATGCGCCAAATTGCTATCCGCCTCAGGCCCATCCGCCACTGCATTTACCCAGTGTGCCGTTAGGGAGATATAACGCCCCTGACCGTGCTTACTGGTCCACGTATCCGTAGTTAGGTGGACCTTGGCACAGATGGCGTTGCGCAGTGCACACCTGATATTTTCCCCCACTTGGTTGTGCAGGGAAGGGATGGCTTGCCTGGAAAAGTAGTGGCGGCTGGGCACGACGTACTGTGGGACAGCCACCGACATAAGGTTTTTAAAACTGTGCGTCTCCACCAGACGGAATGACAGCATTTCAAAGGCCAATAATTTTGAAATGCTGGCATTCAGGGCCAGGGATCGCGGGTGGGTAGGGGGGTACTTCCTCTTCCTCTCAAGTGTTTGGGAGATGGAAAGCTGAACGCTTCCACGGGACATTGTGGAGATGGTTGTTGGTGACCCAGGTGGTGGTGTTGCTGACAGATCGTCTGTTTGCGGGGTGGCAGGTGCCGGTATCACTACAGATGTGGCTGGAGCGGCCGAGACTGCAGCAGAAGAGGAAGCAGGATGAGCCAGAGACGTTTCTTGGTTTTGAAGGTGTGTACTCCACTGCAGCTCGTGCTTTGCACTTAGATGCCTGATCATGCAGGTTGTGCTCAGGTTGAGAAGGTTTATGCCTCGCTTCAAGCTCTGATTGCACAGGGTGCAAACCACTCGTGTCCTGTCATCAGCACATTTTCTAAAGAACTTCCACGCTAGAGAACTCCTTTGAGCTGACTTTGGTGCGCTCGTTCCCTTGCTGCGTTGGGCAGTAGCGGGCGTAGTGTCTAGGGCACGGCCGCTCCGCTTCTGCACCCTGCTCCCTCTTCTGCTGTGCTGGTGGCTCTGTGCGACCACCGCCTCTTCCTCCAAACTACTCAGGTCACCTGCATGACGTTCATTCCATGTGGGGTCGAGGACCTCATCGTCCTCCACATCATCTTCCACCCAGTCTTCACCCCTGCCCTCCTTGTCGGTCTCCACAATGCTGAACGCCGCAGCAGTTGGCACCTGCGTTTCGTCATCATCGGAGACGTGCTGCGATGATCCTTGCATGTACTCATCTTGAGAAATAAGTGGTTGGGCATCGCTGCACTCAATCTCTTCCACTTCTGGGGCAGGGCTAGGTGGATGGCCCTGGGAAACCCTGCTGACAGAGTCCTCAAAAAGAATAAGAGACTGCTGTATGGCTTGGGGCTCAGACTGCTGGCCTGATTTGCAAGGGGGTGAGGTGAAAGACGGTTGGACATTGGCTGCAGGTGCCAACTCTGACCTTTCTGCAGTAGACTGGGTGGGAGACAATGTGAAGGAACTGGAGGCACTGTCAGCAGCAAACCAATCTACTATCGCCTCAACTTGTTCTGGCCTCATCACTTCTAGGGGCGTTTGATGCCCTACCAAATACTGATGCAGGTTCTGTCGCCTACTCACACTTGAGGAAGGTGTTTCACTTGTGCGTGTAGCTGGCACAGATTGACCACGTCCTCTCCTTGCAACAGGAGCTCTACCAGCAGCACCACGACCCAGGCCACGGCCCTTATTTGACGGTCTCCTCATATTTCTGTAATTTAAGATCTTGCCCTAGAAAGGTTTTTATTGAATAGCGGAATAGGAAATATGATCCAAAAAAGTGTATGTATCTCGCACGTACAAAACCACACTAGGCCCCAATTACTATTGTTTCTACCCCTAAAAGGATGGATGAGGAGTAGGAGGAGTATGGAACAGACAGCACCCTCAAATCTTCAGAAGTATGAGATGAACCCCAAAAACTTGGAAAGGTGGATCTCACACGTACCGACACAGACTATCCCGCTATTCAATTGATCCTCAAAGGTTTTTATTGAATAGCGGAATAGGAAATATGATCAAAAAAAGTGTATGTATCTCGCACGTACACAACCACACTAGGCCCCAATTACTATTGTTTGTACCCCTAAAAGGATGGATGAGGAGTAGGAGGAGGAGTATGGAACAGGCAGCACCCTCAAATCTTCAGAAGTATGAGATGAACCCCAAAAACTTGGAAAGGTGGATCTCACACGTACCGACACAGACTATCCCGCAATTCAATTGATCCTCAAAGGTTTTTATTGAATAGCGGAATAGGAAATATGATCAAAAAAAGTGTATGTATCTCGCACGTACACAACCACACTAGGCCCCAATTACTATTGTTTGTACCCCTAAAAGGATGGTTGAGCAGTAGGAGCAGGAGTATGGAACAGGCAGCACCCTCAAATCTTCAGAAGTATGAGATGAACCCCAACAACTTGGAAAGGTGGATCTCACACGTACCGACACAGACTATCTCGCAATTGAATTGATCCCCAAAGGTTTTAATTGAATAGCGGAATAGAAAATATGATCAAAAAGAAAGTGTATGTATCTCGCACGTACACCACCACACTAGGCCCCAACTACTATTGTTTGTACCCCTAAAAGGATGGTTGAGCAGTAGGAGGAGGAGTATGGAACAGGCAGCACCCTCAAATCTTCAGAAGTATGAGATGAACCCCAAAAACTTGGAAAGGTGGATCTCTCTCACACGTACCAACACAGACTATCCCCCAATTTAACTGATCCCCAAAGGTTTTTGATTAAATAGCGGAATAGAAAATATGATCCAAAAAAAGTGTATGTATATCACACGTACACAACCACACTAGGCCCCAATTACTATTGTTTGTACCCCTAAAAGGCTAGATGAGGAGTAGGGGGGGTATGGAACAGGCAGCACCCTCAAACCTTCAGAAGTATGAGATGAACCCCAACAACTTGGAAAGGTGGATCTCTCTCACACGTACCAACACAGACTATCCCCCAATTTAACTGATCCCCAAAGGTTTTTGATTAAATAGCGGAATAGAAAATATGATCCAAAAAAAGTGTATGTATATCACACGTACACAACCACACTAGGCCCCAATTACTATTGTTTGTACCCCTAAAAGGCTAGATGAGGAGTGGGGGGAGTATGGAACAGGCAGCACCCTCAAACCTTCAGAAGTATGAGATGAACCCCAACAACTTGGAAAGGTGGATCTCTCTCACACGTACCAACACAGACTATCCCCCAATTTAACTGATCCCCAAAGGTTTTTGATTAAATAGCGGAATAGAAAATATGATCCAAAAAAAGTGTATGTATATCACACGTACACAACCACACTAGGCCCCAATTACTATTGTTTGTACCCCTAAAAGGCTAGATGAGGAGTAGGGGGAGTATGGAACAGGCAGCACCCTCAAACCTTCAGAAGTATGAGATGAACCCCAACAACTTGGAAAGGTGGATCTCTCTCACACGTACCAACACAGACTATCCCCCAATTTAACTGATCCCCAAAGGTTTTTGATTAAATAGCGGAATAGAAAATATGATCCAAAAAAAGTGTATGTATATCACACGTACACAACCACACTAGGCCCCAATTACTATTGTTTGTACCCCTAAAAGGCTAGGAGTAGGGGGAGTATGGAACAGGCAGCACCCTCAAACCTTCAGAAGTATGAGATGAACCCCAACAACTTGGAAAGGTGGATCTCTCTCACACGTACCAACACAGACTATCCCCCAATTTAACTGATCCCCAAAGGTTTTTGATTAAATAGCGGAATAGAAAATATGATCCAAAAAAAGTGTATGTATATCACACGTACACAACCACACTAGGCCCCAATTACTATTGTTTGTACCCCTAAAAGGCTAGATGAGGAGTAGGGGGGGTATGGAACAGGCAGCACCCTCAAACCTTCAGAAGTATGAGATGAACCCCAACAACTTGGAAAGGTGGATCTCTCTCACACGTACCAACACAGACTATCCCCCAATTTAACTGATCCCCAAAGGTTTTTGATTAAATAGCGGAATAGAAAATATGATCCAAAAAAAGTGTATGTATATCACACGTACACAACCACACTGGGCCCCAATTACTATTGTTTGTACCCCTAAAAGGCTAGATGAGGAGTAGGGGGAGTATGGAACAGGCAGCACCCTCAAACCTTCAGAAGTATGAGATGAACCCCAACAACTTGGAAAGGTGGATCTCTCTCACACGTACCAACACAGACTATCCCCCAATTTAACTGATCCCCAAAGGTTTTTGATTAAATAGCGGAATAGAAAATATGATCCAAAAAAAGTGTATGTATATCACACGTACACAACCACACTGGGCCCCAATTACTATTGTTTGTACCCCTAAAAGGCTAGATGAGGAGTAGGGGGAGTATGGAACAGGCAGCACCCTCAAACCTTCAGAAGTATGAGATGAACCCCAACAACTTGGAAAGGTGGATCTCTCTCACACGTACCAACACAGACTATCCCCCAATTTAACTGATCCCCAAAGGTTTTTGATTAAATAGCGGAATAGAAAATATGATCCAAAAAAAGTGTATGTATATCACACGTACACAACCACACTAGGCCCCAATTACTATTGTTTGTACCCCTAAAAGGCTAGATGAGGAGTAGGGGGGGTATGGAACAGGCAGCACCCTCAAACCTTCAGAAGTATGAGATGAACCCCAACAACTTGGAAAGGTGGATCTCTCTCACACGTACCAACACAGACTATCCCCCAATTTAACTGATCCCCAAAGGTTTTTGATTAAATAGCGGAATAGAAAATATGATCCAAAAAAAGTGTATGTATATCACACGTACACAACCACACTAGGCCCCAATTACTATTGTTTGTACCCCTAAAAGGCTAGGAGTAGGGGGAGTATGGAACAGGCAGCACCCTCAAACCTTCAGAAGTATGAGATGAACCCCAACATCTTGGAAAGGTGGATCTCTCTCACACGTACCAACACAGACTATCCCCCAATTTAACTGATCCCCAAAGGTTTTTGATTAAATAGCGGAATAGAAAATATGATCCAAAAAAAGTGTATGTATATCACACGTACACAACCACACTGGGCCCCAATTACTATTGTTTGTACCCCTAAAAGGCTAGATTAGGAGTAGGGGGAGTATGGAACAGGCAGCACCCTCAAACCTTCAGAAGTATGAGATGAACCCCAACAACTTGGAAAGGTGGATCTCTCTCACACGTACCAACACAGACTATCCCCCAATTTAACTGATCCCCAAAGGTTTTTGATTAAATAGCGGAATAGAAAATATGATCCAAAAAAAGTGTATGTATATCACACGTACACAACCACACTAGGCCCCAATTACTATTGTTTGTACCCCTAAAAGGCTAGATGAGGAGTAGGGGGGGTATGGAACAGGCAGCACCCTCAAACCTTCAGAAGTATGAGATGAACCCCAACAACTTGGAAAGGTGGATCTCTCTCACACGTACCAACACAGACTATCCCCCAATTTAACTGATCCCCAAAGGTTTTTGATTAAATAGCGGAATAGAAAATATGATCCAAAAAAAGTGTATGTATATCACACGTACACAACCACACTAGGCCCCAATTACTATTGTTTGTACCCCTAAAAGGCTAGGAGTAGGGGGAGTATGGAACAGGCAGCACCCTCAAACCTTCAGAAGTATGAGATGAACCCCAACAACTTGGAAAGGTGGATCTCTCTCACACGTACCAACACAGACTATCCCCCAATTTAACTGATCCCCAAAGGTTTTTGATTAAATAGCGGAATAGAAAATATGATCCAAAAAAAGTGTATGTATATCACACGTACACAACCACACTGGGCCCCAATTACTATTGTTTGTACCCCTAAAAGGCTAGATGAGGAGTAGGGGGAGTATGGAACAGGCAGCACCCTCAAACCTTCAGAAGTATGAGATGAACCCCAACAACTTGGAAAGGTGGATCTCTCTCACACGTACCAACACAGACTATCCCCCAATTTAACTGATCCCCAAAGGTTTTTGATTAAATAGCGGAATAGAAAATATGATCCAAAAAAAGTGTATGTATATCACACGTACACAACCACACTAGGCCCCAATTACTATTGTTTGTACCCCTAAAAGGCTAGATGAGGAGTAGGGGGGGTATGGAACAGGCAGCACCCTCAAACCTTCAGAAGTATGAGATGAACCCCAACAACTTGGAAAGGTGGATCTCTCTCACACGTACCAACACAGACTATCCCCCAATTTAACTGATCCCCAAAGGTTTTTGATTAAATAGCGGAATAGAAAATATGATCCAAAAAAAGTGTATGTATATCACACGTACACAACCACACTGGGCCCCAATTACTATTGTTTGTACCCCTAAAAGGCTAGGAGTAGGGGGAGTATGGAACAGGCAGCACCCTCAAACCTTCAGAAGTATGAGATGAACCCCAACAACTTGGAAAGGTGGATCTCTCTCACACGTACCAACACAGACTATCCCCCAATTTAACTGATCCCCAAAGGTTTTTGATTAAATAGCGGAATAGAAAATATGATCCAAAAAAAGTGTATGTATATCACACGTACACAACCACACTAGGCCCCAATTACTATTGTTTGTACCCCTAAAAGGCTAGATGAGGAGTAGGGGGAGTATGGAACAGGCAGCACCCTCAAACCTTCAGAAGTATGAGATGAACCCCAACAACTTGGAAAGGTGGATCTCTCTCACACGTACCAACACAGACTATCCCCCAATTTAACTGATCCCCAAAGGTTTTTGATTAAATAGCGGAATAGAAAATATGATCCAAAAAAAGTGTATGTATATCACACGTACACAACCACACTAGGCCCCAATTACTATTGTTTGTACCCCTAAAAGGCTAGATGAGGAGTAGGGGGGGTATGGAACAGGCAGCACCCTCAAACCTTCAGAAGTATGAGATGAACCCCAACAACTTGGAAAGGTGGATCTCTCTCACACGTACCAACACAGACTATCCCCCAATTTAACTGATCCCCAAAGGTTTTTGATTAAATAGCGGAATAGAAAATATGATCCAAAAAAAGTGTATGTATATCACACGTACACAACCACACTAGGCCCCAATTACTATTGTTTGTACCCCTAAAAGGCTAGATGAGGAGTAGGGGGGGTATGGAACAGGCAGCACCCTCAAATCTTCAGAAGTATGAGATGAACCCCAAAAACTTGGAAAGGTGGATCTCTCTCACACGTACCAACACAGACTATCCCCCAATTTAACTGATCCCCAAAGGTTTTTGATTAAATAGCGGAATAGAAAATATGATCCAAAAAAAGTGTATGTATATCACACGTACACAACCACACTAGGCCCCAATTACTATTGTTTGTACCCCTAAAAGGCTAGATGAGGAGTAGGGGGGTATGGAACAGGCAGCACCCTCAAACCTTCAGAAGTATGAGATGAACCCCAACAACTTGGAAAGGTGCATCTCTCTCACACGTACCAACACAGACTATCCCCCAATTTAACTGATCCCCAAAGGTTTTTGATTAAATAGCGGAATAGAAAATATGATCCAAAAAAAGTGTATGTATATCACACGTACACAACCACACTAGGCCCCAATTACTATTGTTTGTACCCCTAAAAGGCTAGATGAGGAGTAGGGGGGGTATGGAACAGGCAGCACCCTCAAACCTTCAGAAGTATGAGATGAACCCCAACAACTTGGAAAGGTGGATCTCTCTCACACGTACCAACACAGACTATCCCCCAATTTAACTGATCCCCAAAGGTTTTTGATTAAATAGCGGAATAGAAAATATGATCCAAAAAAAGTGTATGTATATCACACGTACACAACCACACTAGGCCCCAATTACTATTGTTTGTACCCCTAAAAGGCTAGATGAGGAGTAGGGGGGGTATGGAACAGGCAGCACCCTCAAATCTTCAGAAGTATGAGATGAACCCCAAAAACTTGGAAAGGTGGATCTCTCTCACACGTACCAACACAGACTATCCCCCAATTTAACTGATCCCCAAAGGTTTTTGATTAAATAGCGGAATAGAAAATATGATCCAA
Source organism: Pelophylax lessonae (assembly GCF_965119305.1). Lineage (NCBI taxonomy): Eukaryota > Metazoa > Chordata > Amphibia > Anura > Ranidae > Pelophylax > Pelophylax lessonae. The sequence continues at coordinate 67,560,991 of NC_138777.1, forward strand.
AAAAAGTGTATGTATATCACACGTACACAACCACACTAGGCCCCAATTACTATTGTTTGTACCCCTAAAAGGCTAGATGAGGAGTAGGGGGGGTATGGAACAGGCAGCACCCTCAAACCTTCAGAAGTATGAGATGAACCCCAACAACTTGGAAAGGTGGATCTCTCTCACACGTACCAACACAGACTATCCCCCAATTTAACTGATCCCCAAAGGTTTTTGATTAAATAGCGGAATAGAAAATATGATCCAAAAAAAGTGTATGTATATCACACGTACACAACCACACTAGGCCCCAATTACTATTGTTTGTACCCCTAAAAGGCTAGATGAGGAGTAGGGGGGGTATGGAACAGGCAGCACCCTCAAACCTTCAGAAGTATGAGATGAACCCCAACAACTTGGAAAGGTGGATCTCTCTCACACGTACCAACACAGACTATCCCCCAATTTAACTGATCCCCAAAGGTTTTTGATTAAATAGCGGAATAGAAAATATGATCCAAAAAAAGTGTATGTATATCACACGTACACAACCACACTAGGCCCCAATTACTATTGTTTGTACCCCTAAAAGGCTAGATGAGGAGTAGGGGGAGTATGGAACAGGCAGCACCCTCAAACCTTCAGAAGTATGAGATGAACCCCAACAACTTGGAAAGGTGGATCTCTCTCACACGTACCAACACAGACTATCCCCCAATTTAACTGATCCCCAAAGGTTTTTGATTAAATAGCGGAATAGAAAATATGATCCAAAAAAAGTGTATGTATATCACACGTACACAACCACACTAGGCCCCAATTACTATTGTTTGTACCCCTAAAAGGCTAGATGAGGAGTAGGGGGAGTATGGAACAGGCAGCACCCTCAAACCTTCAGAAGTATGAGATGAACCCCAACAACTTGGAAAGGTGGATCTCTCTCACACGTACCAACACAGACTATCCCCCAATTTAACTGATCCCCAAAGGTTTTTGATTAAATAGCGGAATAGAAAATATGATCCAAAAAAAGTGTATGTATATCACACGTACACAACCACACTAGGCCCCAATTACTATTGTTTGTACCCCTAAAAGGCTAGATGAGGAGTAGGGGGGGTATGGAACAGGCAGCACCCTCAAACCTTCAGAAGTATGAGATGAACCCCAACAACTTGGAAAGGTGGATCTCTCTCACACGTACCAACACAGACTATCCCCCAATTTAACTGATCCCCAAAGGTTTTTGATTAAATAGCGGAATAGAAAATATGATCCAAAAAAAGTGTATGTATATCACACGTACACAACCACACTAGGCCCCAATTACTATTGTTTGTACCCCTAAAAGGCTAGATGAGGAGTAGGGGGGGTATGGAACAGGCAGCACCCTCAAACCTTCAGAAGTATGAGATGAACCCCAACAACTTGGAAAGGTGGATCTCTCTCACACGTACCAACACAGACTATCCCCCAATTTAACTGATCCCCAAAGGTTTTTGATTAAATAGCGGAATAGAAAATATGATCCAAAAAAAGTGTATGTATATCACACGTACACAACCACACTGGGCCCCAATTACTATTGTTTGTACCCCTAAAAGGCTAGGAGTAGGGGGAGTATGGAACAGGCAGCACCCTCAAACCTTCAGAAGTATGAGATGAACCCCAACAACTTGGAAAGGTGGATCTCTCTCACACGTACCAACACAGACTATCCCCCAATTTAACTGATCCCCAAAGGTTTTTGATTAAATAGCGGAATAGAAAATATGATCCAAAAAAAGTGTATGTATATCACACGTACACAACCACACTAGCCCCCAATTACTATTGTTTGTACCCCTAAAAGGCTAGATGAGGAGTAGGGGGAGTATGGAACAGGCAGCACCCTCAAACCTTCAGAAGTATGAGATGAACCCCAACAACTTGGAAAGGTGGATCTCTCTCACACGTACCAACACAGACTATCCCCCAATTTAACTGATCCCCAAAGGTTTTTGATTAAATAGCGGAATAGAAAATATGATCCAAAAAAAGTGTATGTATATCACACGTACACAACCACACTAGGCCCCAATTACTATTGTTTGTACCCCTAAAAGGCTAGGAGTAGGGGGAGTATGGAACAGGCAGCACCCTCAAACCTTCAGAAGTATGAGATGAACCCCAACAACTTGGAAAGGTGGATCTCTCTCACACGTACCAACACAGACTATCCCCCAATTTAACTGATCCCCAAAGGTTTTTGATTAAATAGCGGAATAGAAAATATGATCCAAAAAAAGTGTATGTATATCACACGTACACAACCACACTAGGCCCCAATTACTATTGTTTGTACCCCTAAAAGGCTAGATGAGGAGTAGGGGGAGTATGGAACAGGCAGCACCCTCAAATCTTCAGAAGTATGAGATTGTGTTCACTGTACCCCACAAAGATTGAGTTCACTGCACCCCACAATGATTGTGTTCACTGCACCCCACAAAGATTGTGTTCACTGCACCTCACAAAGATTGTGTTCACTGTACCCCCCAAAGATTGTGTTCACTGCACCCCACAAAGATTCTGTTCACTGTACCCCACAAAGATTGTGTTCACTGCACCCTAAAAGGATGTTGTTCACTGCACCCCACAAAGATTGTGTTCACTGCACCCTAAAAGGATGTTGTTCACTGCACCCCAAAAAGATTGTGTTCACTGTACCCCCCCAAAGATTGTGTTCACTGCACCCCACAAAGATTGTGTTCACTGCACCCCAAAAAGATTGTGTTCACTGTACCCCCCAAAGATTGTGTTCACTGCACCCCAAAAAGATTGTGTTCACTGTACCCCCCAAAGATTGTGTTCACTGCACCCCACAAATATTCTGTTCACTGTACCCCACAAAGATTGTGTTCACTGCACCCCAAAAAGATTGTGTTCACTGTACCCCCCAAAGATTGTGTTCACTGCACCCCACAAAGATTCTGTTCACTGCACCCCACAAAGGATTTTGTTCACTGCACCCCAAAAAGATTGTGTTCACTGCACCCCAAAAAGGATTTTGATCACTGCACCCCAAAAAGGATGTTGTTCACTGCACCCCAAAAATGATTTTGTTCACTCCACCCCAAAAAGATTGTGTTCACTGCACCCCACAAAGATTGTGTTCACTGCACCCCAAAAAGATTGTGTTCACTGTACCCCCCAAAGATTGTGTTCACTGCACCCCACAAAGATTCTGTTCACTGTACCCCACAAAGATTGTGTTCACTGCACCCCAAAAAGATTGTGTTCACTGCACCCCAAAAAGGATGTTGTTCACTGCACCCCAAAAAGGATGTTGTTCACTCCACCCCAAAAAGATTGTGTTCACTGCACCCCACAAAGATTGTGTTCACTGCACCCCAAAAAGATTGTGTTCACTGCACCCCAAAAATGATTTTGTTCACTGCACCCCAAAAAGGATTTTGTTCACTGCACCCCAAAAAGGATGTTGTTCACTCCACCCCAAAAAGATTGTGTTCACTGCACCCCAAAAAGATTGTGTTCACTGCACCCCACAAAGGATTTTGTTCACTGCACCCCAAAAAGATTGTGTTCACTGCACCCCAAAAAGGATGTTGTTCACTGCACCCCAAAAAGGATTTTGTTCACTGCACCCCAAAAAGATTGTGTTCACTGCACCCCACAAAGGATTTTGTTCACTGCACCCCACAAAGATTGTGTTCACTGCACACCAAAAAGGATTGTGTTCACTGCACCCCAAAAAGATTTTGTTCACTGCACCCCAAAAAGATTGTGTTCACTGCAGCCCAAAAAGATTGTGTTCACTGCAGCCCAAAAAGATTGTGTTCACTGCAGCCCAAAAAGATTGTGTTCACTGCAGCCCAAAAAGATTGTGTTCACTGCAGCTCACACACAGAAAAATGGATGTGGATCACTGACACCTGCCTATCTCCAATCCCACACCACACAGCAATATCGATTGTAGTTTGTAGAACACAGTTTCCCTAAAATTCAGCAGACTCTGTCCCTAACAGGATTGAGAAGAGATCGTAGATCAGGATTGAGTGCAGATTCACCCCACCCCCCACACAGCAATATCGATTGTAGTTTGTAGAAGACACTGACCCTATAATTCAGCAGACTCTATCCCTAAAATGCCTACAACTCGCCCTGCCTAAACACTCCGACCTGTCCCTCAATTCTATCCGGACACAAATGGTTTTTTCCTGCCTATCTTTCCCTAATCAGCAGCCAGCACATTGATGTGTGCTCTGTCCCTTAGCTAAGCAGCAGAATGACGCTGCTGCGGCGGCTGCCTCGAACTTATAAAGACTTGGTCACATGCTTCAGACGGCCAATCACAGCTACTAAGACATTTGCAGGCATGGCTGGGATGGCTTAAGGCACACCAGTTAAACGATTGTTGATTGGCTGTTGAAAGCCCGCCATGAAAAGAGCGCCAAAGCATGCAAAACCCGGAAATAAAACGACCGAACACGGATTTTTACCCGAACATACAGTAAAGTGTCCGTGTCCGTGTTCGGGTAAAAAAAATCCAATTATTCGGTACGAACACGAATAATACAGTCCGTGTTCGCTCAACACTACTCATCTCAATATGTATAAAATAAGTCGCGCTGAATGACAAAGAACAAATAAATGTCCATAAAACATAAAAGGCCCAAAATGTGAACGTGAATATGTTGAAACAATGATGATATAAATCTTGATCAGCAAACTAGCAATCCGGAGTCTCTTAGGTAATGTGCTTACCAGACAAGCAATTATAAATTGCGGGATTCACATGTAAAGCTGACTTGATTGTGAGAGATTCTATGTTGGACACTCAGGTTGTAGTGTCATAAATCATGTGAAAGAGAAAAAAAAATTTCATAGCATAATACCGTACGATAAGTATTAAACTGATAACCCTTAAAAAATTCCACCACATACAGGTGTGAATATCCGTCACCAATCACCAGCTGTGAAACTGCTTACCAGAAAAAATGTATATAAAAGCATAAATAACAATCCCAGTGCTGAAGAAGAAGGGAAGACCACCACTGATTGAATAGCCTCTTACCAGATTGAGAAATGTAATCAGCAGAAAATAAGAAGGATCCTGAGTACACCCGAACGTCAACAGTGACACTCAATACCACTCTGAGCCCCTTACCAGACCAAGATATTAAACTGCTCAGGATGTAGTCTTGCTCTGTGCGCTCCCCCAGCATGTAACACCAACAGCAGACAATCTCAGGAACCTCTCATAAACGTCTCATTTCCCAGGCAACATATTCACGTTCACATTTTGGGACTTTTATGTTTTATGGACATTTATTTGTTCTTTGTCATTCAGCGCGACTTATTTTATACATATTGATTTGAGGATGTGGTCACACTTGAATTTGCTGCTTCACATATTTCTTTTTTCACCTTTAGCGCAGTTATTTTTTCTTTTTCACTATTAAACCTCATCTGCCATGTAGATGCCCACCCCATTATTTTGTTCAGGTCTGCTTGTAAGGTTACCACGTACTGCATAGAAGTTATTGGCATGCTTAGTTTAGTACCATCCGCAAATACCGAGACTGTGCTGTTTATCCCATCCTGTAGAAGTTGGACTGTAACATGTCAATAGAGATACATGTATGATATAATATATATATATATATATATATATATATATATACGTGTGTGTATGTGTATATGTATATATATACATATACACATACACACACATATATATATATATATATATATATATATATATATATATATATATTATATCATACATGTATCTCTGTTGACATGTTACAGTCCAACTTCTACAGGATGGGATAAATATATATATATATATATATATATATATATATGTGTGGTGTGTGTGTGTATATGTATATAATATATATATATATATATATATATATATATATATTTATATACACACACACACGCATATACATACATATACAGTATATATATATATATATATATTTTTTTTTTTAATGAAGATTCAATGGAGCTTATCCTTACATGCAACCTAATTATACCCAAACACTTCAAATCACTGATGTGTTGGCTGCTGACGGAGATCGGTATTTGTGAGCCATTAATGATATGACTCCTGTTCTGAAGTGCCCAGCCATCATAACTCTTAACTGTTACTTCATCATTTTTTCCTTGCTACATTCTTGCTAATAATGTCTCCAATATGCCCATCAAGCACCCTCTATCATAATAAAACACTCAACATCATCTGAATACAGCAGTACGATTCCAAAGAAACTTTGTTGTCTAAAGTGTTGACGCCATTAGACACCCCAGCATGTTAATAATCCTGCTGTGGAGATAAATGGGTTCCATTAGCTTTCTCATTAGATTTAACTAGGATTATTTCTTTAGCTATGAGTCATTTATCTCAGTTTGTGCTTCCTGTTTACTATAAACTGAACTACTCTTGCCCGTGCTTTATTTCCCTTGAGCTCATTACTTTCATCCACACCACAAACTTTTTAAGTGACAAATCAGGTGAAACTTTAAGAGGGATGCAAGTTTAATGAAATAAGCCAAGCTTAATTATTGAGTGAAGTTTTTACATCAGTGTGCTTTATATATACCTATGCGTATTTATTGTTATTTTCTCCATATTTTTTACAAAACAGTTACGTTTTCATACCTTACTCTCAGTGGTGTAGTTGCCAACTTCCGGTGCTGCTCTCTTACCAGTTACATTGTTCTGAGCTATCTCTGAAAACTACAGAATGCTTTTTAGGGAGATTTACTAAAACTAGAGCACTTATAATCTGGTGCAGCTGTGCATGGTAGCCAATCGGCTTCTAACTTCAGCTTCTTCAATTGAGTTTTGGCAATAAATCCGAGAATCTGATTGGTTTCTATGCAATGCTGTACCAGATTCTGAGTGCTCCAGTTTTAGTAAATCCCCTCCTTTCTCACTATGTTATGAACAAAATTAGAGGTTATTGTAGGTTATTTTAGTTATTGTATATGGTTATATCTTACTTACCTAAATACACAGTATAGTTTGTTACTAAAAAAAAGAACAAAAGAAAACAAGGTTAAAAAAAGAAAAAATAAACCAGTCAGTACATCTAAGGATTAGTGAACTGAAAAAGATTACATTTTTGTTCTTAGGTTTGTATTTTCTTAAAAGCGGGGTGTCCAAACTTTTGACCTTCCTGGGCTACATTGAAAGAAGAGGAATTATCTTGGGCCACACATAAAATACACCAAAAATAAGGGCAGCTGATGAGCAGAAAAAGTCAGACAGATTACTAGTAAAAGATCACTGATATAGATAATGTACCCATCTAAGTAATAAAACATTTTTTTTTTTTGGAATATTATTTATAATAAAAACATAAAACTAGTGCAAACTTTGCCACTGTTTTTGATCAAATTAGTGTATCAATATCTGTAATACCAATTCTCAAATTGCTCATCAGATATTTTGGTTCTAATTTTGCCCTTTGTGTGCTTCATCCTTGAAAATAATTGCCAACAAATATAGGTGCTTCCGAAAAATGATGACATAAATAAGGCCTGTAAAGAGTGGGACATTTTTCTTTGGGAAGATAAAACCTATAAAAGTCCAGTAAACGGGATTGCCACATCTCAGGGAATAGGTGTATGGTGCCACGTCTCAAGGAATAGGTGTATGGTGCCACATCTCAGGGAACAGGTGTATGGTGCCACATCTCAGGGAATAGGTGTATGGTGCCACATCTCAGGGAATAGGTGTATGGTGCCATGTCTCAGGGAATAGGTGTATGGTGCCACATCTCAGGGAATAGGTATATGGTGCCACGTCTCAGGGAATAGGTGTATGGTGCCACGTCTCAGGGAATAGGTGTATGGTGCCACATCTCAGGGAATAGGTGTATGGTGCCATGTCTCAGGGAATAGGTGTATGGTGCCACGTCTCAGGGAATAGGTGTATGGTGCCATGTCTCAGGGAATAGGTGTATGGTGCCACATCTCAGGGAATAGGTGTATGGTGCCATGTCTCAGGGAATAGGTGTATGGTGCCACGTCTCATGGAATAGGTGTATGGTGCCACATCTCAGGGAATAGGTGTATGGTGCCACATCTCAGGGAATAGGTGTATGGTGCCACATCTTAAATAGTACAAGAACAACATTTGAAGGATCACCTTCAGAAATAATGGAACTTTCGATGGACTAATAACAACAATAACACGATTAAATAAAATTATATATTTATTCCACCTTACATTTTAACTGGAATTGAATAAACATATAATGTTATTTAATTGTGTTATCATTGTAAGTATGGTGCCTTAAATGTCCTGTTATTTCTGGAGGTGTTCCTTCAATTGCTTTTCTTAAAAAAGTCGTATAATGAGACATTTTCATATTTTCTTTCAGCCACATGTGTTTGCTAAGTGTAAATGCATTTTTACAAAAAAAAAGTCAACATTTTAAGTAAGTTTATTATTAGGTGTTGGACCGCATTCATAGCCATCTTGGGCCGCAGGTTTGACACCCCTGCTTTAAACTGTCAAAACTCCTAGCTACTATTTGCCAACTATGATAAGTTAGAATAGACTAAAAAACTTACTGTAAGCAGAGTATAGTAATATAAACTACTTCCAAATAGCATATTTAAGTATTATTTGAGCTGGCCATGTAACATTTATTTCCTTGCTACAGTGGAAGCCTCTGAATCACCCTGCAGACGTCCCCGCAGAAAGTTTTCTGTGTTTCCCTGTGGCCGCCCAGCGCAGCTTGGCACTGTGCCCTTCATGTTCTTTAAAAAAAAAATTAAATATTGAGTTTAACACAGCTAAATATTAAATATTAGGAAGGGCAGAGGCAAAATTTTGCTCTGATGCACACTCATGACCCAGCATTTGCCCATCAAAATCTAGTGGCAGCCCAACGAGCCCCTGCATTTTTTCTGTCACATGGGGCATTTAGCAATAGAAAGGGAAAGCAGCTGTCAGTCATTCCTAGCTGGTCCAGCCTCACAATGACATCACATCACAAGGGGCAAATTCCAGGGGAGAGTGTGTAGTTGTCATTCAAGCTGTTATAGCCGCCACTCAAGCAGATGAAAAAAGTCAAGTTGAGGTGACTACAAGAGGAATAATGAGAAAGTGACAGTGACGGGCGGCAGTATGAGATGGGGAAATGCCGCCTGTAATGCGCCGCAAACTGATGACACACAAAACTGCTGGGCAAAAAAATCTTGGGCATCAATTTTTTGCCCCTCTCAAAATGCTGCCTGGGTCCAATGGACCCAGTGGGACCCATGGTAGGGCCAGCCCTGGCCCCCGTACACGACCAGACTCCTGGAAAGTGTCACAAATGTGGTATCCCCATACTCAGGAGAAGTAGCTAAATTTATTTTGAGCTGTAATTCCACATATACCCATGGCATGTGTGAGCAATATATCATTTAAGTGACAACTTTGTGGGGAAAAAAAAGAAACATTATTTTGTCATTTTCCAAAAGCTTGTGTCAAAAATAAAATCTTCCACGCACTCAGTATGCCTCTCAATACCTTGGGGTGTCTACCTACCAGAAAGGGATCATTTGAGGGGTGTTTGTACTGCCTTAGCATTTTAGCATCTCAAGAATTCACAGGAAGTCAGAAAGTAAAAGCTGCGTAAATTCCAGTACACTGTATATACAACCATTTGTAGACGCTATAATATTCACACAAACCAATTAATATACACTTAATGGGATTTTTTTACCAAAGACATGTAGCAGAATACATTTTGGCTTAAATATATGATAAATTTAGATTGTATTGGATACTTTTTATAACAGAAAGTAGAAAAATATTTTTCAAAGTTTTCAGTCTTTTTTCTTTTATTTAAAAAAAGCCCAGGGTGGATCAAATACTATCAAAAGAAAGCACTATTTGTGTGAAAAAAATTATACAAATTTAATTTGGGTATGGCGTTGCATGGCCACACAATTGTCAGTTCCGAATAGCAAAAAAATGGCCTAGTCATAAAGGGGGTAAAACCTTCTGGAGCTGAAGTGGTTAAGGCACTGTAAAGAATATTGTCAGCCTTAGGGCTCATTTAAATCTATATGCTGCACTATGGTGTGCTGTATTACCAATTTATACTATATTTATGCGCTGTCAATACATCAAAATACGTGGTGTATTTGTGTTGGGTTGTTATTCAAAGTAAATTGCATGGCAATGCACAGCAGTACATTGCAATACTCTGCAATACTACACCTTACAAAAGTGCCTTTTATCACTAGGGATGAGACAATTTAACAGAACGTTGATTGTTAGTGAGTTCAGACTGCTGCATGCCAAATGGTATTTTTAATGTGTTGACATTGCCTTGCCTATGAGCTCAGAAAATGGGAATTTTTAGTTTGACAGATTTGGCTCCTATTGATTTCAATGGGGATTGGGTTTAACATCTGAACTTCTTTGAAATTCGCCAATCCCTGCTCAAACTGAATCCAAGGCAGTTTGGAGCATCCCTATTTATCATGTGTTACCACAACACAAATGAACGAATGGGCCCTTGAAGGTGAACTGTGGCCAGGCTATGGACAATCAAATATCTACACAATCTTAACAATTATAAATAACTTTAAAATCAAGCCTTCTATGACCTCTGTAACTGCAGAAAATGTGGAGTAATTCATCCTCAAAGTTTACAAGAGAAGCTGTAAAATAATTCTAGTTGGGTCCAATTTCCTGTACACGTGTTCTCTGTTTACATTAGTAATTAGAAAGTTGTGGAAGGCTGCCATTTTACAGCTTGGAAGGTAAGCAGAATGAGCTAAGCTATTAAAATTAAAGGAGATGTACAGCCAAAGCTTGTTTCGCTGTACATCTCCTATATATCACAGGAGTGCAATTTGTTTTGCACTCCTGTGACCCATTCTCAGCAGAGAGCGGGCTGAAGTCCACTCTCTATATACAATAGATGAACCTCACGCTAAGACAAGTGCTTATAAAACAACTGCTGCACTTAAAATTCCTTGAATACTGGAATTTATCCACAAATTTGTTAATTAACTTCAAAGGTATTGAAATACATATGTGCAATTCTCTAAAAAAACAGTGTATCTTCTTATCGTATGTAAAATAATAATAAACCAATGTGATATATATTAAACACAACTGAGTAGCAAAATGTATACAAAAAACATGCCAACAAATGTTGTAAAGTAGAAATTGGCTTTTATACCAACACAGGGTGGTACTGTGGGTATAAAGACAGTAAAAAACAATTCCACATCCTAATGATTACAGTATATGAACAAAAAATTGAAAATATGGACTTTAAAGGCACAAATATTAAAAAATATAAATTTTATTAATAACAATTTACATAAAAACACATGTATACATGGTAAAAATTACAATGTAAACAACACAAAAGATTAACCGCTTTCGCCCCAGAGGATTTGGGTGCTCAATGACCAGGTCCTATTTTGCAATTCGGCACTGTGTAACTTTAACGGACAATTGCGCGGTTGTGCATCGCTGTATCCAAACAAAAAAAGAGCGACAATTTTGAAAAAATAACAATATTTTTCAAATTTTTTTATATGAAATTTTCAAAAAAAAGTAAAATCAAAATTTTTTAACATTTTAGGCCAATTTGTTTTCTGCTACATATTTTTGGCAAAAAAAATTGCAATAAGCGTATTTTGATTGGTTTGCGCAAAAGTTATTGCGTTTACTAACCACGGGAAAGATTTATGTCATTTTTATTGTTTTTTTTTCCTAGTAATGGTGGCGATCTGCGATTTTTTTTGCGGGACTGCGACATTGCGGCAGACAGATTGGACCCCTAACTGACATGTTTGACACTTTTGGGGGTACCAGTGACATTACTACAGTAATCAGTGCTAAAAATATGCACTGTTACTGTAAAAATGACACTGGCAGGGAAGGGGTTAACTGTACTGGTGATCAATGGGTTAAATGTGTCCCTTGGGACATGATTCTAACTGTGGAGGGGCATGGCTTGTGAATTAATCACAGAGACATGCGATCCTATATAGCAGGATCACATAGCCTCTGTGATCACTTCAGTGAGAATGACAGACGGCTGTGTTTACATCAGCCGTCTGTCCTTCTCTCTCTGCTGCGGGAGATCGCGAGCCACCGGTCACACGTGCTGGCTCCCCAGCTAAGGAGCGGGGGCAGAAGCGTGCTGCCGGCGGCATGCGCTCGCCCCCTACAGTCTCCTGAGCGAGCGACGTAGTACTACGTCACTTTGCCCAGGAGCGCCTGCCTACCGCAGTAAAACTGCGTTGGGCGGGGCTGAAGCAGTTAATTGTTTACCCAGCTCTGACCACTGAGTCAGGACTAGTAGGATAATAGAACCTGATAGTATCCTGTCGCAGAGATGAAATATGACGTAAACTGGATAAAAGCTGAACATGTTTCGCAATGTTTGGCTTGTTTAGGAGCTTACTTTCTTTTACAACATTCTATATATTGAAAACATATCAGTGAGTATACAAGTTAAAAGTAGAGTTCATGTACAAACAGTATGTTAACCGTATGAATAGGTAAAGCAAGAGTGAATTACCAAAAAATAGGTTCACACTGTATCTAGGATCCCAGGACAATAACCAGCATGCATAAAGGGCAGAGGCAGATGTGGGGACAAACCAGGTAGTAAAACAAGAAATATAGAATGTAAACGACAGCCCCATATAGAGTATACTAAAAAGGGGGGGGGGTGGTTTGCTATATAGAAATTGTTTATAGAGCAGACACCACCACCATTTTAAAAGCTGCATTTTAATACCATAGGATGATCACTGACCTGTCCGGATCAGTGTACTCAGTTGTGCAAAGGAATGGTAATTTTGCAGGATAGGAAAAGCAGGTATGTTTGTTTTCAAAAAGACTTGTGAAGTTTAAAAATATCCTCTAAAAAAGGAGAATTTGTATAATATAACATAAAACTAGATGTATAGGCCAACATAAAAGGAAGAGGGAAAAACAAGCTGGGGAAAGGGAAAAGGGGGGGGGGGGGATAGGTAGATGGGGAAAACAAAAGAAGAAATAAGGAAGGGGGGAAAGAGAGAAGGGGGAGAGGGGGGGCAGCGGAGAGGGGGAGGGGGGACCAAGGGAGGAAAGTGGGACAGGGTTAAAAAGTAGGGTGGGTAGGGATTGTGTCCGGTGTCTCATCTTAACCAAAAGGTACTCCTGCTTTAAATAGGAAAAAAAAGGTATACTGGTTGGTAAATCATCGCTTTCATAGACAGACCAAAAAGTCATTCATCATATGACAGAGAACTTGTCACAAGTTGATAGGAGATCCCCATATAGATGATCTATATGTTATTAGCCTGGAAATTTACATGGTCTAATAGTCTGTGAAACCAATGTAGAACACATGGTCCCATGGACAGTTTGCTAAGTTCGTGTATACAAGTCAAACCAGGGCTAGCATAGCCCTACAAAAAACGAATCGCGAGTGTTGAGTAAGAATTTATAAATACCTGTTTTTTTGCAGGTAAACAAGCCTTGGTTCGGCAGCATGGTAAAAGTAGCTGGTGGTGGAGGCATCTGACATGGTATAAGGCTTCCTGGAAGCCTTATATGTGTGTCCCAATCAGTGCGTCAGTGCCATGGCGGCGTCCTGTGTCGGGGTTACCCGACCTGGCCAGACAGGACCACGTATGCTCCGTGTCCCCGCATATGAGCAGACAACCGCCGACGTGTCGCCGCCCATGGAGCATGGAAGAGGGCATTGAGTAGTCCCCAGGAATGGTGCCATCAGAGGAAAGCTCAATGCTTTCCAAGAATCCAAGACTTTACATACTACATCTTTTGTATCCATGACCACAAAGAAGGAATATAAAATCAAAGATTCTATTATATGTAGCACCAAGGTGGTTTACCTCCTTAGGCGCTCATGTGGGTATCAGTATGTTGGTAGAACTACACGGGCTCTAAATGTTCGTGTGGGAGATTATCTTGTCAAAATACTTAAATGATTTGACAAGCACAGTTTATCCAAGCACTTTGCTTATCATCATAGCAGGAATCCCTCCTCCTTAGAAGTAAAAGGAATTGAAAAATACACCCCACATTGGAGGTGAAGTAATTTAAAAAGGCAGATATCAAGACATGAGACTCGCTGGATGTTTGACCTACAAACTTTCCGTCCCTGGGGCTTGAAAGTGGAGTGGGATATTAATTATTTTAATAATAATATTTGATTTTTCCCAAACTGTCGGGGGTATATGAACAAAAAAAAATAACAAGATGATTATTGTTTTTACTGCTTTTTGAATATTAATATTCCCAAGTGTTCTTGCCTTTAGAATAATATGAATATTGAATATTTTTGGAAGGATAATTATCCTTAATAACTATTTTTAAATGTCTGAATTGGAGCATTTATATTTAATGTTGTAAACCATGTCATGTATTGTATCCCCCCCATTATATTAATTAGTGATTAGTTTTATATATAGTTGTTATACTACAAGGGGAAATATTTAAATACACTTATCAATTGGTAATTTTTACATTTTTTGAGATACATTTTCTGAGATATATAACATTTTATGAGATACATTTAGTTATATATTTTTAGGTAATAAAATATACATGGATTTTTTTGTATTTTAATTAGATTTTTGAATTTCATTTTAAAGTACCGTTTTAGTTTTTCATTTTTGTTTTAAATTTGTGAGATGAGGGAAACCTCTCTGATCCATATATATATTAGATTGTTTTATATGGCAATCATTTTATTTTATGGATATTGAAATTAAGGTCCGTTTGCACTGTGACCCCTGGGTGACATGGTTTACAATTCACTTCCAGTGTCTTGGCCGCTTTAAAGATTGTGTTTGGACGTCTCAGCCTCACTTTCCATTCCCAGATGTAGCCTTTTATGGGGAAATGTGTCGGAAGGAGATAGGAGCTGTGACGTCACTACTGTCTGTACTGAGCGGTGGAACCCGCAGTCGGATCCCCCTCTCTCTACCGCTAACTTTGTTGAGTCAGCAGCTCTCTGTTCTGGGAGCTGTCAGATCCGAGCGATCGGCGATGTTCAATCACTCGGTTCTCAGTACAGAGGTCCAAAGGGACAGATGCAGCATCGGACTGTAAAAGCATTTTCTCTTGTAAACTTTGAGGATGGATTTATCCACAATTCTTTCATATACTGAGGTCACTGAGGCTTTAGTTAGAAGCTTACTTACTGCTAAGGGGGTCAGATGTCTGGGGAATTTGCATATGAGTGAGTGTTTATACCCTGCCCATAGTTCTACTTAAAATTGGAACTGGAGCCACTAAGCCCTGTTTATAAAAAATCAACAGTGCTACAGACACCCAGCTCAGCCTCTTAGCGAGCTGCTGAGAGCCTGAGCCGGCCTCTCCCCACCCATTCACAGCCCAGCGCACCAGTGAGAGACAAGGGGGCAGAGCGGAGACTGAAATCTCATGTCAGTGGCTGCATCTACAGTCTAACAATGTATCAGATTCACAGAGCAGAACGCAATTCATGTTATTTGTCATATTTTTTTGTCTTTAAACTGTATCATATTCGCTAACTATAAATCCTTTCAAAATCTAAATTCTATCCATGCTATGACCACAAAGAGCATGCATTATACAACTCAGTAACTGAGTTCTCATGCAAGTTTCTATACATATATATTAAGCACGTCTTATTTAAACATATGCATATAGAAGTTCTACTAAATTTCCAACTGCCAAGTTAACTGGAAGTTAAGACAAAGCAAAGATCGCATGACTGGTTTCTTAGATGAATAGCATGAATATATTATTTAAAATTTTAAAAACTTGTCTATATAATTCTGACTTAAGAGATCAACTTCAGCCAATTGGAGTTTTTTTGGTTATGGACAGAAGTTGGGAAAGTTACAGCGAATAATAACTTTTAATACTGCATGTTTCCCTGTTTTGGAGATTTCTTCTTAATTTCTGTGTGTGTGGGGACAAAAAAATAAATAAAAAATAAATACAATTTTCTAGTTGTGTGGGAAAAGTTAGAACCTCTGCCAAGCTTCCTTAGGTTATATGAAAAAAACAACTGCGCTAATTCAAAACAGGAGCAGCAACTTCAAGTGCGACCAACACCCCAAAAGTAAAAATATAAAAAACAAGCTGCGCTAGAAATTGAAACAGTCCATATGAATGTCCATAGGTGTAAATATAAAGTGATGACACTTGTGCAGGTACCGTTTACCGAATTCCAAACAATTAAGAGCCAAATAGGTGAAGGCAGATGTCTTCAAATAGTGAGGCGCGGTAAACTTCAAAGGACTCCAATATGGTTCTCCTCAGTGAAACATTAATGAAAAAAAGAAGAAAAACAACACCATAGTGTAAACCGATAACGAGTAAGGAGTAGATGCTCCAAATAGGTTATGACCTGTGCAGGTACCGCTTACCAGAAATGACTGATTTTGTAGCCAAAATGTAGTATGATGACTCCACCAGGTCTCAAAGGATGAACAGCAAGCCTGCACTCTTGTGATGCAAATCTCCAGAAATGGGTATTATGTAAAAAGGAAAAAAAGGGCAAACGCCATAGCGTAAAACCAAAAACAATAGGTAATGACACCCGAAATTTGTGAAACTGGAATACCAGTACTGAATGTGGTAATTGAATAGTGAATGAGTGACAACCACCACCAAAATGAGTATATACCCCTTACCAAAATAAAGCAAGAGGAAAATCAGATAGACTCCCCAGTGTGATTGTCCGCTTACCAGATGGGCTAGTATATAAACATGTAGAGATAGGGGGTCCCGATCATGCAACCAAGAGGGCACCAGTAAGGATGGGTACTCTTACCGACTCCAGGTGGTATATGAGCGGGGGTTCAGAGTAACATCAGGCTAACTCCAATAGGACTCCTCCAACCAAGGCTCAGGAAGTAGTGCAGGTTAACCGAGGAATAAGGAGGGGAGAGCCATAGCATAAAATCCAATGGTAATTTATTCAAAACATAAAGGTTAAACTTACAACATCAGATGACAATACGTGGGTAGAAGGGAGGTAACAGCCGCCGGCCGGACGGCTCCGCTCGCCCGTCCTTCGTGACCTCACGGCGTGCTGACGTCACACCTACACATTCGTCTACGAAGGACGGGCGAGCGGAGCCGTCCGGCCGGCGGCTGTTACCTCCCTTCTACCCACGTATTGTCATCTGATGTTGTAAGTTTAACCTTTATGTTTTGAATAAATTACCATTGGATTTTATGCTATGGCTCTCCCCTCCTTATTCCTCGGTTAACCTGCACTACTTCCTGAGCCTTGGTTGGAGGAGTCCTATTGGAGTTAGCCTGATGTTACTCTGAACCCCCGCTCATATACCACCTGGAGTCGGTAAGAGTACCCATCCTTACTGGTGCCCTCTTGGTTGCATGATCGGGACCCCCTATCTCTACATGTTTATATACTAGCCCATCTGGTAAGCGGACAATCACACTGGGGAGTCTATCTGATTTTCCTCTTGCTTTATTTTGGTAAGGGGTATATACTCATTTTGGTGGTGGTTGTCACTCATTCACTATTCAATTACCACATTCAGTACTGGTATTCCAGTTTCACAAATTTCGGGTGTCATTACCTATTGTTTTTGGTTTTACGCTATGGCGTTTGCCCTTTTTTTCCTTTTTACATAATACCCATTTCTGGAGATTTGCATCACAAGAGTGCAGGCTTGCTGTTCATCCTTTGAGACCTGGTGGAGTCATCATACTACATTTTGGCTACAAAATCAGTCATTTCTGGTAAGCGGTACCTGCACAGGTCATAACCTATTTGGAGCATCTACTCCTTACTCGTTATCGGTTTACACTATGGTGTTGTTTTTCTTCTTTTTTTCATTAATGTTTCACTGAGGAGAACCATATTGGAGTCCTTTGAAGTTTACCGCGCCTCACTATTTGAAGACATCTGCCTTCACCTATTTGGCTCTTAATTGTTTGGAATTCGGTAAGCGGTACCTGCACAAGTGTCATCACTTTTAGTGTTGAGCGAACACGGACTGTATTATTCGTGTTCGTACCGAATAATTGGATTTTTTGTACCCGAACACGGACACGGACACTTTACTGTATGTTCGGGTAAAAATCCGTGTTCGGTCGTTTTATTTCCGGGTTTTGCATGCTTTGGCGCTCTTTTCATGGCGGGCTTTCAACAGCCAATCAACAATCGTTTAACTGGTGTGCCTTAAGCCATCCCAGCCATGCCTGCAAATGTCTCAGTAGCTGTGATTGGCCGTCTGAAGCATGTGACCAAGTCTTTATAAGTTCGAGGCAGCCGCAGCGGCGTCATTATGCTGCTTAGATTCAGGGACAGAGCACACATCAACGTGCTGGCTGCTGATTAGGGAAAGATAGGCAGGAAAAAACCATTTGTGTCCGGATAGAATTGAGGGACAGGTCGGAGTGTTTAGGCAGGGCGAGTTGTAGGCATTTTAGGGATAGAGTCTGCTGAATTATAGGGTCAGTGTCTTCTACAAACTACAATCGATATTGCTGTGTGGGGGGTGGGGTGAATCTGCACTCAATCCTGATCTACGATCTCTTCTCAATCCTGTTAGGGACAGAGTCTGCTGAATTTTAGGGAAACTGTGTTCTACAAACTACAATCGATATTGCTGTGTGGTGTGGGATTGGAGATAGGCAGGTGTCAGTGATCCACATCCATTTTTCTGTGTGTGAGCTGCAGTGAACACAATCTTTTTGGGCTGCAGTGAACACAATCTTTTTGGGCTGCAGTGAACACAATCTTTTTGGGCTGCAGTGAACACAATCTTTTTGGGCTGCAGTGAACACAATCTTTTTGGGGTGCAGTGAACAAAATCTTTTTGGGGTGCAGTGAACACAATCCTTTTTGGTGTGCAGTGAACACAATCTTTGTGGGGTGCAGTGAACAAAATCCTTTGTGGGGTGCAGTGAACACAATCTTTTTGGGGTGCAGTGAACAAAATCCTTTTTGGGGTGCAGTGAACAACATCCTTTTTGGGGTGCAGTGAACACAATCTTTTTGGGGTGCAGTGAACAAAATCCTTTGTGGGGTGCAGTGAACACAATCTTTTTGGGGTGCAGTGAACACAATCTTTTTGGGGTGGAGTGAACAACATCCTTTTTGGGGTGCAGTGAACAAAATCCTTTTTGGGGTGCAGTGAACAAAATCATTTTTTGGGGTGCAGTGAACACAATCTTTTTGGGGTGCAGTGAACACAATCTTTGTGGGGTGCAGTGAACACAATCTTTTTGGGGTGGAGTGAACAACATCCTTTTTGGGGTGCAGTGAACAACATCCTTTTTGGGGTGCAGTGAACACAATCTTTTTGGGGTGCAGTGAACACAATCTTTGTGGGGTACAGTGAACAGAATCTTTGTGGGGTGCAGTGAACACAATCTTTGGGGGGTACAGTGAACACAATCTTTGTGAGGTGCAGTGAACACAATCTTTGTGGGGTGCAGTGAACACAATCATTGTGGGGTGCAGTGAACTCAATCTTTGTGGGGTACAGTGAACACAATCTCATACTTCTGAAGGTTTGAGGGTGCTGCCTGTTCCATACTCCCCCTACTCCTAGCCTTTTAGGGGTACAAACAATAGTAATTGGGGCCTAGTGTGGTTGTGTACGTGTGATATACATACACTTATTTCGGATTATATTTTCTATTCCGCTATTTAATCAAAAACCTTTGGGGATCAGTTAAATTGGGGGATAGTCTGTGTTGGTACGTGTGAGAGAGATCCACCTTTCCAAGTTGTTGGGGTTCATCTCATACTTCTGAAGGTTTGAGGGTGCTGCCTGTTCCATACTCCCCCTACTCCTCATCTAGCCTTTTAGGGGTACAAACAATAGTAATTGGGGCCTAGTGTGGTTGTGTACGTGTGATATACATACACTTTTTTGGGATCATATTTTCTATTCCGCTATTTAATCAAAAACCTTTGGGGATCAGTTAAATTGGGGGATAGTCTGTGTTGGTACGTGTGAGAGAGATCCACCTTTCCAAGTTGTTGGGGTTCATCTCATACTTCTGAAGGTTTGAGGGTGCTGCCTGTTCCATACTCCCCCTACTCCTAGCCTTTTAGGGGTACAAACAATAGTAATTGGGGCCTAGTGTGGTTGTGTACGTGTGATATACATACACTTTTTTGGGATCATATTTTCTATTCCGCTATTTAATCAAAAACCTTTGGGGATCAGTTAAATTGGGGGATAGTCTGTGTTGGTACGTGTGAGAGAGATCCACCTTTCCAAGTTGTTGGGGTTCATCTCATACTTCTGAAGGTTTGAGGGTGCTGCCTGTTCCATACTCCCCCTACTCCTAGCCTTTTAGGGGTACAAACAATAGTAATTGGGGCCTAGTGTGGTTGTGTACGTGTGATATACATACACTTTTTTGGGATCATATTTTCTATTCCGCTATTTAATCAAAAACCTTTGGGGATCAGTTAAATTGGGGGATAGTCTGTGTTGGTACGTGTGAGAGAGATCCACCTTTCCAAGTTGTTGGGGTTCATCTCATACTTCTGAAGGTTTGAGGGTGCTGCCTGTTCCATACTCCCCCTACTCCTAGCCTTTTAGGGGTACAAACAATAGTAATTGGGGCCTAGTGTGGTTGTGTACGTGTGATATACATACACTTTTTTGGGATCATATTTTCTATTCCGCTATTTAATCAAAAACCTCTGGGGATCAGTTAAATTGGGGGATAGTCTGTGTTGGTACGTGTGAGAGAGATCCACCTTTCCAAGTTGTTGGGGTTCATCTCATACTTCTGAAGGTTTGAGGGTGCTGCCTGTTCCATACTCCCCCTACTCCTAGCCTTTTAGGGGTACAAACAATAGTAATTGGGGCCTAGTGTGGTTGTGTACGTGTGATATACATACACTTTTTTGGGATCATATTTTCTATTCCGCTATTTAATCAAAAACCTTTGGGGATCAGTTAAATTGGGGGATAGTCTGTGTTGGTACGTGTGAGAGAGATCCACCTTTCCAAGTTGTTGGGGTTCATCTCATACTTCTGAAGGTTTGAGGGTGCTGCCTGTTCCATACTCCCCCTACTCCTAGCCTTTTAGGGGTACAAACAATAGTAATTGGGGCCTAGTGTGGTTGTGTACGTGTGATATACATACACTTTTTTGGGATCATATTTTCTATTCCGCTATTTAATCAAAAACCTTTGGGGATCAGTTAAATTGGGGGATAGTCTGTGTTGGTACGTGTGAGAGAGATCCACCTTTCCAAGTTGTTGGGGTTCATCTCATACTTCTGAAGGTTTGAGGGTGCTGCCTGTTCCATACTCCCCCTACTCCTAGCCTTTTAGGGGTACAAACAATAGTAATTGGGGCCTAGTGTGGTTGTGTACGTGTGATATACATACACTTTTTTGGGATCATATTTTCTATTCCGCTATTTAATCAAAAACCTCTGGGGATCAGTTAAATTGGGGGATAGTCTGTGTTGGTACGTGTGAGAGAGATCCACCTTTCCAAGTTGTTGGGGTTCATCTCATACTTCTGAAGGTTTGAGGGTGCTGCCTGTTCCATACTCCCCCTACTCCTAGCCTTTTAGGGGTACAAACAATAGTAATTGGGGCCTAGTGTGGTTGTGTACGTGTGATATACATACACTTTTTTGGGATCATATTTTCTATTCTGCTATTTAATCAAAAACCTTTGGGGATCAGTTAAATTGGGGGATAGTCTGTGTTGGTACGTGTGAGAGAGATCCACCTTTCCAAGTTGTTGGGGTTCATCTCATACTTCTGAAGGTTTGAGGGTGCTGCCTGTTCCATACTCCCCCTACTCCTAGCCTTTTAGGGGTACAAACAATAGTAATTGGGGCCTAGTGTGGTTGTGTACGTGTGATATACATACACTTTTTTGGGATCATATTTTCTATTCCGCTATTTAATCAAAAACCTTTGGGGATCAGTTAAATTGGGGGATAGTCTGTGTTGGTACGTGTGAGAGAGATCCACCTTTCCAAGTTGTTGGGGTTCATCTCATACTTCTGAAGGTTTGAGGGTGCTGCCTGTTCCATACTCCCCCTACTCCTAGCCTTTTAGGGGTACAAACAATAGTAATTGGGGCCTAGTGTGGTTGTGTACGTGTGATATACATACACTTTTTTGGGATCATATTTTCTATTCCGCTATTTAATCAAAAACCTCTGGGGATCAGTTAAATTGGGGGATAGTCTGTGTTGGTACGTGTGAGAGAGATCCACCTTTCCAAGTTGTTGGGGTTCATCTCATACTTCTGAAGGTTTGAGGGTGCTGCCTGTTCCATACTCCCCCTACTCCTAGCCTTTTAGGGGTACAAACAATAGTAATTGGGGCCTAGTGTGGTTGTGTACGTGTGATATACATACACTTTTTTGGGATCATATTTTCTATTCCGCTATTTAATCAAAAACCTTTGGGGATCAGTTAAATTGGGGGATAGTCTGTGTTGGTACGTGTGAGAGAGATCCACCTTTCCAAGTTGTTGGGGTTCATCTCATACTTCTGAAGGTTTGAGGGTGCTGCCTGTTCCATACTCCCCCTACTCCTCATCTAGCCTTTTAGGGGTACAAACAATAGTAATTGGGGCCTAGTGTGGTTGTGTACGTGTGATATACATACACTTTTTTTGGATCATATTTTCTATTCCGCTATTTAATCAAAAACCTTTGGGGATCAGTTAAATTGGGGGATAGTCTGTGTTGGTACGTGTGAGAGAGATCCACCTTTCCAAGTTGTTGGGGTTCATCTCATACTTCTGAAGGTTTGAGGGTGCTGCCTGTTCCATACCCCCCCTACTCCTCATCTAGCCTTTTAGGGGTACAAACAATAGTAATTGGGGCCTAGTGTGGTTGTGTACGTGCGAGATACATACACTTTTTTTGATCATATTTCCTATTCCGCTATTCAATAAAAACCTTTGAGGATCAATTGAATTGCGGGATAGTCTGTGTCGGTACGTGTGAGAGAGATCCACCTTTCCAAGTTGTTGGGGTTCATCTCATACTTCTGAAGGTTTGAGGGTGCTGCCTGTTCCATACCCCCCCTACTCCTCATCTAGCCTTTTAGGGGTACAAACAATAGTAATTGGGGCCTAGTGTGGTTGTGTACGTGCGAGATACATACACTTTTTTTGATCATATTTCCTATTCCGCTATTCAATAAAAACCTTTGAGGATCAATTGAATTGCGGGATAGTCTGTGTCGGTACGTGTGAGAGAGATCCACCTTTCCAAGTTGTTGGGGTTCATCTCATACTTCTGAAGGTTTGAGGGTGCTGCCTGTTCCATACCCCCCCTACTCCTCATCTAGCCTTTTAGGGGTACAAACAATAGTAATTGGGGCCTAGTGTGGTTGTGTACGTGCGAGATACATACACTTTTTTTGATCATATTTCCTATTCCGCTATTCAATAAAAACCTTTGAGGATCAATTGAATTGCGGGATAGTCTGTGTTGGTACGTGTGAGAGAGATCCACCTTTCCAAGTTGTTGGGGTTCATCTCATA
Organism: Pelophylax lessonae; assembly: GCF_965119305.1. Classification (NCBI taxonomy): domain Eukaryota; kingdom Metazoa; phylum Chordata; class Amphibia; order Anura; family Ranidae; genus Pelophylax; species Pelophylax lessonae. Next base: position 67,584,497 of record NC_138777.1, read on the forward strand.
CTTCTGAAGGTTTGAGGGTGCTGCCTGTTCCATACTCCCCCTACTCCTCATCTAGCCTTTTAGGGGTACAAACAATAGTAATTGGGGCCTAGTGTGGTTGTGTACGTGTGATATACATACACTTTTTTTGGATCATATTTTCTATTCCGCTATTCAATAAAAACCTTTCTAGGGCAAGATCTTAAATTACAGAAATATGAGGAGACCGTCAAATAAGGGCCGTGGCCTGGGTCGTGGTGCTGCTGGTAGAGCTCCTGTTGCAAGGAGAGGACATGGTCGATCTGTGCCAGCTACACGCACAAGTGAAACACCTTCCTCAAGTGTGAGTAGGCGACAGAACCTGCATCAGTATTTGGTAGGGCATCAAACGCCCCTAGAAGTGATGAGGCCAGAACAAGTTGAGGCGATAGTAGATTGGTTTGCTGCTGACAGTGCCTCCAGTTCCTTCACATTGTCTCCCACCCAGTCTACTGCAGAAAGGTCAGAGTTGGCACCTGCAGCCAATGTCCAACCGTCTTTCACCTCACCCCCTTGCAAATCAGGCCAGCAGTCTGAGCCCCAAGCCATACAGCAGTCTCTTATTCTTTTTGAGGACTCTGTCAGCAGGGTTTCCCAGGGCCATCCACCTAGCCCTGCCCCAGAAGTGGAAGAGATTGAGTGCAGCGATGCCCAACCACTTATTTCTCAAGATGAGTACATGCAAGGATCATCGCAGCACGTCTCCGATGATGACGAAACGCAGGTGCCAACTGCTGCGGCGTTCAGCATTGTGGAGACCGACAAGGAGGGCAGGGGTGAAGACTGGGTGGAAGATGATGTGGAGGACGATGAGGTCCTCGACCCCACATGGAATGAACGTCATGCAGGTGACCTGAGTAGTTTGGAGGAAGAGGCGGTGGTCGCACAGAGCCACCAGCACAGCAGAAGAGGGAGCAGGGTGCAGAAGCGGAGCGGCCGTGCCCTAGACACTACGCCCGCTACTGCCCAACGCAGCAAGGGAACGAGCGCACCAAAGTCAGCTCAAAGGAGTTCTCTAGCGTGGAAGTTCTTTAGAAAATGTGCTGATGACAGGACACGAGTGGTTTGCACCCTGTGCAATCAGAGCTTGAAGCGAGGCATGAACCTTCTCAACCTGAGCACAACCTGCATGATCAGGCATCTAAGTGCAAAGCACGAGCTGCAGTGGAGTACACACCTTCAAAACCAAGAAACGTCTCTGGCTCATCCTGCTTCCTCTTCTGCTGCAGTCTCGGCCGCTCCAGCCACATCTGTAGTGATACCGGCACCTGCCACCCCGCAAACAGACGATCTGTCAGCAACACCACCACCTGGGTCACCAACAACCATCTCCACAATGTCCCGTGGAAGCGTTCAGCTTTCCATCTCCCAAACACTTGAGAGGAAGTACCCCCCTACCCACCCGCGATCCCTGGCCCTGAATGCCAGCATTTCAAAATTATTGGCCTTTGAAATGCTGTCATTCCGTCTGGTGGAGACGCACAGTTTTAAAAACCTTATGTCGGTGGCTGTCCCACAGTACGTCGTGCCCAGCCGCCACTACTTTTCCAGGCAAGCCATCCCTTCCCTGCACAACCAAGTGGGGGAAAATATCAGGTGTGCACTGCGCAACGCCATCTGTGCCAAGGTCCACCTAACTACGGATACATGGACCAGTAAGCACGGTCAGGGGCGTTATATCTCCCTAACGGCACACTGGGTAAATGCAGTGGCGGATGGGCCTGAGGCGGATAGCAATTTGGCGCATGTCCTTCCACCACCGAGGATTGCAGGGCGCTTCAGTTTGCCTCCTGTTCGTAACTCCTCCTACTCCGCTTCCTCATCCTCTACCGCCTCCTCATCCGGACAGCGTAACACCTTCACCACCAACTTCAGCACGGCCAGGGGTAAACGACAGCAGGCAGTTTTACAACTTGCCTGTTTGGGGGACAAACCACACACCGCGCAGGAGTTGTGGAGGAGCATGGAACAGCAGACAAATGAGTGGTTGCTGCCAGCGAGCCTCAAGCCCGGCCTGGTGGTGTGTGATAACGGGCGAAATCTCATAGCAGCTCTGGGCCTAGCCGGTTTGACGCACATCCCTTGCCTGGCGCATGTGCTGAATTTGGTGGTGCAGAGGTTCCTTAAAAACTACCCCGATATGTCAGAGCTGCTGCAGAAAGTGCGGGCCGTTTGTGCGCACTTTCGGCGTTCTCACCCTGCTGCTGCTCGCCTGGCAGCGCTGCAGCGTAACTTCGGCCTTCCCGCTCACCGCCTCATATGTGACGTGCCCACAAGGTGGAACTCCACCTTGCACATGCTGGAAAGACTGTGCGAGCAGCAGCAGGCCATAGTGGAGTTTCAGCTGCAGCACGCACGCGTGAGTCGCTCTGCGGAACAGCACCACTTCACCACCAATAACTGGGCCTCCATGCGAGACCTGTGTGCCTTGTTGCGCTGTTTTGAGTACTCCACCAACATGGCCAGTGGCAATGACGCCGTTCTCAGCTTAACTATCCCACTTCTATGCCTCCTTGAAAAAACAATTCGGGCGATGATGGAAGAGGATGTGGCACAGGATGAGGAGGAGGAGGAGGATGAAGAGGTAACATTTCCAAGGCTTTCAGGGCAGTCATTCGCAAGGGGCTCCGAGGGTGGGTTCCTGCACACGCAAACGCCAGGGACGCAATTGTCCAGCAGGGGCACAGTTCTGGAGGATGAGGAGGATGAGGAGGAGGAGGAGCTGGAGGAGGAGATGGAACCATGTTCACAGCAGGGTGGCACCCAGGCCAGCTCATGGCCATCACTGGTGCGTGGCTGGGGGGATACAGAGGACACGGACGATACACCTCCCACAGAGGACAGCCTTTCGTCGCCTCTGGGCAGCCTGGCACACATGAGCGATTACATGCTGCAGTGTCTCCACAACGACCGCCGAGTTGCCCACATTCTAACTTGTGCTGATTACTGGGTGGCCACGCTGCTGGATCCCCGTTACAAGGACAACGTACCGTCCTTAATTCACTCACTGGAGCGCGATCGCAAGATGCGCGAGTACAAGCGCACGCTGGTAGACGCCATGCTGCTGGCATTCCCATCTGACAGCGGGGCCACAGTGGAAGCACAAGGCAGAGGAGGAGGAGGAGGAGGTCGCCAACGCAACCAGGGCACCGCCAGCACCTCAGAAGGCAGGGTTAGCATGGCCGAAATGTGGAAAAGCTTTGTCAGCACGCCACAACAAACAGCAGCACCAGCAGCTCAGATGGAACGTCTTAGCAGGAGGCAGCATTTTACCAACATGGTGGAGCAGTATGTGTGCACACGCCTACATGTAGTGAATGACGGGTCTGCCCCCTTCAACTTCTGGGTCTCCAAATTGGGCACATGGCCTGAGCTTGCCCTTTACGCCTTGGAGGTGCTGGCGTGCCCTGCAGCCAGTGTATTATCTGAACGGGTATTTAGCACGGCTGGGGGCGTTATAACAGACAAGCGCAGCCGCCTGTCCAGAGACAATGTGGACAAGCTCACGTTCATTAAAATGAACCAGGCATGGATCCCACGGGACTTTTCCGTACCTTATGCAGAATAGCAATGGATACCGACCTTACCCACCCATTGTTCCATTTTTGCTCTTTCTCACTCTTTTGGGGTGTACCCTCATTTAAAATTTTTGAAAAGAAGCAGTGTTGGCTACCTCGTCCTCCTCCTCAGGGCCAGATTAATGTAGGGGCTATTGGAGCTGCAGCTCCAGGCCCCTACCTTTTATATAGGCCCCGGGTTGGCCATATTCACTGTTACCGCTCTTCTGTCACTTGTAAACACAGAAGTCTGGCTTCTATGCTCGCTTCCCCAGGCAGCACCCTCAGAACCTCCCCACACAGCGTGAAGGCCGGACAAGGAGGGACAGTTGGCGATGCATGGATGTGTTTATGGGCTTCAGAGACAGCATCCCATGTTGAATTAGGCATGCATGGCTGCACCCTTCCTCCTCTGGGTGCATGGCAAGGCACGGCCCTTAAGGCCCTTCAAAATCCTCAGCACCAAGCCCATGATGCTGTTAATCCGGCCCTGGTCCTCCTCCACCGCCGCTTCCACCTACACCGCCCATAGGTGTGCGCAGCCTATTGCATTAAGGTGTGCACCCCAAAGTTGAAATACACATGCATGTGTTTGCCAGCAGGGAGAGTAATGTATCGGGGCCATGTACCTGTAGGCAAGGAGAAATAGAGCAGAGCAGGTCCCAGGGAGATCTTTCCCATCTCCTCACTGGCAATGCTATGTGCCCTAGGTGATTAGGGTGTGCCCAGGCACACCCAGCACACCCTGTGCGCACGCCTATGTCACCGCCACATCCACCACCACCTCAACCTCCCTCCTACTCCATATGGGCCTCGTCCTTCAGAGATGAAGAAGAACATTGTTTTATTTTTCTGTTTTTTTTTTGTTGTTTTAAGTTATTTCCCTATCCACATTTGTTTGCAGAGCACTTGCCATGCTCTTAATTACGTTTTGCTGCCATTTGCAGCACTCTAGCCCTTTCCTTTGGTGTTTTAGAGCCATTTTAGTGCCTTAAAGTTCGGGTCCCCATTGACTTCAATGGGGTTCGGTGTCCGGGAAAAGTTCGGTAAAAGTCCGGGACACGGACCCGGACTTTTTTTTAAAGTTCGGCCGAACCCGTCGAACACGGACATCTAGGTGTTCGCTCAACCCTAATCACTTTATATTTACACCTATGGACATTCATATGGACTGTTTCAATTTCTAGCGCAGCTTGTTTTTTATATTTATATTTAAGCTTCCATAGGTGTTTCTATACCTATAATGAAGATATCTGCTTACTTCCTCTTAGGATCATGAGTGCAAGAGAAAAAAGGAGTTGGGGGACACAGACAGCAGAATATGACAACAATTTTAAACTTTCTCACCCAAAAATGGCTGGAGTTAGGCTCTGAAGAGAGAAAAACATTTCCTAAGCCTGAAAGTGTACATCTAAGGTTAGCAACATTTCCCTTTATTGTCCAAACCCCTGAAGCCTGTACCGAAGCAGCTTTATGATGATCTGGATACACTGTTGTTCCTCAACTTTTTGAGATTTGAGTGTTTCCATATTGCTCCACATGTAATTGTGAAGGTATGCAAAGGATGTACTTTAAACATAAAAAGCATACTGTAAACCAGTTCTATGCTCGTTCTGGATTACTTTAAAACAGGTAGGGTAAGGGGTATATACTTACCCTATGCTTGCTCCTCTGACACCCTTGTTGATCACCAGAGAAAAACCTGGTACTTGTGGAACTGGAGGTGCCTGTGATTTTCTTCTATATCTACTTATAACACAATGCTAGGTGCCTATTTGGAAATGAGGAGAGGGGTCTTAGCCCTGTCTAAACACTGACAGTGTTGACAGGGTTTGAACTAGCAGCAGCTTTGTAGTGGAGTCCAGTGAGTAAGGAAGTTGACAGGGGAGCATACTGAAGGCAAGCATGCAGTCCTCATCTTAAGTAAACCTGTTACTTTTCCCTGATTGAGCAAAGAATATTTTCTTTTTTTCCCGAAATATTTTATAGGATTTTGTTAGAATGACAAATACAGTATGGAAAAATTTCACAATCAAAAGGGTAACTCCACTTTCGTGGGGTAAAAAATTAGCAAATAAAGAAAAAACAATAAAGCGTATACAATTGTGACACAAATCATACTGTAATTGAATGTTATTAAAAAATTACCTTTCCTTTTCAATCTGCAGCTATTGTAATTTTCTGAAAGTGCAATGCAATATGGCTACCTGGAGGTGTTCCGTACACAGGGTGTACTGACCACACCCCAGAAACATCATTTCCTGCTTGTGTGATTGGCTCACCAATTTTCAAAGAAGTCTGCCTAAGATACAAGTCAGATTTCTGGCATCCCCTGCAACAAAAATGCAATTTTTGGTGAGATACTCCCAATAGTAACAAATCGAAAGGGATGCTGGCCCAGCAGATTTCCTCATTAGAGCCCTGCAGCTGCCACAGCTGATAGATAATTATGAAACCACTCCAATTAGACCCACTCAGCACAGAGGAACAAACAATGATTTATTCAGAATAACAAAAGGTAGGAATCTGCAACAAAGTTTGTTAAAATCCCTGCAATGTACATAGATTACCCAGAGGGGAATGTTTTTTCTCAGCAAAAGTGGAGTTACGCTTTAAACATTTGAACATACTCTAAATGAAAAATCAACTTAATTAGTTCCGCTCTTCACAGTCAGAGATGTAAGGAGCAAGATTCTGTCACCCGGGATGCAGGGCTCCATACCTTATACACCTTGAGAGGGGGTCAGATGTCTTGGGAAACCAGAGATGTTTGATTAGCCACTGAGAGCTTCAGTTAGGTGCCATTTAGTGAAGTAGAAGAGGGCCTTTATTTCCTTTCTCAGAAAAGGTCTACATTTTATGTAAAAAGTTAGTGACTTTTTTTTTCTTTTTCAGATCTGTATCCAGCATTTCCTTCCACATTAGGGTTTTGAGATCAGATTGTAGATGTGACCCCATCACTGGTCATACCCTGCAGATGGGGACCTACCAATAAACAGAGATATCCAGGGCATGCTCTATATTTTTTAACCACCCAAGCCCACACCAATCTGCTTTCCTGTCAATATGTGCAGGAATGTTGGTGGAGACTTGCTTAACACATCCATCTGATCCAAGTCAAAAACAACCCTAAATGTCCTGAACACCTCTTATAGAGGGTTCTGTTATTTGCTGTGGTTCAAATTAGGGCCCTGAAAGTCTAGCTGAGCACTCAGGGCCAATGACACATGGGAGCTTGAGTTACCTAGCATGCATTCTATAAGGGGAGTTTTCTTTCACCAATAGGAGCACGACTCCTTTCCCTAATTACCACCAGCTTCTAGGCAGATCGATTTTACTCTAGTACTCACAGATACTATTCCTCCAACACAGTAACTCAAAACAGTACCACAATATCCTTACACAGTATATGCAATTTAACAAAGCTAAATACTGTGTAAAATTCACATAATACTGAGGGTCAGCCATGGTCACTAACTTCCCTGTAATAGTGAGAGGTTGCCGAACTGACAGGCACTGACACTGTCCTGTTGGACTCGCCAAGACCATGCAATCCTTGAGAATGCACACAACTAAGTTTGGTTCATGATAGCAAGCCTTGAACCTCTGCTAGGCTAGATTGGAGTCTTGAGTATTTCAGTAGGCTTTGGACACTTGCAGACAAACTTGTCATACAAGTCCCCATGCTCCTCTTCTAGGCAGTCTAATAATCCCTCTGATAAGTAGGGGAATTCCATCTCATATTTAACCCATACATGGCCACAGAAAAACCATTGTAAGCTGTAAAATCTGGTGAGCTTCCACCCTCCCGCTTTGCTTGTGGGCAAGAAGGACTCCTCTGTGTGTTGAAGAAGCTAGACTCACATACCTTTGGGAATTTGTGATCCAGCTAGGGTGGTATGTGGCTTACTCTCCTGCAGAGCCAAAAAGGCTGAATATCCCAGGATGAGGCAGCCATTTCCTCTGTAAGGGGTTCTATAACCTTTGTTTAGGATATTTCACTCTCCACTGAAAGCATATCAGTGTCCTGCTCCTCCAGAAGATTCTGAAGTTTCGGAAGGGGTTGCCCCTTGGTTAGCTTGTCACCCTTTCCTTCACTACTTCAGGCATCATCGTGAGAAAAAGGGGGCCAAAAGTCCACAAGAGGGCTAGCAAGGTTCTCTGGCTCTACAACCAATGCTGCGGACTTGTCTAAGGGTTCAACAACGACTGGGTCCTCCCAGTCTTGATATCCAACTGGTACATTTCAGGTAGTATCCCATCCAGGCAGCCACTCAAACAGGAAGGTCCCACAGTGGCAGCCGCACCAAGCCCAGGGACTGACCTCTGCAGAGGGAGATTGGAAAGTCCCACAAAGGTCTTGTCCTGCATCTTGACACATTGGTAAGCTCATCACCAATCTGAACAAGAATTCTGTGTTAAGTAGAATGTGCTTTCATGATGCAGCCCCAAAATGACTGCTCAATTTGCTCCCTCCAAAATGGTTTCTGCACATGTTTGTCTCTTCCTCTTATGTACCAAAAGCGTGTAATCACACAGTAACTTTGGTCCACTCCTGATCTTGCCAACTATGCCAGATGTAGGTGGGACCCCATCCCTGCTTCACATGACCATACCCTGCATGGAGGTTGCTTGTTGAATTTGAATCTTAATTCTGGAAATAAATGTAAACAGTCTACAACAGTAGGTTTAATGCAGTTCCAAAAATACGGCAATACTACCTTAACCATGTAGATGGTAATAATCCCAAACAGAAGTAATGCTTCAAAAAATCCAGCTAGGTGAAAGGAGGAAGAACTGCTGCAATCACAAATCTGTAGCATATCCTCCCTTAACCAACAAGTTCTATTCACCTTCAGTTCACAGCCAAACTTCCCCACAAAAAAGGAGTGCACAATTCTTCTTCTACATTCTCAACTCTCTGCAGGCCACTCCATTCTCCAAACCCCTCCCATCCTTTGAGTATGGGAAACCCTTATCTTCCACCTACAGGGAGGATTGTAGAGTTAGAAGGTGATATAACCCCTGCCTATAAGATTCTATTTGGAAAGGTGTAGGGGAGTAGTCAATGTTTTATAATGGCTCTTCTTACAAATAGTAAGTATGTATGTATCCAGTCTACTGTAGATCCATGGGTGTGAGTGTACGGTTCAATAAAAAAAAGAAATACATAAAAAAAGGGTCTTTCGTTAGTTTCACTTCTCAAATGTAGTTGATGTAAAAAAGAAATGTAACCCAAAGGGATAAAATAGCTAGTAACACAAAAGAGAAACAGAGCTACTACCCATACACAAAAAATGTCAGCAGATCTCACAGGTGCTTGATCCACAGTTGTTTGTCTGTAAAAAGTAGTCTATTAAGATGATCTGCACAACCAATTACTGCTATTAAAAATCCTCATGTTTATTAAAAAAACACAGTGTACAAACACAGATAAGGACGGCACAGTGGTGTAGTGGTTAGCACTTTCACCTAGCAGCAAGAGGGTCGCTGGTTTGAATCCCAACCACGACACTACCTGCCTGGAGTTTGCATGTTCTCCTTGTGCCTGCGTGGGTTTCCTCCGGCTACTCCGGTTTCCTCCCACACTCCAAAGACATGCTGGTAGGTTAATTGAATCCTGTATAAAAAAATTGGCCCTACTATGCATGTATGAATGTGAGTTAGGGACCTTAGATTGTAAGCTAGTTGAGGCCAGGGACTGATGTGAATGTGCAATGTATATGTAAAGCACTGCATAAATTGACAGCGCTATATAAGAACCTGAAATAAATAAATAAATAAAAAATCAGTTGACGCCTTTCAACCTACAAGACCTCAGTCAAGTTTTTCCAAAGGCAAGGTTTTAATGTCGCTCCTCATATGTTACATTTTGGGCAAAGGAAATTGAAAACCTAATAGACCATGTGGATAATACTGAACTGGGTCTTTCTCCATACCTCATTGATTATACATATTCTAATACAACAAAAAAATTTGTTGGCAATATCTTTCATGTGAGTGTGTTTATGCAGGCTTTCAATGTTGGTTTTGTGAAGCAGGGGAGCAGGAGCCTTATTTAGATGAGGGTATAAGGTAGAAATTGAGCATGGTCTTTGTTTTTTTATAGCATCCATTATATTCAACTTCAAAAAAGGTTAATGCTAAACAGGTCCTCTTTAATTTAAGCAGCCTACAGGGATGTTGGTATGTATTGCAATAACTATGTTGACTAATAGGCAATTTGTTATTAAAAGTATGTGAAGTTTATATTTATTTTCAAATGAATATAAAATGTGTTGGCATTAATCATCATCATTCACAACCTTACTAGCACAGCACTGTGAGATAATGTAAGTTGTTGTTCAGTCACATTGTGAAATGTGATTATTCCACTCTCCTCGATTCACTTTATCAAACAAAATTGTTTCATTTTCACTTCTGAGAATTATGAGGCAAAGAAATGTATTTTGCCCCTGACACAAACTGTATTCAAATACAATAAATTAATCTTGTTATCTATAGCCCTAATTTGCAATGGCTAAATAAATTGTTTGAACTATGATCGGAGACATGTAAATGCAATTGACCTTGGTTTACAAGCAAGCAGAAAGGATCTAAACAATGAATTAGAAATACAGTATATCCTAAAAGGAATTGCATTAAGATTTCACAAACAGCAAACATTTTTAGAACTCCAGGATAAGCAAATATTGTCTAAAAAAAAGAGGCATGTGGGGCAGGCCTTTTAATCATCTGCCCCTCCTCCATTTATCTGTCCTGTTTCATTCAGAGAAACTATAGTATGGCTTCTATGAATAGAGGAGGTGGGCAGAAAGGGTGGACATAGTTGGGCAGTCTTGATGATTGCATGTCACAGTTCAAGCACCAGAAGATTAGGACAGCCAGGGTGGGGATGATGATTTCAAGATATCCAGGAGCCAGCAAGCAGCACAAGGGACACATCAGATTAATAGTAAGTAATGCCCCTTGTGCAAATTGTTTTTTTGGGCTAAACTTAGGCTTTATGCCCCTTTTTAATGTGTTACACTGCCCTTTATATGCTGGTGGTTGTTTTGTAATTGCGGTAATTGACATCCTCCATTATATGCATCTTTTTTTGCCTTATTCTTGTTTTTTTCCATATTTTTTCCAAGTACGGAATTTTATGAAACTTTGTATGAAACCTAGTTGGTTTACTAAAGTAGACAAATAATTAAAAGTGTAGCGCTCATCTAGATTAAGTATAACAGATGCACAAGTCCATAACAAGAAGGAAAAGTCCCCAATGTATAAGTGTCCACTCCACAACAAGGGTACGCTAGGGTGCAAACCAGAAGAACAACCACCGAGCTCAAAAAACACTGCCTCTTACTAGATGGCCAGGACCTTTATTACAAAGGTCATGGATAGCAGAGATCATATAAAAGTGCCGGTAATCAGAGTGCTTCTCCAATGTTCTCTCACAAGGCAACCGGTATAGCTCCTCTAGTTATGAATGGCTCAGGTGGAAACAAAAAAGACATCCCTCATAGTGTATTAAGTCTAACAAAACTCTATTTTCACAAAACCCAAGCATATCAGCTTACATGACTGCAGAGTGGAAGCAGCATTAAGCGATTCCTCCGTGAATGGCCAGCATCTGAGTATTCCCCACCGGGTGGAGGAATCGCTTAACGCTCACGAAGGAATCGCTTAACGCTGCTTCCGCTCTGCAGTCATGTTAGCTGAAATGCTTGGGTTTTGTGAAAATAAAGTTTTGTTAGACTTAATACACTATGAGGGATGTCTTTTTGTTTCCATCTGAGCCTTTTATAACTAGAGGGGCTATACCAGTTGCCTTGTGAGAGAACATTGGTGAAGCACTCTGATAACCGCCACTTTTATATGATCTCTGCTATCCATGACCTTTGTAATGAAGGGCCTGGCCATCTGGTAAGAGGCAGTGTTTTTTGAGCTCGGTGGTGGTTCTTCTGGTTTGCACCCTAACGTACCCTTGTTGTGGAGTGGACATTTATACATTGGGGACTTTTCCTTCTTGTTATGGACTTGTGCATCTGTTATACTTAATCTAGATGAGCGCTACACTTTTAATTATTTGTCTATCTTTCTTTGATCCACTTTTGCATTCAGGATTTTGTGTCAGCCGCTTTTCATTTCATTTTAATTAGTGTCACTGTCAAATTTAAGCTAAGCGCAGCAATATCCCTTTTATATGGTTTACTAAAGTACCCTGATCACTTAAAAATAAAATGAATAATTTGTACAATTAGACTAAATGTACTATACAATAGATACCAGTACGGATTTTTATGAAACTTTGTATGAAACCTAGTTGGTTTACTAAAGTACTCTGATCACTTAAAAATAAAATGAATAATTTGTACAAATAGACTAAATGTACTAAACAATAGATACCATCATTTTATTATTATAAGTAAAATGCCTTCAAACTGTACTAAAATAGTGGTTAATTTAGCTCATTTATAAATACTAATGAACAAGACTATAGCAACTAAATATATGCCTGCTTGCATATTTTAAATAACAATACAATTTTTTGGAACAAGATTGATTGACATGCATAACAAGCACTTTTGCGGGTTTGCAACATTGTCACAGATCTTTGTAGTGAACTTAAAATTTCTTGCAAGACAATAGGATGATTGCTAGGAAATCGGAATTACATAGTTCAAGCTTTTGCCTTTATATTCTAAATTATACAGCCTTTCAACGTTTAGCTTTATGCCTGTCAAAAGTGAATGAATCTATAACACATAAACTGTACATTCGTATAATTATCTTACATCCCTCATTCCAGAGTACTTTAAAGATGAACTTCAGGCAATTATTAAAAAAAAACACCAATCAATGCAGTTATACAACCACTAAAAATATTTGAATTTGACTTGCTATTAGCCTTTTGTAATCTTCTATTTAGCTGCACACAGACTGAGAGATGGATTGGCAGAACTAGAAGCCTAATTTATCTGCTAACAAGGCCAGTAAGGTGACCTTATGTTGCTCCTTTACTGTCTCCTCAAAGACTAGGGGTGGAAAATTTGAGGCTGGATGGTCTGTGCTGTTTATCAGGGCTGTGCAGATCTCTGAAATCTTTTTTTTTTGGTGTCTAAAGGTAACTTTAGTTTTTATCTACCTAGTATGTACAGCCATCTACTACAATAATGGATTCCTGAAGTAAACCAGTGGAGAGATGCACGCTAAATTATTTACATATTCTGAGCAATCAGTGAAAACCCTTTTAAACTAACCCCTCATACATACCTTTGTAGCTATAGTCTTTGTGGAAAAATTGATCTTCAAAATTCACAATGTTTCCAATCACTTTCTATTGCAGCCAGGAATGTGCTTGATCGGTTGTTTTCCTGGATTTTCATCTAAGAGTGTGACAGATCTGAGCACAGAAATCATCAGAGCTGTGTGCTTCCAGGTTCATTGATCACAGAGCAGATTAGAGATGGTGGAAGCAGGGTCCTGGCAGCACTGGGTGGGAAAGGGAAAGTGGTTAAAGCTCATTACTGCTTCTTGTGAACCTTTGCACAGGTGTAGTTTAACCACAGTAAGACCGGAAGGATTTGCCCCCTTCCTGACCAGGCCCTATTTTGCGATTCGCCACTACGTTACTTTAACGGACAAATGCGTGGTCGTGCGATGCTGTACCCAAATAAAATTGATGTCCTTTTTCTCTCACAAATAGAGCTTTCTTTTGGCGGTATTTGATCACCTTTGCAATTTTTATTTTTTGCGCTATAAACAAAAAAAGAGCGACAATTTTGAAAAAAAAAAAAAAAACAATATTTTTCACATTCTGCTATATGACATTCTCAAAAAAAAATTAAAAAATCAAAATTTTTTAACATTTTAGGCCAATTTGTTTTCTGCTACATATTTTTGGTAAAAAAAATCGGAATAAGCGTATTTTGATTGGTTTGCGCAAAAGTTATCGTGTCTACTAACTATGGGAAAGATTTATGTCATTTTTATTGGGGTTTTTTTTTACTAGTAATGGCGGCAATCTGCGATTTTTTGCGAGACTGCAACATTGCGGCGGACAGATTGGACCCCTGACTGACATTTTTGACACTTTTGGGGGTACCAGTGACATTACTACAGTAATCAGTGCTAAAAATATGCACTTTTACTATAATAATGACATTGGCAGGGAAGCGGTTAACACAGTAAGTGTTTAAGGGGTTAAATGTGTACCTATGGATGTGTTTCTAACTGTATGGGGGTGGGGCTTGTGAAATGATCATAGAGACCTGGGTTCCTATATAGAAGGATCACAGGAGCTCTGTGATAATTCCAGAGAGAAGAACGGTCAGCTGTGTTTACAACAGCTGACCGTCCTTCTCTCTCAGCGGGGAGCGATTGCGGGTGTCAGACGGCAATCGGAGCTGCCTGCCCCGTGCATGGGTGTCCCTGCTGCTGAGTGGGGGCGGGAGCGCGGCACCGGCGGCGCGCGCTCGCCCCTAGCTGCAGGTGCACGGCCAACGTATACATACGTCGGTTCGCGCAGGTGGGCCGCCCTGCCACAGTACAACTGCGGCGGGTGGGAAGTGGGGTAAGCAGTAAAGTAAGGTGCGTTCACACCTGTGTTGATTATAAAGAACAAAGCAATGCTCATTAACCCACCTTTTTTATGAAGCATTAAAAACTCTTCAAAAATGCCTTATAAATGCCCATGAAAGTATTTTTTTTTTTTTCTAGTGGGAAGTGCTTAAATGGGACGTGATGTAGAGAAAATGATCTACTTTAACTTTTCTAGTATATTAGAAAAATATACTGTATGTTATATTATATGATAATCATTTTATTATACAGTAATTATCAACATGCAACCACCTATAGTTTCTGTTAATTAGCATTTTTGTCATGCTGCAGCATACCACATTAGTGATAGAGGATTTGATAATTAAGCTATTCCCACAGGGAGATAGAGAAAACTAAGTATTCATTTATCAAGAAATGAGAAAAATTGATATGGCTTCTAGCATCCTGAGATAATATACAGTTGAACAAAATTTGTCATTTTTCAAAATTGTAGCCCTTTTGTTTAACCACTTTACCACCGGAGGATTTTGCTGTCTTACGTCTGGGCCACTTTTTGCGATTCGGCACTGTGCGACTTTAACTGACAATTGCGCGGTCGTGCGACGCCGTACCCAAACAAAATGTACGTCCTTTTTTTTCCACAAACCGAGCTTTCTTTTGGTGGTATTTGATCACCTGTGCGATTTTTACTTTTTGCGCTATAAACAAAAAAAGAGCGTAAATTTGGAAAAAAATAACAATATTTTCAAATTTTTTTATATGAAATTCCCCCCCAAAAAAATGTAAAAATCAAATTTTTTTAAAATTTTTGGCCAATTTGTTTTCTGCTACCTATGTTTGGTAAAAAAAAATCACAATAAGCATATTTTTATTGGTTTGCGCAAAAGTTTTTGCGTTTACTAACTAAGGGAAAGATTTCTGTCATTTTTGGTGTTTTTTTTTTTTTAACGAGTAATGGCAGCGATCTGCGTTTTTTTTTGCGGGACTGCGACATTGCGGCGGACAGATCGGACCCTTGACTGACATTTTTGACACTTTTGGGGGTACCAGTGACATTTCTACAGTAATCAGTGCTATATATATGCACTGTTACTGTAATCCTGACACTGACAGGGAAGGGGTTAATTTTATTGGAGAGGGAGGGGTTAATGTATGCCTGGTGCTTACTAACTTGTGTGGGGGGAGGTGACTGAGTGACACAGGGACAGATCGCAGGTTCAGCTATGCTGAACCCTGCAATCTGTCACTGTTTGTCACTTAGGAGATCCGCCCGTTTTGTTTACACAAGCGGGCGGATCTCCAAACTCGATTCCCTGGCGATCGGGGAAGAGCGGCGGTGATCACCGCCGCTCCTCCCCTGGCCCGACTCTCGCTGTGACTGAAAACAGCGGGAGCGAGCTTCCGGCGGCGCGAGCACCGCTCACAAGGGAAGGAGTCCAGTGACGTAGGTCTACGTCGCTGGACGGAATCGAGCCACTTTGCCGCAGTACAGTCCCAGTGACTGGTCGGCAAGTGGTTAAAACCACAAGTTTCATACATTTATAAACACATTTAACCACTTGCCGACCAGCCACCATCGTTTTACTGCGGCAGCTCGGCTCGGTCACGCGCATTGCCTTTACATGGCTTCGTAAGATAGCTAGTGGAGGTGCATGCACACGCCAATTGGCTACAGGGGGGGCAAATCAGCGGGTCCGGTGGATGCAATGTCGGCCGGGCACCTGCAATCGCTCTCCATTGAGACAGAATAGGGGTCTGCCAAAGTAAACACGGCACACTGCTGTTCCTGTGTTCCTCTGTTCCTCCTATTTAGGCACACAGGTCTCTGTGTTCATCCAGTGAGTCCACCCCCCCACAGTTAGAAAACACCCCTTAGGCACACGTTAAACCCTTTGATCACCCCTGGTATTAACCCCTTCCCTGCCAGTGTCGCTAGTACAGTAACAGTGCATATTTTTAGCACTGATTACTGTAGTAATGTCACTGGTTCCCTCAAAAGTGAGGCACTGCATTACTTTAATGGACAATTGTGTGGTCGTGCGATGCTGTACCCAGTGGTGTATTTTAGTTTTGTGCTGCCCTAGGCAAGACTAAAATTGGGCACCCCCTCCTACGTAAATGTACCCCACTCCTTCCTTTTTAATGGATGTTACTCCCTCCAAAATTGAAGGACTACAAGTCCCAGCATGAACCCCTGAGATCTCACGAGAGGGGGGGTGGGAGAGAGAGAGGGGGGTGGGTGAGGGAGAGAGAGAGGATGAGAGAGAGAGAGAGAGAGAGAGGGTGAGAGAAGGGATTAGAGACTGAGAAAGAGGGAGGATGAGAGAGAGGGGAGGTGAGAGAGAGGGGGAATGAGAGAGGGGGGTGAGAGAGAGGTAGATGAGAGAGAGAGGGGGGTGAGAGAGAGAGAGAGAGAAGGGAGATGAGAGAGAGAGAGGGGGGGTGGATGAGAGAGAGAGAGAGGGGGATGTGAGGGAGAGAGAGAGGGGGTGAGAGAGAGGGGGGGGGGTGAGAGAGAGAGGGGGGGTGAGAGAGAGAGAGGGTAGGGGAGAGAGGCAGCTCTAGGAACTAGTGGCCAATAGAGTCTAAGGTGGAGGGGGTTTTTTTGATGCCCCCCAGCAAAGTGCCACGCTAGGCCTGGGCCTTGTCGGCCTAGGCCAAAATACAGCACTGGCTGTACCCAAATAAAACTGATGTCCTTTTTTCCCCACAAATAGAGATTTCTTTTGGTGGTATTTGATCACCTCTACGATTCTTATATTTTGCGCTATAATATATAAAATATTTTTTTCATTTTCTGCTATATAACATCCCCCCCCCCCCCCCAAAAAAAAAACAAATTTAAAAATCCAAATTTTTTAACATTTTAGGCCAATTTGTTTTCTGCTACATAGATTTGGTAAAAAAAAAAAACACATAAGCGTATTTTGATTGGTTTGCGCAAAAGTTATGGCGTCTACTAACTACGGGAAAGATTTATGTAATTTTTATTCTTTTGCTTTTTTTTTACTAGTAATGGTGACGATGCGCAATTTTTAGCGGGACGGCGACATTGCGGCGGACAGATCGGCCCCTAACTGACATTTTTGACACTTTTTGGGGGGACCAGTGACACAAGTGATCAAGGGGTTAAATGTGTACCTATGGGCATTTTTCTAACTGTATGGGGGCAGGGCTTGTGAAATGATCATTGAGACCTGTGATCCTATATAGAAGGATCACAGGCACTCTGTGATCCTTCCAGAGAGAAGAATGGTCAGCTGTGTTTACAACAGCTGACCGTTCTTCTCTCTCAGTGGGGAGCGATTGTGGCTGGCAGGCGGCAATCGGAACCGACTGCTCTGTGCATCGGTGTCTCCGCTGCCAAGTGGGGGCGGGAGCGCGCCATCAGTTCCACGTGCTCGCCCCGTAGCTGCAGGCATGACCGACGTAAACCTACGCAAAAAGGTAAAATATTCAGGCTTTGCAACCACTTTAAATAGAACATTTTAGAAATGTACATATTGAACCAAAAAAGGGACAACTGAGAAGCAAAGAAGGGCAAAGGGATTTGGTTCCAAAAGAGGGGACAGTCGCCGCAAAAAAGAGCGCATTGGGAGCTATGGTCATGCCCTTATGTGGGTTGTTGGGGTAGACAAACTCCTCTATCATTAATAATAAGGGTATTTCATCACAGTACTCCTGGGAGTGGCACACGTTTTGTGGTTATTTGGCCTATGTTTGTTGGACATTTTTGAGGAAACTGTGGCTTTGCTCTTTTCAAGACAGAATCTGATTCCTGGTTATTGTTTAGGTAAGGCACTGTAATTGTGTGATGTCCAACATTGGGTTACTTAGTAGACAAGCATTTGCTTTTAGCAAGCTTTGAAGGGCTTTTAGGGAGCTTTTCAAACTTCAAGCTCCCTTCAGCTCTAGTTTGGGGATGTTGGATCTGACTGGGAACTCTGCCTGCTGCTGGCATCTTGCATAAAGTGAAAGCCAACATTCTCATTATGATCCCTGAGAAGCTATTATCCTTTTTCACAGTCATGTTAAGAGAATTGTGACTTCTAATCAATTAAAACAAAATCTCTTTAATTGTAACACCTAATGCCAAGTTTTAACTAGAGAAGAGGATCCAAAACAATGAACGTAAAAATCTTAATATTTAACCATTAATAATGCAATACAATGACACACATTTTCTGAATTTCTCTGTAAAATATTAAACAAAATCTAAGAACATGGAGAAAAGATAAATATTATGCAATGCAACATATAAAATAAATTAATGACCTGATTTTTTACATTTTAGGTAAAAACCACAAAAACATAGAAATAGGGGGCAGTGAAGTTTATTCTAAAACCTGCTTGAAAAAAAAAATGTAGATGTAGTGATTTTTTCACACCACAATCTCTATATCAACAGAGTAACCTATCACAAGAAAGCAACAGCAAAGCAGCAGACTCTAAGCAATTCTGTCTTTGGCTAAGTGGCGGCTGGTGCTCGGTAATTCGGGGGGGGGGGGGCAAACCAATGTGCATCCAACCCCTCCCCCCCGGTCGGTTGGCCGTGTCAGTCAGTCAGGAGGCACATTCCTCCTCCCCCCTCTCTGCCTCCTTACCTCCTTCCTCCTGTTGGGTGCTGGATGGCTGAGCCGCTGTCCTCCTCCAGCCGCCGTTTGTCTTCTGCCTCTTCCTGGCCACTGGCCAGTAAGATCGCTTTTCTCTTCAGCCAATCAGGAAAGGGGTCTCACAACCCTCTTCCTGATTGGCTGGAAGGAGAGTCAGTGTGATTATAATGATTATATTAACTCGCTATTGTCACACAACTGGGTGGGCTCGGGCGCAGTGCTCTGTGCCCGGAGCCCACCCTTTTCTGAAGCCTATTAGAGCCTCTGGCTCTAATCACGTGCTTAAAAAAAAAAAATCCCCTATTGGAATCCATGCGTCTGGTGCCCTACATGTAGATTAGGGGGCCGGACGCATGGATAGGGTGGGCGGCGCCCCTGCGCCCTCAATGGACGGGCCGTCCCTGCTTTGGCTAGTTGTTTCTTGTAACAAAACTGCTAATATGACTTGGCCCTTAGAGTAAAGGACAATTGAAATTTAAGGCCCCATTCACATATGGCGTTTTGTGATCGTGGGCAGAATCACAGCAAATCTGGTGGTTCTAAAGACTTAAGGTTTTATTTTTTTTTACCTTAATACATTCTATGGTTTAAGATAAAAAAAAACTTTCTTTGTGCAGCAGCCCCCCTAATACTTACCTGAGCCCTATCTCGATCCAGGAATGTTGCACGAGAACATCGGCTGTCCGGGACTCTCCTTCCTTATTGGCTCAGACAGCAGCAGGTTCACTGGCTCACGTTGCTGTCAATCTAAGTCAGTAAGCCAATGAGGAGAGGGGTCGGGGTGGGCTTTGGCTCCATGTCTAATTGGACACACAGAGCAGAAGCTTGGCTTGGGGGCCCCCAAAGCAAGCTGCTTGCTGTGGGGGCACTCAGCAGGATTGAGGGGCCAGGAGTGCCGGCGAGGGACACGAGAAGAGGAGGATTGGGGCTGCTCTGTACAAGATCATTCCACAGAGCAGGTAAGTATAGCATGTTTGTTATTTTTAAGCAAAAAAAAACTTTACTATCAATTTAACCATTTAAGCCCCAGAGGGTTTTCCTGCTCAAAGACCAGACCCCTTTTTTCAACTTGGCACTGTGTGACTTTAACTGACAATTGCGCAGTCGTGTGACGCTGTACCCAAATAAAATTGACGTCCTTTTTTTCCCACAAACAGGGCTTTCTTTTGGTGGCATTTGATCACCTGTGCGATTTTTATTTTTTGCGCTATAAACAAAAAAAGAGCGTCAATTTTGAAAAAATAGCAATATTTTTCAAATTTTTTTATATGAAATTCCCAAAAAAAATGTAAAAATCAAAATATTTTAACATTTTAGGCGTGATTCTAACTGTAAAGGGGCGTGGTTTGTGATGTAACCACAGAGAGATACGATCCTACATAGCAGGATCGTATAGTCTCTGCAGTTACACCAGGGAGAATGACAGGTGGCTTTGTTTACATTAGCCGCCTGCCTTTCTCCCTTTCCAGCGGGAGATCACGAGTGGCCGACGGACATCGGGCTTGCGCTCGCCCCCTGCAGGCTCCTGGGCGAGCGACGTAGTACTATGTCGCTTTGCCCAGGAGGGGCTGACTGCCGCAGTAAATATACTGTGGGCGGTTGGCAAGTGGTTAATTTAATATAGCTTTAAAAAAAAAATGTTTGCATTATATCACTAGGTATCCCTATTAAAAGATTTCCCCTTACCTCCTTACCATCTCTTTCTGTCCTGGGACAATGATCAACAGGACAGAGAAGGTTAATCATAGCAGAGGCATAGACAGCAAAAAATCACCAGCAGAAGCTCTAGATCTTTTCTACTAAAACTAAAGAACAAACAAAGCATTTTGGCTAGAAATACACGTTAACTGTAATGTTAATGTTACTCTGATTTTTAGGGCCGGTTCACACCATGAATCGCACAGGAACGACCTGTGCATTCCTGTGCAATTTACATGAGATCAACGGGCAGTGCAATTTCAGCTCAATCATGCCAGACTGCTCTAAAAGTAATGCATGCACTACTATGTCAAATGTACAGGAACTGGATTGCACAGTAATACCTTAACACACAATCCGGTGCAGGCAAACGCACTGCGTATGCGACCTGTATTTGGGGTCCCATTAAGTTAACACTGACATCCGCTGAAGATCAGAACTGCAGTCCATTTTTGAACACGGCGTGCGGAATGCACACGGAACACGGGTTACCTGCATCACATTATGGTGTGAACTGTCCCTTACCCTAACTAACCTACTAACCCGCACAAGTACCACAAGGAGGTCATGGAAATGTACTGGGATCAGCTTCCAGGTTGATGCACCTATTCCCCAACAGAAGGAGTTCAATTCTTCTTTGGTATAGATACCTAAATTGGGTGGATCATACCCTCTTGTTGAGTCAGGATGTTCTGATATGTACCAAGGAACTGGGTAACAATGGGAAGGAGAGGGTAGAGTTCTTTAGCTTAGAAGGAGTTGGGTAGTAAGGCCAATCTATCTGAAAAATGACATATCCTTAAGTACCTGGTGAAGACTGAAATGTGGTGGAGGACTCTTTTGCGCCTCCTGCCTAACACTCCTGAAGGTGGGGACAGAGAGTGTAAAGGCAAGGAGTGGCACGTGTGCCATAGCAGGTAGCTGATGATGTCCACTCTGTGGGTGGGTAGAACTGGTATTCACAGTCCTCAGAACTGGATGCAGTAGCAGCTTGGCACCAGAGCATGGGATGAAAGCAGAACCAGGAGACGAGCAGCAGTCAGCGGCAACCGGGCAGTCAGGTACCGGATCAGCAAGCAAGTAAGCTCCAAGCAGCAGTGCAGTATCCATTTGCCCAAACTGGTGTGCCAGTGTGGCTGAGGTTATTCTCAGAGTCGAGGCAGAAGAACAGAGAAACCAATCTACCAAGCGGCTCCTACAGAGATAGCGCTACAGTAGAAAAAGATAAAAAGAATAAAGAACACAAAAATAAATATATATATATATATATGTATATATATATATATATATTCATATATATATATATATATATATATATATATATATGTATATATATATATATATATATATTCATATATATATATATATATATATATATATATATATATATATTCATCTTAAGTAGTTTTTCATCTCAGATCTAATCGCAGATAATATAAGAAGTCAGTAGGTGATTCAATTTTGGTTGGTCTGACTTTTTTAAGCACTGCAAAATAGCTTTATCTTTTGTTTTTTCTCATTCTTTGGTTTCCTGATAACATACTGCGGGTTTATTGTTAAGCAGTTGGCAGAATTTTTCATTGTTAAACTGCATGTGGTGTGGAACGCTGCGCAGGTATATAAAAAAAAAAAAAAGTGAGACCTTACCATGCAAACAAGTCTATGATTTATTAAAGACTTACCAGCACTGTGCAATAAAAGAAGAAACGGCACAAAATCCATCAGGGAAAAGCCTGCAGTCACAAGAAGGAGGGATGTTGTCTTTGATAGATGTGCTGCGTCTGTCCCTGGTGTACAGGAGATAAACATTCCCCTGACTTTTAAAGCTATAATCCAATGCTGAACTAATATTCACTGGCAATAACAATGCATTAAAACCGTAACATTAAAGAACAGCCGATACACAAATTGTTATACATTTACCACTACATGCCAATCAATGTATATTGAACTGGGCATGGGATGGAATGAGTATTTAGTTTAAAAAAATTCAATAGTGCATTACAAAATATGCCGCTCAATATATTTGTTCCTATTTTATCTATTCTCTATATATGGGGCTGAGGTCAGCCCTTGGATCTTTGATGCTTTGTATTTAAAGCAGAACTCCAGGCAGATATTAAAAAATACTTCAGCTTTGCATTCAATAATACATTATTAACCACTTCTGGACCGCAAGGAATTTGCCTCCTTAATGACCAGGCCATTTTTTGGGATTCGACACTGCGTTAATTTAACGGACAATTGCGCGGTCATGCGACGCTGTACCTAAATAAAATTGATGTCCTTTTTTTCCCACAAATAGAGCTTTTTTTTGGTGGTATTTGATCACCTCTGCGATTTTTATTTTCTGCGCTATAAACAAAAAAAAAGCCACAATTCTGAAAAAAAAAAACAATATTTTTCACATTCTGATATATAACATTCCCAAAAAAAAATTTAAAAATCAAAATTTTTTAACATTTTAGGCCAATTCGTTTTCTGCTACATATTTTTGGTAAAAAAAAAAATCACAATAATCGTATTTTGCTTGGTTTGCACAAAAGTTATTGCGTCTACTAACTACGGGAAACATTTATGTCATTTTTATTGTTTTTGTTTTTTTTTTACTAGTAATGGCGGCGATCTGCGATTTGTAGCGGGACTGCGACATTGCGGCAGACAGATCGGACCCCTAACTGACATTTTTGACACTTTTGGGGGGACCAGTGACATCACTACAGTAATCAGTGCTAAAAATATGCACTGTTACTGTAATAATGACACTGGCAGGGAAGGGGTTAACACTGTGGGTGATCAAGGAGTTTAATGTAAGCCTAGGGGAGTGTTTATAACTATATGGGGGCTGGGCTTTTAAAATGATCACAGAGACCTGTGATCCTGCATAGCAGGATCACAGGTGCTCTGTGATCATCCCAGAGAGAAGAACGGTCAGCTATGTTTACAACAGCTGACTGTCCTTCTCTAACAGTGGGGAATGATCGCGGGTGGCAGGCGGCAATCGGAGCCGCTGGCCCTGTGCATTGGAGTCCCCGTTGCCGAGTGGGGGCGGGAGCACGCCGCTGGCAGCGCGCGCTCGCCCCCTAGCTGCAGGCTCGCGACTGACGTACAGTTACGTCGGTTCGCGCAGGAGGGGCTGCCTGTCGCAGTAAATCTGCAGCGGGAGGTCCTTAAGTAGTTAAATGTTTCATTTTTTTAATTGAAAGGAGTGTAAATACCTCCATTTGACTTGATATCAGTCTCATGCAATCATCAGTGCAGCAGAATTGTAAATCAGATAGGGAGAAGCAGCACAAGGAGCCAATCAGGTGGGTTCATGAGCTAACAAGGAGCATGTTGATAGGAGGAGACACAGAGAGATGACATAACCAGTCTACTGCTTCTACTTTCATACTTGTACTTTCAGTGACAGGTTTGGGGAGAAACAAGACCTGTGAATGTAACTTATCTGGAACTGGAAAATCTTGCCTCCTGCCATGCCAAGCAAGACTGTGATGGGGCAAAGCTGTGTAAATCTCTGAACTTGATGAAGAGAAATACACATTTTTAAAAATATTTTTTTCATTTGTGTATTTAGTTGTTTGCCTGGCGCTCAGTTTTAATGTAAAGTAGGATTACAAGCAATTAAACTTGAGACCATTTAAAATGCTAACATTTTTAGCCCCCCTCCCTGTCAGCTGTGTCTTGATATCATCCTCCTCTAATCCCTAGGCTATGAGTGGGAGGAAAGCACTCCAAACCAATCATGTATTTACTGCTTTGCATACTGCTGTAAGTTTACAAGAGCAGAGGGTTGACCTCATCAGTGTTTACTGCTAGTTCATTGGCCAATCCCATATTGTGTGGACCCTGGTCCAGGCTATATTGTTCAACTGTGTGGACCCTGGTCCAGGCTGTATTGCTCAACTGTGTCGGTTATAAAAAGTATTTGCTCACCCTTCTAGGAAGTTTATATGTTTTATTGTCATGGAATACTGAATCAAAGAGGGTTTTTTTTTTACATTTTCCAACTGTCTTTAATGTCAATGTTAACCACCTGCCCTCTGGAAGATTTAACTCCCCTCCATGACCAGGCCTTGAGGAAGGAGCGCATGCTCCGATAACGCGTCGCCGTAGCATCCCGCATCACCGCCAGGAGTGACTCCAGGATCCCAGGACCCACGAGTGCCAGCGTTCCACCAGTTGACGAGGAGCCCACGGACACCACCGAGGCCATCCCTGTACACACGGAGTAACCCCCTGCCGCTCTCACCGGGATCCACTGCCTCCACCACCAGGACCCGCTCCAGTGATGCTCCTGATGATCAACATTACTTGACTAACTGCATCTTATTCACCGACTAAATGTGAGTGTAATACTGCTGCACATACTTCAATAAATGTCTTGCTGCACTTAGAAGGCGCTGCGCTGTCTTCCCTCTTGAGGGTTTACATACACTTTAAAGGGTAACTCCACTTTTTGTAAAAAAATAATAATAATAATGTCAATGACAGTCTCCTCCCAGGGATTGCCCCTCTTTTCACCCAATCAGGGTTTAATTGTAGAGATCAGGGCTTAATCGTATCTCTATGATTAAGCCTTGATTGGGTGAAACACATTAGAGAGGCAGTGGGTGATTTATAGATAAATGAAGACTTTTATGATACATTCAGTATGCAGTAGCTTCTCATTTTGCTTCTGGTTGTTGAGTGTGGACGGCTCAGCTTGCCTCTAGCACCTGGCATTCGAGTGGCAGTGGGGAAAAGCTCCTTGGAGTTGTTCCTATTTGATGCTGTTTGATGCTATTGGAAAAAGAATAATAATAATAATATTGCCTTTACAACTGCTACACAAGCCATGTTGTAATTTAATGTTATTTATGTTTAATCTATTTTTTATTGTTTTTCTGAACAAAGTACAGAAAACAGTATGTACATATCCAGAAGGAGTAATACCAAGAGTGTTACATAATTACAGACCTTAATGGGAATTGAGAATAAGAATGTCTTTCTGATGTCAATGTAGTACTGGAAAGTATTTTCGAGCAGTCAGTAAGCAACTGAGAAAAGAAGAAATAATGAAAAGAAGAGAAAGAATAAGAAACGAGAAAAAAAAAATGGGGAAGGGGGATTTGGGACGGAGCTGTAGCAGTTATCCAGGGTCTCTCTGAATACTACACCAGGAGCAGGTAACAATATACCACCCATAGTAAGGCTCACCATAGTAAGGTTAGAGTAAAAATCTGAGGAGTATCTAAAGTGGGACCAGATCGTCCATGTAATTTTACAGGCTTCTGACTGGCCATTCCCATGAGACCATCAACTTCAAATCACATAATTTATTCATAAACGACCTAGAGGAGGGGATATCCAGCACAATCTCGGTATTTGCAGATGGTATTAAACTAAGCATGCCAATATCTTCTATGCAGGATGTGGAAACCTTACAAGCGGACCTGAACAAAATAATGGGGTGGGCAACTACATGGCAGATGAGGTTTATTGTTGAAAAATTAAGTAATGCACTTGGGCATCAGAAACACGAAAGCAAGCTACTTGCTAGGGGGGAATCCTCTGGGTGAATCTAAGATGGAAAAGGATATGGGGGTACTAGTGGACAACAGGCTTGGCAGTGGCAAGCAATGCCAAGCCGCTGCAAGCAAAGCCAACAGAATACTGGGATGTATAAAAAAGGGGATTCACTTCAGAAATAAATTATTCTCCCTCTCTACAAGACTCTGGTCCGGCCACATCTGGAGTATGCTGTCCAGTTCTGGGCACCGGTCCTCAGAAAGGAAGGGCAACAAAAATAATTAGGGGAATGGAGGACATCAGCTATGAGGAAAGACTACAAGCACTGAACCTATTCTCTCTGGAGAAGAGACGCTTGGGGGGAGGGGGGGGGGGATATGATATCAATGTACAAATACTGTACTGGTGACCCTTGCATAAGGAACAAACTATTCAGAGAAAGGGAATACAATAAGACACGTGGCCACTCACTAAAACGAAAGGAAAAATGGTTTAACCTTAAATTACGTAAGGTGTTCTTTACTGTCAGAGCAGTAAGGATGTGGAATTCTCTTCCATAAGCAGTGGTATCAGCGGGGAGCATCGATAGTTTCAAAAAAACTATTAGATGGGAACCTTAAAGACCACAACATACAGGGGTATACAATGTACGGTTAACAGCAAACACACACACACATCATGGGTTGAACTGGATGGACTGATGTCTTTTTTCAACCTCACTAACTATGTAACATATGGCACCCAGCCCACAGTTTGTGCCAGTGCCTGGCAAATGACACACCATGCTGCAGTGAGAAACTGACGTACAATACCCCTTTGATTTGTTTATATGACCCAGGTACTATCATGAGTTGTAGGGTATTCACAAACGTATTACCTACTAGCTTATGATACAATATCTAAAAAAAAATGAGTACACCCCTCACATTTTTGTAAATATTGTGTTATATCTTTTCATGTGACAACACTGAAGAAATGACACTTTGCTACAATGTAAAGTAGTGAGTGTACATCTTGTATAACAGTGTAAATTTGCTGTCCCCTCAAAATAACTCAACACACAGCCATTAATATCTAAACCGCTGGCAACAAAAGTGAGTACACCCCTAAGGGAAAATGTTCAAATTGGGCCCAATTAGCCATTTTTCCTCCCTGGTGTCATGTGACTCATTAGTGTTACAAGGTCTTAGGTGAGAATGGGGAGTAGGTGTGTAAATTTGGTGTTATCGCTCTCACTCTATCATACTGGTCACTGGAAATTCAACATGGCACCTCATGGCAAAAAATTCTCTGGGGATCTGAAAAAAAGAATTGTTGCTCTACATAAAGATGGCCTAAGCTATAAGAAGATTGCCATGACCCTGCAACTGAGCTCTTCTAAAGATGATGCACAAGAAAGCCCACAAACAGTTTGCTGAAGACAAGCAGACTAAGGACATTGATTACTGGAACCATCTCCTGTGGTCTGATGAGACCAAGATAGACTTATTTTCTTCAGATGGTGTCAAGCTTGTGTGGTGGTAACCAGGTGAGGAGTACAAAGACAAGTGTGTCTTGTCTACAGTCAAACATTGTGGTGAGAGTGTCATGGTCTGGGGCTGCATGAGTACTGCTGACACTGGAGAGCTACAGTTCATTGAGGGAACCATGAATGCCAACATATACTGTGACATACTGAAGTAGAGCATGATCCCCTCCCTTCAGAGACTGGGCTGCAAGGCAGTATTCCAACATGATAACGACCCCAAACACAACTCCAAGACAACCAGCTAAAGAAGCTGAGGGTAAAGTTGATGGACTGGCCAAGCATGTCTCCAGACCTAAACTCTATTGAGGAAGGGGCAGGAGTGCAAGGTCTCTAACATCCACCAGCGCTGTGATGTCGTCATGGAGGAGACGAAGAGGACGTCAGTGGCAACCTGTGAAGCTCTGGTGAACTCCATGCCCAAGAGGGTTAAGACAGTGCTGGAAAATAATGGTGGCCACGCAAAATATGGACCCTTTGGGCCCAATTTGGACATTTTCAATTGGTGGTGTACTCACTGTTGTTGCCAGAGGTTTAGACGTTAAGGGCTGTGTGTTGAGTTATTTTGAGGGGACAGCAAATTTACACTGTTACTGTAGCAAAGTGTAATTTCTTCAGTGTTGTCACATGAAAAGATATAATAAAATATTTACAAAAATGTGAGGGGTGTACTGACTTTTGTGAGATACTGTATATTTTGTCCCAGTAAGGAAGTATCAGAGATCAGGTGCTCCAATTGTGTGCCGTGGTACCGACGTCAGGCAAGCATCTCTGTCAGGTATCAGATATAGATGGGTCCATGGCGTGTAGTATTGGGTATACTATACCAAGGAGATAGAAGTTTATAGTTGCGTTTTTGGACTCTAGGTGATAAGAAGGTCTTATGAGGGAATGTTAGAATCTTCTGCCAGTTAATTTCATCATGAAGAATTACCAGTTCCTCTTCCCACTTACAAATCAAATTAGGTGTCTGAGGGTAAGATTATTTCAACAACAACTGATATATCACAGACAGGGAGTGTTCCGATGTAGTGGATTGGAGTAGTAGAGACTCAAACTCTGTGTAGGGTCTATCTATCCAATATTCTAGCCAGGCTTTAGACATGGTGTGGCATGGTTTTGGTTTGGTTTGGTTTGGTTTGGTTTGGTGTGGCATGGTTTTGGTTTGGTGTGGCATGGTTTGGTGGGGCATGGTTTTAGGCTTTAGACATGGTGTGGCATGATGGTAGCAGTCTCATCAATGGTAACAGCTTCCCTTGTGATAGGGTCTGTATAAGAAGAGGCTTGTTCCCTTTTGTTCAGGATAAAAAGCAGGGGTTATGTAGAATTTAAAGTGTTACTAAACCTAGGAGCCTGCAGTCACTATATCTGGTCTCCCACAGTACATTGAACATGTACTGTGAAAACTATTGCGAAAATGCAATAGTTTCATTAAATATAAACTGCAAAATACCTTTTTTTTCATCAGCAGTTAGAGCAGTCTTGTGACTTCAATCAGGGTCTAGTTAAAGCTTGTAGGAGGAGTTTTCATTCTCCTCTGACTGTCCTATCAGGGCTGCAGGACCCCTGACCCTCTGTCTGGACAGTGCCAATTGGCTCTGTGCTGAATACATGCATTGTCCCAGGAAAAAAGAAACTCTCTAGCAATAAACACCAAACTGAGCATGTGCAGCTTGTCCCCTAGCCTCGGTTCTATCAGGAGATGGATTTGGAACTGTGGAAGAAGGGGAGGATCAGAGAATATCAGGTTTAAACATCATTTTTACACAATGCAGAGGATTAACCCCTTAGGTTCCACAGTGAGTATAACAAGCATGCTTTACTACAAGTACCATCTGATTTTACTGTTGTGGGTTTAGTAACACTTTAATGTTATTTAAAATTCATTTATGTTTTTAATCTGCAGCTGCTGTAAATTTCTGTAACATTCGATGCAATATGGTAACCTGGAGGCATTCTGTACACTGTTGGTGGACAGAATGCCCAAGAAATCATATTTCCTGCTAGTGTAATGGGAACCCAGAAGTCTGCACTAAGATACAAGTCAAATTTTAGACATCCCCTGCAAAAGGAATTTTAGTTCTTGTAAGACACTCCTCAAAATCTTTTATGGGGATGCAGACATTGCAGATTTTCTCATTAGAACATCGAAAATGCACCAGGTGGTTTTAAAGAACCAGTCAGTCCCATTCAGAATTAGTCTGCATAGGACATGATAAAACAAACAGTCATTTCTTCAGAGCAACAAAAGGTAGGAATCTGCTACAATGTTTGTTAAAATCCAGAGGCGTAACTGGAACCTTCAGGGCCCCGGTGCAAGAAACCTGGGGCTCTTCCCACTGATCCTGGGGCCCTTTACTCTCATTGCGGAGCACTTTATTACGGTGCTGAAGCTGGACCTTTTCACAAGTTCTGCAGTGGGCCCCCTTCCTGCCATCTTGGGGCCTCCACACCATGGTGGAATGCCAGGGGCCGGTTGCAAGTGTGACCTTAGTTTTTATTTTTTGGTATTTTAATTGTATTTTTTTTATCATTTTATTTTTTTACAATGTCACTGACTATGACTCTGTCCGTTCAGAAAAAGAAGGAGCTGGTAAATTACATATTTACTGACCCCTTCCTGGTTCTCCATTGTGACACATCCCCTGCAGCAGACGGCAGGAGAGGAGAGGGAGCACAGTGGGGGGGCAGCACAGTGGGGAGGGGACCAGAGGAACACACAGGGGCCCAGAGACAGCAGAACACAAGTGAACTGGATAGGAGGAGTGGCGGGGCAGCATACAGAGGAACCAATCTCCTCCATTTTCCTCCTGAAGCTACAGAAGGAAAAAGGAGGACAGTGATTTCTCTATATACTGCCCCCATCATACCTCCTATCCAGGTGTACAGGGGAGCCTCATAGGCCCCCTGGAGCATGGGGCCCAGTTGCAATTGCAACCCCTGTAGTTACACCCCTGTTAAAATCCCTGCAGTGTACCCAGAGGTGATTCATTTTTCTCAGCAAAAGTGGAGTTACTTTTTTAGGTATAGGTGCACTTTAAATTTGCAGCTCCAGATAAACACATTTTAGTAGCTAACAGCTCTATATTCTGTCTTCCACAATAAGAGACTATTTTACATTAGGTTCTATCACCACCAGATAACTATATAGTTTATAAAGTTCATAAAGCTCTCAGTTCAAATGCATTGCAGTCTTTGCATTTTTATTCTTAGCTGCCTTCTATGCTCCCATACAGCCCAGTGTAGAAGAAAGCACATAAGACTGTGACATTCATTTTCTAATGATACCACACACCTAAATCCTACATTGACTGAATTTTTACAATATTTGATAAACAGAAATCAAGTAAATGGATTCACCTGGTAATTGGATATAGAGAAGAAATACTGATTCTGTTTGCTGGAATAGATTCTGTGAACCAAAGCTGTGAAAATGCTTTCACATAAGCTAAAGAATGAAAGAATCTTTAAAGGTGATCTCCATACTTTAGGGCTCATAATGCTATGGAATCCTTCCCTTTAAAGGAGTTGTAAAGTCTCAGGGTTTTTCACCTTAATGCATTCTATGCATTAAGGTGAAAAACTTTCGGTGCTGCAGCTGCCCCCCAGACCCCCCTTAATCTTACCTGAACCCGATCGTTCCAGCGACGAGCATGAGCCCAGCGGCTCCAGCCGCTGTCTTGGGCCCTCATTGGGTAGATTGAGCCAATGGCTCCTGCTGCTGTCAATTAAATCCAGTGGCACGGGATCTGGGGGAGCGGCGCCAAGTCCTGCTGTCTGTGTCATTGGACGCAGCAGCGGGACTCGTGACCGCCCCCTGCATGGGTGCCCCCATGGAAAGCAGCTTTCTGTGGGGGCATCTGAGAAGAGGAGGAGCCAGGAGCATCGCCAGGGCACCCCAGAGGAGGAAGATCGGGGCTGCTCTGTGCAAAACCCTTGCACAGAGCAGGTAGGTATAACATATTTGTTATTTTGAAAAAGAAACAAACAAACATTTACAATCACTTTAACGGCTCTTTCACACAAGTTCAGATCCACCTGTACATTTTTTTGTGGATCTGAACGGTCCCCCCATGCATCCCTATGGGGCATCGGATGTCAGCGGAGACATGTCCACTGACATCCGATCCGATTCGATCCGTCAAATCTGGACAGATGGAAACCAAATTTTCGTTCCCATCCGATCCGCTGGACGGATGGAAAATAGATTCCCCCACAGAGATGCATGGGGAACTGACAGCTCTGTCTCCGCACACAGCGTGTCATCCTCCTGCGCAGTGGGGGATCGGCGGATCGATCCCCCCCTGAGATAAACGGAGTCCGTCCGACGGACAGACAGTGTGAAAGGGGCCTAACTCTACCAAGTGCTGTTTGCATGACATGGCTGGTTAAAGTGTGTGCATTATATAACTGATCAGACTACTCTATGTAGGTAATAGAATCAGTTCAAATGATCTGGATCAAGGGGTCAGGCCATAAAAAAATGTAAGTAAAAATTTGAGTCAGTTTTGTTTTTTCATAAGTCTTTAAATGGTTGTTACATATCTGTTTACTTACCAATGTTCTTTACCCATATTAAAGGAATTGTAAAAGACAAACATGTTATACTTACTCACTCCTCCATCGTCTTGTGCTGCTGTCTCAGCCATCGAGGAGGGGAGTCCCAGGCAGCTTAGACACTCCTGCAACATCGCTGGATAAAGAAGGGCTAAGGTAAGTATTAGGGGGGCTGAAGGTGGCTGCTGCACACAGAAGGTTTTTTTTTTAAGATTATAAAAACTTTCTGCCTTTACAATCCCTTTAAAGTGCTACTAAACCCAGAAGCCTGCATTGACTATATCTGGTCTCCCACAGTATACAGAACATGGAAATGCAATTATTTTAGTAACTATAAACTGCTAACCTTTTCTCATCAGCAATATATAGCAGTCTTGTAACTTCTATCAGTGCCTGATTAAAGCTTGTAGGAAGAGATTTCATACTGCACAGCTGCCCTTTCAGGATGCAGGACCCCTGGCCCTCTGTCTGGACAGTGCTGATTGGTCCTGTGCTGATCACATGCACTCCCCCAAGAAAAAAACAACTCTCTAGCAATACACAACAAACTGGGCATGTGTAACCTGACTCCAGTAACTCTGTCCTATCCGGACGTTTTCTAGAGACAATACAAAAAGAGAAGGATCTGTGCATACAGGATCAAACAGCCGTTTTACTCAATATAGAGGATTAACCCCTCAGTTTCCGTAGCGAGTATACCAAGCATGCTTTGCTGCCTATATAGACTGATTTTACTGTTGTGGGTTTAGTAACACTTTATTACCAGCATGTCACACTCTCTTTTCTTAGTTAGGGCTATAATAGTTTGATTGACAATTATTTATGCAACACTCTACCCAAATTCACATTTTACCACTTTTTTTTTAAAACAGACCACTGGGTTTAGGTTTTACATTTCGCTATAAAACATATAAAATAAATGCTAGGACATTACAAACACCCTCCTAATGACTTCTTAGAAAGTGGACACTAAAAGCTGATTACATTTTTTTGGAAATGATGAAACGCGTAACTAGTGCAAGTCTTATGTTATCAGTGGAAGAAAGTTCCCTGGAGGATGACATTGCATTTCACTGAAATTACATTGGGGTTGATTTACTAAATGCAAATAGAATGTGCAGTTGCACTCTGCAAGTGCAGTTGCCCCAGAGCTTAGTAAATCAGGTAAAGCTTTACTTAGCAAAGAATACCCAATCACGTGCAAAGAAAATGAAAAAAAAATGCATTTTTGCTTGCACATGATTGGATGACGGAAGTCAGCAGAGCTTCTGCTCATTTACTAAGCTCTAAAGCAACTCATCTTTTCAAACTGCACAGTCTATTTGCCTTTAGTAAATCAACCCCATTGTGTGCAGTGATTCGATGTTATGGATAAACCAAAAACAACATAACCTGGGAGTAAATCACAGTGGATTTAAAAAAAAAAATCCTCTGCAAGGCAACGTCATAATGTGCTAGTATGTATCGCATACTCCTCACACTAGTATGTATCGCATACTAGCACATTATGAGAATCTTACCTTATAACTAAGCCCTGCAGGGCTGTGCTGTCACCGCTGAGAGGGCTGATATCTTCCCCCAGTCTTCCTTCCAGGTTTGCGGCCTCCAGTTATATGAATGGCTAGGGGCGCAATGACGTCACTGCCGCGCATGCGCTCGGGAGCCGCCGTTTATGGCATAGACTCTGAAGGTCCAGCACTGTAAGCCGGACCTTCAGAGCGCATGCGCCAGTGATGTCACTGGCCACATGCACGCTTTAGGAGACAGTGCAAGTTAAGGAGATATTCACAGTACCTACAGGTAAGCCTTATTATAGGTAACAGAGTTTACTACCACTTTAAACCCTTTTAAACTCCCAAAAACAATTCCACATATAGCGGTGGTTAGTGGCATTTACCCCCCCCCCCCCTCCAAAACGGCGAACGCGAACCTCCGCAAATGTCCGCGAACGGGCGAACCGGGCGAAGCGCCATAGACTGCAATTGGCAGGCAAATTTTAAAACCCACAGGGACTCTTTCTGGCCACAATAGTGATGGAAAAGTTGTTTCAAGGGGACAAACACCTGGACTGTGGCATGCCGGAGGGGGATCCATGGCAAAACTCCCATGGAAAATTACATAGTTGACGCAGAGTGGGGTTTTAATCCATAAAGGGCATAAATCACCTAACATTCCTAAATTGTTTGGAATAACGTGCTTTAAAACATCCAGTGTGTGAATACGATCAGGTATGATGTTGTATCAATCAGGTAGTGTAAGGGTTACGCCCGCTTCACAGTGACAGACCAAACTCCCCGTTTAACGCACCGCAAACAGTCCATTTGCAGTGGGTACAGTACAGTCTGTGGACCTCACACTCACTGGCAGGCAACTATAAAAAAATATATATTGTTTTAATTTGCAAGGTGCTGTGCCACCATATATATAGATGAGTGGTGGGACCTGCAGTGGGCACAGTACACTCTGTAAATGTCAAAAAGGGAAGTGATTGGCGCTGCCAGGAAAGTAGGTTAATGGGAAATCTGGGTTAGGCTCCTATAGTTCAAGACCAAGTTCAACACATGCAAATGCACATAGAATGTATGTGGGAATGAGAACTATATAAGTAATAGGATATAAAAACACAATGGGTGTGTAATATGTGTGTAAAGTTAACACTATGTGCTGATACCAAATCAATAAATAAATAAATGCTTATTGAGACTCAACATAAATATGCAAATATATGTAAATGTAGGTATAAAAATATAAAAGCATATAAAGATAGTATTAATAAATTATGGTGATATAGAGAGTTAGTGTGCAAAGGTGCTAAAAAATAAATATAGTGCACTAATCAAACTAAATAAGGTGCATTCCGAATAGTCATAACCATCTATTCAATAAAGTGCAACTGCATACTCATAAGTAGGGTTGAGCGGACACCTAGATGTCCGTGTTCGACGGGTTCGGCTGAACTTTAAAAAAAAGTCCGGGTCCGTGTCCCGGACTTTTACCGAACTTTTCCCGGACACCGAACCCCATTGAAGTCAATGGGGACCCGAACTTTAAGGCACTAAAATGGCTCTAAAACACCAAAGGAAAGGGCTAGAGTGCTGCAAATGGCAGCAAAACGTAATTAAGAGCATGGCAAGTGCTCTGCAAACAAATGTGGATAGGGAAATAACTTAAAACAACAAAAAAAACCAGAAAAATAAAACAATGTTCTTCTTCATCTCTGAAGGACGAGGCCCATATGGAGTAGGAGGGAGGTTGAGGTGGTGGTGGATGTGGCGGTGACATAGGCATGCGCACAGGGTGTGCCGGGTGTGCCTGGGCACACCCTAATCACCTAGGGCACATAGCATTGCCAGTGAGGAGATGGGAAAGATCTCCCTCGGACCTGCTCTGCTCTATTTCTCTTTGCCTACAGGTACATGGCCCCGATACATTACTCTCCCTGCTGGCAAACACATGCATGTGTATTTCAACTTTGGGGTGCACGCCTTAATGCAATAGGCTTCCCACACCTATGGGTGGTGTAGGTGGAAGCGGCGGTGGAGGAGGACCAGGGCCGGATTAAGAGCATCATGGGCTTGGTGCTGAGGATTTTGAAGGGCCTTAAGGGCCGTGCCTTGGCATGCACCCAGAGGAGGAAGGGTGCAGCCATGCATGCCTAATTCAACATGGGATGCTGTCTCTGAAGCCCATAAACACATCCATGCATCGGCAACTGTCCCTCCTTGTCCGGCCTTCGCGCTGTGTGGGGAGGTTCTGAGGGTGCTGCCTGGGGAAGCGAGCATAGAAGCCAGACTTCTGTGTTTACAAGTGACAGAAGAGCGGTCACAGTGAATATGGCCAACCCGGGGCCTATATAAAAGGTAGGGGCCTGCATGGAGCTGCAGCTCCAATAGCCCCTACGTTAATCTGGCCCTGAGGAGGAGGACGAGGTAGCCAACACTGCTTCTTTTCACAAATTTTAAATGAGGGTACACCCCAAAAGAGTGAGAAAGAGCAAAAATGGAACAATGGGTGGGTAAGGTCGGTATCCATTGCTATTCTGCACAAGGTACGGAAAAGTCCCGTGGGATCCATGCCTGGTTCATTTTAATGAACGTGAGCTTGTCCACATTGTCTCTGGACAGGCGGCTGCGCTTGTCTGTTATAAAGCCCCCAGCCGTGCTAAATACCCGTTCAGATAATACACTGGCTGCAGGGCACGCCAGCACCTCCAAGGCGTAAAGGGCAAGCTCAGGCCATGTGCCCAATTTGGAGACCCAGAAGTTGAAGGGGGCAGACCCCTCATTCACTACATGTAGGCGTGTGCACACATACTGCTCCACCATGTTGGTAAAATGCTGCCTCCTGCTAAGACGTTCCATCTGAGCTGCTGGTGCTGCTGTTTGTTGTGGCGTGCTGACAAAGCTTTTCCACATTTCGGCCATGCTAACCCTGCCTTCTGAGGTGCTGGCGGTGCCCTGGTTGCGTTGGCGACCTCCTCCTCCTCCTCCTCTGCCTTGTGCTTCCACTGCGGCCCTGCTGTCAGATGGGAATGCCAGCAGCATGGTGTCTACCAGCGTGCGCTTGTACTCGCGCATCTTGCGATCGCGCTCCAGTGAGTGAATTATGGACGGTACGTTGTCCTTGTAACGGGGATCCAGCAGCGTGGCCACCCAGTAATCAGCACAAGTTAGAATGTGGGCAACTCGGCGGTCGTTGTGGAGACACTGCAGCATGTAATCGCTCATGTGTGCCAGGCTGCCCAGAGGCAACGAAAGGCTGTCCTCTGTGGGAGGTGTATCGTCCGTGTCCTCTGTAACCCCCCAGCCACGCACCAGTGATGGCCATGAGCTGGCCTGGGTGCCACCCTGCTGTGAACATGGTTCCATCTCCTCCTCCAGCTCCTCCTCCTCCTCATCCTCCTCATCCTCCAGAACTGTGCCCCTGCTGGACAATTGTGTCCCTGGCGTTTGTGTGAGCAGGAACCCACCCTCGGAGCCCCTTGCGAATGACTGCCCTGAAAGCCTTGGAAATGTTACCTCTTCATCCTCCTCCTCCTCCTCATCCTGTGCCACATCCTCTTCCATCATCGCCCGAATTGTTTTTTCAAGGAGGCATAGAAGTGGGATAGTTAAGCTGAGAACGGCGTCATTGCCACTGGCCATGTTGGTGGAGTACTCAAAACAGCGCAAAAGGCACACAGGTCTCGCATGGAGGCACAGTTATTGGTGGTGAAGTGGTGCTGTTCCGCAGAGTGACTCACGCGTGCGTGCTGCAGCTGAAACTCCACTATGGCCTGCTGCTGCTCGCACAGTCTTTGCAGCATGTGCAAGGTGGAGTTCCACCTTGTGGGCACGTCACATATGAGGCGGTGAGCGGGAAGGCCGAAGTTACGCTGCAGCGCTGCCAGGCGAGCAGCAGCAGGGTGAGAACGCCGAAAGTGCGCACAAACGGCCCGCACATTCTGCAGCAGCTCTGACATATCGGGGTAGTTTTTAAGGAACCTCTGCACCACCAAATTCAGCACATGCGCCAGGCAAGGGATGTGCGTCAAACCGGCTAGGCCCAGAGCTGCTATGAGATTTCTCCCGTTATCGCACACCACCAGGCCGGGCTTGAGGCTCGCTGGCAGCAACCACTCATTTGTCTGCTGTTCCATGCTCCTCCACAACTCCTGCGCGGTGTGTGGTTTGTCCCCCAAACAGGCAAGTTGTAAAACTGCCTGCTGTCGTTTACCCCTGGCCGTGCTGAAGTTGGTGGTGAAGGTGTTACGCTGTCCGGATGAGGAGGCGGTAGAGGATGAGGAAGCGGAGTAGGAGGAGTTAGGAACAGGAGGCAAACTGAAGCGCCCTGCAATCCTCGGTGGTGGAAGGACATGCGCCAAATTGCTATCCGCCTCAGGCCCATCCGCCACTGCATTTACCCAGTGTGCCGTTAGGGAGATATAACGCCCCTGACCGTGCTTACTGGTCCACGTATCGGTAGTTAGGTGGACCTTGGCACAGATGGCGTTGCGCAGTGCACACCTGATTTTTTCCCCCACTTGGTTGTGCAGGGAAGGGATGGCTTGCCTGGAAAAGTAGTGGCGGCTGGGCACGACGTACTGTGGGACAGCCACCGACATAAGGTTTTTAAAACTGTGCGTCTCCACCAGACGGAACGACAGCATTTCAAAGGCCAATCATTTTGAAATGCTGGCATTCAGGGCCAGGGATCGCGGGTGGGTAGGGGGGTACTTCCTCTTCCTCTCAAGTGTTTGGGAGATGGAAAGCTGAACGCTTCCACGGGACATTGTGGAGATGGTTGTTGGTGACCCAGGTGGTGGTGTTGCTGACAGATCGTCTGTTTGCGGGGTGGCAGGTGCCGGTATAACTACAGATGTGGCTGGAGCGGCCGAGACTGCAGCAGAAGAGGAAGCAGGATGAGCCAGAGACGTTTCTTGGTTTTGAAGGTGTGTACTCCACTGCAGCTCGTGCTTTGCACTTAGATGCCTGATCATGCAGGTTGTGCTCAGGTTGAGAAGGTTTATGCCTCGCTTCAAGCTCTGATTGCACAGGGTGCAAACCACTCGTGTCCTGTCATCAGCACATTTTCTAAAGAACTTCCACGCTAGAGAACTCCTTTGAGCTGACTTTGGTGCGCTCGTTCCCTTGCTGCGTTGGGCAGTAGCGGGCGTAGTGTCTAGGGCACGGCCGCTCCGCTTCTGCACCCTGCTCCCTCTTCTGCTGTGCTGGTGGCTCTGTGCGACCACCGCCTCTTCCTCCAAACTACTCAGGTCACCTGCATGACGTTCATTCCATGTGGGGTCGAGGACCTCATCGTCCTCCACATCATCTTCCACCCAGTCTTCACCCCTGCCCTCCTTGTCGGTCTCCACAATGCTGAACGCCGCTGCAGTTGGCACCTGCGTTTCGTCATCATCGGAGACGTGCTGCGATGATCCTTGCATGTACTCATCTTGAGAAATAAGTGGTTGGGCATCGCTGCACTCAATCTCTTCCACTTCTGGGGCAGGGCTAGGTGGATGGCCCTGGGAAACCCTGCTGACAGAGTCATCAAAAAGAAGAAGAGACTGCTGTATGGCTTGGGGCTCAGACTGCTTGCCTGATTTGCAAGGGGGTGAGGTGAAAGACGGTTGGACATCGGCTGCAGGTGCCAACTGTGACCTTTCTGCAGTAGACTGGGTGGGAGACAATGTGAAGGAACTGGAGGCACTGTCAGCAGCAAACCAATCTACTATCGCCTCCACTTGTTCTGGCCTCATCACTTCTAGGGGCGTATGATGCCCTACCAAATACTGATGCAGGTTCTGTCGCCTACTCACACTTGAGGAAGGTGTTTCACTTGTGCGTGTAGCTGGCACAGATCGACCACGTCCTCTCCTTGCAACAGGAGCACTACCAGCAGCACCACGACCCAGGCCACGGCCCTTATTTGACGGTCTCCTCATATTTCTGTAATTTAAGATCTTGCCCTAGAAAGGTTTTTATTGAATAGCGGAATAGGAAATATGATCCAAAAAAGTGTATGTATCTCGCACGTACAAAACCACACTAGGCCCCAATTACTATTGTTTCTACCCCTAAAAGGATGGATGAGGAGTAGGAGGAGTATGGAACAGACAGCACCCTCAAATCTTCAGAAGTATGAGATGAACCTCAAAAACTTGGAAAGGTGGATCTCACACGTACCGACACAGACTATCCCGCAATTCAATTGATCCTCAAAGGTTTTTATTGAATAGCGGAATAGGAAATATGATCAAAAAAAGTGTATGTATCTCGCACGTACACCACTACACTAGGCCCCAATTACTATTGTTTGTACCCCTAAAAGGATGGTTGAGCAGTAGGAGGAGGAGTATGGAACAGGCAGCACCCTCAAATCTTCAGAAGTATGAGATGAACCCCAAAAACTTGGAAAGGTGGATCTCACACGTACCGACACAGACTATCACGCAATTTAATTGATCCCCAAAGGTTTTAATTGAATAGCGGAATAGAAAATATGATCAAAAAGAAAGTGTATGTATCTCACACGTACACCACCACACTAGGCCCCAATTACTATTGTTTGTACCCCTAAAAGGATGGTTGAGCAGTAGGAGGAGGAGTATGGAACAGGCAGCACCCTCAAATCTTCAGAAGTATGAGATGAACCCCAAAAACTTGGAAAGGTGGATCTCACACGTACCGACACAGACTATCACGCAATTTAATTGATCCCCAAAGGTTTTCATTGAATAGCGGAATAGAAAATATGATCAAAAAGAAAGTGTATGTATCTCACACGTACACCACCACACTAGGCCCCAATTACTATTGTTTGTACCCCTAAAAGGATGGTTGAGGAGTAGGAGGAGGAGTATGGAACAGGCAGCACCCTCAAATCTTCAGAAGTATGAGATGAACCCCAAAAACTTGGAAAGGTGGATCTCACACGTACCGACACAGACTATCACGCAATTTAATTGATCCCCAAAGGTTTTAATTGAATAGCGGAATAGAAAATATGATCAAAAAGAAAGTGTATGTATCTCACACGTACACCACCACACTAGGCCCCAATTACTATTGTTTGTACCCCTAAAAGGATGGTTGAGGAGTA
The DNA here is from genome assembly GCF_965119305.1 of Pelophylax lessonae. Lineage (NCBI taxonomy): Eukaryota > Metazoa > Chordata > Amphibia > Anura > Ranidae > Pelophylax > Pelophylax lessonae. The sequence goes on from NC_138777.1 coordinate 67,625,116, forward strand.
GGAGGAGGAGTATGGAACAGGCAGCACCCTCAAATCTTCAGAAGTATGAGATGAACCCCAAAAACTTGGAAAGGTGGATCTCACACGTACCGACACAGACTATCACGCAATTTAATTGATCCCCAAAGGTTTTAATTGAATAGCGGAATAGAAAATATGATCAAAAAGAAAGTGTATGTATCTCACACGTACACCACCACACTAGGCCCCAATTACTATTGTTTGTACCCCTAAAAGGATGGTTGAGCAGTAGGAGGAGGAGTATGGAACAGGCAGCACCCTCAAATCTTCAGAAGTATGAGATGAACCCCAAAAACTTGGAAAGGTGGATCTCACACGTACCGACACAGACTATCACGCAATTTAATTGATCCCCAAAGGATTTAATTGAATAGCGGAATAGAAAATATGATCAAAAAGAAAGTGTATGTATCTCACACGTACACCACCACACTAGGCCCCAATTACTATTGTTTGTACCCCTAAAAGGATGGTTGAGCAGTAGGAGGAGGAGTATGGAACAGGCAGCACCCTCAAATCTTCAGAAGTATGAGATGACTCCCAAAAACTTGGAAAGGTGGATCTCACACGCACCGACACAGACTATCACGCAATTTAATTGATCCCCAAAGGTTTTAATTGAATAGCGGAATAGAAAATATGATCAAAAAGAAAGTGTATGTATCTCACACGTACACCACCACACTAGGCCCCAATTACTATTGTTTGTACCCCTAAAAGGATGGTTGAGCAGTAGGAGGAGGAGTATGGAACAGGCAGCACCCTCAAATCTTCAGAAGTATGAGATTGTGTTCACTGTACCCCACAAAGATTGTGTTCACTGCACCCCACAAAGATTGTGTTCACTGCACCTCAAAAAGGATTTTGTTCACTGCACCCCACAAAGATTGTGTTCACTGCACCCTAAAAGGATTTTGTTCACTGCACCCCAAAAAGATTGTGTTCACTGTACCCCCCAAAGATTGTGTTCACTGCACCCCACAAAGATTCTGTTCCCTGTACCCCACAAAGATTGTGTTCACTGCACCCCACAAAGGATTTTGTTCACTGCACCCCAAAAAGATTGTGTTCACTGCACTCCAAAAAGAATGTTGTTCACTGCACCCCAAAAAGGATTTTGTTCACTGCACCCCAAAAAGATTGTGTTCACTGCACCCCACAAAGATTGTGTTCACTGCACCCCACAAAGGATTTTGTTCACTGCACCCCAAAAAGATTGTGTTCACTGTACCCCCCAAAGATTGTGTTCACTGCACCCCACAAAGGATTTTGTTCACTGCACCCCAAAAAGATTGTGTTCACTGTACCCCCCAAAGATTGTGTTCACTGCACCCCACAAAGATTCTGTTCACTGTACCCCACAAAGATTGTGTTCACTGCACCCCACAAAGGATTTTGTTCACTGCACCCCAAAAAGATTGTGTTCACTGCACCCCAAAAAGGATGTTGTTCACTGCACCCCAAAAAGGATTTTGTTCACTGCACCCCAAAAAGATTGTGTTCACTGCACCCCACAAAGGATTTTGTTCACTGCACCCCAAAAAGATTGTGTTCACTGTACCCCCAAAGATTGTGTTCACTGCACCCCACAAAGGATTTTGTTCACTGCACCCCAAAAAGATTGTGTTCACTGTACCCCCCAAAGATTGTGTTCACTGCACCCCACAAAGATTCTGTTCACTGTACCCCACAAAGATTGTGTTCACTGCACCCCACAAAGGATTTTGTTCACTGCACCCCAAAAAGATTGTGTTCACTGCACCCCAAAAAGGATTTTGTTCACTGCACCCCAAAAAGGATTTTGTTCACTGCACCCCACAAAGATTGTGTTCACTGCACCCCACAAAGGATTTTGTTCACTGCACCCCAAAAAGATTGTGTTCACTGCACCCCAAAAAGGATTTTGTTCACTGCACCCCAAAAAGGATGTTGTTCACTGCACCCCAAAAAGGATTTTGTTCACTCCACCCCAAAAAGATTGTGTTCACTGCACCCCACAAAGATTGTGTTCACTGCACCCCAAAAAGGATTTTGTTCACTGCACCCCAAAAAGATTGTGTTCACTGTACCCCCCAAAGATTGTGTTCACTGCACCCCACAAAGATTCTGTTCACTGTACCCCACAAAGATTGTGTTCACTGCACCCCACAAAGGATTTTGTTCACTGCACCCCAAAAAGATTGTGTGCAGTGCACCCCAAAAAGGATTTTGTTCACTGCACCCCAAAAAGGATGTTGTTCACTGCACCCCAAAAAGGATTTTGTTCACTGCACCCCAAAAAGATTGTGTTCACTGCACCCCACAAAGATTGTGTTCACTGCACCCCACAAAGGATTTTGTTCACTGCACCCCAAAAAGATTGTGTTCACTGCACCCCAAAAAGGATTTTGTTCACTGCACCCCAAAAAGGATGTTGTTCACTGCACCCCAAAAAGGATTTTGTTCACTCCACCCCAAAAAGATTGTGTTCACTGCACCCCACAAAGATTGTGTTCACTGCACCCCAAAAAGGATTTTGTTCACTGCCCCCCCAAAAGATTGTGTTCACTGCACCCCACAAAGATTGTGTTCACTGCACCCCAAAAAGGATGTTGTTCACTGCACCCCAAAAAGATTGTGTTCACTGCACCCCAAAAAGGATGTTGTTCACTGCACCCCAAAAAGATTTTGTTCACTGCACCCCAAAAAGGACGTTGTTCACTGCACCCCAAAAAGATTGTGTTCACTGCAGCCCAATAAGATTGTGTTCACTGCAGCTCACATACAGAAAAATGGATGTGGATCACTGACACCTGCCTATCTCCTATCCCACACCACACAGCAATATCGATTGTAGTTTGTAGAACACAATTTCCCTAAAATTCAGCAGCAGCCTCTCCCTAACAGGATTGAGAAGAGATCGTAGATCGGGACTAAGTGCAGAGTCACCCCACCCCCCACACAGCAATATCGATTGTACTTTGTAGAACACTCTGACCCTAAAATTCAGCAGCAGCCTCTCCCTAACAGGATTGAGAAGAGATCGTAGATCAGGATTGAGTGCAGACCCCACCCCCCACACAGCAATATCGATTGTAGTTTGTAGAAGACACTGACCCTATAATTCAGCAGACTCTATCCCTAAAATGCCTACAACTCGCCCTGCCTAAACACTCCGACCTGTCCCTCAATTCTATCCGGACACAAATGGTTTTTTCCTGCCTGCCTTTCCCTAATCAGCAGCCAGCACGTTGATGTGTGCTCTGTCCCTGATCTAAGCAGCAGAATGAAGACGCTGCGGCTGCCTGGAACTTCTAAAGACTTGGTCACATGCTTCAGACGGCCAATCACAGCTACTGAGACATTTGCAGGCATGGCTGGGATGGCTTAAGGCACACCAGTTAAACGATTGTTGATTGGCTGTTGAAAGCCTGCCATGAAAAGAGCGCCAAAGCATGCAAAACCCGGAAATAAAACGACCGAACACGGATTTTTACCCGAACATACAGTAAAGTGTCCGTGTCCGTGTTCAGGTACAAAAAATCCAATTATTCGGTACGAACACGAATAATACAGTCCGTGTTCGCTCAACACTACTCATAAGCAATGAAAATAAATAAGTGGGTGAACTATGTGCATCCCACACTGGTGACAATATAAACACTAGTAAATAAATAAGTGCAGCCGTGCAAATAACTATATAAATTGTGAAAGTGAGAACCATATAAATTCAAAGGCTCAAAAAGCAGGTTCTGTGTATTTTAAAATTGTCCAAAAATAGTGCAATCAGAGCTGGTACAGAAATCATAAAGTTCTATAGTCCATATAAGGATGGAGTAAGGGGCTCTTTTTTTCTATGAAGCCGGGAGTTGGGACGCACGCTGATCCCAGGCGAGCACCGCGAACGAGGTAGTTGCGGACCCTATGCCATACGGATGCGCTGCATGTTGATTTTATGTGAATACATGTCTTTTTTGGAATCTAAATAAAAGTTTTAAAGGCAATCCTGCACTATCGGAGGCTTCTGTTTTTCCCCTTTTTCATATACCCGGGAATTGTACTGGAGCTCTCTCCCTGATGCTTTAACCCCTATGTGTACCGGAGCAAGGAGTGGATACGAGTGGTAATAGGAAGGATAGGACGGAACCAGATTGCCGGTGTATGGGAGCGATCCCTGTTATCGACCCGCCATTTACCCCTGTAGGGGTACGGACATCCGGTAAGCACAGGACCCCAGGAGAGGGGGAGCACCCTATCTTCCAATCACTCACTGCACTCCCGGCTTCATAGAAAAAAAGAGCACCTTACTCCATCCTTATATGGACTATAGAACTTTATGATTTCTGTACCAGCTCTGATTGCACTATTTTTGGACAATTTTAAAATACACAGAACCTGCTTTTTGAGCCTTTGAATTTATATGGTTCTCACTTTCACAATTTATATAGTTATTTGCACGGCTGCACTTATTTATTTACTAGTATTTATATTGTCACCAGTGTGGGATGCACATAGTTCACCCACTTATTTATTTTCATTGCTTATGAGTATGCAGTTGCACTTTATTGAATAGATGGTTATGACTATTCGGAATGCACCTTATTTAGTTTGATTAGTGCACTATATTTATTTTTTAGCACCTTTGCACACTAACTCTCTATATCACCATAATTTATTAATACTATCTTTATATGCTTTTATATTTTTATACCTACATTTACATATATTTGCATATTTATGTTGAGTCTCAATAAGCTTTTTAGGTATTGAACACATTTATTTATTTATTGATTTGGTATCAGCACATAGTGTTAACTTTACACACATATTACACACCCATTGTGTTTTTATATCCTATTACTTATATAGTTCTCATTCCCACATACATTCTATGTGCATTTGCATGTGTTGAACTTGGTCTTGAACTATAGGAGCCTAACCCAGATTTCCAATTAACCTTCTTTCCTGGCAGCGCCAATCACTTCCCTTTTTGACATGTACACCTGACGCTCCCCCATTGGGGGTGCATCTTTTGGAGTGGGCAGCAGCCATTAGTGTTTTATTTATAGAAATTTTACGCACTATTTTATAGATAGCTTATCCTAAGCGCGGATCTTTCTTCTTTTCTTCACAGTACACTCTGTGGACCTGACACTCACTGGCAGGCCAGGCAACTGCAATTATAAATATATATATATTTTTTTTAATTTGCAAGGTGCTGTGCCACCGTATATATATATATGAGTGGTGGGCACTGCAGTGGGCACAGTACACTCTGTGGACCTGACACTCACTGGCAGGCCAGGCAACTGCAATTATAAAAAAATATATATTTTTTTAATTTGCAAGGTGCTGTGCCACCGTATATATATGAGTGGTGGGCACTGCAGTGGGCACAGTACACTCTATGGACCTGACACTCACTGGCAGGCCAGGCAACTGCAATTATAAAAAATATATATTTTTTTAATTTGCAAAGTGCTGTGCCACCGTATATATATGAGTGGTGGACACTGCAGTGGGCACAGTACACTCTGTAGACCTGACACTCACTGGCAGGCCAGGCAACTGCAATTATAAAAAATATATTTTTTTTAATTTGCAAGGTGCTGTGCCACCGTATAAATCAGTGGTGGGCACTGCAGTGGGCACAGTACACTCTGTGCACCTGACACTCACTGGCAGCCAGCAGGCAACTGCAATTATGACAGAGGAAAAAAAAAATTTTTTAAACTGCAAGGTACTGTGCCACCCGATATGAGTGTGGTGTGCACAAAGTACACTCACACACGGCGGGTAGGCAACTGCACAATATATATATATATATATATATATATATATATATTTAAAAAAAATGACTGAAATACCAGCCCTAAGAAGGGCTTTTTGGGGTGCTGTCAGGACACTATCTAACAACTGTCCCTATTAACAGCAGCAGCAGCTCTCCCTGCTCTCACTAACACACTGCTTCAGAATGATCTAAGATGGATGCTGCCCTTGCTTTTTTATATAGAAGGTGGGAGGGTGTGGGAGGGAGGGTATGCTGATTGGCTGGAATGTGTCTGCTGACTGTGAGATTCAGGGTCAAAGTTTGCCTCAATGATGAAGGATAGGGGGCGGACTGAACATCGCATATGTTCGCCCGCAGCTGCGGACGCGAACTGTTCGCCGGCGAATAGTTCGGGACATCTCTAGTGGTCAGTGGTATTTCCACCCCCCTAATATTGGTGTTCCAATTGACTGCGTACCTTCAGCATACCATTTCAGTTATCTAATGACAGCCACCTCCCTGCAAGGGGAGGATTTTCAAATTTCCCAGAGTCTACCTTTAAATCTGACTCAAAAAGAAAAAAAAAAAAATCACAAAAAAAAAAAAACTATATAAGTGAGCTTTGTTTTAAAAATGTAAAATTTCTATTGTTGGAAACTTTTTCAGAGGTGGATCTACACTTCATGTTTTCAAAATCAATGACGTTCTGCCTCCAGTTATTATTAACGAGCCTGATAAAATCTGTTTCATTTTATGTCCAGCTTGTTTACTAGCTAGTAAAGCTTGCAAGAGAGTCACCAGGGAAATTAAGTTTTAATTGAAATTGCTCCGTTAATAAAAGAGAGACATTAACCTGTATGATGTCCTAATAATTGCAGATCTTTGTCAAGAGATGGGAGATAAAAGCATTAAAGCGGTTGGTGAGGGTAAAGTTTGATCAATCTCTGTTGGAGTTAGTAGTTTCTTTATTTAACTGTGATAAGCAGTGACAAATGTAAAGTGCAGTCCTCCAGGAAGACAATCAATGGCCAATGAAGAATGATCAGACCCCCCTAGAAATCAATGACAGCTCTGTGTGGTTTGTGTCATTCAATAGACTTCATCTCTCAAGAGCATCAGTTACAGTGAATTCCTACTGAGACATCAATAGCTAGAGTCTGCCTGTGAGCTGAGAGTTTGTAGGGCAATGTTAGTCGTGTCTTATCTGATAGTTTCATCTTCTTAAAGAAGAAGTTATTGGGATCAAGTACAACTGCTGTATATAGTTCTAATTTAACCACTTCTGGACCGGAAGGATTTGCCCCTCTAATACCTAGGCCATTTTTTATGATTCGGCACTGCGTTTCTGTAACGGACAATTGCGCTGTCGTGCAACGCTGTACCCAAATAAAATCGATGTCCCTTTTTCCCACAAATAGAGCTTTCTTTTGGTGGTATTTGATCACCTCTGCATTTTTTATTTTTACTATAAATAAAAAAAGAGCAACATTCCCCCCCAAAAAAGAGCTATATAACATTCCCAAAAAAAAAAAAAAAAAAGTTAAAAATCAAAATTCTTTAACATTTTAGGCCAAATTTGTTTTCTGCTACACATTTTTGGTAAAATAAAATCGCAATAAGCGTATTTTGATTGGTTTGCGCAAAAGTTATTGCGACTACAAACTACGGGAAAGATTTATGTCAATTTTATTTTTTTTACTATTAATGGCGGCGATCTGTGATTTTTAGCAGGGCTGCTACATTGCGGCAGACAGATCGGACCTCTAACTGACATTTTTGACACTTTCGGGGGACCAGTGACATTACTACAGTAATCAGTGCTAAAAATATGCACTGATACTGTAATAATGACACTGGCAGATAAGGAGTTAACACTGTGGGTGATCAAGGGATTAAATGTGAGCCTAGGGGAGTGATTCTAACTGTGGGGGGGTTGTGCTTGTCAAATGATCACAGAGACATGTGATCCTATATAGAAGGATCACAGGCACTCTGTGATCATTCCAGAGAGAAGAACGGTCAGCTGTGTTTACAACAGCTGACCGTTCTTCTCTCTCAGGGGGAAACTATCGCGGGTGCCCGGCGGCAATCGGAGCCGCCTGCCCTGTGCATCGGAGTCCCCGCTCGCCCCCTAGCTGCAGGCGGGCGACCAACATATACCTACATCGGTTCGCGCAAGAGGGGCTGCCTGCCACAGTATAACTGCGGTTAAAGCTGAGCTCTGGAATAAGCTAATATTGTCTGAGTGCAAAAGTCATGTGTATTCATACTTGAATCTTGGTCTGTTCTGTGTATCTCTTCCAGATCTGTGCAGTAATCATGTGTATGTTTTCCTATGTGCAGGAGCTTCCTGTAACAAAGACTGGTCATTGCTGTTCTCTCTCCTTGTGCAAGGAGATCGGTCTTGTATCTGCCCCTTTTTCTATAGGCAGCCTATAGGGGGAGGACCTGCAAGATCCATCCTCCAGTTCTATGTGCAGCCCAATGGTTATGTCACCACTGCTTTTACAAGGTAATATTTGGCATTTGGTGAAACCAAAGTGGATTTACATTCTTTATGGATTTGTAGAAATATATTTAAATAAACTGTATACTGTGACTGTTGTAATTGCTTACAGTTGCTGTTTATATATGTATATATGCTATATTCTCATAAATATTTCTCATTAAATATAGAAAGATTACTTGTCAAAGATGGCGAAACATGTTGAGCAGACATAATCAAGTTCTTTCTTTTCTCTTTTATGTGTTTTTAAAAGAAATACATTTTGTTTGTTAAATTGTTTCAATAAAATGTGTAAAATTTGTTTTTACAAAAAAAGATTTTTTTTCTCCATTATTTAATTAATTATCAGCACCTTAAAAGTCCCAAGTCCCAAGACACATGTATGCTGACACCCACCACCATCCAATCATGTCTGCCAACAACAGATGGATGGAGAACTTATTCCCCATCTGTCTGGCGTATCGGATGGAGAGGCAATCTGTTTCTATCCAATTGCCCCATAGAGAAGAGTGTGACTGTGTCTGGGTCTGCTCTGCATAGCGGAGCGGACAAGGACCTGTCATCCACCTATTCAGTGGGGATCAGTGGAGAGATCCCCCGCTGAGCAAGCGGATCCTGCTTCATTGAGGCATCATTTTTTTACTCTTTTAGGCTTTATTTATTCTGTTTTTTTTTTTGTTTTTCTTGCATGAGTGTATTTGGTATATTTTAGCTTATTCAGTATTCTTTTTATTTGTGTTTTTTCCTATTTAATTGTTGTTTACTGCCACTTTAAGTTTTTTCCTCGCATTCTATTTTTTCTTCCCATGTAAAAAAATGTAAAATAATGAGGTTAATAGGAGATCATTTTTTTGACACAAGAAAAGGGCCAAGATAGTGAAAGGAGCCACGTAATGACAACTGCAACCTTAATTCCATTAAAAACACCTTTATTTCACCTTCCCTAATAATTCCAATACATTTTAACAAAATAGTGGCGTTTCTAAATCTCCTGATATTTTGGTGAAATTTTGGGAAATAAAAATGCAACTTTTTCTATTCCTATAAACTTTTCAGTCCATTCTTATCTAAACATTTTTTCCGCATACAGCATTCAACTTTATAAGGGATGTTTGTTTGAGTAGCAGAGCTAAATTCTTATTTAACTGTACTCATATGTGTATCATTAACCAGCAAAAGGCAATCACCGAGAAAATACTTTTCATTAAAACCTAGGTAAAACAAACAAATCATTCTCACAGAGATGCATGTGTATATTTAATATATACTGTAGTTAATGCAAAGTGTTTTGTATGTTTGCAAAGTAACCTAATCTCAGTAAACATTGAATAAATTAAAACTTTGGGAATAAGATAATTCCTTCACATTTTTTTCTTGTTCGTTGCAGCATGTTTCAGTACAGAGTTGTGAATACAATTGCTATACTGTACATACCATTGTGTTTATACCATCCCTTTAAATTACACATACTCATGAATTACTGAGCAAAATGCTGCCATTAGTGCACAGAACCATATGGTGGAGCAAATCCTAAGATCACAGCATAATCAATGTGTTCATTAAGCTCCAAACTTCCACTATACCTTTCTTATATATTATATTCTTATATTATATATATTCTTGTTTCTAGTTTTAAAAGGGGAATTGTTGTTGCTTTGCTTATTAGATGCTTATGAATCTTGTCCAAAATGTTTTTATTGTCAAAACTTAATTAAAGCGGCTCTTCAGTCATTTTTTTTTTTTTTTTAATCTTTCCATCTATTAAATCCTCTGCCCTTGTTTTAACTTTGGATAGTAAAACTTTTTTTTGTTTCTGCCACTAAATACCTTCTACAGCCCACTTCCTCTTTCTTGCCTGGTAAAAAGCCTAGGCTAATGACATCATGCACAGCTCTCTCTCTCTCTTTGCCAGCAAGGGAGGAGGGATGAGTCATAGGAGGGCCAATGAGAGCTGCAGAGCTGGAGGTGGCTTGATGAGGGCGGAGTTAACAGGACACTGCAGAGATCCATGAGAATTCATTAAGAGAGGAGAAATGTGCAGGCAAGCAGTGGTGCCTGACAGAGTGTGCCTGTCTGTCTGTATATATATATGTGTGTGTGATATATGTGTGTGTGGTGTTTGTGTATGTCTGTCTGTATATACAGTGCCTTGCAAAAGTATTCGGCCCCCTTGAAATTTGCGACCTTTTGCCACATTTCAGGCTTTAAACCTAAAGATATAAAACTGTATTTTTTTGTGAAAAATCAACAACAAGTGGGACACAATCATGAAGTGGAACAAAATTTATTGGATATTTCAAACTTTTTTAACAAATAAAAAACTGAAAAATTGGGCGTGCAAAATTATTCAGCCCCCTTAAGTTAATACTTTGTAGCGCCAACTTTTGCTGCGATTACAGCTGTAAGTTGCTTGGGGTATGTCTCTATCAGTTTTGCACATCGAGAGACTGAGATGTTTGCCCATTCCCAACAGCTCTAGCTCAGTGAGGTTGGATGGAGAGCGTTTGTGAACAGCAGTTTTCAGTTCTTTCCACAGATTCTCGATTGGATTCAGGTCTGGACTTTCACTTGGCCATTCTAACACCTGGATATGTTTATTTGTGAACCATTCCATTGTAGATTTTGCTTTATGTTTTGGATCCTTGTTGGAAGACAAATCTCCGGCCCAGTCTCAGGTCTTTTGCAGACTCCATCAGGTTTTCTTCCAGAATGGTCCTGTATTTGGCTCCATCCATCTTCCCAACAATTTTAACCATCTTCCCTGTCCGTGCTGAAGAAAAGCAGGCCCAAACCATGATGCTGCCACCACCATGTTTGACAGTGGGGATGGTGTGTTCAGGGTGATGAGCTGTGTTCCTTTAAGCCAAACATAACGTTTTGCATTGTTGCCAAATAGTTTGATTTTGGTTTCATCTGACCAGAGCACCTTCTTCCACATGTTTGGTGTGTCTCCCAGGTGGCTTGTGGCAAACTTTAAATTACACTTTTTATGGATGTCTTTAAGAAATGGCTTTCTTCTAGCCACTCTTCCATAAAGGCCAGATTTTTGCAGTATACGACTGATTGTTGTCCTATGGACAAAATCTCCCACCTCTGCTGTAGATCTCTGCAGTTCATCCAGAGTGATCATGGGCCTCTTGGCTGCATCTCTGATCAGTCTTCTCCTTGTATGAGCTGAAAGTTTAGAGGGACGGCCAGGTCTTCGTAGATTTGCAGTGGTCTGATACTCCTTCCATTTCAATATTATCTCTTGCACAGTGCTCCTTGGGATGTTTAAAGCTTGGGAAATCTTTTTGTATCCAAATCCGGCTTTAAACTTCTCCACAACAGTATCTCGGACCTGCCTGGTGTGTTCCTTGTTCTTCATGATGCTCTCTGCGCTTTAAACGGACCTCTGAGACTATCACAGTGTAGGTGCATTTATACGGAGACTTGATTACACACAGGTGGATTCTATTTATCATCATTAGTCATTTAGGTCAACATTGGATCATTCAGAGATCCTCACTGAACTTCTGGAGAGAGTTTGCTGCACTGAAAGTAAAGGGGCTGAATAATTTTGCACGCCCAATTTTTCAGTTTTTTATTTGTTAACAAAGTTTGAAATATCCAATAAATTTCATTCCACTTCATGATTGTGTCCCACTTGTTGTTGATTCTTCACAAAAAAATAGTTTTATATCTTTATGTTTGAAGCCTGAAATGTGGCAAAAGGTCGCAAAGTTCAAGGGGACCGAATACTTTCGCAAGGCACTGTATATATATATGTGTGTGTGTGTGTGTGTGTATGTGTCTGTACATATGTGTGTGTTTATATGTGTGTCTGTCTGTCTGTATATATGTATATGTGGGTGTCTGTGTGCCTCTGTGTGTCTACCCACAGTTAAAATGGCTGCGGCCAGACTTAGTGGAGGGAGAATTCTGCAGCATATTTGGCAAGCACAGAATCACAGTATATATAAAATATTATACAAATTGGTTGGAGGGAATCTTCAGAATGACAAATATGTTTTTTCGATTACAAATTATGTGAGCAGACTGTAGCTCCTCTTTAACCACTTAAAGACCAGGCCTATTTTTGACATCTGTTGCTTACCTTGTTACTTAAGATAAAAATCAGTATTTTTTGCTAGAAAATTACTTTTAACCCCAAAACATTATATATATATATATATATATATATATATATATATATATATATATATATATATATATATAGAGAGAGAGAGACTCTGGAGAATAAAATGGCGATTGTTGCAATATTTTATGTCACACGGTATTTGCGCAAACTCAATTTTTTGGAAAAAAAAAACACTTCACTGAATTAAAAAAAAATAAACAATAAAGTTAGCCCAATTTTTTGTGTATTGTGAAGGATGATGGTACACCAAGTAAATAGATGCCTAACGCACTTTAAAATTGCACGCACTCGTGGAAGGGCGACAAACTACGGTACTAAAAAATCTCCATAGGTGACCCTTTAACATTTTTTAATGGTTACCACTTTAGAATTACAGAGGAGGTCTAGTTCTAGAATTATTGTTCTTGCTCTAATGATCGTGGCGATAGCTTACATGTGTGATTTTAACACTGTTTACATTTGGGGGTGCAACTTACATGTGCGTTTTCTTTGAGCATGCGGTGACGGGGGCACTTTAAAAAATTAATTTTTTCTTATTTGTTTTATTTTATTTTTTTTCTACACTGTTCTTTTTTAAAAAAAAAAAAATTCCGATTACTTTTATTTCTGTCACAGGAAAGGTAAACATCCCTTGTGACAGTAAAAGCTAGTGACAGGTACTCTTTATGGAGAGATCTGGGGTCTAAAAGACCCCAAACCCCTCCTCTGCACGTCAAAGTATTCAAAACGCCTAAATTGGCTCTTTGGATTTTTAAAAATCGGCTCCCTTTGCGTGATGTCCCTTTGGTTTTTCACAAAGGGAGTCTCGATCCAGCTTTGTTTGGGACTCTGGACATGCCGGCTGGTCGCTCAGGTCTCCCAGGGGAACAGGAGACCCGGGCGGACTGGCGGGAGGGGGGGAAATCCCCTCCCGCTGCTTGTTATAATGGCCGAGTGGCTGCTTAGCTGTATTGGTTGTTATCACATGAAAGCCGACTGTCCGCTCAAGAAAACAGTTCCCGGGGTGATGCCTCTAGCTGCAGGCATCACCCCTGTACGACCACTTTCTCAAAATGACGTACAGGTACGTGATTTTGTGGGAAGTGGTTAAACAAGCTGAAGTTAGAAGCTGATTAGATACCATGCAGAGCTGCACCAGATTTTGCACTCTCCAGTTTTAGTAAATCCACCCCTATCTCTTCTATGACGTTCCAAAAAGAAGTTCTTAAAGGTTTAAGATCGCACTGGACTGACTTGCTCAGTTGAGGGGCTATCAGTGGGTGAAGGTGGGGGTGGGTTGGGAGAGTTCGCTCCCGATGACTCCCGACTGGATAGAAAGATGGCAGTGAGCCCTTTTGAGGAGCTTAGGCTGCTACCTCTGGATACAGCCTCAAGATAGTTTCCACAAGAACTTGTGGTGGTAGGTTAAAGGAGCGCTCCATATCCAATTAGAAGCAAAATGAAGGGTAATATGTCATTGTTTTATTAAAAGTTGCGAAACATGAAAAAGCCTTGTCTATACATCTGTCTACCTATTTACCTGAATCCTACCCATCCTCATATAGGCAGGAGACAGAAATCGATTGCAATTACCGGTACATTCCAGCTGTCATGTGGTATTCAAGTCCATTGCCCATAGTCAGGTAACAAGAGTTAGACATATAGTGGTTGCCAGTCAAAAAAGAAAGACCATTGGAAATGAAGAACAAACTATTGGTGGGGGAAATACTACTGAAAAATTATGTGTGGAGAAACAGAAAATAGAAGCATAGAGTAGCACTGAATCAGGAAATCGAGTCCAGCGAAATAGATATAATAGGATCCCTTTTGTTTTTCCAATATCATTCTACTTTTACTAAGATTTTGCACTCTCCAGTTTTAGTAAATCAACTCTATTGTTTTTTTATGGGTCCCATTACACGGGCGCCTCCATGTAGCAGATTCCGCTTGATGAGGGGAGGATGGCTCCGCTGATCCCTGATAAGCAGGTGGATGACAAGTCCGTGTTCACAATCACAACCCTGTGCAGAGCGGACATGGAAAAAGTCCCACTCTCCTCCATGGGGAAATAGGATGGAAAAGGACCTCCCTGTCCATTTCCATCGATCCGCCGAACGGATGGCAAATAGAACCACCATCCATCTGTTTTTTGGAGGCAGGATCAGATCGGATGGAGGTTGGTATCAGAGGACATGTGTCCGCTGTCATCTGCCACTCCATAGAGGACAATGCAATGCCCGATCAGGTCCACCTGAAAAACTGATAGTCGTACCTGATCAGACAGCCCGTGTGAAAAGACCCTAATGTTCCAACATCCCCCCCTGCAGACAGGAGGTATTAGGAAGCTCAAACTTAAATAGAGTGAGGTTAACCACTTGCCGACTGAGCCATAGCTAAATGTTGGCTACAGCCTGGTCAACTTATTCTAGGAGGGCGAAAAAATAACTTCCCCCTAGAACCGCTCTTCTTGTGTGCCCCATGGGGCACGCACATGTAAGTGTGCGTGCTCGCCGGGTTCACTGGACCCGATTCATCACGGATCATGGTAAAGGGCAAATGACAGGCCCTTTACCACGTGAATAATGGAGCGATCAGTTGTCAACAAACCAGCGCATGTCTGGTTCAGTTCTCTCCTCTCCTTGCACTCTGTACACACTGATCAGTACAACGTGCGAGGAGAGGAGGGAGACCACAGCACTGCTCACCCGTGCCCCATCTGTACCTCAATCATGTCCATCTCTGCCTCATCTGGGCCTCTATCATGCCTCATTCATGCCAATCTGTGCCTCAATCATGCATCATCTGTGCCTTATTCCTGCCCATATATGCCTCATTCATGCCCATTCATACCTCATTAATACCTCATCCGTACCCACCCATGCCTCATCCATGCTCACCCATGCCACATCAGTGCTCATCCATGCCTCACCCATGCCACTTCAGGGCTCATCTGTGCCACATCAATGCCACATCAGTGCTCATCCATGCCACATCCATGCCACATCAATACACATCCGTGACTCATCCATGCCACATCGGTGCTCATCCATGCCACATCAGTTCTCATCCGTGCCATGCCCTTGCCACTTCAGTGCTCATCCATGCCACATCAATGCCACCTCAGTGCACTAGGTATTAAATAGTGCAAAACAAGAAGAATGGCAGCCAGGCTTTTTCTGGGCTATTTTCGTGTTTTTGATCATGCGTGGTTTTTTTCTATTGATTTTTAGTGAATGTATACTGTACTGATTAAACGATTGTCGTTCGCTAGGCTATCGTACCACAAAAGTTTGTCCCTTCAGGATTTTGTTGAATGAAATGTGATTGGCTGTTGAAAGCTGTGTACTAAGGATCAGATCATGCGATCAATTCGAAAGGGATTTTTTTTCGTACGATTATTTGATCATGTGTACGAGGCATAAACTGGTCTAACCAGTGCCAGATTTACCATAAGGTGCAGAATGGTCTGTACCTATAGGCAACACAGGCAGGGGCTTTGCCCTGTATAGGTATGGGCCACACAATATATTATAGAATTTGTAAAAAGACAGTTATGTCATGTAGGCTTATGTACACATTGTCACAATATTGTAAGTCAGGTATGGACCAGTTAAATAAAGAAAATCTTCATTGTAAAAGGGTGACATTAGCAGAGGAACATTGCGTTAGGTGCTTAGGTTGTGCTCCTCAAGGCTCCAGTGATGGAGATCTTGCCCTGGGTCTAGAGACAACTTCACCCTTACCATACCAGTTACTTTCCTCTGCAGTCAGCCATCAGTCACTATACAATAACTGGCTCACTAGTTTGGTGGGCAGATTAAAACATAAGTATTTATTTATTCCAGGAACTTTTCTGTATGTTTGCTCAGTGACCCCTTTTTGTGACCAGCTTGATTCATATTCCACTTTCCCTTCACTTGTATTTAGAATGTGCTAATACAGATGGCACTTTGTATGCCCTTTTCTGCTTTTCTGTCATTTTCTTTACCAGTCAAGGAGAAGCTAATCAACAAGTGAAAACAGCAATTCAGGAAAAGCCAATAGACACGCTCACCCTTTTATATACTCTATCTTAATAAGGTGTCAGTTGTGTTGGCTGCTGGTGTGAAAACTCTACAAAACTCAGTAGATGAATTCCTACGATGTGTCATGATTTCACAGAAAAAAAGGATATTGCACTGGAATGCAGCGCTAAAAGGTCATAGAGCAATTTTTAAATTAATGTTGTTGCGTTCGCCAGTTGGGTATTTTTCATCAATATTTTCTGCCTGGCAAGAGTGTACGTGAAAGCAATTACCAATTTGACATGTTAACATATTAGGCTGACAAGCTGCAAAATGTACTTGTTAAATATAAGTGGATAGTACTAATTGAGAAATATGATGGTAATGCCTTGTTTCCGCATATAGGGAAAACATTGTAGCATATGATAATATCCCACAACAAGTTAGTAGCAAGCCTAAAATTAGCTCCATTTAGGATGTATGAAAGATGCAAATGAATGCTAAGCCGCACTAAAAGGAGGAAGGAACATCCAGTATTGTTTCCAATAAATTGTTTAGGGATTAAATTATGTGATGAAGCCAAATCTATGCTAAAAGAAAAATTTAATCTAATCTGATTTCTACATTGCTTACCATGACAAATTCCATAAAGTTATAAGCAGGTATTGCTGGTTGGGATATAAGATCCTACCTACTGTTAGAGATGTACCGAACTGTTCGCCGGCGGACAGTTCCCGCCGAACATCGCTTGTTTGCGTCCGCCGCTGCGGGCGAACATATGCGATGTTCGGTCCGCCCCCTATAATACATCATTGAGGCAAACTTTGACCCTGAACCTCACAGTCAGCAGACACATTCCAGCCAATCAGCATACCTCCCTCCCATACCCTCCCACCTCCTATAAATAAGCAAGGGCAGCATCCATCTTAGATCATTCTGAAGCAGTGTGTTAGTGAGAGCAGGGAGAGTGCTGCTGTTGCTGCTGCTGTTAATAGCTAGGGACAGTTGTTAGTCAGTGTTCCCGGTCTTGTTAATCAGTGTTCTTGGTCCACTCCTGCTGTAAGGACAGCATCCTGACAGCACCCCAAAAGACCCTTCTTAGGGCTGGTATTTGAGTAATTTTTTTTTATATAGAGATATATATATATATATATATATCTATTGTCCCCAATATATATATATATATATATATATATATATATATTGTGCACTGCAGTTGCCTGCCCGCTGTGTGTGAGAGGCCACAGACCCACTACAGACTGTACTGTGTGCACACCACACTCATTTCAGGTGGCACAGGCACAGTACCTTGCATTTTAAAAAATATTTTTTTTTTCCTCTGTCATAATTGCGGTGAGTATCAGGTCCACAGAGTGTACTGTACCCACTGCAGTGCCCACCACTGATGATATATATATACGGTGGCACAGCATCTTGTTGCAAATTGGAAAAGAAATATATTTTTTATAATTGCAGTTGCCTGGGCTGCCAGTGACTGTCAGGTCCACAGAGTGTACTGTGCCCACTGCAGTGCCACTGCCCACCCACCACTGATATATACGGTGGCACAGCAGCTTGCAAATTAAATATATATATATTTTTTTAGAATTGCAGTTGCCTGGGCTGCCAGTGACTGTAAGGTCCACAGAGTGTACTGTGCCCACTGCAGTGCCACTGCCCACCCACTACTGATATATACGGTGGCACAGCAGCTTGCAAATTAAATATATATATATTTTTTTATAATTGCAGTTGCCTGGGCTGCCAGTGACTGTCAGGTCCACAGAGTGTACTGTGCCCACTGCAGTGCCACTGCCCACCCACCACTGATATATACGGTGGCACAGCAGCTTGCAAATTAAATATATATATTTTTTTATAATTGCAGTTGCCTGGGCTGCCAGTGACTGTCAGGTCCACAGAGTGTACTGTGCCCACTGCAGTGCCACTGCCCACCCACCACTGATATATACGGTGGCACAGCAGCTTGCAAATTAAATATATATATTTTTTTTTATAATTGCAGTTGCCTGGGCTGCAAGTGACTGTCAGGTCCACAGAGTGTACTGTACCCACTGCCCAACACTCCTATAGGGTGGCACAGCACCCTGCACTCATAGTACCACAAATCTAAAAAAAAATGACAGGTAGAGGCAGGCCACCCCGCAAGGGCCGTCGTGGTCGTGGTGCTGTGATTTCCTTTGGCCCTAGAATAATGCCCAGTGTTCAGAGGCCACAGACCCTGAACTCAAAAAATTCTGAGGACATAGTTGACTGGCTTACACAGGAACCTTAATGCACCATCCTCCTCCAGCTCAGCTTCGGGCACCTCTCAATTTACCACTCGCCCGCCCGCCGGCACCACCACCAACACTAGCACCACAGCCGCTTCACTTGATCTGTCAGAGGAGTTATTTACACATCAGTTGGAAGAAATAAGTGATGATGCGCAACCATTAGTGCCAGAGGATGTAGATAACGGGGATATGTCTCAGTCAGGCAGCATTATACACATGGACGTACATTGTGATGATGATGATGATGTTGTACCTGCTGCTGCTGCCTTTGCTGAGTTGTCAAGTGAAGCGGCTGATGATGACGATGTGTCCGTGGATGTCACCTGGGTGCCTGCTCGAAGAGCAGAAAAAGAGGGGGAAAGTTCAGATGGGGAGACAGAGAGGAGGAGGAGACAAGTTGGAAGCAGGGGGAGGTCATCGCAAGGAGCTAGTGGCACAGTCAGACAGCATGTAGATTCGGCACCCGGGGTCAGCCAGACAGCACGCCAATCAACGCAAGCTGTTGCCACCACCAGAATGCCGTCATTGCAAAGCTCAGCAGTGTGGCATTTTTTTTGTGTGTCTGCCTCTGATATCAGCGATGCCATTTGTAACCTGTGCCAAAAGAAACTGAGTCGTGGGAAGTCCAACACCCACCTAGGTACAACTGCTTTGTGAAGGCACATGAATCATGATCTCACATCACAAACGCCTATGGGATCAACACATGAGTAAAAGCAGCACACAAACTGAAAGCCACCATCCTCCTCCTGGTCCAGCATCTTCAGCCACATCAGCCACTTCTGTCCTCCTTGCCCCCTATCAACAACCCGCCCCTCCGCCTCTCATCTTCAGCAGTTCCTGCTCATCTGCCCACAGTCAGGTGTCTGTCAAGGAAATGTTTGAGCGTAAGAAGCCAATCTCACAGAGTCACCCCCTTGCCCGGAGTCTGACAGCTGGCTTGTCGGAACTCTTAGCCCGCCAGCTTTTACCATACAAGCTGGTGGAGTCTGAGGCCTTAAAAAAATTTGTCGCTATTGGGACACCGCAGTGGAAGGTACCCGGCCGAAATTATTTTTCACAAAAGGAAATCCCCAACCGTTACTCTATTGTGGAAAAGGAAGTCATGTCATGTCTGGCACACAGTGTTGGGGCAAGGGTCCATCTGACCACTGACAAGCTGGTCTGCAAAGCACGGTCAGGGCAGGTATATCACTTACACTGCGCATTGGGTAAACCTGCTGGTGGCTGCCAAGCATGGAATGCGTGGCTCTTCTGCAGAGGAGTTGGTGACACCACCACGACTTGCAGGCAGGCCTGCTGCCACCTCCTCTACTCCTCCTACTCCATCCTCTTTGCTAACCTCCTCGGCTGAGTCCTCTTCTGCTGTTGCGTCTTGCTCCACACCAACTGCACCCCCCCAGCTCCCCAGGGGCTATTCCACATGCCGGATACGACAGTGTCACGCTGTCTTGGGGTTGACTTGCCTGAAAGCAGAGAGTCACACCGGACCAGCACTACTGTCCACCCTGAACGCACAGGTGGATCAGTGGCTGACCGCGCACCAACTGGAGATCAGCAAAGTGGTGTGTGACAACGGAAGCAATTTGTTGGCGGCATTGAATTTGGGCAAGTTGACACATGTGCCGTGCATGGCACATGTGTTGAATCTGATTGTACAACGCTTTGTGCAGAAGTACCCAGGCTTACAGGACGTCCTCAAGCAGGCCAGGAAGGTGTGTGGTCATTTCAGGCTTTCCTACACGGCCATGGCGCACTTTTCAGATATTCAGCGGCGAAACAACATGCCAGTGAGGCGTTTGATTTGCGACAGCCCGACACGTTGGAATTCAACACTGCTAATGTTCGACCGCCTGCTCCAACAAGAAAAAGCGGTCAACGAGTATTTGTATGACCGAGGTGCTAGGACAGCCTCTGCGGAGCTGGGTATTTTTTTGCCACGTTACTGGACGCTCATGCGCAATGCCTGTAGGCTCATGCGTACTTTTGAGGAGGTGACAAACCTAGTCAGTCGCACCGAAGGCACCATCAGCGACATCATCCCATATGTTTTCTTCCTGGAGCGTGCCCTGTGAAGAGTGCTGGATCAGGCCATAGATGAGCGTGAAGAGGAAGAGGAAGAGTTGTGGTCACCATCACCACCAGAAAGAGCCGTACCATCGCTTGCTGGACCTGCGGCAACACTGGAAGAGGAGTCTGAGGAAGAGGAGTCAGAGGAGGAATGTGGCTTTGAGGAGGAGGAACACCAACCACAGCAGGCATCCCAGGGTGCTCGTTGTCACCTATCTGGTACCCGTGGTGTTGTACGTGGCTGGGGGGAAAGAACACACCTTCAATGACATCAGTGAGGACGAGGAATTGGACATGAGTAGCTCGGCATCCAACCTTGTGCAAATGGGGTCTTTCATACTGTCATGCCTGTTGAGGGTCCCTCGTATAAAAAGGCTGAAGGAGAACGACCTGTACTGGGTGGCCACGCTACTAGACCCCCGGTATAAGCAGAAAGTGTCTGATATGTTACCGAATTACCGGCAGTCACAAAGGATGCAGCAGCTACAAAATAAGTTGAAAAGTATGCTTTACACAGCATATAAGGGTGATGTCACAGCACAACGGGAATCCAACAGGGAAAGAGGTGAAAGTAATCCTCCTCCTACCACAACCACGCCGGCAAGGACAGGACGCTTTACAGACGTCTTGTTGATGGAGGACATGCAGAGCTTTTTTAGTCCTACGCATCGCCACAGCCCTTCGGGGTCCATCCTCAGAGAACGACTCGACCGATAGGTAGCAGACTACCTTGCCTTAACTGCAGATATCGACACTCTGAGGAGCGATGAACCCCTTGACTACTGGGTGTGCAGGCTTGACCTGTGACCTGAGCTATCCCAATTTGCCATTGAACTTCTGGCCTGCCCCGCTTCAAGTGTCCTGTCAGAAAGGACCTTCAGCGCAGCAGGAGGTATTGTCACTGAGAAGAGAAGTCGCCTAGGTCAAAAAAGTCTAGGTTACCTCACCTTTATTAAGATGAATGAGGCATGGATCCCGTAGGGACTGACAGTGGGAGATGCATTTGACTAAAAAAGGCCTGATGAGATGCCTTGGGCTAAAAATGGTCCACACTCTGCTGTATTTAATCTCCGGATGACTTACGTGACTTCTCCGCCACCAACTACGGTTCAAGCCGCAATGTTTTAGTGCACTTTCTGCCTTGAAAACCTCAATTTTTCCGGCCGTTGCTACAGCAGCGGCTGCAACAATACCTAATTTTTCATGCATGTGTACATGCCTAATTTTTCTGCCCACTGGTGCTACACTGTGGCTGCAAAAAAACAAAAAACAAAAAAAAGGCACATACATGTGTCAATTCCCCTTCATGATCGTTACCTTGTCGTGGTGAAGGGGCTTGCGTATCACAATGAAGCGATCACCTCTAGGAGTGTGTTGGCACACCCCAGATGATAAGGTCATTGCTTCATTGTGAACAGACCAAAAGCGATCCGCGGGATAATTTTTCATAGAAAAAACATTAATTTTCTTTAATTTAAAAAAAAGAGGACAGCCTCTGCGGAGCTGGGTATTTTTTGGCCGCGTTACTGAATGCTCATGCACAATGGCTGTAGGCTCATGCGTCCTTTTGTGGAGGTCACAAACCTGGTCAGTCAAACCCAAGGCAACATCATCGACCTCATCCCATATGCATTTTTTCTGGAGCGTGCCCTGCGAAGAGTATTGGATCAGGCCGTAGATGAGCATTAAGAGGAAGAGTTGTGGTCCCCATCACCACCAGAAGCAGCCTTGTCGTTGTCAATTGCTGGACCTGTGGCAAGAGAGGAGTCTGAAGAAAAGTCAGAGGAGGAAGGTGGCTTTGAGGAGGTGGAAGGCCAACCACAGCAGGCGTCCCAGGGAGCTTGTTGTCACCTTTCGGGGGGCCTTGGTGTTGTACGTGGCTGGGTGGAGGAAGAGACCTTCAATGATGTCAGTGAGGACAGGGAACGGGACATGGCTAGCTTGGTATCCAACCTTGTGCAAATGGGGAGTTTGCGGTTGTGCTGGACGGACTGACTGACTGACTGTTAAACGGGGGAGTTTGGTCTGTCAGAGTTTGGTCTGTCACTGTGAAGCGGGTGTAACCCTTACACTACTTGATCGATACAACATCATACCTGATCGTATTTACACACTGGATGTTTTAAAGCACGTTATTCCAAACAATTTAGGAATGTTAGGTGATTTATGCTCTTTATGGATTAAAAACCGACTCTGCGTCAACTACGTAATTTTCCATGGGAGTTTTGCCATGGTTCCCCCTCCGGCATGCCACAGTCCAGGTGTTAGTCCCCTTGAAACAACTTTTCCATCACTATTGTGGCCAGAAAGAGTCCCTGTGGGTTTTAAAATTTGCCTGCCTATTGAACTCTATGGCGGTTCGCCCGGTTCGCGAACATTTGCCGATGTTCGCGTTCGCCGCTCGCGAACGGCAAATTTTAGGTTCGTGACATCACTACCTACTGTATGAACTTGTGTAGCACCCTCCTAGACAGGTGCTAGGTAAGAGCATTTGTTTTGCTCCATCTGCTTATGAGGGAAACCTGATCTTTAGTTAGGCATGATCATTGTGTATTCATCTGGTCTGAGGGAGTCTCCCCACTGCATCCAATACGGAGGCCTGTTGGACAGTGGAGGAAAGCTGGCCAATGATACACAGGCTTTTGTGGGGGGTCCCAGTGGGAGGGCACCACCGCAGTGCATCCTGGGATTGACCATAAAAGCAGAGAGCACATGAGACAGGGTGTCTTTGGGCAGGAAGTCGGGTCCCAGGAGGAGGGTGATGGCCGCCTCTCCTCCTGTCAGAGAGGAAGGTGGTCACAGACAGTCGCCTAGTGAGCCAGGTGTGGAGCTGAGCCAGAGAAGTCCTGAGGAAACTGACAGTGGAGCTTAATACAAAGATATGGCCACACACCAAACTATGGCTTATGATGAAAGGCTTTATTTAACAAGGATGCAAGGTACGGCAAAATAGATGGTAGACATGTTTCATACGACTCGCATCGTGCTTGTTCGCTAGTGAACAAGCACGCTGTGAGTCGTGTGAAACATGTCTACCATCCATTTTGCTGTACCTTGCATCCTTGTTAGATAAAGCCTTTCATCGTAAGCCATAGTTTGGTTTGCGGCCATTTCTCTTGTATCCTGTTTGCGGTGGCGATCCGAGGTCCTGCACCCATAGCTGGCTGTAAAGTTCCAACTGCCTGAATGTTGTACAACTTTTTCCCTGTGCAGTGGAGCTGAAGGCAGAGCTACCTGGGAAAAACAGTGTCCTTGAGTACCAGGGGGCTTGCCAGGGGGTCTGTCCAGGAAGGGGTCCGTTCCAGTGAGGTCAGTGGACAGAAGGTCAGCACACACAGTCAGCAAGAAAGGGGGTGCCAAGTTAGACCCTGAAGAGCAATCTACCGCATAGTTTATTTTCAAAATTTCACCTCAGTGGCAGGGTGAAGCAGCAGCCTTGCAACATTCAATACAGATAGAAGTCCTCAAGATTGTGCATAGTTATCAAATTGGAGTATCCCATTCATCCCTTCTCCCATCCAAGATCAAATAAAATACAAAAAAAAGAATCCCCTGGACTGTTTACTGACTGAGCCAAGGACTTAAAGTGCTAAGAATTTACAAGTTGTTGCTAAGGGTAACCCAGGGGAATCCGTTCTCAGCAGCTCCCAAGGGGGCAGTGCTACAACTGAAAATAGTAAAAGGCTTAAAGCATAACTCCACTTTTGTGGAGAAAAAACATTCCCCTCTGGGTGATCTCTGTACATTACAAGGTCTTTAACAAACTTTGTTGCAGATTCCTACCTTTTGTTATTCTGAAAAAAACACTGTTTGTTCCTCTGTGCCTCTGTGCTGAGTGGGTCTAATGGGAGTGGTTTCATAATTATCTATCAGCTGTGGCAGCTGCAGGGCACTAATAAGTAAAGCTGCTGGGTCTGCATCCCTTTAGACATGTTCCTATTGGGAGTATCTCACCAAAAATTTAAATTTTGTTGCAGGGGATGCCAGAAATCTGACTTGTATCTTAAGCAGACTTCTGGAAAACTTGGTGAGCCAATCACACAAGCAGGAAATGATGTTCCTGGGGTGTGGTCAGTATACATTCTGTGTACAGGACAGCTCCAGGTAGCCATATTGTATTGCATTTTCAGAAAATTACAACAGCTGCAGATTGGAAAGGAAAGGTGATTTTTAATAACATTCAATTACAATATGATTTGTGTCACAATTGTTTACGCTATATTGTTTTCTTCTTCATTTGCTATTTTTTCCCATGAAAGTAGAGTTACCTTTTAACCGCTTGCCGACAGCCGCAAGTACATATACTGCGGCGGTCAGCCCCACAGGCAGAGTGACGTATCGGTATGTCACTAGCCTGTGAGGCTCTGGGGAGCGAGCGAGCGCGCCGGCGGCGGCACGCTCCTGCTCCCGCGCGGTCACGGACCCCCCCCGCGCGTGTGACCGGCGGACCCGATGTCCGCCGGTCACTCAGCGATCGTCGGGGGAGAAGGAGAAAGGCAGGCAGGCTGTGCAAACAAGCCGCCTGTCCTTCTCCCCTGTGTAGAAACAATGATCATACGGTTCTACTATGTAGGACCGTTGAACATTGTTCCTGCAGCTCAAGCCACAGCCAATCACAGTTAGAATCACGCCCCTAGGGACACACACTCTTCATGTAAGGCGATAGGCATTTAAAGCTAAACCTCTAAAAATAACTACATTACCCATAATCGTAAACTGAGAAAACATTTTTTTTTTTTTTTGTGACCACAACCTATATAATGCTTGAAATTAAAGTAATATATTCGGGGGGAAAATGAATGAATAAAAGTAGTTATAGGTGTTGTTATCAGTTGTGATAAATACAATGTGGGTCAGCAGCCAAAGTACATGCTTTTTCCATTTCATTTTTTTACTATTTTAGTAAAGAAAAGATGGGACATTCAGCCATTTTTATTTATTTTTATTTTTTTTTGCCATTTGGGTTTCCATGTGGAATGGAATATGTCCCTGTAAATAGGATCGTTAACACGTTTCAGGAGTCAAGCTCTGATGAAGGGGGCTTGACTCCCAAAACGCGTTAGCAGTTCTATTTACAGGGACATATTCCATTCCACATGTGTTGGATTCTTGTAATGCGATTTTATTCTTCGAGTATGTTTTTGGAATTTTATTAAAACATTTTTAAGGTGTTCACGGGTAATGCATTAGGTGTTTGTGCCTTCTTTTTTTTTTTTTTTCATGGGAATGCAATTGTTTTAGTAATTATAAACTGCTAAATACCTTTTCTCATCAGCAGTATATAGCAGACTAGTGACTTCTATCAGTTCAAGGTAAAGCTTGTAGGAGGAGTTTACATACTGCACTGAGCTGTCCTATCAGGATCCAGGACCCCTGACCTTCAGTCTGGACAGTGCTGATTGGCCCTGTGCTGATCACATGCACCCTCCCGAGAAAAAAAATAACTCTCTACCAAACTGAGCATGTGCAGCCTGACTCCAAAGGCTCTGTCTTATCCGGACCTGTTCTGGAGTCAGTGGAAGAAGAGGAGGATCTGTGCATACAGGATCAAACAGCATTTTTACACAATGTAGAACATGAACCCCCAGTGAGTATAATAAGCATACTTTACAGCATATACAGACTGATTTTACTGTTGTGGGTTTACTAACACTTCAAGGCAGGGGGCAGGACAGACTTGCTTATCATGTGACCACTCTCTCTGGCTGTCACAGTGGTCACACGATCGGGAGCTGGGATCTGTTGGTGACAGCGCTGTTACTGTGCTGTGAGTGCTCTCAAAAACCTCAGCCGCCATGGACGCACATGTGCAGTATGTGGGCGTTATGGTCCACCCTCCTTGCCATCCCACATTGGCACAGTCGCCACTAAAAGAAAAAAAAAAAAAACACAGTTTTCTCTCTCTCTTTTATTACATTTCCACTCATTTATTTTCATAGATATCAAAATATAATGTACTACAAAATGTGTTGCCGGTTTATAAAATGTGGCAATAAATTATGCACAACAACCGCCATTCCAAAATGATTACCAGAACTGCTGAACTGATAGAGAACATGATATTGAAATAAATGCTCCCCCAGTTCAAAATAAATCCATCAAATAAGGAATGACGGAAGATAATTACTGAGGAGCACTGGGTGTAAAAGCAAGATGGCATTCACAGCGCATCATGAATGCTATACATCACTTTTCACACAGATTTCAGGTGCTTTGTCAGTTTAAAGAGTCTGGATGCAAAACGTCTTATTTTGAAAAATGATACAAATCTCACAAATGAGCTGAAAATCTAGGGAGGTACAGCAGCGCATTACAAATGAAGAATATATGTAGTGGGGAGAAGACGCAGATCGTCGGCGGGGAAGACAAATCTGCATTCAGCGCCAAGTTTCTGTGTATAATTTAATCTTACATAAGACATTAGTGCTAATATTTGACCACAAGCACCCGCTGAAATTGCGTAGAATTTTAAAGAGCAAATAAAGGCACAGTTGTGCTTTAATATTTATCAAAGGCTTTACATTGCTGAGATGAATAATATATAACACCTGTGTTTATAAAGCAGATTGCTCTTATAAGGCGGAGAGGCTTTTTATCACAGCAGTGACGACTATACAAACTACACACCTGTCAAATCTGAGTTGTAATAAACAGGAGCGACCACCTTTGGACACACAAAGGAGAAGGGGATATCTAGTGCCACAGCGCTTTGGGACCATCATATGCTGGTCCATGCCAAGGAGCTATTGGGATCCATGGAATTGTTGGTGAATACATAACGTAGCTATTGGGTTATTTATACACACTCACAAATTTATTTAGAGTGTGTGTTTTTTCCTCTAAATGTTGGACCCATCTGGTGGGAAATATCTCCATCTGACTCCATTGGTAGATCTTTCTGGATTATTGGACATCTATACCCTCCCTTGAATCGTCACATGAGTTAAATGCTCTATACACGCTCTACGCTATATCTTTGTGGTCGCTCTCATCTATATAGTCCCAGCGCCTGCCCCGGAGGTGATATGCCTGGTGCATGAACATACGGGAAAAATTGTCTAGAAGGTCTCTCTGGCCCTGAAGAAGCCTTTGGCGAAATGCGTTGGATCTTTGAGGACCTACAGACTTTGTATAGCAGGGACATTTTTTTTGCCAGTTTGATATTTTGTATCAATTACATTCCTACGAGAACATGTTTTTATGTGTAATTTATTGTATGTATACATACTTTTTTAAAACAGAAAAAAACTGAAAAAAACAATTGCGCTAAACCAACCAAAAATATATGTATGTGTGAAGCAGCGACTTCAAGTGTGACCAACACCCCAAAGAACAATAACAAAAATAAGTTGCGCTATATGTGATCAAACATTAAACCAAAAATGTAAATAAATTGTCCATAAAGTCCATAAAGAGCCAAGATGAATGAGCGTGACTGTGGATATCCGTGTAGATGTAAGGCTTACCAGAAATCAGTGGATAATATGCCAAATGATAACATAAACTCCAGTGGAAATCCGGGAACAGCCTTACACAACGAACCACAGGATCTCGAACGGCCACAGCAATGAAGTTTAGACGTGAAAAAAAATAAAAGGCGCCATAGCTTAAAACCAAAACAACTAGTAAAGGACAAACTAGTGCACTCAATGTGTGAGACTATCACCAAACAAATTCAGTAGTGATAGGGTGCTCGTTAGCAAAATAGATATTAATGAGTGAATTTTGTAAAAATGCACATGAAATCCGAAGTGATATAGTGAATAGTATATGAGACCTCCACCATCAGAAAGGATCAGTTAAATACTCCTTACCTAATATAAGAAGTGACAGGCTGATTAGTGAACATACAAGAGCCAGGACACCTCCACCGATATAAATGCAGCTTACCAGAAAGAGGTAGTATGGAAACTCATATTGTAAATCCAGAAAAGATTCCAAAACGTGCTAGACCCGTGACACCAACACCTGCATTAAATATCCTTACCAGATAACACTGGATTCAGGCGAGTGCTGATAGTGGATGATATGAGTAAATGCTGAGGACCGGATCTCAGATGCCAGCCAAAGGGGACTCAGGGACAAGCAAGATGCAGGCAGGTATTCAATCATAAGGAATAAAGAGAAGCGCCATAGCGTAAAATCCCACAGGTTTAATAATTAAAAAGAAGAAACACACCCGCGTTTCGTCAGGCTTTGAAAACGTCATCTATGACGAAACGCGTCGGATCACGGCGTGCTGACATCACCCTCACAAGCGTCTAGGAAGTACGGGCGAGCGGAGCCGTCCAACCAGCGGCTGCTTACATCTCTCCCCTGCTATTTTTTCATCTACAATTGTAAGTGTGTTTCATTTGGCAGGTTTCCTCCCACTGTCCAATATGCCTTCCTATTGGACCAGTGGTAAACACTCTGCAGACAAACTGAGTTGCACCTGAGCACATTGAGAAGACCTCACTAACAGATCCTGCTCTCTGGTAGGCAGAAAACAATATAGATTTACCTGCAATCCCTCTGGTAAGCAGTCAGGATTCAAAACTATACTCTCTCTCTCTAGAACCTACCTAGGAGGGTGCTACATAAGCTAAAAATACCCCTAGAGTAGTCAGGGCTCATGAATTTAAATAAAGGTATCCCGTAAACTGTCCCCTGTTTTCTGTTCATGCAACATGAATTACTTACTTTGTGTAGTTCTTGTACAGCGTGGCCATCTGCAGTGTGGGCATCCGAAGTCGCAGTGTCCCTCTTTAAGGTGAGCACCCACTCACAAGTGGGTGCACGGTTGATGTTCACTGTGACACTCTGGTCACTCATCACTGGGAGCACTAGCCACCTTTAGTTGGCTGTTTCACTGTTTTGAACTATACGTTTTTCAGCACTTTTACTTTTTTTGGATTTATTATTGGACTTTTTTTGCATTATTTGCACATCTATACAGTTTTGCACATTTATCTCGTATATTACATGTTTGCACTATCATTGCATTTTCACTTTAAATTTTGAGCATCATTGTGCGTTTTTGATCAGATATTTATTAAGATTTATGTGAGAATTTAATTTTATGGTATATTTATTTTTTGCTAGTTTTAACCACTTAAGCCCCGGAAGATTTTACCCCCTTCCTGACCAGGGCCTATTTTGCGACTCGGCACTGCGTGACTTTAACGGAGCTGTACCCAAATGAAATTGACATCCTTTTTTCCCACAAACAGAGCTTTCTTTTGGTGGTATTTGATCACCTGTGCGATTTTTTTATCATGCGCTATAAACAAAAAAAGAGCGACAATTTTGCAAAAATAACAATATTTTAACAAATATTTTTATATGAAATTCCCCCCAAAAAAATGTAAGAATCAACATTTTTTAACATTTTAGGCCAATTTGTTTTCTGCTACATATGTTTGGTAAAAAAAAATGTAAAAAGTGTATTTTGATTGGTTTGCGCAAAAGTTATTATGTTTACTAACTAAGGGAAAGATTTTTGTCATTTTTATTGTTTTTTTTTTTAACGAGTAATGGCGGCGATCTGCAATTTTTTTTGCGGGACTACGACATTGCGGCGGACAGATCGGACCCTTGACTGACATTTTTGACACTTTTGGGGGTACCAGTGACATTACTACAGTAATCAGTGCTATACATATGCACTGTTACTGTAAAAATGACACTGGTAGGGAAGGGGTTAACTTTATTTGAGAAGGAGGGGTTAAGTGTGTCCCTAGGGGCGTAATTCTAACTGTGATTGGATGTGGCTTTTCATGTAACAGCAGAGATCTACGGTCCTACATAGCAGGACCGTATGATCTCTGCTGTTACACAGGGGAGAATGACAAGCGGCTTTGTTTACACTAGCCGCCTGCCATTCTCCCGGTGTAACTGACGATCGCGAGTGAGCGGCGGACATTGGGTCCGCTGCTCACACACGCAGGGGGGGGGGCCGTGAGCGAGCAGGAGCGTGCCTCCGGCGGCGTGCGCTCGCTCCCTAGAGCCTCACAGGCAAGCGACGTATACCTACGCCGTTTTGCCTGTGAGGGGCTGACTGCCGACGTAAATCGTCGTTAGGCAGTCAGCAAGTGGTTAAATTATTTATTTGCGCGACACCATTTATTCATTTGATTTGTTCACACTGTTATGAGAAGTGGAGTGTCTGCAGCAAATTACTTATACATCTAAAATTTAGAGGTTGCTCGCAGGAATCTTTCTTTCTTTTTGGGAATGAGGGACACCTATTAGCAAAAGTATGTAGGCATAGTACACACCCCCTGCCACGCCCCCTTAAAGGAGAGATGTACAAAATAAATGATTGGTTAAACCCAAGTGCTTGTTTACCACCACTATTCCTTTATACTGGTTTTTAGAAATTACAAATGTAGTAAATTAGAAATTGGATGATAGATTTGGTACCATGAAACACTTTTTGATAGATCATTAAATAGTGCATTTTATGTACAACTATAGAGATCAAGACCGAAATGAGGGTCACATGAGGGGTGCAGAGGGCACAGAGCAGGGGAGGACTGGGCCAGGGGACAGGGGGGCAATTGCCCCCTGGGCCGCTCTGATGTCCTGTAAAAAGGCTGCACTGCTTTTGCCGCAGACATGCCTAAATGATTCCTGGTGAAGAGAAGTAAAAAGTCCTCACTGCTGACCTACTGAGTGCAGGATGACAAGGACAGAGCCCCAACCGAGCTGTCCCAGTTCCCCCCAACCGCCCTCTGCTGGCCAAGTTGGGACCCCGGATTTAGCCTGTGGGTAGAGAGTACCTGGAATGGGGGTTAGAAGGAGGCCAGGAAGAGGGAGAGTGGGAGGGGGGCCGAGTTGCTGCACCATGGGACTCTGGATTGTACTTGCCCCCTGGGCTGAAAGTTGCCAGTCAGCCCCTGGGACAGATAGACTTTGTTCCAAATCAGGGACAGTCCCTCCAAATCAAGGACAGTGGGGAGCTATGCATGAACCTGTCAGCATTTTGCTTCTCTCTAGGGCTCAGTCACCCGAGCTGCCAGGGGGCAGTAAAAGCAGGGGGTTGCTCATAGCTGTACACATAATGTAGCCCTGATACTTCGCGGTGGCGGCAAAAACTAAATGGCATGTCACATTTAAGTAAAGGGCAGGTTGCATTATGGTGGGTTGGCATTTTTAAGGTTAAAACAGGAGGTGAGGACAAGTGAGACTATATGTAGTAACTCCTCTATTGTATTAAAGTTAGAATTACATCAGTGATGGCATTAATGTGTGGCCCCTTCATTTCTATTTGACAAGCGGGCAGTGAGGAGTTGATATATTGTCACTTCACCACCTGTCAAACGGCTCTGAAAATCGATCCACTGCAAATCACTTTTCAGAAGTTACAGGCTGGGAAAGAAACCGGCCATGTAAGTGTTACATAACTGCAATAGAGATTATTCAGGTCTTCTGCTCTGTCAGGTAGGGCTGTGCTGTGTGGCAGAGCTGTGTTAATCTCAGTATTGGATGGATGAATGGAAACACAAATCCTTTGGCATGTAAAACATCTGCCATGTGAAGTATGTATCTAATCAGTATATTTAGGTGTTTGCCTGCAGTATAGCTTTAAAAGAAAAGTATGGACTTAAAAAAAACAAACAAACATTTATAATCACCTAGGTGGATGCAGCATCAGAATTGGCCAGCTCTGCAGTGAAAACTGAGCAATCAAACACCACCAATCACTCAGTTTTCCCCTTCCGCTCTAGGCAGAGAGCTGGGACTGTCAGTCTCTGGCTCTCTGCTCTTCCCCTCCAGTGCTCACTGGAGAGCTGGGCTTTGGAGGGGGTGGGAGGGGCTGACTCAGACTCTTAGCAGATAGCTGAGAGGTTAACCCAGATGCCTGTCCATATGGTTGGGATCCTTCCCAAGCCCGGACTGGCTGAGTGATATTAGCTGACAGCGGACTTTAGCCCGCTGTCGGCTGAAAACAGGAGTGTAACACCATCTGCACGCCTGTGACCTACAGCAAAAATATAGCCAAAATAGCTTTGGCTATACTTTTCCTTTAAAGTTGAACTCCAGGCACAAAAAACTTTCATTTAACCACTTCCGCACAATTATCCATTAAAATAATGCAGTGCCAAAATTGCAAAAAATGGCCTGGTCATTAAGGGGGAAAATCTTCCGGTCCAGAAGTGGTTAAAGTCAATTCTGTAAACATTATGTTTTTAGCACACCATGAATGCATTAGTAGCTACTGATTGGTTTCACTTACTACCTGGAACTATTCTTAAATCTTAGTTTGTAAAATCGAACCTAAATTGCATCACATTTAGCAATCATTTACGAAGACTTTTAAACATCAAGCAGCTGTTTAGCAAGCTTTTTGGCACACAACACTCATTGTGGGGGGATAATACATTCTTATTTCTCAACTGGACTGTCACCATTACTCTCCCATGATGGATCTAATGATTTTAATAAGTCAGATTAAGTGGATGTGCTGGAAATATAGCAGCAATCTGTGCTATTTGTGAGTATTTACAGCACTGCATGGAGGTGACTACAGCTTTTGTTTGCATTTGATCTGCTTTTCTTTCTCATGCTCCTTTCACATATTGGCAAATCGTGGGACACCCATGTGAGTCCTGTCACTTCCGATGGCACCCCATACACGGCGAGATTTTGCCGCGATTGTCGCCCGACAAATCGCGGCAAAGTCGTGCAAATAGAATTGCAGGACGCCTGTTGCTCAAAAGAAGTTCTTGTACTTATTTCGGTGACAGGCCTCCCACAATTCTATTTGAGCGATTTTACCGCGACTTCCGTGGCAAAATTGCGGCATGTTTGGGGTGCTATTGGAAGTGATAGGAATCACACGGGCGTCCCACAATTTGCCATGATTCAGGATCGCAGGCAGAGCAATATGGGATGCCAATATGTGAACGAAGCCTAATGTAAATGGAAAAGCAACTCAAAAGCAAGCCAAACCAACAAAAAGCACACTGCATCTCAACTGCTTCAATGAGGTGTGAGCATGAACCCTAATAAGTGGGATTTATTATTACCTCATATTACACAGACTGCAATCAATCTCAGGAGAAGGAGGACGATTCTTAGTCCTCAGTAGCAATATTCAGATATACTATATTCCCAAAAATATTGGGACGCCTGCCTTTACACGCACATGAACTTTAATGGCATCCCAGTCTTAGTCCGAAGGGTTCAATATTGAGTTGGCCCACCCTTTGCAGCTATAACAGCTTCAGCTCTTCTGGGAAGGCTTTCCACAAGGTTTAAGAGTGTGTCTATGGGAATATTTGACCATTCTTCCAATGATGTTAGACGAGAAGGCCTGGCTCCCAGTCTCCGCTCTAATTCACCCCAAAGGCGTTCTATCGGGTTGAGGTCAGTTATGTTCCTCCACCCCAAACTCGCTCATCCATGTCTTTATGTACCTTGCTTTGTGCACTGGTCCAAATCAATTGGTGGAGGGGGGATTAGGGTGTGGGGTTCTTTTTCAGGGGTTGGGCTTGGCCCCTTAGTTCCAGTGAAGGGAACTCTTAAAGAATAACTAAAGGCAAAACCTTTTTTTTTTAGTTTTGGATAGAGTGGAGTGGGATTAGAACACCTGCCAGATTTGATTGGTGTCTGTGCCCTCATTAGGGAGATTCAGCCTCTCTATTTGTCCTGTTTACTATTATCATTGAAAGTGAAAGTAAAATAAATTACCCATACTTTGGGTTGTCCCCAGAAAAGTAATAGAGGGGAAATCTCCCAATGGGTATACTAGTTCTAGTGATCTGGGGGTCCCCAAAAACGTCCCTTGATTTACAGGGATTTCCTCTCACTTCCTGTTTTGCTATGGGACAGGAAGTAAAGGGAAACCTCTTTAATGGGACACACATGGTGAAAAAAATATGACAGGGGTTATAAACCTCCCTATCCAAAATGAAAAAAAAAATGTTTTGCCTATAGTTCTACTTTAAGGCATTAGCATACCAAGATGTTTTGGACAATTTTATGCTCCCAACTTTGTGGGAACAGTTTGGGCTTGGTCATTCCTGTTCCAACATGACTGCGCACCAGTGCTCAAAGCAAGGTCCATAAAGACATGAATGAGCGAGTTTTGGGGTGGAGGAACTTTACTGGCCTAAACTTTACTGGTTGAGTCCTGACCTCAACCCGATAGAACACCTGGTGCGCAGTCATGTTGGAACAGGAAGAGGCCAACCCTAAACTGTTCCCACAAAGTTGGGAGCATGAAATTGTCCAAAATGTCTTAGTATGCTGACACCTTAAGAGTTCCCTTCACTGGAACTAAGGGGCCAAGCACAACCCCTGAAAGACAACAACTCACCATAATCCCCCTCCACCAAATGATTAGGACCAGTGCACAAAGCAAGGTCCATAAAGACATGGATGAGCGAGTCTGGGGTGGAGAAACTTGACTGGCCTGCACCTCAACCCGATAGAACACCTTTGGTATAAATTAGAGCGCAGACTGCAAGCCAGACCTTCTCGTTCAACATCAGTGCCTGACCTCATATATGTGCTTCTGGAAAAATGGTCAAAATGTTTAAATTGCACACTCCTAAACCTTGTGGACAGCCTTCACAGAAGAGTTGAAGCTGTTACTAAGACTAAGATGCCATTAAAGTTCATGTGTGTGGAAAGGCAGGTGTCCCAATACTTTTGGTAATATAGTTTAAGCGTAGCACCCTCCTAGGTAGGTGCTAGGAAAACCATAAGGGAGGCCCTGTCTGCTTATCAGGGGGGCCTGATTGTTCAGCTAGGCTGTCATGTGTTTCCAGGTATGCCTGTTGAGTCTGGGGAGTCTCCCCACTGTGTCCAATGAGGGCTCTTATTGGACAGGGGAGGGAACCTGGCCAATAGCACACCAGGGCTTGTATCTATCCCAGAGGGAAGAATCTTCCGCAATGCATCCTTGGAGGGGGTATAAGTCTGAGGGGGGCACATGACAGAGCGTCTTTGGCGGGAAGCAGAGTCCCCGGAGGAGGGTGACGGCTGTCTCTCCTTCTGTCAGTGTGAGGAAAGCGTCCTGGGTAGTCGGCCTAAAGGACGGAAGGTTGAGCTGAGCTGCAGAGAGGGATCTAGTGTGCTGTGGACCGAGTGGAGCTGCTGGGCTGAGGTTTCCAGGAAAGCAGTGTCGTGAGTACTGTAAAATGCCCAGGGGTCTGCCTAGGATAGGGGACCACTCCAGAAGGTCTGAGAGATCTGGGAGCCAGCTAAGCAGTAGAGAAGGCTTAGAAAAGGGGGTGCCATTGTCTAAGCCAGCGTTTTTCAACCTGAGTCCCCAGGTATGCCGTGGCAAAATGACCCCATCTGATCTACAAACTGTGTTGGCCACTCAGTTAAGCCTTGTTGTTACAGCGGTTCTGGTCCGCTGTCTAAAGCTCACTTCCCGCTGCCACAGGCATTTGGGAAGCTGTGCGGGCCATCCGATCGCATCTTGCCAACCGATGCGGTCATCGGTTGCTAGGGGCGGGTCAAGCTTACGCACAGCTTTCTGGGATGTGCGAGACACAGGTCCCAGGAGACGCTGGCTGGCGCGCTTTTCCCTGAGGGGAGGTGAAGCAGAGCATGAGGAGAGGAGGAAGAACAGGGAGGAGGCTTTTCAGTGGCTGCATATGAGCTCCTCTGAGCTCCATGAGGTACATCAATTGTACCTGTAATTTACCTGCATGTTTTTGTTTTAGGTATAATTGCAGGCATGGTGATTGTTTTTTTTTTTAATGCAATATAAATATACATAAGATATGTTGGTTATTATTATTATTATTGGTAATAGTAACTATATTTCTTTAATGGTAACTGCACTTCTTTTTATTTTGTCTTCCACTTGCACATTGCTCTGCTGCAGTTTGGCAGCAATTCAAGTGTAGCGCAGGGTACCCGCGGTTTCCATGTGCATTACCTGCAGTTTCCTATAGACTTCTATTATGTCCCTCATTTTTGGTGTGCTTTCAGAAAATGTAGGACATAATAGAAGTTGATGAGAAATGGCAGGTAACGCACATTAAAAGTGCAGGTACCCTGCGCTACACCTGTACTGCAGCGAGTCATAGTTAAATATACGTTCCGGCTCTGAAATGGTTTATTGGGGTTATGGCTGAAAATATCAGCCATAACCTCAGTATTGTTTTTTACAGCCCTTGGCTGGCTTTCTAATGAAAAGGTTCCAAGCAGCACATGAGCCACTGGAATGCTTTCAGAAGCAGCAGGAGGGGATGTACCCCCTCCCACCGGCTCACCCGAGAAGTAATCCAATAGTGCAGCCAGCTAGTCCCAGGGGGCGATGAAAGAGTATATCCTCTTTAATAGCCTCTATGGTCTTGGAGTGCCAGAGCAACGTCATGTTGTTCCGTCCAGTCCAGGCTGCATTTTTGGTTGGTGTGCCTTGAGATTCTTCCAGATTTTAAAGTGTGCCTTGGGTGAAAAAAGGTTGAAAAACACTGGTCTAAGCCCTGAAGATTAGTGTGTGAGAGAGGGTGCTGGTGCGGGCCCTGAAGCGTACAAGTGTTCAGTAGTGGAGCAGTGATAAAGTAGCTACCTCAGCAAGGAGTGCCAAAGGGAGCTTCAAAAGGACTTTGAGTCACAAGGAGGTGATCAGAAGTCAGTTCAGTGTTAACAGGCAGCAGGCCAGCATTAACCAGCGTTGACCGGCATCAAGTCAGCATCAAGTCAGTGCCAACAAGCATGTTTCAGTTGTCCCCAGCAAATTGTGCATAGTTGAGCCAAAGGAGTATCCCACTCATCCCTTCTCCTATCCATGTTCTCAATAAATATTAAAACCCAAAGGTACTGGACTGATTCTTGTCTCAGTGCTCACACTTGGAGAACATGCTTAAATGTGCTGTTGTTGTTAGCGGTAACCCAGGCGGGCCTATATCCAGCACAATGGCTGGGAATCCTGCTACATAAGTAAAGTAAGATGTGAAAGCTTTAACCACTTCCCGCCCGCCCTATTACAAATTGACGGCGGGAATGTGGTTGAGTTATCCTGACCGGACGTCATATGACGGCGGCAGGATAACACCGCTCTGTGCGCCCCCCGGTGGGCGCGCAGAGCGGCGATCGGTGATGCGGGGTGTCAGTCTGACACCCTGCATCTCCGATCTCGGTAAAGAGCCTCTGACGGAGGCTCTTTACCATGTGATCAGCCGTGTCCAATCACGGCTGGTCACATAGTAAAACAGGAACAGCCGTTGATCGGCTTTCCTTAGTTCGTGCCTGACAGGCACGAGTAAAGGAGCGCCGATCGGCGGCTCCCCTGACAGGGGGGGGTCGGCACTGGTAATCAGATCATTGATTACCAGTGCAGACCCTCGGGGGGGGATGCCACTAGATCCACCAGGGATGCCCACTATGACCCCAGGGATGCCCACTATGACCCCAGGGATGCCCACTATGGCCACCAGGGATGGCAATCAGGGCTCAGGGAGCCCCCCATTGCCCTCCCCATCAGTGATGCCCACTAGTGTCCTCCCTATCAGTGCTGCCCACAAGTGCCCATCATTGCCATCCTTTAGTGTCGCCCACCAGTGCCCATTATTGCCCACCAGTGCCGCCTATCAGTGCCCATTAGTGCCCATCAGTGCCGCCCGTCAGTGCCGATCAGTGCCGCCTATCAGTGCCCATCAATGCCGCCTATCAGTGCCCAGCAGTGTCGCCTATCAGTGCCCACCAATGCTGCATATCAGTGCTACCTATCAGTGCCACATATCAGTGCCTATCAGTGCCGCCTATCAGTGCCGCCTATCAGTGCCACCCCATCAGTGCCACCCCATCAGTGCCACCCCATCATTGCCTCCTCATCAGTGCCTGTCAGTGCAGTCTCATCAGTGCTCATCAGTGCAGGAAAAAACTTATTTATTTACAAAATTGTATAACATAAACAAAAAAACTTGTTTTTTTTTTTCAAACTTTTCTGTCTTTTTTTATTTGTTTAGCAAAAAGTAAAAATCGCACAGGTGATCAAATACCACCAAAAGAAAGCTCTATTTGTGGGGGGAAAATGATATAAATTTGGTGTAAGTACAGTGTTGCATGACCGCGCAATTGTCATTCAAAATGCAACAGCGCTAAAAGGGGAAAATTGGCCTGGGCGGGAAGGGAGGGAAGTGCCCTGTATTAAAGTGGTTAAAGTTCTTGTTTTCTGGGTACTTCCTTTTTAGAACTCCTGCAGTTGGCATATATAAACAAGTATATTAACATAAAGAAGACTACAGGCAATACACTTTCAGCTCTTCTTTTCATAGCCAGTCTGGCAGTAACTCTTTATTCTGTTTTTGTAACAGCACAGTACGTCTCTTATATTTTGTACAAGAACATTTCAGTCTATCAAAATATATTTCTGACAACAAAATAACACTAAAGAATGTTTCTTCTTGCCACCTCTCGCCCATCGCAGACTCTTCTGCTATCGCAGAGACTTCACAAGCAATTTCAGATTCACACTTATCAATTTTGTGTACTATATCTCACTCAGAGTTCAATGTAACCATCTCACATAATAGATTTTTTTTAGCCTTTATCCAAATTGGCACTTAACTGTCCACAAAAACATGGTAGTTCCAAAGCACTGCTAACTTTGAGGAAAAATCTCATCATCTTTTTTATTTATTCGGCAGTTGGGCTTGCCACAGTGTTTCTTAGTGTTTACCAACAGTCTCCACATGGCTGAATACATTTGCCTTACACCAGTGGTGCTAGATCTTCCCTAATTCTGGCAGTTGTTCAATGGCCAAATGGAAAGAGGCTCTTCCAGGATTATACAGTGGGTACGGAAAGTATTCAGACCCCTCTTACATTTTTCACTCTTTGTTATATTGCAGCCATTTGCTAAAATCATTTAAGTTCATTCTTCTTCCTCATGAATGTACACATAGCTCCCCATATTGACGGAAAAACACAGAATTGTTGACATTGTTGCAGATTTATTAAAAAAGAAAAACTGAAATATCACATGGTCCTAAGTATTCAGACCCTTTGCTGTGACACTCATATATTTAACTCAGGTGCTTTCCATTTCTTCTGATCATCCTTGAGATGGTTCTACACCTTCATTTGAGTCCAGCTGTGTTTGATTATACTGATTGGACTTGATTAGGAAAGCCACACACCTGTCTATATAAGACCTTCCAGATCACAATGCATGTCAGAGCAAATGAGAATCATGGGGTCAAAGGAACTGCCTGAAGAGCTCAGAGACAGAATTGTGGCAAGGCACAGATCTGGCCAAGGTTACAAAAAGATTTCTGCTGCACTTAAGGTTCCTAAGAGCACAGTGGCCTCCATAATCCTCAAATGGAGGACAACCAGAACCCTTCCTAGAGCTGGCCGTCCGGCCAAACTGAGCTATCGGGGGAGAAGAGCCTTGGTGAGAGAGGTAAAGAAGAACCCAAAGATCACTGTGCTCCAGAGATGCAGTCAGGAGATGGGAGAAAGTTGTAGAAAGTCAACCATCACTGCAGCCCTCCACCAGTCGGGGCTTTATGGCAGAGTGGCCCGACGGAAGCCTCTCCTCAGTGTAAGACACATGAAAGCCTGCATGGAGTTTGCTAAAAAACACCTGAAGGACTCCAAGATGGTGAGAAATAAGATTCTCTGGTCTGATGAGACCAAAATAGAACTTTTTGGCCTTAATTCTAAGCGGTATGTGTGGAGAAAACCAGGCACTGCTCATCACCTGTCCAATACAGTCCCAACAGTGAAGCATGGGGGTGGCAGCATCATGCTGTGGGGGTGTTTTTCAGCTGCAGGGACAGGACGACTGATTGCAATCGAGGGAAAGATGAATGCGGCCAAGTACAGGGATATCCTGGACAAAAACCTTCTCCAGAGTGCTCTGGACCTCAGACTGGGCCGAAGGTTTACCTTCCAACAAGACAATGACCCTAAGCACACAGCTAAAATAACGAAGGAGTGGCTTCACAACAACTCTGTGACTGTTCTTGAATGGCCCAGCCAGAGCCCTGACTTAAACCCAATTGAGCATCTCTGGAGAGACCTAAAAATGGCTGTCCACCAACGTTTACCATCCAACCTGACAGAACTGGAGAGGATCTGCAAGGAGGAATGGCAGAGGATCCCCAAATCCAGGTGTGAAAGACTTGTTGCATCTTTCCCAAAAAGACTCCTGGCTGTATTAGATCAAAAGGGGGCTTCTACTAAATACTGAGCAAAGGGTCTGAATGCTTAGGACCATGTGATATTTCAGTTTTTCTTTTTTAATAAGTCTGCAACAATGTCAACAATTCTGTGTTTTTCTGTCAGTACGGGGTGCTATGTGTACATTCATGAGGAAGAAGAATGAACCTAAATGATTTTAGCAAATGGCTGCAATATAACAAAGAGTGAAAAATTTAAGGGGGTCTGAATACTTTCCGTACCCATTGTATATAACCATATCCCAGTATTAGTGGCTGGTAGCTTCCTTATCCAGCTAAACTTGATGATATGCACATCAAAGATCTAGGGTGAAAAAAAAATTGCTCCATTGAGTTCTGAAAATACTTTCTCAATACATGGCAAGGGGTGACTATCAATAACTATCAATAAAAATAGCTACTGTATATTTGCTAAGAAAAATGACACCACACACTGGTGTCCACATTTATTAGGAAGGATATCCACAATCTTGACAATTTCAGTCCTCGTCTAGGACTTCCCTCCTAATACATTTCACCCTTAGTGCTTTTTTTTCTCAGAGGATAGGTGAAGGAATTCCCCCTTTTCTCTGCCCCTATCCACCTCTGAGCACCATTCCTTCGTTCAACCCCTTACCCACCTCCCATTACTGCCCTTTTAGTGAATACATAACCAAGTATCATTTTGTGGTGATAAGTAATTTGTATGGAACTTGTTAATAATAATAAAAGCAGTAAAATAGATTGCCTGTAGCCAGTGACAATAGAGCATAGAGCCCCCCCAACAACAATGGACCACCCAAAACAACAAACCCCCCCCCCCCGGCTGCAACAACAGATCTCCCCACAGCCAGCAATAATATACTCTTCAGCAGCCAGCAATAATAGTAGACTCATCTCTCCAGGGCCGGTGCAAGACTATTTTACGCCCGAGGCAAGACCAGCTATTTGCGCCCCCCCCAAAAAAGGGAAGGGGTTAAAAAATGTCATACCTAGTAACCCTGATCTGATGGTTCCTCCATGTTATGCTGTCATACCCAGTGACCCCCATATTCCTCCATGTCACACCCGGGGACCCTAATGTCCCTCCATGTCACACCCAGGGACTTTGATGTTTTTCCATGTCACACCCTGGGACCCCAATATTCCTCC
The DNA here is from genome assembly GCF_965119305.1 of Pelophylax lessonae. Taxonomy (NCBI): domain Eukaryota; kingdom Metazoa; phylum Chordata; class Amphibia; order Anura; family Ranidae; genus Pelophylax; species Pelophylax lessonae. Next base: position 67,667,152 of record NC_138777.1, read on the forward strand.
ATGTCATGCTGTCATACCCACTGACCCTGATGTTCGTCCATGTCACACTCAGGGACCCCCGTGTTCCTCAATGTCATGCTGTCATACCCAGTGACCCCAATGTTTCTCTATGTCAGACCCTGCCAGCTGACAGTGTGGATAGAGTGATACCATCACATCAGATAATTACACTGCAGGGTGATGGAAGGGCAGCTGACATGAATACCATTTGTATGGTAAAGTGGTTGGCAACCCCATTCATGAAATTTGAATTAAGCACATATATCTGTAGTGTTTACTTATCTCTCTCCAAAGCCCTAAGTCCCGTGTCTTTCTGCAGCTCTGTTCCTCTGTTATCAGCATTATAACTTCGGATAAATTCTATCAGAGAGGGAGTTTAGAGGTAGATTATTAGAGGTAGATTAGCAGAGAGCTAGTCTATTCAGTCTACAGCTCTGCATGTTCCTTTGTTCCTCTGCTTATGTGGAGTGGAGTGGAGATGTGTGCCTTTCCTCCAATCAGCTTTCACAACTCAAATGTTGACTTAGGCTCAGAACACTGATGCAGTGCAGAATTTGCATTGATTTCTGTGCGTTTCCGCACCGCATCAAAATCACACCTTGTTCATTCAAACCGCTGCGGGTGTGTTTAAGTTAACGACACCCCAAAATCAGTTTGCAAAATGCAAATTCTTTAATTTGCAGAATCAGATCGCATAGGTGTTCGCACCCATGTAATCCCATTCTGGTGCGGCAAAAGAAAGGTCCTGCATGATTTTGGTGCAGATGCGGTGCGATTTGAGCCATGCAAAATGAATGACTCAAACCGCACTGCTGCAGAATCACATGTGATCTGAACAGAAATGCGGTATGATTCCTGTCCTAATCTCTTACATTTCCCAGCACCAGTGTGAACCGGGCCTAAAAGTGACAATAAACAAGCTTTTTCTTATTCACCAAAAATAATCTAATCACATCCACTACCTTATAGCCCTGTAATCTATTTCTCATGAAATCGTGCCTTCTTGTGTTTTTCTGTCTCCTTTTAACGTCCCCTGTGAGCTCCCAAACCTCTTTTTTTCTAACCTAATTTGTAGTTATTTAGAGCAAGGTACATGTAATCCCTGCTCTCAGTGTACATAACAAATCCTATAGTCCCCAGTTCACCTCAGGATGTAGGACTACACTCCTACATATAGTGGAGTCATGGAGAAGGAGTACAGCCACCCTAGGAAGTCAGAGCAAAAAAAAAAAAAAAAAGAATCTTTTGATTTGAAGGAGGCGGGGGGCAATAGAAGGCACTCTTTTGAGTTAAAAACACTAATTATTTAATTTTTTTTTTTTTTTAAATCAGTTTAGTGTGGTAATTAAGGCTATATGATATACTATATGAACTATATGATATAGATAAATAAATGCATATCCTCAATCGAAGAATGTTTGGAATCATTCCAAAATACTTGGTTTACTTGAAAGGAATTCTGTGAATACAAGTGTTTTATCAGAGAGGCTTCCATTGTTTAATAAAAGGCAATAATTTATTTTAATTGTTTTTATTATTTGTTTACTTACAGTGGGTACGGAAAGTATTCAGACCCCCTTAAATTTTTCACTCTTTGTTATATTGCAGCCATTTGCTAAAATCATTTAAGTTCATTCTTCTTCCTCATGAATGTACACATAGCACCCCATACTGACAGAAAAACACAGAATTCTCGACATTGTTGCAGATTTATTAAAAAAGAAAAACTGAAATATCACATGGTCCTAAGTATTCAGACCCTTTGCTGTGACACTCATATATTTAACTCAGGTGCTTTCCATTTCTTCTGATCATCCTTGAGATGGTTCTACACCTTCATTTGAGTCCAGATGTGTTTGATTATACTGATTGGACTTGATTAGGAAAGTCACACACCTGTCTATATAAGACCTTCCAGATCACAATGCATGTCAGAGCAACTGAGAATCATGAGGTCAAAGGAACTGCCTGAAGAGCTCAGAGACAGAATTGTGGCAAGGCACAGATCTGGCCAAGGTTACAAAAAGATTTCTGCTGCACTTAAGGTTCCTAAGAGCACAGTGGCCTCCATAATCCTCAAATGGAAGACGTTTGGGACGACCAGAACCCTTCCTAGAGCTGGCCGTCCAGCCAAACTGTGCTATTGGGGGAGAAGAGCCTTGGTGAGAGAGGTAAAGAAGAACCCAAAGATCACTGTGGCTGAGCTCCAGAGATGCAGTCAGGAGATGGGAGAAAGTTGTAGAAAGTCAACCATCACTGCAGCCCTCCACCAGTTGGGGCTTTATGGCAGAGTGGCCCGACGGAAGCCTCTCCTCAGTGTAAGACACATGAAAGCCCGCATAGAGTTTTCTTAAAAACACCTGAAGGACTCCAAGATGGTGAGAAATAAGATTCTCTGGTCTGATGAGACCAAAATAAAACTTTTTGGCCTTCTAAGCGGTATGTGTGGAGAAAACCAGGCACTGCTCATCACCTGTCCAATACAGTCCCAACAGTGAAGCATGGTGGTGGCAGCATCATGCTGTGGGGGTGTTTTTCAGCTGCAGGGACAGGACGACTGGTTGCAATCGAGGGAAAGATGAATGCGGCCAAGTACAGGGATATCCTGGACAAAAACCTTCTCCAGAGTGCTCTGGACCTCAGACTGGGCCGAAGGTTTACCTTCCAACAAGACAATGACCCTAAGCACACAGCTAAAATAACGAAGGAGTGGCTTCACAACAACTCCGTGACTGTTCTTGAATGGCCCAGCCAGAGCCCTGACTTAAACCCAATTGAGCATCTCTGGAGAGACCTAAAAATGGCTGTCCACCAACGTTTACCATCCAACCTGACAGAACTGGAGAGGATCTGCAAGGAGGAATGGCAGAGGATCCCCAAATCCAGGTGTGAAAGACTTGTTGCATCTTTCTCAAAAAGACTCCTGGCTGTATTAGATCAAAAGGGGGCTTCTACTAAATACTGAGCAAAGGGTCTGAATACTTAGGACCATGTGATATTTCAGTTTTTCTTTTTTAATAAATCTGCAACAATGTCAACAATTCTGTGTTTTTCTGTCAGTATGGGGTGCTATGTGTACATTCATGAGGAAGAAGAATGAACTTAAATGATTTTAGCAAATGGCTGCAATATAACAAAGAGTAAAACATTTAAGGGGGTCTGAATACTTTCTGTACCCACTGTATATTTTATTATTCTATTTAGCTCTAGACCCATGTTACAGCTAATACTACTTTTTTTTTTCTCTATGCTTAGCTTCTCTGCTAACTTTCTCTGTATTCCTTATCTTTTAGGCTGCGCCTGCGATCACACATGGGGATTTTGAATCGATAAATCGCGCTGCAATCACAGCAAACCGCATCGAGTGAAGCGTGTCACCCAAAAAAAGCTCCTGAACTTTTTTTTGGAAGACAAGCTTCATGCGATGTGGCTTGCCGCGATTGCAGTGCGATGTATGGGGCGACAGTTGCGGCAGAATCGGACCTCGTTTTTAGGCGCTATTCAAATGAATGGCATCTGAAAATCTGAAATGTGCATTGTGCAATTTGCCATTCAAACCTAGGCAGTTTGAAATCGCAGGTAGAATTATGGCTATTCTGCCTGTGATTCAAAATGCCCATGTGTGAATGCAGCCTAAAAGATGAGGAATACAGAAAAAGTTAGCAGAGAAGATAAGCATAGAGAAAAACAAAGTAGTATTAGCTGTAACATGGGTCTAGAGCTAAAGTACTGACTAATAAAATATAAATAAATAAATAATAAAACATTTTAAAAAATAATTATTGTCTTTTATAAAACAATGGAAGATAAAACACTTGTATTCACAGAATCCCTTCAAGTAAACCAAACATTCTTCAATTGAGGATATGCATTTTTTTCATATATATCATATAGTTCATCATATAATAAAACTGCTAAGAATTTTCGGGACAGATACAGTACATACTGTATAGCCAAAGTGTAGTAACACCGCTAAAGATAACATTTTTTTGGAAGACATTGTTCTAATTATTTCTCCTGGTCACAAGTCTGTGAACTCTCACGGACCTTTAAGTAATCTATAGGTGTGATTTTTACATCTATCAAATTTTTAATGTTACCAGTTTTTCTTTTTTTTTTTACTTTTTTTTAAGTCGTAGCACCCTTTAAAATGATGCACAATCTCAAAAAAATGTAAAAAAGTAAACTGATAATTTTACACAACACTGGAGCACCCACCCACGTAGGACACCCAACATTAGAGCTGATTAATTCTTCAAAGTAAATATACCTTTGAACTATGGTACTGATTAGCAAGGCTGCCAATGGGGGGGGGGGGGCAGCCCATACACATGTAGGGGTCCTGGGCATCCCAAGGGACCCAGGCCCCTAACCAATGAGTTGTTGCTGCTGTTTAGTAGCAAGCACAACTCGTTGGTACAGGCCCAGCCCCCAAACCATTGAGTTGGTAACTTACTGTATAGTAAGAGTGTTTTTTTCTGGCGGAACGTGCCAGACCAGCATTCTGGCACCTCCACCAGAGATTGTGAGGGAGAAACACGCTCTGTATACTATTGCTTTAGCAGGGCAGCTGGAGAGTGATCACATGCCTGACGAAGGGGTCCTTCGTGTCTCCGAAACGTTGCACTTTTTATTGTTGATGTGATCGTCTCTGGAATAAAGTTTTTGGACTGCTTTTGCAAGATCCTTGGTGTGCTGGCAAATATGTATCTACTTGTAACTGACCCAGTGGCCAGCTGCCCAATACACAAGTGACTACAAACCAGGAAGGTGTGCGATAGGAATATGAACTATACTGGATGCTGGTTTGGACGCCAGTCCCAGCTCAGCTGTGTGGAAGAGCTACACTGCATGTAGCCTGCCTGACTGACTGCTCACTGTGGACTGGAGACAAGTTGTTAGATATCTCATTTTGATGGCTTAGGCTGTGACTGTCTCTTTGTTAGATTGGGCTGTCTCTTTGCTGGATGGGGATGTCTCTTTGCTGAATATATGGGAATGTCTGTGCTAGATTGGGCCGTCTCTTTGCTGGATTGGGATATCTCATTTCTGGATTAAGATGTCTTTTTGCTGAATATATGGGAATGCCTGTTTGCTGGATGAGGATGTCTCTTTGTTGGATTAGGCGGCCTCTTTCCTATACAGGGATGTCTCTTTGCTGGTGTTCCCGCATTCAATTTGCATGACAGGCAAGTGTGACCGGGTCTCAGTGCCGGTTCATACAAATGCGATGTCAGACATTGCATGTGATTTGCAGTGCACTGCTCTGAAAATCACGTGTGATGTCTGTGCATTGCGAATGCAGCTATACAGATTGCATGGCATGGATGAGCACTGACGAGGCATAGATGTGGCACAAATGAGCACTGACGCAGCCTTGATGAGCACTAACATGGCATGGATGAGCACTGACGTGGCATGGATGTGGCATGGATGTGCACTGGCTTGGCATGGATGAGCACGGATGTGGCATGGATGAGCCACGGATGAGCACTGAGGTGGCATGGGTGGGCACAGATGGGCATGTATGTGGCATGGATGTGGCACGGATGAGGCATGGATGAGGCATGGATGTGTCACGAATGGAGCAAGGGTGTGGCACGGATGAGGCATGGGGCATATTGGAGGTATGGGAGGAGGCAGATGATGGGTGCAGCTGCAGTTTCTCTCCTCTCCTTGCACACTGTACCGATCGTTGTGTACAGTGTGCGAGGAGAGGAGAGAAATGAACCACACATGCGCAGGTTTGTTGACAAGTGGTCGCTATGCCCAATGATGTGGTAAAAGACTGCATCATTTGCCCCTTACCACGATCCGTGATGCGCCATCGAGCATGGGCAGTGCCGTGTGCACCCCCCAGGGAGCGCGCAGGAAGCGCAATTCTGGAGGTATCGCGATTCTTGGAGGTATGGGAGGAGGCAGATGATGGGTGCAGCTGCAGTTTCTCTCCTCTCCTTGCACACTGTACCGATCGTTGTGTACAGTGTGCGAGGAGAGGAGAGAAATGAACCGGACATGCGCAGGTTTGTTGACAAGTGATAGCTATGCCCAATGATGTGGTAAAAGACTGCGTCATTTGCCCCTTACCACGATCCGCGATGCGCCACCGAGCATGGGCACTGCCGTGTGCGCGCCCCAAGGGGCGAGCAGGAAGCGCGATTCTGGGAGGACGTCATTGTACGCCCTCCCAGAATTAGCCGACCGCGCTGTGGCTGTCATTTGGCTATGGCCTGATAGGCAAGTGGTTAATTACTACCTTAATCAGCCACAAAACCTGTGTAATTAATGCGTGTCCTGGGTTAAAGGGATGAGATGGCAACCCTAACCGGACCACAGGCACAAACCCACAGCCGGACATGTGTGAACGGAGCCTCAAACAAGGCATTTCTTGCTGCAGAAACACAATAAAAGAAAACATAATGCCGGGACATGCTACAGAGCAGGAGAGAGAAGTTTGCATAATGCCTTGATGAGTTGTTTTCCAGGAGAAAAACTTTGCACCGGCGTGCTTTGACAAGTCATTTTTCTGTGTTCTCTAGTGTACTCCAAATGTTAATTAATCACTCATATTCCCACTAACCCAGATGTGTTGGGAAAAAAAGTTCTGATTGTTGTTTTCTCATTTATCAACCTTCATTTTCTTATGTATGCAGTTGAATTAGGTCCTTCACAGTGCAGAGAAAAAAGGTGTATCAAAAATGGTTCAATGTAAGTTAAAATGGCATGAGCGCGGCCTTAGGTATTCGTCACGTATCAGATGATGAAAGGCGAATGGCGGTTAATATGGTGGAAACATTTCCTGCAAATACAGTGACTAATCTTGCTTGATTACATTCTTTACCATGTGTCTAGGGATGTGCATGCCTTCACAAACACAGATAAATGAAGAGGGATGAGACGGCTGCTAATAATAAAATAGCAGGTGAGAGCAATATTTGCCAGTTGGGATTTAGGATTTATTAGAACTGAGTAACAAAGGAACTTAATGGCAAAACTAGATTACTCATTTTATCGCCAGCTAAAGCCTGAGATTAAATGTGTCCTCACATATATTGCAAAGTCCCTTGGCTAAATTTACTTTACAGACAGGGAAAGATTAAATTTGCCCCCATACTGGTATGTATATTCCCTAGAAAAGTCAAAGCAGTATTAAATCCAAAACCAAAAATGTGATATATTGCAGCTTACCTATCATTAGATGGGGTGGCTGCATTGGTTTTCTTTTTTAGGCTTTTCCCCCCATGTTTTTACCTGGTGGTTTGGCCAGTGATACACCCCCTGTAAATAAATAAATAAAAAACTGATCATAGTAAGTACTAGTGATCAACCGATATCGTTTTTTAGTGCCGATACCAATATTTTGGTCATCGGTATCAGCCAATTTTGGCCGATATTTTCGTACATTTAAATTTTTTTTTTTTAGATATTTTTTTTCACAGGAACAGTTGTGGAGGCATTTGGGGGTCTGAAAGACCCCAACCCCCTCCTCTGCACTTGAGAGCATTCAAAACAGCCAAGTTCGGCTGTTTTGAATGCTGTCATTTTTTTTAATTTGGCGCCGAATACCCGGAAGTGATGTCATGACATGACTCCCGGGTTTTTACATGGAGACCTGATCAGAGCCGAATGCAGCTTTGATCGGGTCTTCTCTTCAGTGGCCGTGGAAGTAGGATGCCCGGGTGAGCCGCGGAAGGCGGCGGGAGAGGGGACGTCCCCTCCCGCTCCTTGTAATGACAGCCGAGCGGCTTCTCAGCCACATCGGTTGTCATTACAAGACAGCCGACCGTCAGCTATGGATGCCGGCACCGGGGTGATGCCTCTAGCTGCAGGCATCACTCCGGTACAAGCACTTTCCCGAAATATCAGCAATATCGGTAACCTCAGGGGCCGATTCCGATATATCGGGGAAAGTGCATATCGGCATTGCCGATAATCGGTCAATCCCTTGTAAGTACCCCTGTCAGTGATACTGACAGGTCTGTTTCATCCCTGTACCTGCAAGAGAGCTTTTCTTTTGAAAAACAACAGATTTAAGGGAGGTATTAACTTTCAGGGTACGTGAAAAGTGATGTAATATGTATACTTTGGGAATACCATATCTTTGGTCATATATATGTTGGATATTGTCTTGTAATGTAATGATATGTTATTTGATTTTTTCTTTTTTGTCTGTGTTTGGAACAAAATAATAAAGATATTGTTACAAACATTATTGTTGTATTTGCTACTGCTCCTTTTTATGATGTTATTGTTTGCAACTAATTTTCAATAAAAGCTTTTTATTGGAAAAAAAATAAATAAAGATATTAAAACATAAAAACAACAGATTAGGACTTCCGGTTACGGCGCCTGATGAGCTAGGCGGGTATAACGGCGGCTCCGGACTCATCTTCTTACAAAGCCGGCTTACCAGCTCCTGCGATCGATGGCTTCCACCCCTTCCACATCCTAACCCTCGGGGGACATTCCAGGTATGGACCGCTTTGTGACACACAGCGCTCCGAACCCTGGAGATATCCGCTCGGATGCGGACCCTCCCTCCGCACATGCAGCCAATATGGCTGTGGCTGCTCTACAACACCTCGCGGGTCCCCTGGCCCCCCCGGCATCTATGGCTGCAGCTCTCCCCTGCACGGAGGACCAATACACCCGCATAGCACAGGCTGTTTCTGCTCTGATGCTACCCACCATCACAGCGGCAGTAGACAAAGCTGTCGCGGATGGCATTACACAGCTCCGCAGGGAGGTGGGGGAACAGGCTCGGAGGCTCACGGACTTGGAGCACAGACTCTCTGAAGTGGAGGATGAGGTTCAATCGAATCTCTCCAACGATCAAAAAACGGCACAGACTCAACAATACATATTGGAAAAGCTGGAAGATCTTGAAAATCGTTCGCGCAGAAATAACCTGCGAATCATAGGAATCCCTGAGTCTTTCACTGCTGCTGTTCTACCTGACATGTGTTCTAACCGCATCCCTCAGGCGCTGGGGATTACAACGCCATGCATAGTCGAAAGGGCACATAGACTGGGTCAGCCTTCCAACGATAGGCGCACACCGCGCCCGGTGATCGTGCGATTCTCAAATTATGCTAACAGGAATGCCATTCTTAAATCGTACCGCAATGCCAAAGCGTTGCAATTGGAGGGCCACAAACTGCTATTATTTGTGGATTATTTGCAAGACATCGCAAGGCGACGAAAAGCATTTCAGCCGCTCTGTTCCGCACTGTACCACAAAGGAGTTAAATTCACTTTGGCCTATCCAGCGACCTTGCGTTTCAATACTCCAGGCGGGAGATTCTAAGTCCTTCATGCATCCTGATGAGGCATCTGATTTCCTCCAAGCACACATGCAAATTGCTATGGAGACCCAAGATTCATTCCCAGTCTCCCCGTCTTTGGGAGCCAGGGACACACGCACTCCCAGGAAGGATTCCTCTAAAAGGGCAAGATATGCGCACAGATCCAATGGAGACCGCCAGCGCTGACAGCACAAACCAAACTCTCCCGGATGGGTTGTGTCGGTCACCAGATTTTTGCTCCATTACCCCCCAGGTACATAGCTACTGGTATTGGGAATGTGCCCGGATGAACCCTAATCTACACCGTGCTCCCGAGTTCTCGTTATGAGGGCATTGGTATCCTTCCCCATCTGTTCTCTTCCTGGGGTATTACTCATGGTTTATCATAAAGTTTCACTTGGCTTTACTAGGTTCATACCTGCTGTGTGATTATGTTAGTGTTTTATTGTTTGCTGTTTTACTATTTTCTTTTCCTACTCTGTTTCTGATTGCAACCAGCATCTCCCCCCACATAGCCTTACCGGTCAGGCCTCATTGAAGCCATCCTCAATTCCAGACGGGATGATGCTAAGGTTCGCTACAGGTCTCAGTGAAAACATCAAGCTCATTTATAGAGACCCTGCGACTCCTGGTTCTCCCACAAGCAGATTGTGTCGCGGGAGCTGGCCCTATTTCTGCTGATTCCGGTAACGCCGTGCAGGAGAGATGCAGCTTGTCAGGAAGAAAGCGAAGTCCCAGACTTCTTTGGTATGTTTGTTTACAGCTATGTCACTTTTTATTGTATTTCCATGTTCAATTTTTGTTGGGAACACCTATCCACATCTATCTCGGCAGAAGACAGGCTCGGTGACCCTAATAGGCACTCACTCTAAGCATTTGCATCTCGCAGACTTCCCCCCTCCCTATAATCTTGCTCACCAAACAACTATGCATACTCCTCCTTTTTGATCCTCCTTGATGTAAAGATAATATCTTGGAACGTCAAGGGGATTCGTTCCCCCCATAAGAGAATGGCGATACTACGTCATCTGAAACGATTAAAGGCGGATATCGCTATTTTGCAGGAAACCCACCTGCCGGCTTCAGATTTTCACTGTATGAAAAAACTATGGGTAGGACAGGTACGCGGATCTGCGGCGGTAAATCATAAGGCGGGAGTTATCACACTGGTTAACAAAGCCCTACCTTGTGAAATTGTCACAGAACATACTGATACTGACGGCAGGTTGCTTACTTTAATCCTTAAGATTAGGGACACCACTCTAGCTTTAGCAAATGTGTACGCCCCGAATTCCCCATCCAAATCGTACTTTCAGTCTCTTACCGCCTCCCTAGCCCCCATGGTCCACCTCCCTCTTTTGGTGGGGGGGGACTTTAATTCCGTAATGGATACCCTAGAAGACAGATCTAAGGATAAGGGCAAACCTTCCCCCCAGCAGTCACAGCCGCTTTACCTACCAGATTTTGCGGCATCTTTAGACCTGACTGATGTCTGGCGCCAAGCCAACCCATTAGGCAGAGAATATACATTCTTTTCCCACCCTCACGACAGCTTATCACGCATTGACTACTTTTTTTGCAATCACGTCTTCCTCCAGAGGTCCTCCAATCCCCTAATTGGGGATATGGCAATCTCAAACCACGCTCCAGTGTCTCTTATGTACTCCGATCACCACCCACCCAACCCTACTAGAATTTGGCGGTTCCCTTCCTTTCTGGCCAATAATGTTGATTTGCAGTCCCTTCTGAAAAAAGTCTGGACGGACTTTTTGAGCGACAACGCTCAACATGCCCATGACCCGGCGCTCCTGTGGGAAACGGGAAAATCGGTACTGAGAGGTCACATTATCTCCTTTAGTACGGCCTATAAACGTAAAACCACTGCCCGGTTCCGCCAAGCCAGCGACACTTTAAGACGGGCACAAGCGAACCTTTCTCAGTCTAATACCCCTACTCACAGAGCTGAGTGGAAGAAAGCTAAACATGACTTCGACCACTGGGCAGAAATGTCTGAATGTTTCCGTCATTCTCTTCGGGACCTGGCATTACACAAATTTGCTAATAAATCAGGGAAATTACTAGCACAGCTTTGTAAAACTCAATACACCCCGACGCACATTGCTTCCATCAAAAATTCTAGGGGCGAGCTCTGTTCATCACAGGAGGACATCTCCCAGACGATGCATGATTTTTACTCCTCTCTGTATGGACAGGAACATATTGACCTACAGAAAGCAAACGCTTTCCTGGAAGGCGTTTCGCTCCCCAGGATAGACATTGCAGCCTTATCAGAACTTAATGCCCCTGTCACAAATTCAGAGGTTTCCGCCACTATTCACACTCTATCCCCTGGCAAAGCACCCGGCCCGAATGGACACACCTCAGATTTCTTTAAACTTACATCGGACCTAATCTCCCCGACCTTAACCATGGTATATCAAAATATCTTAAATGGCGGTCCCTACCTGCCCTCTGGCTTTCAAGCCCATATTAAATTAATTCCAAAACCGGGCAAAGATCCTCTGGAACCCGGTTCCTACCGACCCATTTCCCTTTTAAACCTAGACTCCAAGATACTCTCAAAGATCATTGCAAACAGACTGGCGAAAATAATGCCAGGCATTATTCACCCAGCCCAAGCAGGATTCACGAAAGGACGCTCTGCGTCCTCTAACATCAGGAAGGTCCTATCCATACTAGAGATGGCAAAATCGAACCCACTACATGACATGGCCATTATCACGCTAGATGCAGAGAAGGCCTTCGACAATGTCAATTTCACATGGCTTTTTAAAGTGCTGGGGAGACTGGGTTTCGAAGGGCCTTTTCTGCATCTCATAAAATCTATGTATTCTGCCCCTACTGCCACGGTCATCACGAATGGTCACCAGTCTTCTCCCTTTCCCCTTTTTAAGGGAACCCGCCAGGGCTGCCCCCTCTCCCCCCTGTTATTTAATCTGGCCATCGAGGCGTTATCCCGATTGTTGACGGCCCACCCTGGTCTTCACGGAGTGCGAGTGGGAGATCAGGTGGTGAGGTCGGCAATGTTTGCTGATGATATTCTCATTTTCACCTCGAATCCAGCCAAAGACATCCCTCTGATCCATGACATCTTCACTACCTTTCGCTCCTGCGCGGGGTTGAAAATTAATTTTTCCAAGAGCGAAATACTGCCTCTTGGACGCACCAATCCCCCTTCCTGGGCGTCGAAGTCTGTATTTAAGATTACTAATAGCCACATAAAATATCTGGGAATTAACATAGGTAAAACCCCCTCTTCTATATATACCTTGAATTTTCCACCTGTGCTTAGGGATATTATCAAAAAGATGGAGGCGTGGTCTGGGTTGCCATTGTCTTTGCTGGGTAGGTGTCATCTCTTCAAGATGATGTGCTTCCCAAAACTTCTTTATCCCTTACAAACGATTCCATTGTTATTAAAACACAAAGACACTCAACTCTTATATCGCTCACTTCAAAAGTTCCTCTGGAGGGGGAAACGACCTTGAATATCTCTCAAGAAGTTGTCTCTACCGAGGGGTGAGGGTGGGGCGAACATCCCCGACATCAGACTCTATAATATAGCCTGTCTTCTCCGAATAGGTTTGGATTGGGTGTCGGGCCACTCCCACTTTTCTAATTTTGATATCGAAAAACAAATGGTTGCCCCATTCACCCTGGGAGCCCTCCTGCACTGCTCCCTTTCAGCTTTGCCTGTTACACTCAAAAACAACCTGCTCCTCAGAGACACTATAATTGCTTGGAGAGAAACTTGTAAATTTCTGAATTTGTCTTCCAAAATCACAAAATACCTGCCTATAGTAGGTCACCCTCTGTTCCATCAAACACTCCAATATGCTTCATTCTTGCACTGGCCTTCGCACAACCTAAGGAACTTTGCCCAATTGTTTGATATGTCATCGGGTCGGCCTCTACCACTGCAGGAGATCTGCTCAAGGTTCCACATTCCGCTTGCTGACTTTCTCCATGTTCACCAGGCCATTGATTTTGCTACCCATCTCTGTTGTGATATCGGCAAGAGCTTTAAACCTTCTCTACTGGATGCCCTCGTGAGCATCCCCAAGCCAAGCATTTCAAACATCTACAAGCCTCTTCAACGTCACCGGCTTTTGCAAAAAGCGCTGCCTCTTTCATCACCTTGGGAAAGAGACTTCCACTTTGCAAACCTTCCGTACTGCATTCTGGCAGGATACCGATCTACATGCTCAATCATCACAAATGAGTTTTGGAAGGAACAGCAACTGAAGATCGTTCACCGGGCATATGCTCCCTTTACTTTTTCCCCTACCGCTAATGCTCTGTTACAATGTACATGGTGCTTAACGAATAGACCAACTTTATCTCACAGGTTTTGGTTTTGTCCCGCCACCTCGAAATTCTGGACAGAGGTGGAACTTTTTGCCCGACGGATCACGGGTCTTACACCAACTGGACACCCGCTTATACTGCTATTTGGTTATCTAGATGGCTGTTCACTGGGCTTGGACAAAACCCAAACCGCAATTCTTGCTGCAAATAAAACATGGCTGTCGACCCTTTACATGTTAGCCAGAAGAGCCATACTACATAACTGGATTAATTACAGCCCTCCCACCCTGCAAGAGGTTACTTCTGAACTTACGAAGCTTCTCAATAGAGACTCCATCGATGCTCGTATCTTCATTGGCCTTACTCACAAATTCTACATGAAAGGGAACACCTACATCTCTATTACATACCCGACCTACTCCTGCTCATCCTGGATTGACTCCCTTTTTAACGCAGCTTCCTCCAATTCTTCATCCACCGCCTGGACGCCTACCCAATTCTCTACACCTGCCATTCCGCAGTGCCTTTCGGTTGATTTGTTATTGCCCTCAAACGCTTCCCCCCTTTGAGTCTGAGATGACCTTTAATACAACTATCTATTGATGCGAGATACTTTAGCCTGAGTGCCTCAACACTGCCGTGCCCTACGGTATGGGTGCGCCTTCCTCGTGCACCAGTACTACACACGTTTAGGATGCAGAGTCTTATTGGAAGTGTCGTGCATGTCTTTATGTCTATACTGGGTACCTCAGAAATGCCATACTTTGGGCTAGAATTGTTATTCATCGGACATGAATGTGCTTCCCATGAGTATTCTTATAGGTTTCCCACCTGACCCTACCTTACCTCCCCCCACCCTCTTTTTACTCGCCCTACCTGTCACCCTAACCCCTCTCTCTTCCCTTTTCCCCTTCAATAGTCCTTACTCCCATCACCCCTCACCCCCCCCCTCTCACCTTTACCCCCCACCTGAGGTTATCATACCCCAGCCCCCCCCCCCTTGCTATAGGATTTGATACTTCTGGTATTTTAGATCTCTTGTTTCATTGCAGACTATATTCAACCTTTTGTATTGTTGTTTACTGTATTCTTTGCTAATTTGTTATTTGGAAAAATTTTCAATAAAAATTTATTTAAAAAAAAAAAAAAAAAAAAAAAAAAAAAACAGATTTAGGCTGGCCATACGCGGTTCGAATCTCCTCCGGTTCAGCAGGAACCGGCCGAGATTTGAACCATTAATGGTTATACCAAGTTTATTGATTGATTAACTTGGGTACAACCAGCCTGCCAGATTCCCTTGCAATTATCGAATATAAACACTGTTTTCTCCTGACAGAGACGGGCTACATACTGGCTGCATATTATGGATATAGTACATGAAATGCATTTCATGTACTGCATTGATAATATGTAGCCAATAAATAGTATATTAAAATGTTGTCTAAGCACTTTTTTTTACAGTTCCTTGCCACACCATATAGCCATGAGGAATAGTGCCGCTACTGAGAACCTGCAGCTTTTTATGTCTCTGACCACCCTGCCTCCAGCCTGCCTGTTGGTCATGTCAAAAATCTGTTGGGCTGACCAGCTCCTGTACTTTCTGCCTGTGTTGCACTTTTATCAGTTACAGATATTCCTAACCTAGTTCTGTCCTAGGGTGACAACACTGTTAGACTCTATAGATCAGTATTGCCAACCTTCAGTATTTTTGTTGGCAGCCAGTACAAAACGAAAACTTTTCTCCTGTCAGTAAATGCCAGTGACAGGAAAAGGCTGCCAGTAGGCATGTGCTGCACACCCCCCTCCCTGTTCGGTTCGCAGCAGAACTCCCAAACAGGGGAAATGTTCTAACCCGAAGGACTAACCCCATTGAAGTCTAGGGGAGCCGAACAGTAAAAATCAAAGTGCCCATTTTGAAGGCTTATATGCAAGTAATTGGCCATAAAAGGAGTGTGGGGGTCCAGGTACTGTGCTGGGGTACATGTATCACTATATTTTTTTTTTAAACAATCGTTTTTTTCAGGAGCAGGGATTTTAATGATGCTTGAAGTGCAACAATAAAAATGAAAAAAATTCCTTTAAATATAGTGCCTAAAGTGGTGCATCTGTAGCATGCATAAAACATGCTACAGCAAAAATGACATTTCTAAAGAAAAAAAAAGTCAAATCTTATTTAAAATTACTTGCCGCCACCTCGCTATTAAAATAATAAATAAAAAAAAATAAAAAAACAGCGTGGGCCCCCTCCCCCAAGTCCATACTAGGCCCTTCAGGTTGGGTATTTTTGTTACAATGTTTTTTTGTTTCGGTTTTTTTTTTTTTTTTAAGATAATCTCTGGGCGAATGCAGCCTTGTAATTCATTGTTAATTGTTACAACTTACATTTTTTGATACAAGCAAGGAAAGCAGTGACAAGGCATCAGCTTCTATATTGCAGAGCTCAGGCTGGTGGCGGGAGAAGCAGCACAATCATTTGTACTGCAGTACAAAAATAATGCTGGTAGGAGAAGTGAAAATAGAGACAGAGAAATTAAATCATCATTCTGCTTCCTTCGCTGTCCAGTCAAATGCTGGAGGAGGGACAAGATTTGTAAATGTCACTGACCTGCAGATAATTCAGATCTGTTTGTAAGCAGGTTCAGTTAGATAGCTTGCCACTAGGCGGCTCTGCTCCAAAACAGTGGATGGTAACAGGGAATTGTGTAATCAGGTGTTAGATCCCTTTTAGCTAAAGTCCTCCTGTTATGATGTCATGGGTGGAGTTAGTGCCCATATACTGTATATGTTAGGTTGAGAGGAGCCTGGGTTTAGATGGGGCATAAGAGCTAGACACCCTACCAGCATACAGATGTAGTCAGCTATTACAAATGCCCTGGACAGGGCAGAAGGACAAGATAAGGTAGTCCTACACCCAGAAGAGTTGGCTGTAGTTGGTCTGACTCTTTATGGTTGATGGAGGCTAAGAGAGGGATGCAAAAGGCCTTTAAGGTTATTCCCCTGGAGGTCCAAGAAGAAATGTACAGAAACTAGAGGAGTAACTGCAGCACTTCTGTCTCTTGAACGACATGCAGGAAGTCATGAGCTGGATGCATAGAGCCTAATGTGCAAGTCAGAGCACTCTGAGAGAACACTGATGACCATGGGAATGAGAGAGAGAGACACTAAGGTAAGATAGCTTAACAGTGATGTGCCATGTGCAGCTTTCACATAATGAGTGCTACGATATGTCTGCTATATGCGATTGACAAAGAATGCCAAGTGATCAGTTGGACAAAATTGGATTGGAGACTATTTGACGGAATGCATCGGGGAGGAGACACTAGTGCTGGCGTCAGGCCACTGTCCGATACCAGGTCGGTAGTGGCACCCAATGTCATATGATTTTATGATTTATTTTATTTTGGCGTTTAACATACACATCCAATAAATAATACACTATGGAGACTTCATCTGGCTCCCCGTGTGCTTTATTTACCACCGCTACATCTGGATGGTGCGATTTGCTGAACAGCCTTCCCCACAACAGACGGAAGATCTACACTGAGTGTGTGTTTGCTGCTGTAATGCCAGTCAGCTTTTCCAGTGATTGTCTATTTTACAGGGGTGCGGTGGATGATTCTGGAGCACTGTACTGGATCACTTCTTCACTTTTCAAGTCATCACTATTTTTTTGTGCACATCTGTGCTCTGAACTTTGTACTTTCACCAATTAGTTTATATTGTTGATCCATCATGAGACATTGCATGCATTTAAATCTATACTTTTCACTATATTTTTTTATTGTTTTTTATTCAAGATTGGACATATATATATATTTGTCTCACTTTAGAACTTTTTTGGACTTCAACAACCATCAGCAGGTGGGTCCCTGTCCTATCCAAGAAGAAGCAGGGCAGGAGCTTGGAGATTTGGCACCAACAGCCAGCCAATCACAAGCCATCGTACATGCTCCTCTGCCAGCCAGAGCTGCTCTGTGTGATAGAGCTGTGTATATCTCAGGATTTGGTAGATGGATATGCAAATGAGCAGGAAAAATGCTCCCTGAAATTAATTTTATTAGTGTAATAAAATGCCTCAGAAAAGCAATCCTAGCTTGGATTGCTCTTGCTGCTAGTGTAACGAGCCCTTACTCATTCATTGGCGGCAGTAACTGGGTACCCTATTATTGTTAAAGGGTCTTTCAGATTCAGAAATGCAGGTACTTGGTACCAAAACTTCTGTAATGTTCACAAACTCTCCTTGAGCTAAACCCGGCCATGTTCGGCTCATTATCCCTAATAATGATCACTGGATTTTATTGTTAATAGACAATGGCTTATTTTAAAGCATAGGCGTATCGTTCATGTGTGCAGTGGATTTCCCTGGGCCCCATCATTTCAACCAGAGGGGCCCAAGAGGTGGTACCAGGGATGGAACTTTCTTTATATTTGTGGTTTGCAGGTGGCACCACATTTGCCAACACTAGTTGTATAGTTCTGGCTGCCAACAGACTCCTGTCAGCCCTAGCAGAGTGATATAGGCAGCTGCTGCCTCTACCTCAGTAAGTCCTGAAGGGGAGATGGTGGGGCTGTAGCCGGAAGTGTCTAAAAGCTTAGAGCAGGATCATAGCCACCAGGTGGCGGCAGCAGGCATAATACAGTATACAATGGCGGTGCACTTTTTTGTAAGAATGATAAAACTACAGTACAGTAGATTAGGACACAGCAGGCTATAGATAGTGTTTGCACTGTATACTATTACTACTTCTGTATATGTTTGCACTGTATGCTATTACTTGTGTATATTATTACTATGTCCAAAGGGTGGTGATAAAAAACATATGCTCAGACTGGTATGGAGTGGTAGGTGGGGTCCCCCAAGGCTCTGTCCTGGGATCAATTCTGTTCAATTTATTCATAAATAATATAGAGGACAGGGTCATTAGCTCAATCTCAGTTTTCGCAGATGACACAAAAATAGGCAGGGCAATACCTTCACATCAGGATATAGAAATCTTACAGAATGACCTGAACAAAATAACAGAATGGGCAACTACATGGCAAATGAGGTTTAATGTAGAGAAATGTAAGGTAATGCACTTGGGGGCTACAAATATAAACGCAAACTACTCACTGGGGGGGGACCTCTGGGGGAATCAAGGATTGAGAAAGATCTGGGGGGTCCTAGTGGAAGATAGACTAAGCAATAGCATGCAATGTCAAGCTGCAGCTGCCAAAGCCGGCAGAATATTAGCATGCATAAAGAAGGGGATATATTCCAGAGATAAAACTATAATCCTGCCAATTTATAAAACTCTGGTCCAGCTACATCTAGAGTATTCTGTCCAGTTCTGGTCACCAATCCTCAGAAGGGATGTGCTGGAGCTGGAGAGAGTCAAAAGAAGGGCAACTAAACTAATTAAGGGATTGGAGGACCCTAATTACAAGGAGCGATTACAAGCGCTTATTTTTTTCTCCCTGGAGAAGAGACGCCTGAGAGAGGACATGATAGCGATTTACAAATACCTCAATGTTGATCCCAGCATAGGAAATAAACTATTTAGTCTCAGAGAGTGTAAGAGGACACGTGGCCACACAATGAAATTGGAGGAGAAGCGGTTTAACCTTAAGCTGCGTAGGGGGTTTTTCACTGTCAGGGCGGTAAGAATGTGGAACTCTCTTCCACAATTGGCGGTATCAGGGGGGAGTATCAATTCTCTAAAAGGCTCTTGGATGTGCATCTCAAAGAACACACTATTCAGGGATATGGGAAATGAATATCATCACTGACACACACACCTGCACAGGTTGAGCTGCATAGACTGTTGTCTTTATTTAACCTTAACTACTGTATAACTACTCCTGACAGTAGCATCAATAATATACAGTGCAAACACTGTGAGCAGCCATGAATGAATGATACAGCCACAGCACTTGTGATCATCACAATTATCATGATGATCACATAGTAAAGCCTGTACTGCTTGATCAGCATCATGATAATGATGGTGATCACAAAATCATAGTGAGAAGATTCTTTTTAGCATACCTCCTAACTGTCCTGAACGGTCCCAAGATTTCAACCAAATCTCAGTGGCCCACGAATCTGGGCTGGAATCCCAGAGCTGGAATGAGTTTCCTCACAGGGGTATGCTCTCGCCAGGCACCCGGTGAAGAAAATGCATATTTCCTTAGAGGTAAAGTTGTCTAGTTGGCTCACAATATCTAATAAAGATCTCTAAACCTGGTTAAGGGGCCATACAAGACATAAAAGAATGGTCACTTTAGCTGACTTATTGCTATAGGAATGTGATTGTAAACTGACAATATGGACAAGCTAGCCCACTAATCTCCTTTCAGGAATGTGCCACTTTCCTTAGAAGGTCATTTTGTTTAACTACTTTAGCCCTGGAGGATTTTACTGCTCAATGAACAGGCCCTATTTTGTGATTCGGCATTGGAGCCGCCGGCCACACGCGCTGGCTCCCCAGCTAACGAGCGGGCTGAAGTGGTTAAGTGGGGCGGGTTGACTATTTCCATTCATTCATGTCCTATATATGCCATAGGAAAAGCTTGGAATAACTGTCTCACCTTAGAGCTGCCATCAGGCATGCGCCTGCTTCTGATTCTCTGCGCTATGCCATATAATGGGAGAGACCCATGGCAGAAACAGTATCTTTAGTTAAGTATTATTGATATATTTTCTTTATATGTATCTGTTATTACTTTTAGTAAACCTGGTAAGTATTTGTATGATCTCTCTTTACATATATCGAACACAATCCAAAAAAATGTAAACTATCACGTGACCATGATAAAACAGCACCTCTCCGGAGAGTTCCCTGGTGCTGTGATTGCCTGTTCTATGTATTGACAGGCAGCAGCAGAGAGAGGATACATCTGCCTGTCACAATATTACATGGAGAGTTGTCAAATAAGTATGATGAGTGATAATTATTATAAAACAAATTTCTGCAGCGACAAGTTCAATGGTTTCTTTTGCAGAGAGATGCATTTATTGAGTCCCAGCCCAGAACAGAAACCACAAGGTACTTGGCAACAGATGACAAAATCCAGCTGAGTATTTGTAAATATCACAATGAACATCAGACTTCAAAATCCCATTTGTCATTCATGTCATAGCAAGCATAGAGACAGTACAACCCAACATAATATGTCCAATCTACAATATGTATATAGGTAGGTTCCCCCTAGCCTGTGCTTCGTTCTGGAATATCAGCGAGTAAAGCTGGAAGCGGTTTCTGATTGGCTAACCAAACACTTTTGAGCTTAACATGAAAAGACCCTACTTGCAATCACTAGAAATAACAATTTAACCACTTCTGGACCGGAATGATTTGCCCCATTAATGACGAGGTCATTTTTTGCAATTCGGCACTGCGTTACTTTAACGGACTATTGCGCGGTCGTGCAATGCTTTACCTAAATAAAATTGATGTATTTTTTTCCACACAAATAGAGCTTTATTTTGGTGGTATTTGATCACCTTTGCGATTTTTATTTATTGCGCTATAAACAAAAAAAGAGCGACAATTCTGAAAAAGAAAATATATATTTTTCACTTTCTGCTATATTACATCCCCCCCTACCCCCAAAAAAAAAAAATAAAATAAATTTTTTTCATCCTGTCATGCAATTTGTAATCTGCTACATATTTTTAGTAAAAGAAATCCCAATAAGCGCATTTTGATAGGTTTGCGCAAAAGGTATCACGTCTACTAACTAGGGGAAAGATGTATGTTATTTTTATCTATTTATATCTTACTAGTAATGGCAGTGATCTGCGATTTTTTGCGGGACTGCGACATTGCGGCGGGCAGATCGGACCCCTAACTGACATTTTTGAAACTTTTGGGGGGGACCAGTAACATTACTACAGTAATCAGTGCTAAAAATATGCACTGTTACTGTAATAATGACACTTGCAGGGAAGGGGTTAACCTAGTGACGATCAAAGGGTTAAAGGTTGAGCCTAGGGGAGTGTTTTTTAACTGTATGGGGGAGTCGACTTGTGAAATGAACACAGGGACCTGTGATCCTAAATAGAAGGATGTGTTCATTCCAGAGAGAAGAACGGTCAGCTGTGTTTACAACAGCAGACCATCGTTCTCTCTCAGCAGGGAGCGATTGTGGGTGATACCTGATGGCATCCCTGCTGCCTAGTGGGGGGGGTACACACTGCCAGGGGGCAGGCGCTTACTCCAAGGAGCGTTCCCGCGAACCGACATACTCATTTGTTGGTTCACGCAGCGAACCAGCCTGCTGCAGTATATCTATGGTAGGCGGTCGGCAAGTGGTTAAAGTCACCAGGTAAACAAGTCACCATTTCCCATGCATAACCCCTCAAGTCTAATTACCATCAATAAATATTTGTATGGCATGCAAATACTTGTATGGTCAAATCACATTCTTATCATCCTTAAGTATGTAAACAATGTAAGGTGACCTTGCAATAAACTAACATAGCAAAGAGTCATTAGCTATCCTTTTGTTATGTAGAATATAGCAGGCCTGGGCAGACGCTGGCCTGGTCAATATGTCAGCTCCTAATGTATGTATGATAATAACTGTATATATATATATATATATATATATATATATATATATATATATATATATATATATATATATAATATATGTGTTTATATGTATGTATGTTTACAGTATATATATATATATATATATATATATATATATACAGTATATATAGAGAAGAGTAGAAGAGTAGGGGGTGTCAGGTAACAAGGGATGCTGTTTGGAGGGGTCTCCAAGTGACATAGGATGCAGTGAGAAGGGGGGGGCACTCAGTAACAGAGGATTCTGTGGGGAGGGGGAAAAACAGGTAACAAAACATGCTTTGGAGGAGAGTATATGTGCTAGGGAGCGATTAAGGAGGGTAGAAGATTTGAGCTAGAAAGGGGGTTGTTGGGGAGGACTTGCGTTTGGCGGGGGGGGGGGGGCATTATACTAGCAGGAAAATTTGGGGGGATTTGTGCAAGGAGGGGAGATTTCGATTGATGGAGTAGCATTTGTTCTGGGAAGGAGAGAGGATTTGAGCTGGGGAGGTAAAATGTAGTGCTGGATCTTTTCTGAGGGAGTGGGGGTTTTTACTGAAAGTAGAGGAGAGTATTGTGGGGGCAATTTTGCACTCTCTGATCCCTAAACTGTGCATTACACCCCTGACTCCTGCACAGTTCTTGCTTTGTTCTCCTGACCCTTTGCATACTGGTGTGTAATCGCTGTGTTGCGTACACCACATTATTACTCTCTCTGGGGTGCCCAAAGGGGCTTCAGGTTTTTTACAATCCAAGCGATGCCCTCTCTCAGCCATCATAATTTAGCCACATCCACTTTTTATCATGATCACTATCTCCCCAAAGTGTCCCTCTTTCTCTTCAGCAGAGTGGGAAGAGAATTTGCTGCAGTCACAAAGCTTTTTTTTATTTGACTGAATACAAATCTTCCTCTGATTGGTGTAGAGGCAGGTAGATGATGTCACTAAATCTGCCACAGCCGATCAGAGGAAGCTTTGTATTCAGTCAAAGAATACAAAGCTTTGTGTGAGCACTCAGCCCCGTTTTGCTCCAGGAGTAGGACGGGAAGTCCCCATCCGACTGTGGGAACACAGCACCGTATACTGTATGTAGCTGAGGCTAAATACAGTTAATATAGCAAGCCCTTCAAGAGCACCAAACAAATTATTTAAAGGGCCAATAATCGTGAAGTTAGGCATTAAAAGTGCTCATAGAAAATAATTGTTTTCTTTCATTCCTTTCAGTGAGCTGAATATGTATAACATGGAAAAAACACAGGTTACCGCACATACTATGAACAAGACTCTTCATGTGTGTCATTCCCATGTTTTCTAGGCAAAGAGCTCATTTACACTAACACACTATTACATTCTAGACCAGGGGTCTCAAACTGGTGGCCCTCCAGCTGTTGCAGAACTACAATTCCCATGAGGCATTGCAAGGCATAGGCAGAGGCATGATAGGACTCAACAGCTGGAGGGCTGCCAGTTTGAGACCCCTGTTCTAGACTATGTGGATCAACTCTCACTATATTTATCCACACTCCTTTTAGTCACGCCCAATATGTAGCGCAATAAAAACCACACCCACTGTTTGCCACAGTGCGTGTAGCATGCCACATTTTTTTTCCGTCTAGGGCCCATCCCAAAGCTTCTGCACAATGGTTTACTGATTTCATAAAACACCCCTGTTCTAAAGAATGATTGATGATATATTGACTGGTACAACAGGATATTACTCCTAACTAGTGTTGAGCGAACACGGACTGTATTATTCGTGTTCGTACCGAATAATTGGATTTTTTGTACCCGAACACGGACACGGACACTTTACTGTATGTTCGGGTAAAAATCCGTGTTCGGTCGTTTTATTTCCGGGTTTTGCATGCTTTGGCGCTCTTTTCATGGCGGGCTTTCAACAGCCAATCAACAATAGTTTAACTGGTGTGCCTTAAGCCATCCCAGCCATGCCTGCAAATGTCTCAGTAGCTGTGATTGGCCGTCTGAAGCATGTGACCAAGTCTTTATAAGTTCGAGGCAGCCGCAGCGGCGTCATTATGCTGCTTAGATTCAGGGACAGAGCACACATCAACGTGCTGGCTGCTGATTAGGGAAAGATAGGCAGGAAAAAACCATTTGTGTCCGGATAGAATTGAGGGACAGGTCGGAGTGTTTAGGCAGGGCGAGTTGTAGGCATTTTAGGGATAGAGTCTGCTGAATTATAGGGTCAGTGTCTTCTACAAACTACAATCGATATTGCTGTGTGGGGGGTGGGGTGAATCTGCACTCAATCCTGATCTACGATCTCTTCTCAATCCTGTTAGGGACAGAGTCTGCTGAATTTTAGGGAAACTGTGTTCTACAAACTACAATCGATATTGCTGTGTGGTGTGGGATTGGAGATAGGCAGGTGTCAGTGATCCACATCCATTTTTCTGTGTGTGAGCTGCAGTGAACACAATCTTTTTGGGCTGCAGTGAACACAATCTTTTTGGGCTGCAGTGAACACAATCTTTTTGGGCTGCAGTGAACACAATCTTTTTGGGCTGCAGTGAACACAATCTTTTTGGGGTGCAGTGAACAAAATCTTTTTGGGGTGCAGTGAACACAATCCTTTTTGGTGTGCAGTGAACACAATCTTTGTGGGGTGCAGTGAACAAAATCCTTTGTGGGGTGCAGTGAACACAATCTTTTTGGGGTGCAGTGAACAAAATCCTTTTTGGGGTGCAGTGAACAACATCCTTTTTGGGGTGCAGTGAACACAATCTTTTTGGGGTGCAGTGAACAAAATCCTTTGTGGGGTGCAGTGAACACAATCTTTTTGGGGTGGAGTGAACAACATCCTTTTTGGGGTGCAGTGAACAAAATCCTTTTTGGGGTGCAGTGAACAAAATCATTTTTGGGGTGCAGTGAACACAATCTTTTTGGGGTGCAGTGAACACAATCTTTGTGGGGTGCAGTGAACACAATCTTTTTGGGGTGGAGTGAACAACATCCTTTTTGGGGTGCAGTGAACAACATCCTTTTTGGGGTGCAGTGAACACAATCTTTTTGGGGTGCAGTGAACACAATCTTTGTGGGGTACAGTGAACAGAATCTTTGTGGGGTGCAGTGAACACAATCTTTGGGGGGTACAGTGAACACAATCTTTGTGAGGTGCAGTGAACACAATCTTTGTGGGGTGCAGTGAACACAATCATTGTGGGGTGCAGTGAACTCAATCTTTGTGGGGTACAGTGAACACAATCTCATACTTCTGAAGGTTTGAGGGTGCTGCCTGTTCCATACTCCCCCTACTCCTAGCCTTTTAGGGGTACAAACAATAGTAATTGGGGCCTAGTGTGGTTGTGTACGTGTGATATACATACACTTTTTTGGGATCATATTTTCTATTCCGCTATTTAATCAAAAACCTTTGGGGATCAGTTAAATTGGGGGATAGTCTGTGTTGGTACGTGTGAGAGAGATCCACCTTTCCAAGTTGTTGGGGTTCATCTCATACTTCTGAAGGTTTGAGGGTGCTGCCTGTTCCATACTCCCCCTACTCCTAGCCTTTTAGGGGTACAAACAATAGTAATTGGGGCCTAGTGTGGTTGTGTACGTGTGATATACATACACTTTTTTGGGATCATATTTTCTATTCCGCTATTTAATCAAAAACCTTTGGGGATCAGTTAAATTGGGGGATAGTCTGTGTTGGTACGTGTGAGAGAGATCCACCTTTCCAAGTTGTTGGGGTTCATCTCATACTTCTGAAGGTTTGAGGGTGCTGCCTGTTCCATACTCCCCCTACTCCTAGCCTTTTAGGGGTACAAACAATAGTAATTGGGGCCTAGTGTGGTTGTGTACGTGTGATATACATACACTTTTTTGGGATCATATTTTCTATTCCGCTATTTAATCAAAAACCTTTGGGGATCAGTTAAATTGGGGGATAGTCTGTGTTGGTACGTGTGAGAGAGATCCACCTTTCCAAGTTGTTGGGGTTCATCTCATACTTCTGAAGGTTTGAGGGTGCTGCCTGTTCCATACTCCCCCTACTCCTAGCCTTTTAGGGGTACAAACAATAGTAATTGGGGCCTAGTGTGGTTGTGTACGTGTGATATACATACACTTTTTTGGGATCATATTTTCTATTCCGCTATTTAATCAAAAACCTTTGGGGATCAGTTAAATTGGGGGATAGTCTGTGTTGGTACGTGTGAGAGAGATCCACCTTTCCAAGTTGTTGGGGTTCATCTCATACTTCTGAAGGTTTGAGGGTGCTGCCTGTTCCATACTCCCCCTACTCCTAGCCTTTTAGGGGTACAAACAATAGTAATTGGGGCCTAGTGTGGTTGTGTACGTGTGATATACATACACTTTTTTTGGATCATATTTTCTATTCCGCTATTTAATCAAAAACCTTTGGGGATCAGTTAAATTGGGGGATAGTCTGTGTTGGTACGTGTGAGAGAGATCCACCTTTCCAAGTTGTTGGGGTTCATCTCATACTTCTGAAGGTTTGAGGGTGCTGCCTGTTCCATACTCCCCCTACTCCTCATCTAGCCTTTTAGGGGTACAAACAATAGTAATTGGGGCCCAGTGTGGTTGTGTACGTGTGATATACATACACTTTTTTGGGATCATATTTTCTATTCCGCTATTTAATCAAAAACCTTTGGGGATCAGTTAAATTGGGGGATAGTCTGTGTCGGTACGTGTGAGAGAGATCCACCTTTCCAAGTTGTTGGGGTTCATCTCATACTTCTGAAGGTTTGAGGGTGCTGCCTGTTCCATACCCCCCCTACTCCTCATCTAGCCTTTTAGGGGTACAAACAATAGTAATTGGGGCCTAGTGTGGTTGTGTACGTGCGAGATACATACACTTTTTTTGATCATATTTCCTATTCCGCTATTCAATAAAAACCTTTGAGGATCAATTGAATTGCGGGATAGTCTGTGTCGGTACGTGTGAGAGAGATCCACCTTTCCAAGTTGTTGGGGTTCATCTCATACTTCTGAAGGTTTGAGGGTGCTGCCTGTTCCATACTCCCCCTACTCCTCATCTAGCCTTTTAGGGGTACAAACAATAGTAATTGGGGCCTAGTGTGGTTGTGTACGTGTGATATACATACACTTTTTTTGGATCATATTTTCTATTCCGCTATTTAATCAAAAACCTTTGGGGATCAGTTAAATTGGGGGATAGTCTGTGTTGGTACGTGTGAGAGAGATCCACCTTTCCAAGTTGTTGGGGTTCATCTCATACTTCTGAAGGTTTGAGGGTGCTGCCTGTTCCATACTCCCCCTACTCCTCATCTAGCCTTTTAGGGGTACAAACAATAGTAATTGGGGCCCAGTGTGGTTGTGTACGTGTGATATACATACACTTTTTTGGGATCATATTTTCTATTCCGCTATTTAATCAAAAACCTTTGGGGATCAGTTAAATTGGGGGATAGTCTGTGTCGGTACGTGTGAGAGAGATCCACCTTTCCAAGTTGTTGGGGTTCATCTCATACTTCTGAAGGTTTGAGGGTGCTGCCTGTTCCATACCCCCCCTACTCCTCATCTAGCCTTTTAGGGGTACAAACAATAGTAATTGGGGCCTAGTGTGGTTGTGTACGTGTGATATACATACACTTTTTTTGGATCATATTTTCTATTCCGCTATTTAATCAAAAACCTTTGGGGATCAGTTAAATTGGGGGATAGTCTGTGTCGGTACGTGTGAGAGAGATCCACCTTTCCAAGTTGTTGGGGTTCATCTCATACTTCTGAAGGTTTGAGGGTGCTGCCTGTTCCATACCCCCCCTACTCCTCATCTAGCCTTTTAGGGGTACAAACAATAGTAATTGGGGCCTAGTGTGGTTGTGTACGTGCGAGATACATACACTTTTTTTGATCATATTTCCTATTCCGCTATTCAATAAAAACCTTTGAGGATCAATTGAATTGCGGGATAGTCTGTGTCGGTACGTGTGAGAGAGATCCACCTTTCCAAGTTGTTGGGGTTCATCTCATACTTCTGAAGGTTTGAGGGTGCTGCCTGTTCCATACTCCCCCTACTCCTCATCTAGCCTTTTAGGGGTACAAACAATAGTAATTGGGGCCCAGTGTGGTTGTGTACGTGTGATATACATACACTTTTTTTGGATCATATTTTCTATTCCGCTATTTAATTTAACTGGGCCTCCATGCGAGACCTGTGTGCCTTGTTGCGCTGTTTTGAGTACTCCACCAACATGGCCAGTGGCAATGACGCCGTTCTCAGCTTAACTATCCCACTTCTATGCCTCCTTGAAAAAACAATTCGGGCGATGATGGAAGAGGATGTGGCACAGGATGAGGAGGAGGAGGAGGATGAAGAGGTAACATTTCCAAGGCTTTCAGGGCAGTCATTCGCAAGGGGCTCCGAGGGTGGGTTCCTGCACACGCAAACGCCAGGGACGCAATTGTCCAGCAGGGGCACAGTTCTGGAGGATGAGGAGGATGAGGAGGAGGAGGAGCTGGAGGAGGAGATGGAACCATGTTCACAGCAGGGTGGCACCCAGGCCAGCTCATGGCCATCACTGGTGCGTGGCTGGGGGGATACAGAGGACACGGACGATACACCTCCCACAGAGGACAGCCTTTCGTTGCCTCTGGGCAGCCTGGCACACATGAGCGATTACATGCTGCAGTGTCTCCACAACGACCGCCGAGTTGCCCACATTCTAACTTGTGCTGATTACTGGGTGGCCACGCTGCTGGATCCCCGTTACAAGGACAACGTACCGTCCTTAATTCACTCACTGGAGCGCGATCGCAAGATGCGCGAGTACAAGCGCACGCTGGTAGACGCCATGCTGCTGGCATTCCCATCTGACAGCGGGGCCACAGTGGAAGCACAAGGCAGAGGAGGAGGAGGAGGTCGCCAACGCAACCAGGGCACCGCCAGCACCTCAGAAGGCAGGGTTAGCATGGCCGAAATGTGGAAAAGCTTTGTCAGCACGCCACAACAAACAGCAGCACCAGCAGCTCAGATGGAACGTCTTAGCAGGAGGCAGCATTTTACCAACATGGTGGAGCAGTATGTGTGCACACGCCTACATGTAGTGAATGACGGGTCTGCCCCCTTCAACTTCTGGGTCTCCAAATTGGGCACATGGCTTGAGCTTGCCCTTTACGCCTTGGAGGTGCTGGCGTGCCCTGCAGCCAGTGTATTATCTGAACGGGTATTTAGCACGGCTGGGGGCGTTATAACAGACAAGCGCAGCCGCCTGTCCAGAGACAATGTGGACAAGCTCACGTTCATTAAAATGAACCAGGCATGGATCCCACGGGACTTTTCCGTACCTTATGCAGAATAGCAATGGATACCGACCTTACCCACCCATTGTTCCATTTTTGCTCTTTCTCACTCTTTTGGGGTGTACCCTCATTTAAAATTTTTGAAAAGAAGCAGTGTTGGCTACCTCGTCCTCCTCCTCAGGGCCAGATTAATGTAGGGGCTATTGGAGCTGCAGCTCCAGGCCCCTACCTTTTATATAGGCCCCGGGTTGGCCATATTCACTGTTACCGCTCTTCTGTCACTTGTAAACACAGAAGTCTGGCTTCTATGCTCGCTTCCCCAGGCAGCACCCTCAGAACCTCCCCACACAGCGTGAAGGCCGGACAAGGAGGGACAGTTGGCGATGCATGGATGTGTTTATGGGCTTCAGAGACAGCATCCCATGTTGAATTAGGCATGCATGGCTGCACCCTTCCTCCTCTGGGTGCATGGCAAGGCACGGCCCTTAAGGCCCTTCAAAATCCTCAGCACCAAGCCCATGATGCTGTTAATCCGGCCCTGGTCCTCCTCCACCGCCGCTTCCACCTACACCGCCCATAGGTGTGCGCAGCCTATTGCATTAAGGTGTGCACCCCAAAGTTGAAATACACATGCATGTGTTTGCCAGCAGGGAGAGTAATGTATCGGGGCCATGTACCTGTAGGCAAGGAGAAATAGAGCAGAGCAGGTCCCAGGGAGATCTTTCCCATCTCCTCACTGGCAATGCTATGTGCCCTAGGTGATTAGGGTGTGCCCAGGCACACCCAGCACACCCTGTGCGCACGCCTATGTCACCGCCACATCCACCACCACCTCAACCTCCCTCCTACTCCATATGGGCCTCGTCCTTCAGAGATGAAGAAGAACATTGTTTTATTTTTCTGTTTTTTTTTTGTTGTTTTAAGTTATTTCCCTATCCACATTTGTTTGCAGAGCACTTGCCATGCTCTTAATTACGTTTTGCTGCCATTTGCAGCACTCTAGCCCTTTCCTTTGGTGTTTTAGAGCCATTTTAGTGCCTTAAAGTTCGGGTCCCCATTGACTTCAATGGGGTTCGGTGTCCGGGAAAAGTTCGGTAAAAGTCCGGGACACGGACCCGGACTTTTTTTTAAAGTTCGGCCGAACCCGTCGAACACGGACATCTAGGTGTTCGCTCAACCCTACTCCTAACCAAAACAGCATATATACTTTTCATTTGATCCTTCTCTCTATTTCCTCTCTTTCTTCTATGAATACAAACAAGAGAAGTGAACGTATACAGTACGTAATCATACAAACAGAGGCTATTGATTATGCAGTAAAATGTATAGCTTGTCCTTTATTAATCTCCAGTATTATCTTAGAAGAGTATGGTACAGTGGGCAAATGAATTTACCGTATACATCAAGAATATACAACTAGCTTTATGGAATTGTATATTTCAAGATGAATTGGGTGTTCCAGAATGATTCAAACTGAAAGGAATTTAAACAAAGCTACGTTTTTTTTTCATGCTTCAATCTGAATTTTACTCAACTAGTTATTGTAAGACATCATGTGAAGCAGACGGTATCTTTAAGTTTGATATATTTGTTTTTCATTGACATTGGCCTGTAACCCCCAGATCATTGGTACTGCACTCCAACAGGTGACAATAAAAATTGGCTGCTAAATCTGCCCTTATTATGTCACAGCTCTTTCTCTTGTGGATCACGCGACATTTCAGGAAAACTTCTACACGGCTGTCTCGGGTAGACCACAGCGCTGATGATGTGCTGAAGAACCTGCTTCCCCCCTGCTAGCCCCTGGAGCTTGGGAGATGCTTATGTGTAAGCATCTCCCATCCTTATGACACTGACTGGACAATATAAGAATAACAGAGATTGGGAGAAGATCTTGGAGCGATTTCCTGTCGAGTGTACACCGAGATAAGACTATAATCCTTCCACTTTATAAAACTCTGGTCCGACCGCATCTGGAGTAATCCGTCCAGTTCTGGTCGCCAGTCCTCAGGAGGGATGTGTTGGAGCTGGAGAGAGTCCAGAGAAGGGCAACTAAACTAATTAGGGGATTGGAGGACCTTGACTATGAAGAGCGTCTACAATCGCTTGATTTATTCTCCCTGGAGAAGAGACGTCTGAGGGGGGACATGATAGCAATTTATAAATATCTTAATGGGGATCCCAGCTTAGAAAAAAAGCTGTTCATTCGAAGGGATTGCATGAGGACTCGAGGGCATACAATGCGATTAGAGGAGAAGCGTTTTAACCTCAGGCAACGCGGGGGGTTCTTTACTGTTAGGGCAACAAGATTGTGGAATTCTCTACCACAAGAGGTGGTTTCTGCGGGAAGTATGGTGGCTTTCAAAAGACTCTTAGACTTACATCTCAAGGATCAGAACATTCAGGGGTATGTGAGATGATTACAGCCACACACACCTACACAGGTTGAACTAGATGGACTATTGTCTTTATTCAACCTCACCTACTATGTAACTATGTAACTATGTAACTATGAGATCGATTCTGGTCCATTATTATGAGCCTGTGATCTTTAGAGTTCTGGTGAGTTTGCACTGCATGAGGGGTGGATGCTATGCACTCATTTTGATATACTGCACCATGATATTTTCCCTTCTTTTTTTTCTTAGCATACATTTGATTGGAGTTTATATCTGAGGATTACGATCATGTGTAACATCAGACAGATCTTATCCAGAGAGATATTCTCATCCAGTGTTTTTTGTTATATCCTTTGGATTTGGGACTGACGGACATTTTATTAATACTGTTCAAGCGCTGCAATACTTTTTACTACTTACTAGGAGGATTTGTGTACCTTTTATTGCTGGCTGCTGGTTTTAGGAATTGGTGCGCTGATCTTTTGGATTATTTTTCCCCCCTGCTATTGGTAACATATCCCCAGGATACATATGGTCAGTCAACCTGCCCATTTTTGTGGGCTAGGCAGCCTGACACATCAACTGGTAGTCCTCAACTCCATCCTACAGATAGAACTCATCAATGGTCTGCCAATAAATGTGGTCCCACCAGCATGGTCTACATTACTCACAACCACAGGTGAAAAAGCCTCCAAACACTTCACTCTTTAGTGGAATCTAGCTGCAAAGGAGAACAGGATGAGAGCGTTGTTGGTGATTGACAGGTAATCTAACTTTTTTGACAAAAAAAACTTGTGGTCTTTAATATATGGTACTGCACTGAAGAGTACTTCAGGCTACATCATAAACTCCACTTTAGAATAAAAACTGGGGAGTAGAGGTCTGGAGCTGTACTCTAGATGCCCTTAGCACCCAATACCAATCGACACTGGAGAATTTGGTGCTGGGGGAACCCTGGCAAGGAGAGTATTAGGCCCCTTTCACACAGGCGGACGGTTCAGATCCGCCTGTTCGTTTTTTTGGCGGAACTGAACGGTCCCCCCATGCATTCCTATGGGGCATCGGATGGCAGCGGAGACAAGTCCGCTGACATCCGACCCGATCCGATCCATCAAATCTGGACGGATGGAAACCCTATTTTCCATCCGTCCAGCGGATCGGATCGGATGGGATCGGATGAGAACGGACAGACGGTCCGTTCCCATCCGATTTCCCCCATAGAGATGCATGGGGAACTGACAGCTGTGTCTCCACACACAGCGCGGAGACACAGCTGTCATCCTCCTGCTCAGCGGGGGATCGGCGGCTCGATCCCCTGCTGAGAAAAACGGATTCCGTTTGACGGACTTACTGTGTGAAAGGAGCCTTAGTTGGTAAGTGGGACCCATTTACACAGACATTGTCACTTTCCCTAAATGTGCAAAATGACAGTGGGGTTGATTTACTAAAACTGGAGAGTGGAAAATCTGGTGCAGCTGTGCATGGCCGCCAATCAGCTTCTACCTTCAGCTTGTTCAATTAAGCTTTGACAAAAAAAAAACCCAAAAGCTGATTGGTTTCTATGCAGAGCTGCACCAGATTTTCCACTCTCGTTTTAGTAAATCAACCGCGGTGTCTCTTTAATCTTTGGCGGGTTTTACCTCTGTGCTGAGTAGATTGTGTCATTTTTGCTTTGGTTTTTATTTTGTTTGGCTATATACCTGTATATATGTCTTATATCAGATGCCCTTTAAAGTAATAAAAAATAACTTTTCAACTTTTTCATGTCTTCAACAAGTTATCACTGACATTTTCTCATGAAAAGCACAATACATCTTACTTGTCATATCAAGAGACCGGTGCCAGCTTGGAGCAGTCACTGCAACGGGTAGTCGTGGCATGTGACTGTGAACATCTGAAAACTGCTAATGCCACACATTTCATCTTCACACTGCTTCTATCAGAACCCCATTAAGCAGCACAGCTTGAACTGTCAAGGTTGTGATGGCCAATAGCCATGTTCCTTTCTCACTTACTTCAGCACGGGTGAGTACAGTTATGATTTAACCCTGCATGTGTCTTTTAGTGTAGGCAGAAACTGATGCTAAATTATATTTTTGGAGCTGGATTTCATAACAAAATAATTGATTTCAAGTACAGACGTATTCTGTTTTCAAGATGTGATAGGAAAAAACATTTGTATCATGGCGTTAAGGAAATTGCATTTCAATAAATTCAATTATTATTCTTAGTCAGAACCTTCTAGTGGTGTCTTACCATCATCTTCTGTTTCCTTTGATATCCAGTTTGAGTATTGTAATCAATAATTTCACACTGGTTTCCCGCAACTAATCTGAAATTTTCTATACTGTTTTGTCCACTCGGCAACTAAAAAGGTGAAACCCGGCTGGTTAATGTGTGCGATTCTCTTGCTAAGTAGTCTTGATAGCGTTTCAGTGGTCTTCCTTCCAATTGATATTTCCGAACTATCTTCTATTCTCTTGGGATATGGTTACTAGAAAAGTAATATCCATTCTGCTAGTTGTCATAATAGCTGAAAAAGTATCCTACCTGCAAGAGATATAAATTACGGACATACAATAAAGATGTATAATTGAAACTAAAAGCAAAAATACTTTTTTAGAGTTGTGTGCGTCCCTGATGTAAAGGTATCCAACAAATTTCCAAGACTACAGTAGACTGCTATTTGCAGGCCTCCTTTACAAAGGATATGTTCACTTTTAGCAAAAAGTACACTAGCCTACTCTCCCCTAACCTAAACTAACCCATAAACCCCCAGCCAGCTGCATAATTACCTCTGAATGGCAGTCACATAGTCCACCGCTTTTTCAATCCACTTTTATCTTTACAATGTGTATGAAATATCAAGCCTATCTGTGTAATTGGTTTATTAATAGGTGATAAATAGACCTTTTTTCAGGTTAAAGCTGTTAAGACATGGTGGAATGGTGTCAAGTGAGACTTGAGGAAAGTTCCATCCCCCCAACACATGCAGCATTTATTTTTCAAATAATACTTTTTGAAACATTTTTATGTTAATCGAAGTCTGTGGTCCTTCTCATTCATAGACACATGTCCAGGACTGACAATCCAGCACTGCATTTGTGTCTTCACTGCCTGATCCCATCATTCTGACATCATTATGTCATCTTCTGGATCCTAAGGGAAACCTACTGCAGGATAGCCAGTCGGAAGTGTTCACCTCATGCAGGCAATGATGAAGGACCCTCCTCTGAGGCACAGATAAGGAGAGATAGGTCAGGACCGGAATGTCACCTGACCCTGAATTTAGGTGAATAGAAAGGTCAATTAGGTATGTATTTTTATGGCAGTGATTAATTAGGTGGTAGTGGCGTGTGTGTGTTTGGGGGGGGGGAGGGGGAGCCTGGAGAGGAGCTTTAAAGCCCAGTTGAAATCTTACATTTTTATTATCTCTTTATTGTCCTCTACTCTTGCATTTTAGGATTGACTGATGTTTGCTTGGTAATGTCCTAAAATACCCTTTTTTCGTCAGTGAAGAGGCTGCTTCCTTCCCTGAAACTACAGTGTTCTATGCTTGCATAGTTGAGTAACAGTCACACCCCTTATCACATATGTACAAAGAGCTGATTACTGAGAGAGTTCTTGGTCTAACTCTGGTGCCTAAATGGGCAAAGTGAAAGAGTATTTTTTAGGCCTTACGCACACTGGACATTTTTACAGCTACTGATTTTGGCTTCTGCCGTTTCTTTCTACAGCAAATAAACTCCCCAGCATGTTATCATATGTCTCCATGCACACATAGGCTGTTATCAGCAGTTTTTGGCTAGGGTGTTTTCTGGCTGGACCCCCAGAACTAGTGGATTAGAGGAGTTTTTGAGCTGTAAAAACGCTTTAACACTGGTAAACATAGTAAAACACGGTCAAACGTGGCTAACTGTATCCCACAGCTTTAGCAGAGAGGTATTTTCTTGCTAAAACACTAATGCTAAAGAATGCAGAAAAACGCTAATGCAAAATAGCTGAAAAAGGCACAATTTGTTCGTTTTTAATACAGCAATGCTACTGGCATTTTTATGACGTCCAGAGTGCATGAGGCCTAATGGCCATTCATTTATGGAGCTGTGCATCTCATGTATAGATATGGTATATCTAATATTTGATTCGATTTGATTTTCTGTAATAGAATTTGTATATTTCTGGCACATAGTAGATGCAATACCTTTGATAGTAGCAACCATGCTTGTCCATGCATCCTCTTGTTATTAGGTGATCAGTTTTGTGACCCTAATAAATACATATACCTTTTCATGGCGTGGATCACATTTTGTGTGTTGTGTGAGAAGACAGTAAATTCTTGGATGTGTACTGAGGAGCATCTGGTATAAAAGTTAATTTTACTGAAAGGTCTTAAATACTTAATGGTTAAGAGCATCAAGTACAGCCAACACGTTTTCAGGGAAAAGGCTCTTCCTTCTTTAGGTCTTGAACAGTGTTATTAGAATCATATCTGAGTGCACTAGGGCAGTGCTCCCCAACCTTTTTATCGCTGCGGACCGGTCAACGTTTGATCATTTTTCCGTGGCCCACTGAGGGGAAGGATGTCAATGCAGAGTGACCAGCGTGCCCCCAATCAATGCAGAGTGCTACAGCGTGCCCCCAATCAATGCAGAGTGCTACAGCGTGCGCCCAATCAATGCAGAGTGCCACAGCATGCCCCCATCAATGCACAGTGACCAGTGCGCTTACCTGATTTGCCGCGGCGGCTTCTCATCAGTCTCCCCGTGTCTCCTCGAGTCTTCCCTCCTCCTCCTCCTCCTTGGCCAATGGCATGGGTTCGCCTTTCGGCCAATCAGGAAACGGATCTCGGACCCGCTTCCTGATTGGGCAGAAGGAGGATCCGTGTGACAATAGCGAATATTCATTTGCTATTGTCACACAAATGGGTGGGCTTAGGGCGCACTGCTCTGCGCCCCGGGTCCACCCTTTTCAGAATTTTTTTTTCCTAAAATGGAAATAATGTAATGTTCTTTGGGTGGACTGGTACTGTTTGATCCACGGACCGGTACCGGTCCGCGGCCCGGGGGTTGGGGAATACTGCCTACTGTGTTAAGGCTTAATGAAGACTACGGGGATGATTTACTAAAACTGGAGAGTGCAAAAATCTGGTGCAAATGTGCATGGTAGCCAATCAGCTTCTAACTTCAGCTTGTTCAAATAAGCTATGACAAAAAAACTGGAAGCTCGTTGGTTTCTATGCAGAGCTGCACCAGATTTTGCACTCTCCAGTTTTACAAAATCAACCCATATATCCCACATAACAGCACTAATAGAAGCCAGTTGAGATTGTGCTGCATAAAAAAATGCACTCAGCAAATGCACTCACCACAACGCACTATGCAGCCGGTTACACTAGGCCACTGATTCATGTAAAGTAAAACAGCTTGCACTCCACATCATTGCGCTCATCTCTCTGTTGTATGCACACTGTTATACTTAGCAAATTCCATAATATATTCCAATATAGTCAGAAAAAGTCACTGCATTACATTGCATGCGTCACATTATAGTTAGCGATACACAAAATGCGTCCTTCCACCCAGTACTCATCCAAAGCTCACTAAGCAAATTACTGCATGCACTCTAAATACACTCAATGCACAGCACATGTACCTCTTTACACTACATTATAGCATACACCCCAGATAAGCTCAACAAAGCATTTACATGCCCATTGCATGATAATCTAAACAATTACTGTTTAAAACATGAATGCTGCTTTTGAGCTTCAGCACTTTCTCGAACACTGACTCAGAGAAAAAAATAGAAGTCAGAACCCCTGATCAGAAAGTACTGAAGCCATTGGATCAGAACAGTCGGCCAAGTAGCATTTTCAGAGGGGGATTCCAGTAATGCTAGCCTCCAATAGAAATTCTAATTCTATTTTATGACCCTGAACTGAAAAACAATTCTATTTATGAAGCAGGTATGACTCATAATGTCACTGATTGTGTATAAGCATGCTCAAGCTATAATTAAGACAAACATTAACTAAGTGCATGCACTACTTAGCTGGCCATAAATGGGATAGAATTTTTCCATTTTACTGCAGTGCAGATGTGCACATTTTAGTAACCAAGAGGTAACATATGACCAAGAGAGGTGCGAGTTATGAATCATTGTCAGTCGTGTCTCGCAGAGGAACAATTTTTTGTACTCATTAACTAATTAGCTGAAAAAAACAGGATGCAATGCAATGTGCAATGCAAGCTAATGGGTTCTGAAAACAAGAACATTGAATGCGTGTAAGTACTGTGAAGAACACAGAACAGGGATTGCATTAAAAAAAATACTATTATGTGGGTGTAAAACTATTGTAGTACTATAGTACAACATTTCTGGGAGAATTCAATGCTGCCATATTGCATTACATTTTTTGTCAATTTAAAAAAATTACAGCAGAAAGATAATTTTGACTAATATTCAATTACAAAATAGCTTGTGTAGTAAATTCATATGCAACATTATTTTGCTTAACAGTGGAGTTTACCTTTAAGAAAACCTAACTGCTTCTATACATACACATCTCCTACGGAATTTACTAACTAAAGGCTATTCTGCACCAAAAGATAATGACATTGAAGTCCTGGTGCTGGAAACTTCTACATTGGGTTTTGTCATAATTGTCCTGAGAGGGGTCTGTTGGCTCCCAGCTTTGCTCAGTGCATAGGCATCCAAATTTGAAGAATATGGGTCTATGACTATTTACGTCATTGTTAATAACAAACAGTCTACCAACTGGATCATGCATTCTCAAATTCAGTTTTAAAAAAACAATCACAAATTGTAATGCATTATCTAGCATTATTTATATATTTCTTTCTTTTTTATAAAACTGTGTCTCTGCCCACCAGGGAAGCTTATATTCCAAGTCCCTGCTTTGGAAGCAAAGCAATCAACCAATTAACTGTGGGAAGAAACCCAAGAAAACAGAGGGCTGGCATATAAACTCCACCCAGATAGCATCAATGGTGGGTTCATAAATAGGACTCAAAGATAAATATCAAGATTGCGCTATTTTCCAGGGGACAGTTTATGACCCTTGCTGTAGACACAGCTACGCTGTAATGTGATAAATTAAAGGTGAACTCCAGGAAAATGTAAAAATATTCATTACAGTTTACAAGTTCCCATCAGTTTTAGAATTCCCAGAACACCGGGCAATGAGGAGCCAGAGGACACAGTGAGGTGGCTTTGTGTAATCATGGTGTCATCATATATGGCAATATACAGTAAAAAGTTACTAAGTTTAAAGCATATCTAAAATCCCAAAGACATTTAATATATTATGGCTTACCATTCCATAGATGAGGTGGCTGATTTATTTTTCTATTTCCCTAAGGAAGGCACGTGAATTGTGACATAACGCATAGGGCGGAGCAAAGTGATATCATCATGTAAACAAGCAAGGGTTCGGGTACAAATGCCACAGTGGTACCGGATCACAGGAGAGGGAATATACATTGTCTGTGTCTTTCTGTGGTGCACCAATAGGTGCACACAAAAATATGAATTTATTACTTAATTTAATAAATGGATGTTTTATACATAAAGGGCTATGAAGTGATTATCTTTTATCTTGATTTGCACTGCTCCTACTCGAAGAATACAGGTGAGGAAATTGAAAGTCCCATTCCCTTAAAAGGCACAAGCTGATATTTCACCTGTATACTATTTAGGTCAATATCTGGAGATGGGGGCATATTTTAGACATTGGTGGTAGTCACAAAGTGAGCACAAGTGTGGAGTACAGTGGATCACTGAATATAGTTCATTATAAAGGCACAATTTATGAATAGTAAAAAGTGGATTTTAATATTTTTTGTGTATGTTTTGAAAATGTTGGACACTTGTAAACTGAATTCACAGGAGTATATGGTTTGCACTGTATTCTCCACTAAAAGAGATATAATTTTTTTGAAAATGTTTAATTAGCACTATGATGGATGATCATTTCTATGTGTGGTTATATTTATAAAATATTGTGTTTTCTGCAGCGTATGGGTTTAGAGATAGCACTTTTTGTGTAGCACAGTTTCAGAAGAATTGTGGATAGATAATAAGCCGTTTTCTTTTATTATTTTATTGTAATATTATATTAATAATTCTTCTTTAGGCTTGCAGGAAGTGACAAGAACATTGCATTTTTGGCAGGATCAACAGGTATTTGTTGTACTTATTGAAAAAGTTCTCAGCCTTAAAGTGAAAACTTACGCTGCCACCACAGCTAGAGACTGTTGCAGGCACGTGCAGGGGGGGGGGGGGCAATGGGTGCTTGAGAACCTGCCCCTTTGGCCCTTGGTGCTCAAAGTTCCCTTTTGTCAAGGCAGACATCCCAAGACTCCAGCAAGGTGCGGGAGTCTCCTGCATTTGGGTTGCGGCTCCCTGACACCCGCAAGTGCCACGCAATGTTCCGACTGTCAGCGCATCCCCGAGTCAGAACGGAGCCAATGCTTCCTGTGTTAATCCGGCTCCATCCTGTCACAGGCAGAGTGATATAAGAGGTAAGATACAGGAAGCATCAGCTGTGCATGCTTCCTCCAGCGCTGCATCTCATACTCCAGCATTGCTGTGTCTCAGAGGAGCCAGCATTTCCCGCCAACAGTACCCGCAAACAGTACCAGCCAGCAGTACCCACCAGCAGTACCCACCAGCAACACCAGCCAGCAGTAGCTACCAACAGTACCCACAGCAGTACCAGCCAGCAGTAATCACCAGCAACACCAGCCAGCAGTAGCCACCAACAGTACCAGCCAGCAGTACCCGCCAGCAGTACCAGCCAGCAGTACCCGCCAGCAGTACTAGCCTGCAGGTAAACTGCAGTGCATCCATGTGAAAGCAGCCTTAGGCCCCTTTCACATGATTGGTATGTGCATTTCAGGTGTGTATATTGTTCCAATATGTTTTTTTAATATCTAGTTGTGTTCTGTCATAATAAAATGTCATGTCCTTGTTCATTTATGTATAAACAAGGACATTACATTTTCTAACTGCCTAAGTCCCATGTGCTAGGGGTGCCACTAGCCCCAGCACATAATTGTGAATATCCCAGCATGTGCAGTGTTTCTGACTCCTACATTTTTCTGCCCTATCAATCCAGAATCATCCATATCGATACGCGTATCGGGAAGGAATGCGTCACGATACATTGTTGTATTGATATTTTGAGCACAGCCCTATTTAAAGCCCCATTCCATGTGCCCCTTTTATACTTTGAGCACCTGCCCCTCCAAAGGCCTCTGCACGGCCCTGGACTGGTGAGCTGCAATACATTACATTTTTTGTTTTTGGGTTTAGATATGCTTTAAGGAATTGTCTCAGCATTCTGTATGTGCTTCCATGTAAATTTCTCAAATCTGCAAGGAGTGTACATTTAAATGACACTACTTGTATACTGTATTTTTTTATATACCAAGGGGATGCCAGCTGTTCACAAAGCTGCCAGACCAAAATAAATGACCAGGACTTCATTCTACACTGTGAGATCACCCTCCATACTGTACACATTTTGGCCATTTGGATTTCTCCCATTTTGCTTCTCTGTCTTGGCAGTCGATCCTTTGTCCCTTGAAAGACATAGAAAAGCTGCAAGTTTGTCATTGACACGATAGATAAGTTGTGGACCGTATAAGGCTTTCGTTTCTTTGC
This sequence comes from Pelophylax lessonae, assembly GCF_965119305.1. NCBI lineage: Eukaryota > Metazoa > Chordata > Amphibia > Anura > Ranidae > Pelophylax > Pelophylax lessonae. The sequence goes on from NC_138777.1 coordinate 67,708,680, forward strand.
TGCTACAAGCTTTTTCATCAAATGCTTTACTGCTTCCTCTATAACCCCATTAATATCCACACCGCTATGAATTGGCAGAGTTGTCTCCCTTGACCCCAAGCACAGCAATGCTAATAAAACACTTCTGTTGCGATAGGGAGTAAACGCAGTGAAGGCCAAGACTGTTTTTCTGACAGCTTTATTAATGTCTATACAGTATCTCACAATCTTTATCTAGCAAAATATCAATATAAAGAGATTTGTAATTATGTTACAGTTCCAAAATGAACTCTGATAAATCAGTTCTTTATTGATATCAACTTTAAAAAAGAGTAAATGAAAATATAAGATTTCCAATAATGTTCTGCGGTTATGCACAAAACATTAAATAAGTTGAGCTATGTTTAATAATCACAGTGTATAGCCCTTTATTTGACTACAGAGGTGAGATTGGGTAATGAAGGCAGATTCATTAAAATTAAGTATTGTTTTTTTAACTCATAGGCTGTTTCTATTATTATAAATTTCTATTGAGCTACACAGTAATTAAACAAGATATTTTGGTACCTAGGTTACATTTCCTTCAATGCTGGACGTAACAGATATTGACATAGGTGAAACGTGGCAACATGACTGATTGCAGAACTCTTTTCCTCCACAAGATGGCAATGTCAGCTATGCCTTGTTTCACTAGTGAAGTATCATCTCTCCCAGAGTTAATCCAATACGCTTACTGTGATCCAGAACATCGTCGCTGAGGAGGTCACCACCGCACCTGTTGCTATCATTGGTCGACTACAGTATAAAGGGGCCCCCCCATGCATCAAACAAATCATCATCAGTGGACATTGGTGAGAGTGTCACAGACCCACCATTAAGCTGCATTATTTTACTAACAACTTACAGTAACAGACTCCTATGCCTACTGCTGTGTGAGCTGCCCAAGCTATTTTAGAAAAAAATTTACACAGCCCAGTCTGTTTTGTACTTCAGAATGCTGACATTGTGTCCATCATTAACTTCATGTGTCCAACAACTAACTATTATTTCCGTGCACATCTAGGCGCGTGGCTGCTGCATCTGGGCTTGCCCCCTTCTCAGTATCCATATACTTTAGAGGAGCTTTCTCTTTCATTAATTTTAACATCCGTGCAACATTTCTGCAATACTCAATTATTGACAAATTTTCACCATCCCAGAGCGCCAACATTCTTAAAGGGCCCCAACGTAGGCCATAGGGCTGAATAGTGTTTAAAGTCCATATTTTGCAGGCCTAAACCTAGTTCTTTTTTTTTTTTCAAGCTCTCAAATTACATAGTTGGCATATGCTTGTTACCCTTTTTTGGTCACTTGGGGTGTATCATCTCATATGGAGAGATACTATTTTTAAACTTGGAATCACATTATAAGCTGGAATCTGGACTTCCATAAGCATCCCTGCAAGTTCCATAAGCATCCCTGCCAGTTTAATGATACAGTTACTATTGTGTTCATAATCCAGAGCCCCCCCTGCCCCAAAGCAACTCCCCCCAGGTTGAGGGCATGTGACTTGGTATGACTTGGGGGCGCTCACTCATCCTCCCCTCCTTCACTGGTCTGCCGGGCTGCATGCTGGGATAAGGGTCTGGTATCAATTTTTTTTTGGGGGGGGGGATATTTTTTTTTTATTTTAGCGCGGGGTTTCCCTTAAAATCCATACCAGACTGGGGGGAGCACACTGTTTTTTATTTATTTATTTATTTATCTTTTTCAAAGGAGCATTTGTGTTGTTTACGGTACATCCTGCCGTCAGTGAGGAATCTCGTTAACAGCAGTTGAGTCATGGTTGTTAAGGATGCCAGCGGCAGCCCACTCCTTAACATCCAGCTATTTTGATTTCTAAACATACAAAATAAATGGTGAAAATACAAAACAAGTTCCCAGATTCAGAAAATAAATTGGTCCAATATTGTGTCAATGGACCAATTCATTTTCAGAATTTTGGAATTGGTTTTGTATTTTCAGCATTGTTTATTCAGAATAGCATTAAAAAATGTTTTCTAAAAAACAGGCCCTTAGGTCTGGTATGGATTTTAGGGGAACACCATGCCAAAATTAACAACAAAAATAATGTTGAGGGCATGTGGCCTGGTATGGTTCAGGGGGGTTCTCACTCATCCCCCCACCCTCCTTTCCTGGCCCGCTGTCTGCATGCTCAGATAAGGGTCTGGTACGGATTTTGGGGGAGGTCCCATGCTGTTTTCTTCTGTATTTTTCACTGCCAGCATTCTTTTGTTTACATTTCAGCTGTCAGCAGGGAAGCCCACTGACAGCTAATGAGTCATTGATAGCTAAGGACTCGGCGGCTGGTTTCAACCAGCTATTCTTCACGCAGAATTCAAATCGGTCACTAATTTAGAATTTGTTTGAAAATGAATAAACAAAATTAAATAAAATGTAACTAAACAAATTCTGAAACGAATCAACAAAACAAATTAAGGAACATAATGAATCTATCCAAAACAAAATACATTTTTCCTTTATGCACATGTCTTTTTGCCAGTGCTTCTTCAATTTTTGCTTAGTTTTAGACAATCAGCATAACCATGTAAAACTTTTAATTGTGTCTTACAGCAGTCATACTGTCCAAAAAACTCTTCGCTTTGCTATTGTGTGCCCACCTCTTTTTCTGAATGCTTAAATAGTTACAGAACCATCTGGTAACAGAAGCTTATTCCAACTATCCTGGACCTGGTTTGTGCCGCTAGGTGGGAATATTTTGAGCAAACTGGGCAAAAATTAAGTGAACTGAGCAAAAATCAGTCCGTTGCACATTCTCCAAAGTGAATGAAGTTTGTAAATACCAAACATAATGCTAAACCCCATTGAAGTCTGTGGGAGCTAAACCTTGTTAATTTTTTTTCTTTTCTTATTCAAGACTAACGGGCTTTCTTAATAAAAAAAAAAAAAAAAAAAGGCAAAAATATCGTTCAGAGAGGAGAATGTCTTTATACAGCTCAAACATCATCTTTAAAAATGCACAAATCCTATGCATTGGAATGCCTTACATCTGCACGTGAAGTTGCATATGCAGTACAATGTATTCTTTGTGAAAGTAAAATTGCTTGTTTACAAACAGCAGTCAGGAATCTGGCATTTTGTGGAGGTAGTACTGATGCAGAGGGTAGTATTGATGTGATGTCTTCGGCACAATGAAAGGCATGGTGGTGACTCTTCCTCAGGGAAAGGGTTGATTGACATTTATTTGAGCCTTTATTTTTTCTGGTTGAGTGACACTGAGCATCATTCAAACTGGAAGACTGACAATATCTCGTGATCAAGAAGAGGTATTGTGGAGACAGTGCCAGATGAAAGGAGAATATTACAGCCGGAGCTGTTTTTTCTCAGCACCTGAGGAAAATTTTTTAAAATGAAAAGTTTAGCTTGGGATTGGTCATTAGTCCTCATGGCAACATCGGAGGCCAATTTTAATTAAATTTCAGTGAAGGAAAACGTACTTATACTGCAAACTCATTTTCCTTTTGCTCATCCTTTACACTTGCTGTCTGCCCCATAGCAGTTTTACTGCAGATTCACCTATATGTACATGATTCTGCATTTGTGCCTGCAGGGGGCATGATCACTTCGGTGGCAGGCTGCTTTTACTGTGAATATTTACGGCTGAAGCCGATCTGCGGATGCCAGGCACTGGATGACCGTCGGCACCCACCGATCGTTGGTAATACACAAAGAACTGAGATCTGCCCATGTAAACAAGGTCAAATGGATTTTGTGGTCCTGTAAAGCAGGGAAAAATATCCATCTCTTGCCTTAGTAAAAACACCTAACACAGTACACAAAAACACTGGCTAGGCACACAGTTAATCTCTGATCGCCCTAGATGTTTAACACCTTCCCAGCCAGTATCATTAGTACAGACAGGGTGCATATTTTTAGCACTGGTAGCATTATTGTCACTTGTTCCTGCAAAGTGACAATAGTGTCAGTTAGCGTTTATTTACTAAAGCTAGAGAGGGAAAAAATTGTCACAATTCTGCAGAGAAACCAATCAGCTTCCAGGTTTTATTGCTAGATAAACCTTATTAACCAGTTCCTACCCGACCGGCGTCAAATGACGGCGGAGCGGTGCATTCATTGTTCTGGGACGCCGTCGTATGACAGCGCACCAGAACTGCCTATCTCATGCGCCCACGGGGCGCGCAGAACGGTGTTAGTGGCCACGCCGTGTCCTAGCAGCAATGACATGACTCTTTACCCATGTGACAGGCTGTGTCCAATCACAGCCGGTCACATGTAAATGAGGAAGTGCCGTTATTCGGCTCTCCTTGCCTCACACTGTCAGAGTGTGAGGCGAGGAGAGCCGATCAGTGGCTCTTCCTCATAGGGGAGACCAGGACAGCTAATAAGGGCACTGATCATCAGTGCCCTGACTACACAAAAGTGAAATAAAGTGCCAATCAATGCCCACCATCAGTGCCCACCATCAGTTCCCACCATCAGTGCCCATAGTGCTGCCAGTCAGTGCCCATCAGTGACTGCTTATCTAGGCCTGTTATTCCACCTGTCAGTGCCCATCAGTGCCGCCTATCAGTGCTCATCAGTGCCACCTATCAGTGCAGCATGTTAGTACTTCCTCATCAGTGCCCATAAGTGCAACCTCATCAGTGGTCATCAGTGCAGCCTATCAGTGCCGCCTCATCAGCGCACATCGGTGAAGGAAAAAAGTTATTTTTTTTCAAAATTTTCTGTCTTTTTTTTGTAAGAAATAAAAAGCCACCAAAAGAAAGCTCTATTTGTGTGAAAAAAAAATGATAAAAAATTCATATGGGTACAGTGTAGCATGACCGCGCATTTGTCATTCAAAATGTGAGAGTGCTGAAAGCTGAAAATTGGCCTGGGCAGGAAGGGGGTGAAAGTGCCCGGTATTGAAGTAATTAAAGCAGATGTAAAATCAATCTCTAAAATCTCATATTCTCTAATTTGCAATTGAATTCTCTTTTTAAATATGCTCTTTCTTTCAAATAATTGGGTGATTCTGCCATGAAGGAATTTTTGATACACAGTGCTTTAGCAAAATATGTAATCTAGTTAGGCTTTACATCTTCTTTAAAGGGTAACTCCACTTTCGTAGTTGAGGTTAGAAGCTGATTGGTTTCTCTGCAGAATTGTGACTAATTTTGCCCTCTCAAGCTTTAGTAAATAAACTCCTTAGTGTCGGCCGCAATATCGCAGTCCCACTATAAGTTGCTGATTGCTGCCTTTACTAGCATAAAAAAAAAAAAAAAAAAAAAAAAAAAAAAGAAATTCCACGCTATAACGTTTGTGTTAATCAATCAATATATACTTATTGGGATTTTTTACCAAAAACATGTAGCAGAATACATATTGGCCTATATGTATAAAGAAATTAGATTTTTTACATTTTTTTATTGGATATGTTTTATAGCAGAAAGTACAAAATATTTTCGTTTTTTTATCGTTATTTTTTCTCAGAATTGTCTGCCTTTTTTTTGTTTATAGGGAAAAAAAAAAAAAACGCAGTGGTGATCAAATACCATCAAAAGAAAGCTCTATTTGTGGAAAAAAATAATTACATAAGTTTTACTTGGGTACAGTGTCACATGACTGCGCAATTGTCAGTTAAAGTAATGCAGTGTCATATCGCAAAAAAATGGCCTGGTCATGAAGGGGGGTAAAACTTCTGGAGATGAAGTTAGTTTGCATTCCTGGTATGAGAAACAGATTATCCTGTGTATAGTGATACTGTACCATCGTGATTGCAGAGATAAACTCTATAGCTAAGCTATAGGTTTGAGTGCAACAACTCTATACCTAGGATGTAAATTGTATAAAGTTAAATATTAGGTGTGAACATTTTTTTATTGAGATAATGCTAATTGCTCCCTGAATGGCGCCAGTGCCAAGAGAGAAATCTCCTGTTTTCTCAATGCAGCAGGGCAGCCATTGGGCATAGGACATAGAAACTAGCAGTAATCACTGTAGTAACGGTATCTACTGCAGTAATCTCCAACTTTCATGGGAATTCCACAGGTAAAGCACATGCATACTTACATGGGTCCAAGCTGTAAAACTCTAAAAATTGACACACCAAAATGTGAGCTTTAAACAAATGTAGAAGTAGAAAAAAAAAATTATGGCATTGAATAACCTACCACTCAATTTTCAAAATGCCTTTTTTTTTAAGCAATGCAAGTTAATGTTTTTATTAACATATGTTGCATTTCATAATGCGGGCTCTTGACACCAACTGGCCTTTTCTCTTGATAAGCGCTGTTGTAATTTTGCACATACTGGCATTCTGAAATGTAATATCCTGAAACCCAGTTAATGGAAAATAACCTATTCCTGTCTGAAAGAATCAAAAGTTAAAATGACATAACTTAATAGCACATATTGTTCATGTACATTAATATTAACAGCAAGGTTAATTAATGATATAAAATGGGCTATCTGTGCTATGTTTCATTAACGGGATAATAATTTAATTTTGGCAATTAATGTCCTACAGCTTCCAATTGGCAATTAATGTTCTAGTAAAGGTTATACCACAATCCTGCATAAAACAAACATTGTTGAAGTTGATGTACATGACAAGTGGCTGTAAGATTTTACTTTTTATTGCATTGTTTACCTTAAAATCATTTATGATGTGACGCGCACATTTTTATTACTATAGTTAATGTAAAGATTTGTACACTGTGGCCTGTATAGGAAGTATCTGTATTTCACTGAACTCCCTCAGCCTCCCTGCTCAAAGTAAATGGAAGTCCAATTGCTAAAATGTCATAGAAGCTACAGGATTCACGTCAATGAGCATTCTAGTGAAACAATGCATTTTTTATTTGTACACAGACATTTGTGTTTAAATGAACAATGCAGCATTTGACCTAAAAGTAGTGATCGACCGATATCGGTTTTTAATTGCCGATACCGATATTTTGGCCATTGCATATCGGTATCGGCCGATATTGGCCGATATTTTAATACAATTAAATTTTTTTTTTTTTTTTTTTTTTACTTGTGGAGGGATCTAGGGGTCTAAAATACCCCAAACCCCTCCTCTGCACTTAAAAGCATTCAAAACACCAAGTTTGGCTTTTGAATGCTGTCATTTTTTTAAATCTGGCGCCAGTACCCGGAAGTGATGTCATGACATCACTTCATTGCTTATATCTTTAATTTGTACATATGTGAGTGGCATATTCAATAACATTTGTAAATGGAATTATGCTAAGTGACATAATTTTACCCTTACATGAGCAATATTTGGAATATCGGCAATATTGGCCAGTTTCGGGGCAGATACAGATATATCAGCAAAAGTCAATATCGGTCGATCCCTACTAAAAAGGCTGCAGTTGACCTGCTCTGCCTGCTGATTAAATACCTCTTAATAGAATTTACTACACTCCGTACAGACTATATAAAATGGGGAGGGCCCAGTCTCCAGAATGTCAGAGATGTCGTGCAGAGATGGGAGACTTTTTTCATATGGTTTGGAGATGCCCGAGGGCGCAGGAGTTTTGGAAGGGGGTCTATACATTTATCGAAGACAAACTGGCGCTTTCTAATATTTGTACCCCAGATAGATGCTTACTGGGTAACCTGGGGGAGGAGGAGCGTAGGCCTACCCAGAGGGTACTGTTACGACTCCTATTCTTTTATGCCAAAAAGATTATCGTACTGCAATGGAAGAGACCAGATCCTCCTAGTGTAAGGGCGTGGGTGGAACTTGTACATAAATCATTACCAATATATAAACTAACATATCTGGCACGAGGCTGTCCTAAAAAAAATGATAAACTGTGGCAGGGTTGGGTGGACTCGGTCTCGGGTCCTCTTGATGTCTGAGAGGCAATGCTTATAGGGAAAATGGGGAGAAAAAGGAGGGTGGTGGATGTCTCTCCTGGCAGCTGGTACACATAATCTGATGGCCTGCTCTTCTTGAGCTTTTCTTCCTCTGCTCGCTCTGCTTTGATCTAACTCTTTACAGGAAATTGTGGGTTTCACCAGTGGATTAATAATTATTTGCATATACTTTTTGGTTGGTTTGCTTAAGAAAAAAAAAAAAAAATATGTCTATGCTGCCGTATAATCCCACTTTGAATAAGGGAAGGACTTCTTGTTTTTATATTATTGTATATTTGTGCTCCTGTACAACAGTATGATATGTCATGTGTTTTGTATGTACCAATTTTTTGTTACACACTAATAAAAGTTACCTTTAAAAAAAAAAAATACATCCTAATGAGATGAGGCCAGTTCCCTGTTGGCATGGGCAGTTGTAGGATTGACTACAATTCGATATGGGATCCTCTCATTATGGAGATGGCTCTTGGGTCTATGTGATTTTTTACAACATATGGTTGTAGCTTGAGGGGGTTACTGTGGCTAATTGTTGAGTGTATATGGGTTCACTTAACTGATAAAGAAAGGTGGCTGCACTCAAACTCTAAGAACAGTAGAGTAAAAGAATATAGAAAAAATAGTGTCCTATTGGGTCTAAAAAACCCACATCACATAAATGTGTACAAACAATGCATCAGATACACAAATGATACATGACAACATATAAATATGTAAATATAATAAAATTGCAAATGTAGCACCCTACAGGTAGGTGCTAGGTAAAGGTATAGAGGGCCTTGGCTGCCTAACAGCAGGGCTGTGATTTAATAGTCAGGGTGTCATGGTTTCCAGGTGTGCCTGCTGAAGGGGGAGTCTCCCCACTGGCTCCTGTGAGAGGCTTCTCATAGTGCAGTGGAGGAAACCCAATCAGGGGACACATCCAGGCTTATAACGACCCCAGGAGGCAGATTGTGCGGCTAAGGATTCTGGGAGTGGGTATAAGTTTGGGGGTGGCACATGACACAATGCCTTTGGCGGTAGCAGAGTCCCAGAATGGAGAGTGCGGCTGTCTCTCCTCCTGTCTGAGGAAGGTGGATGTCTCGGGGTGTCGCCCGGGTGTCCAGAGTGTGCTGAGTGAGCTGAGGGGATCCGGTGTGCCGAGAGCCTGCGGAGTGAGAAAGAGGGGTCCAGTCCCAGGAAAGCCTACACAGGTCGTGAGTACTGAGGATTGCCCCTGGGGGTCTGCCTGAAGTTAGAGGGGACCACTCCGGAAGAGGTTCTGGGATCCAGTGCCAGCTAGTTGTAAAGGGGGTAACTAGGTTGAGGACCCTGAAGCTACAGAGGGGGTACATAGTCAGTGGACCCTGAGGAGTTCAAGGTCAAAGGGGGCACCTGCAGTTCTGGCCCTGAATCGTACAGAGCGTGCCAGTTAAAGTGACAGCTATACAGATTTCTATTACATACTACCTCAAGCTGTGCCAGGTGGGGGGAAAGTATACAGTGACTTTCACAGTACAACAGTGTCAGGAGTTCTACAGTTCTCAGTCTTGGATCTTCTGGACTATAAGTCGAGGATCCAGCACTTCTTTGTTCTACAGAGTACAGAGTATTCTCAGAGTCAGTGAGCGTTGGCTGGCGCCGGCTGGCGTTGCGAAAGCGTCAACGGGCATTTTGGAAGTAAAGTCCAAATTGTAAATAGGTAAGCCTCAAGGAGTATCCCACTAATTCCCTTCTCCCATCCCCTTTAACTTATAATCAAAACAACAAACAAAGATGCCGGAGTTGTTGCTGCTTCAGTTGTCACACCCAGGGATTCAGCTCACACGGGCTGCAAAGGATTCCGGTACTAATGGCAGACCCACATCAGGCCACATGCCTGCAAACCTTGCTACACAAATATCAAAAAAGGAATAAAAAATCAATGGTGAATCAAGTGTTCCCTCCACATAAGGTGCTATGTGCAATGCTCGATGCAACATGAACTTGAAATTATCCACACAAGTGTCCAAAGAGAAAGAGTCTTTCAAACAAATTGATGTCGGGGTGATCCCCTCTCATAAAGGTGCTACAGGTCAATACCAGTGAGAAAAAACATCGACACAATCCACCTAAAACATGTGTGGGGCTGTAAATGCACTGTAGATGACTCCTTACCAGATTGAATATGATATACTGCAACCAGAATGATTAGCGAGCCTATGATCTTCCCAGTGCAAATTCCTCTCCTCTCCGTGTGACACCTCGTGCTGTGCAAAATTATAGTTACTCACTTCTTACCAACTGAATGTTATAGTAGGCTCAGAGGTACACATCCCATCTGTGTTTCTCCTAGAATATTATTCCTTTGAGTATAACCACAGATCCTGCACCATTAGATCCCATCAATCCCTTGACTCCAGCATCCACTCCTGGAAGATAGATCCTCCCAATAGGGGTGTTCCAGAATTGAAAGAAAAACGAATAGTGCATTATCTTCAGTAAAAAATTTTTAAAAAAGACTTGCACTTACATATTTTGACGAAAAAACTGATGTATATAACGATCTTACAGCCGGCCTGGCTGCCTACAGTGCGGACCTTGCTGTATGATGTGACGGCGCGGTTCTCCTGTCCAAGGAGAGCCGTGCCGAACCCTTTGCTTGAGGGTTCCCTTTTTTCCTACTTCCCTGTCAGACTTGGCCCATTTTCTACATCCTAATAGGACTTGCTGCATCTACGGAAATGCAAAAAGCAGGTGAAATGCAGCCCCTGAACCACTACTACTCATCCAAAGTCAGTGGGATTTTGCTAACCTACATTTGATGTGCATTCCAAATACGCATCAATAGCAGGAAAACAACACCTGTCAACATGAACCGTTAACATTTTTAACACCTTTTTCAATATATTTATTTCTGAAGCTTTTATTAAAATAATACCTTGGGATCCTGACATTAAAGTCCTTGTGCAGGCATTTCCTTTTAATACAAAAACAATTCCATTTAACTGTCTCCCAGTTGTGTTCCTGCATTGCCACTCTGTCACACAGGCTTCTAATAGCAACTGGAATGCCTAATTTAATATCTGATTTGGCAAGAAGGGAGTCCACAGCCCTGAACTCATGAGACAACCCCAATAAAGGAGGCATAGGACACCGTACATACATCCAGATTAATAGCCTTAATTACATACTCTTCTTTCAGATAAGATAAATCGTAGTTTAACCAAAAACGTTTTGGTTCCATCACCAAGGACATCTTAATAGCAAAAACAGCAGAACAGTGTCCTGAAGCTATTTCCTTTATTGTTCTTACTCGCATTTAGTTGCACCCTAGCTGGAGGAAAGAAAAATGTCTATCTCGCCATTCTACATTTTTCCCTACTTATCCTTCATCCCAGTGGTTAAGTCCAGATTTTGAACAGTTGGCACAGCAGTTTGATTGGCCTGTGTGCCAGCTGCACTTGGATCTTCCAGTACCTGTGAAACGGGTGAAGTGGGCAAGGAGCCATCCTGAAATAACACACAAGCCACCACAGAAACCAGCACAGAGGGTCCCACGAATGAGGACAAAATGTAAAGGCCTATTAGGAAGTCTCTCACCTCTGATGATGCCCAATCTAATGCAAAGGTTTGTGAATTGCTGGGCTCAGTGACTATGACCTACCAACCGCCCCCCCCCCCCCCCAGTGATCTCCAATCACTGTCCCCCACAAGCACTACCCCTTGCCCAGCATACACCAATCCCTCAAGTGGAAGGTAGAATAAAAGGTGAAAGAAAAGGGTTGTACTCACCAGGATGACAAGGACCAGGTGACTCAACAGCCCCAAATCCTGAAGCCCTCATTGTATGCCACAGCTCCTATTGCTCCTCCTCATGATTAGTGACTGTGAACTTCTCTACTGACTGGAGCTGTGTAGACCAGCCTTTTTCAACAAGGGTGCCTTGAGGTTTCTTCAACCAGGGTGCCTTGGCAAAATGCCTACAAACTGCCCAAAAGGTATACAAGCCAGCAGGGGGATCAAGCTTGCCTTTTAGTTACACAAAGCCACAGGTTTTTATTGAGCACTATTTCAACCTTCCAGCCACCGGCATCCTAACAACCAGTAATGTGATCAGTGTTGATAAGAAGAATGTTGATCACCTGCACAACATCCTTGTTTGACCCTCCCCTGCCCCTTTCTATCAACACTGGGGTCACATAAGCTGGGTGTTGGAGAGAAACTGAGGGAGAGGAGAAACACTGGAATACTAGTCAGTACTAGAGGCAAAAGTGTATTTTTAAAGGGTGCCTTGACTGAAAAAAGGTTGGTAAACACTGGTGTAGACCATCGAGCATGCATGGCTACAGGCTCCTGAATCAGGCAGGCAAGTCCCAACCATTGTAACAGCACAGATACTTAAATCTGAAGCTTATCTCTGCTATCTACACTAATAATAGCATCCAAATCACTCATGACTTCTTTTTCTTGTTGCAGGATCAAGAGCACAGGATGTAGCCATGCCATTAGCAACTTTCCATCTGCAATATTTCAGTATACCTCCCTGCAGATCACCCCCGTAGCCCCCCTACAACTTTTATCCACCCAGTCATCTTAATGCCCTCTAACTCCCCTCTAGCTCCTTAACTATGTAATCCTTTTGTAGATGGCTTCTCTTACCCCTGTCATGTACCCCTTTCCCATATGTGTTTTTTTTTTACTGCGCCAGGCCTTTCTATAAAGAAAACATCCTTTCTTTGGGAAAAGTAAATTGGTTAGGATCAATTTTTACCGAATAAATATCTTTAGAATCAATTTTGGTGCGATCTTCTTAGCCAAGAAAATACAGTAAAAATCTAATGCTCTGATAATAGCATGCATGTTTATAGTCCCTAGTAAGCTTACCATAGAAAACCCTATATAACTCTTCAAAAGGAGGTCCAGTCTGGAAAAAAGTTTTGTAGCTGATAACTTTAATATAAGGGCACTTACTTGTCCAGGGATCCCGCAATGTCAGTACCCCGAGCCAATTCGTCAATCGGCTTGGTATTGTAAGTAAGGAAACCAGCCTACCTTTGCATCTGTATACGCTCTTTACCACGAGATGTTTGTAAGTGCAATTTGGTGTATTTTTATTTAATAACAATTTTAGCAGTCATACATTATTTGTGCTCCCTTGTTTTTTGGTTCCTTTCTGGCCATCTGACAGAGTGAGAGCCTCTCTGGTGTCATATCTGCTATTACCTCTTCACCCCAACATCAGTGACCTCAGTCATCCCTTCGGATTATCCATCCATTGTACAACAAGCTGATTTGACTCATATGCTATATGGCATTTTGAGTCCTATCGTTCTGGTGAGCACATTATATCTCTATATCTTGTTGGTGTTGGGATCCAGTGAGCACTTCAATTATCACCGTTGTGGACTGTTTTTTTGCACTTCACATATGGGACTGTTGATTTTTTGATGTTCACTTTTAATCATTTTGCAATTTATTTGTATTTACCTTTCTTGGTTTATATATATACACGTTTATATTGCTAGTATTTATTAGCGCTGCACTTTTTTCCACATTTTGTAAGTAAGGGAAACCAGCAGTAAAGCCTTCAGGCTTTCTAAATGGTATCACCATCTCATGGGACCTGTGTGTTTCCCAGAAAGCAGCGGGGGGTGAGGGGGGGGGGGTGGGAGGAGGAGGGGCTGGAAATGTTGTAGATCACCGATCGGCGATCTTACCTGGAAGTGGGAGAAGGTACTTGTCAAAAACAGGTACCCGCTGCACCCAAAAAGTGCCAAATGTGGCTGTGGAGGGTGCAAACAAGCACAGCTTCCCCTTTTGGGTGGAGCTCCACTTTAAACTGGCCATACAGGATGCAGTTTTTAACCACTTCTGAACCATTGTGCATCAGGAAAAACAACTGCAAGTAAAGCAATTTATCACTCTCAAGTTTGATTTGCATGAATGTGAAGTCAAAAGTCCGCAATAAAATGACAACCTAATACAGTTCATTGAAAGATCTCAATTGTATGGAATCAAAACAGGTGGACAATCTACAAGTTACTGAAAATCTTATTTGGTCCATTTTGATCCCATCAAATCTACTATTATAGCTTTTCAACCACTTTGTGATTTCTCCAAAAATTTGAACTGAAAGTTCACTTTATCAAATTGACACATATGACATGTATGGCCAGATTTACTGTAAAACAGGCATCTTCTGTGACCTCTTATGTCTGCATGATTTAAGTGGGGGTTGTTGTCTATCTCCACAGTAAGATGATATAGTACAGTGAATCTTATCTTTCTCTTTAAGTAGCACTGATGATATATTATGTCCATCTGTCATTTCTAATCTATCTGTAGAATGGAACCTCTCCATCTTGAGTGCAGTCTGAGAGTACGAAAACCCAAACTAAGCAAATTACAAGTATTGCATTTTTATTGGAAAAACTAAATGAATTAAACCCAAGGACAGAATGGCCATACAAGGACAAATGCCTTTTACAAGCCTTCAAGGGCAATCCTAACAAATATTTCATTTGCATTTGAGTGGTTATTGAGTTGCTAGGGAAGAAAAAAGTCAAATAGATTTAGTGGAAGGATGAAATGGAGAAGACAGGATATAAATTAGAAGGGGAGAAAACAGGTCAAACTCTTTTAAAGGGCAGCATTCAAATGCTTGGACAGAAAAAAAAGATCTGTAAGTAAAAAAGGAAATATGAAGAATTAAATTCATAAGAAATCTTCCTTGAGATATTATTATGATAATGCCATGCCCAGAGTCCCTTTCAGCCACTGAAGAAATTATAATTCTATTTTATTGCTATTTTGTCGCTAGTACCTCAAGGGTATAATACAACCAACAGAACTCTGTTATTTTTTTTCATAGCTAGCCCTGGGCATTTATTTTATATTCTTTCAATGAAAGTCATTCCTAAGCCTAGATCCAGGAGATCAGTTACAGGGCAGCCATAGCCATCAATGTTATGGAATACAGGTGTGACATGGAGTAGCCCCAGATCAGAAATCTCCAAATTGTTTTATCATTTAAGCCACAAATATACACATGGGGAGCTACATTAACATGCAGATTCACTAAGTTGTATGAGAATATTTTAAACTTATTTTGTCTAATGATCATTTTCTCTTCAAAATCTGGTATTCGTGTATCTAAATTTCCCACTGGTGAGAATGTTTTATTCCTTTGCAAAAAGTTTAATAATATTATTTAACCAATGCATGTATTTTTTTTTTTCTTATAAATCCATACACTATAGAACATAATAATGAAACATTATATCATCCCCAGCATATGGAAACTAGAGATCGACAGATTATCGGCAAAGCCGATATATCAAGGGCCGATCTGCACTTTCCCCGATATATCGGAATCGGCCACCAAGGTGACCGATATTGCCGATATTTCGGGAAAGTGCTTGTACCGGAGTGATGCCTGCAGCTAGAGAATAGAGCATAGCCGACGGTCGGCTGTCTTGTAATGAAAACCGATGCGGCTGAGAAGCCGCTCGGCTGTCATTACAAGGAGCGGAAGGGGACGCCCGGGTCTTCAGTCCCACCAGGAGACCTGGGCAACCATCCTGCAAGGCCCCTGAAGAGAAGACCCGATCAGTGACAACATTTTCCATGTAAAAACCCAGAAGTGATGTCATGACATCACTTCTGGGTACTTGGTGCCAGATTCAAAAGAATTACAGCATTCAAAACAGCCAAACTTGGCATTTTGAATGCTTTTTAGTGCAGAGGAGGGGTTTGCCCCCCCCCCCGATCCCTCCTCAAGAGTACCTGTAATAAAAAAATAAAAAATAAATGTTTTTAATGTACGAAAATATCGGCCAATATCGGCTGATATTGATATGCAATAACCAAAATATCGGTATCGTATCGGCAATAAAAAAAGCAATATCAGTTGATCACTAATGGAAACCAAATTATTCATGGCATTTGGAAGCTAGTGGTATTTTAGCAATACTCCACACAGGTATAAAATACACAAATTAGTGTGGTTATGCATTCATTCTAAAACTGTTAAATGTATTTTTTTGTGACTACAACTAGTGTAAGTATCTGAATCTGACTTGGAATCAGCTTCTTGCAATTCACTATACAGCAGCTACTGGAGTACAAATGAAAATCAGCAGCAAAACATTTTTAGCCCTGTTGAACTCATGCAGTTTGTTTGAAACATTATGCCATTAAATGCATTATAGACATTAACCAGTTCTGGACAGGCAATGATTTGCCCCCTTAATGGCCAGGCCATTTTTTGCAATTCGGCACTGCGTTAAAAATTGCACGGTTGTGCAACACTGTACCGAAATAAAATTGATGTCCTTTTTTTCCCACAAATAGAGCTTTCTTTTGGTGGTATTAGATCACCTCTGCGGTTTTATTTTTTTGCGCTATAAACAAAAAACGAGCGACAATTCTGAAAAGAAAATATAAAAATATTTTTCATATTCTTCTATATAACATTCCCAAAAGAGAAATTCAAAATTTTCCATCCTTTTAGGCCAATTTGTATTCTGCTACATATTTTTGGTAAAAAAAAATTGCAATAAGCGTATTTTGATTGGTTTGCACAAAATTTATTGGGTCTACAAACTAGGGGAAAGATTTATGTAATTTTTATTTATTTATTTATGTATTACTAGTAATGGCGGCGATCTGTGATTATTAGCAGGACTACGACATTGCGGCAGACAGATTGGACCCTAACTGACATTTTTGACACTTTTGGGGGGGCCGGTGACATTACTACAGTAATCAGTGCTAAAAAATATGCACTGGTACTGTAATAGTGACACTGGCAGGGAAGGGTTAACCTAAGAGTGATCAATGGGTTAATTGTGAGTCTAGGGGAGTGTTTTCTAACGTTGGGGGGAGGGACTTGTGAAATGATCATAGAGACCTGTGATCTTATATAGAAGGATCACAGGCGTTCTGTGATATTTTCAGAGAGAAGAACGGTCAGCTGTGTTTACAGCAGCTGACCGTCCTTCTCTCTCAGCGGGGAGCGATCACGGGGGCCCGGCGGCAATCGCGGCTGCCGGACCCATGGATCGGCATCCCCGCTGCACCACTCCCGCGACCGACGTACCCGAGACCGACGTGAAAAGTTAATTTCATATTTCTCAAGATTCCAAGTTGTCCAGTGTCGAAGAAGAAAAAGTTGAAGAAAGAGCAGTATTAAAACTAAAAGTTAATTAGGTGTGGTGCATGCAAATGCAAAAAAAGAACTTGCCAAAAGCAGGGAGAGCAGAGTGATGACCTATATAGTCCACTGTTGCTGTTCCACTGTCCAGTCAGCAGGCTAGTGGTGAAAAAAGTACAACATACACCACTGTAATTGTAGCCAGGTGCTGGATTACAGCAAAATGGAGAAACAGACATTCCCTTTTATTCTTCTCTCCCATAAAAATACTGATGTTATACTGAACCATCCTCCTCTGGCCGGCAGGGAAGAGCTATAGCCAAGCAAGCCCATTGTATTCAATGCAAAGCACTGAGAATCTTGGGAGTTGTAGTGGGAGATGGGAGCCAAATAATGGCCACACAAAATAGTTACACTACTGATCCCAATAGGCACTGTGCAGTAAGAGTAGTAGAGAGATGATTTTTAGTTTCAATACATTTTTATTGGTTTTTCAAGAGTAACAAAGTATTCAGCATGTGAGTATATAATTCTCTTATGTGTATATAGACATATACGTGGTCATAGTAAAGGATAGAAGGAGTCGATGGGTTGGAGCCCAAAAGTATGTAGTCAGTAGAAAGTTAAAGGTGAGAGGTAAGGAGGAAGAAGGATGGGAAGGGGTGAGGGGGGAGGCCAGGGGTGGAATGAAGGGGGGAGGGTTGATTTTTATTGAACTGTCTGGGAAAGATCTTCCTCTTGGCACTGAGGAAGTTAGAGAGAGATAGAGAGAACCCCTGTCTGGATATTCGCCTGCCAGCAGGAGACCATAATAGTTTAGATCCAAGCCTAAGACTGTGACTGAGAACACCCAGGGGCAGCGCAGTACTGCCCACATCACAGCACCTGAACCGTTGACACAAGGAGACTGAAGAGTCCACTCACCCTCTGCTTCCCACTGCTGATCACTTAAGGCTTTTGGGGAGAGACTGAGGGGGCCCCCCTTCTACAGTGAGAGGTCACCAAAGCTTCCTGGGGACTGGTGAAAGAGCTGTTCACCCATTGTTGATACTGTTAGCAGGGACTAAGCTATTGAGAGCAAGACACCAAGTGTATCCATTCCATATCGCCTCATCTGCCCCTATATCAACCATATACTGCATTATACCGAGGCTTTGCTGCCTCTGAAGCACATCTACCTTGCACCTGTGCCGAAATAATACTGTACCTATTGTATATTGTACCTATACTGCATACAGGTTAACTGGGACTTTTAAAGGATAAGTTTACCTTTGGGAACATGTTACATGTTCCATCTGTTTTTGAGGTGGAACATGTAACTTGTTCCCAATGCTGCAGCTTCTGTGTGATTCCTCTCCCCCCCTCCTTGGGAGAGCAGTAAAGGGAGAATTTCCCTGCACTAGCTGTCACTTTTTAAAATCATCGCGGCCATGCGGGGGTTCGCCCACATGGCCACATCATTCATTCCCACAGCTCTGTGTTTGAATGAACTACAAGCCCCAACATCCTTTGTGGCTGTCGGCTTGCAGTTCTCAATGAACTACCATGACACTGCGGAGCACCTTGGTAGTTCATTTATTCTTCCTGTCAGATTATATTTACTTGCTCATACAGGATGTACACAGATACACAGGCAAGTCTTAAGGAGACCTGCATGGCACCAGCAATTTGCTGATCGCTGATGCAATTCTTTACAGGCTCCAAAAAATAAATAAATAAATGCATTTATTATTTTTTTCTAAAAAATTAACTTATCCTTTAAGTGCACCAATGCAAAGGTTGCAAACATAGCTGCTTGTGAGATTGGCAACCCTTCTCTGCATAGAAAGGATGTCCCTGAGAAAAAAATGCAATGCCAAAAGTAACTGTTTTATCTGAGGTTACAAACCAGGCAAGTATTGTGGATAAGGCCCCTAAAAGGAGAAGTCATCTTCTTGTTGGTGATTCAAATGTAAGAGGTGTTTCTTTGGGAAATTGTGTGGAAGTGTCAAAAGAAGTTTGGTGTTTGCCCAGTGCTACTGTTAGGAGAGATAAACTGTGCATTTTACAAATTGTCAAAAAAGCTAGTGAAGAGTGCAATATTGATGTTGTTGTGCACCTTGGCACAAATGATTTGTCCCAGATTTATGTATATTGTGTACAGAGGAGCAAGGATGTAATGGAAGCACTGAATGGGGTTTCTGTAAAACAATTAGTAAAAGGCCCAACCCGAGGTGATCACATTCTAGACTTCGTACTGATAAATGGGGATCCACTGCCTGATGTTGAGGTGGGAGACAATTTTGGTTCTTGTGATCCCCAATGTCTTTCATTTGATAGTAAAATGTGAACTATAAAATCATAGACAAAAACAAAAGTTTTAGATTTGAAATGGACAAATTTTGCTGAAATAGGGAGATTTCTAAAAATGTATCTGAAAGGTTGGAGTAAAACGACAGGAGCAAGTAATCAGTGGGCACTGTTAAAGTCTACCATCCTGGAGGCAACTAGATTATATGTCAGGCAAGTTAGTAAGAATAAACAGAAGAAAAAATATGGTTCACTAAAGAGGTAAGCAGGATAATAAAGGGGAAAGAAATAAGCATACAGGAGATTCAAGGAAACAGGAAGTGTAGCTGACAGAGAAGAGTATACAAATAGACAAAAAGAGGCCAAACACATTATCAGCACTGCCAAAGCACAGAAAGAAGAGGAAATTGCTAAATCTAGTAACAAATGAGATAAAACCTTTTTTTAGGTTCATTAGTGATAGAAGGAAAAAATACAATGGGATCACTAAAATGAAAACTGGATACAACACTTATGTTGAGGGAGACTTGGATGTAGCAAACCATTTAAACAAATACTTCTATTCAGTCTTCTCAAAAATAAATTGTATGGTGGTTCATTTTTAGGATTTCTGAAGACAGAGGTAGAAGAGGAACTGGCTTGGTTAAAAACCTAATAAGTAGAACTAAAGGTAAAGCATTTTTTAGTTTTGGATAGAGTGGAGAGGGCTCAGAAAGCTTGCCAGTTTTTATCGCTGTCTGTGCCCCCATTAAGGAGATTCAAACTCTCTATTTGTCCTGTTTACCATTATCATTAAAAGTGAAAGTAAAAGAAAATCCCAAATTTTGGGTTGTACCCAGAAAAGTAATAGAGGGGACACTAGTTCTGGTGACCTGGAGGTCCCCAAAAATTCCCTTAACTTTTCAGGGATTCACCTCTTGTTTGGCTATGGGGCAGGAAGTGTAGGGAAATCTCTGCAATTGGACACAGATGGCAAATAAGGGAGACATGATTAAAACCTTTAACCTCCCTGGCGGTATGATTCTGTCAGGAATTCTGTTCCAAAAGCGGTTCAATTCTTTTCATGGAAATTTGGCGTTATGTATTATAGGCCTACAATTCTTAGTAATTACTGACTTAAACCTGACCAAAACAAGAGTCTAGTAAACATCCCAGATGTGATAAATTTGAAACACAAACAAGTGAATTATAATCGAATCAATAATATTATTTTATTATTTAATATATAATATATATAATAAAATTATATTATTGAATAGATTATAATTCATGCGTTATATATTATATATATATGTGTGTATATATATATATATATACATATATATCTATATGTGTGTATATAGATATATATATTTATCATATACAACGCATGAATTATAATCGAATCAATAATATAATTTTATATATATATATATATATATGTGTGTGTGTATATAGGTATATATGTATATATATATATATATGTATATATATATATATATATATTTGCATATATATATATATATATATATATATATATATATATATATATATATGCATATATATATATATATATATATATATATATGCATATATATGCATATATATATATATGCATATATACATATATATATATATATATATATATATATATGCATATATATATGCATATATATAATATAAAATGTGTTATGTGTTTTGTGCAACGTTTTTTTTTTTTTTTTTTGAATTTCCCTCCCTAGTTCCGCTCCCATGCAGCATTGCTGCTGCAGGGAACGGAACTAGGAAGTCCTCCTACCGACAGACGAGCGGCGGAGATCTCACTGGCGGTCACAGCAATGAGAGCTCATCGCTGGATCGCCAGGATAAGGTAAGAGAAGCTCCGCTGCGCTGTCTGCACGCTCTGCCCATTGACCCCGAGCGTGACTCGGGGATACCGCTAATAGCAGAAAATTCCTACCCCGAGTCACGCTCGGGGATACCGCTAAGGCGGTTAAATACATCAAGGGGGTGAAAAAGGTTCAGGAGGGAAGTTTTTTTCAATATGAAATTAAAATCAAGAACAGGGGACATGACCTCAAACTAACTGGTGGAAAGTTCAAAACTAATTTTAGAAAGTATTATTTTACTGAAAAGGTTGTTGATGCTCGGAATAAACTTCCTCCAGAGGTAGTGAGCCAGTCAACAATACATGGCTTTAAACATGTTAAGATTAAGATTAAAAAATAAAAAGGGCATACTCAACGGACTAGTCTTTTTTCTGCCGTTTTTTAAAGGACGCCAATGATATCCAGCAAAAGAACATATCAAAGGACTGCCCCCCCCCCCCCCCCATCATAATTATTCTGAAAGCCCCTTTGTCCCCCTGCCCCTCTGCTACCATCCTCATTTTCTTTTGGACAGTGCATACCCAGTCAGTCTAGGTCTAGCCTATCCACCATAAATATGTTCTGGTAGTATGGATCCAGCACTTGGTAGATTTAACTTTACTGCTGCTCACTGCTGCACTTGTGGTGGCCTTGCTAATGTTTATGCTGATCTGGGCACCAAATGTCATCTTATGCCTAATCCTTACTTGTAATCATGTTGTATGCTAAACTGTGCTATTACCATTGTTATTTCATGTTATTCTTACCTAGTACCAACCATATTGGGTGACAATATATTAAGTTTGCATTTACTACTTGGTTTGGTGCCCATTTCCTTTGATATAACAATACTATTGGGCACTGAGTATTACTTTCAGTGTTTTTCTGTGATATTTTATGTTTGTACACTGAACCTGGTCTTCCACAGGGGATGAGGTTCTTGAATAGGTCGAGGCAAAGAACAGAGGACCCATCCTATCTAACAGCTCCTACTGGGGTAGCACTACATAATAATAATGCAGTAGTTATCTTTTTTTAATATCTGCCTGGAGTTTAGTTTTAAGGGGTAAAACCTGTGCTGTCAGTTTTGTATATATATTCCACAAAAAAACAATAGTTTTAAGTGAAAGAATAGCACCGGTAAATAAACCCGATGCATGCAATTTTTTTTTCAACTGCAAATATTTTCAGTCATAAAATTGACAAGCAATATTCACATTTGAGCATTTGAGCATTTACTTTAAAAGGAAACTTCAGTGCATTTTAACTGTAAAGTTTACCTATAAGTTTGGTCAAGAAAACATACACTATACTATAAAAAAAATAGTGCCAAAACATTCTACCACTTCTTAAAGGAAAGTACTGATGTGAAAGTATAATTTGTATGTAAATTGTGTAAATCTCTATAACTACTTTTAAGGTTCATGCACACTAGTTTATTGTAAACCCTGTTTCTCTCCACAAGAGAAAATCAGTTTTAAATAATTGCATTTTTCCAAACCTGTTTGGGCGAATTTAGCGTCATTTGGTATTTGGGAGTTAATTTATTTCACTACAAAGAGGAGAAAACAACAGAGGATATACACTAATCAGCAATAACCTTAAGATCAATGACAGGTAAAGTGAATACCATTGTCTATCTTGTTACAATGGCATCTGACAGTCTGTGAAATATATTAGGCAGAATTTCAAATGATTCTGCCCATTAAAATGAATAAATGCTAAAGTGCTAAATGCTCCTAGTGCTTAGGCACGTTTAGGCGCATTTGCTGGTTTTTATGCCCAAAAGCTTCTCTCCTAAACTATATTTTTCTGCATTCAGGAGAGGAGCTTTGATTGCCTCTAAACTCTGCTGCTCCTAAACTCTTGTAAAAGCCTATGTGCATGGACACAGACTTTCATTGAGTTGCGTTCAGGGGCTTGGGCAAAAAAAAACAGCAAAAGGTCATGAGTTTAGGAGCAGCATGTGCATGAGGTATAATAAATAAATAAATCATCAAAAATAAATAGGCATAAGCCTTAAAGTAAACTGTCATTACCTTGAAGTTACCAAAACAAGCATATCTGCAAAAGAAGACCTGGGAGGAAACCCAGATGATCGACACTCCCAGAAGTTTCAGTTTTTCCTGCTGACTTCAGAGGAGAATTTCTAAAAGAAAAATGATCCATTCTCCTATTTTGCAAGTAACTCTGTTTTGGAAACTTAATCACGAGGTCACTTTAGGACGGCAGGGAGCAGGCACCACCCTATAAATAATCAATAAACTGGTATTTACCACTGTGTCACCCCAAAGTTCTGCCACTGCCTGGTCCTCAAAAATAAACTTCAATGTGTTCCTGCTAACATAAAAAATCAACCTGTATTCCACCTGGAAGTGTATCAGAGCAATGGGAGCAAAGTCAATAAACACTATCCAAACTATATCAAGAATTGGTACCTCTGAATTGAAGTATTTCACAAAATAGTGTTTCATCACCACACCAAAAAACACTACTGTCTCAATTCATGATTATGTTCACACAGGCAAATGTTAAAACAAACTATTAATTCTTATACACGATAGCATTGGTCGACCCACGACCAGACCTGTTTTGCCTCTCATTTAAGGCTTCCTCAGTAAATCATAGCCCATTCCCAAACAAACAGTATTTAAACCAAAAATATAAATAAATAAATAAATACATTGAAGCTTACCAGGCCTTAGATGTGGTGCATTAATCTCCCTTTGTCAGACTTATTTCCTTTATTTTTACTTGATGATTCTTGACTTGCTGTCCATAGGTAACAATGTTCACTCAATGTACTGCATTTATGGAAGAGCAGCGTTGTCACCCTAGGCTGCTCTCTTGGTTTTAACTACAAGTAGCTCTCTCATCTTCATTACATGGAGGGGGTGTTCATTTGTAGTTGAAGGACTAATGAAATTAGCGTTCCATCAGTCAGCAAACTGCACCATCACCCCAAAATCGAATAAATGAAAAAAAGGGGTTTGAAGGCTAGAGAGGGGGGCTATATCGGTGCTGTTTATCCCGACCCAAGAGACAAAATAATTTTTTCAAGCAAAATCGATAAAAAAACAACTTTATTTTAAGATACAGGAGATACCTGAGAAAGTTGATAAAAGTTGAGAAAGTTGATATTTTAGATTTCAGTTTAGTCTACTGGGAGTTACACATGATTTCTGAAGGACACATGTTTTCATAAATTCCGATAGGGTCAACGGGTATTTTTCTATACTTGCAGAAAATGTTAAAAAAAATATTAAAGTGTTCAGCCAAATTGTGTTCTAAGTTTTGGCTGAAGTAGGAAAGGATTAGAACTCTTTTAGGCTCCTACTGCTATGCAGGGTTTTATAAGGGAGATTTCCCCTCCCTTCCTGTCCTGCTGAAAATGTTTTACCAGACAGGAAGAAAGGAAAACTCTCAGAACAGAAACACAGAGACAGTAACATAAAAATGCTTTTCTTTAGTAGAGCAGGGGAAGGCTGGGACCCCTGTCAGGTTTGTATCACTTTCTGTGCCCATGCTGCAGATTTTATTTTTTTCGATTGTAAAACATTTTTAGTAGGACATGAAGTTAGGGCAAGACTCTCTAATGTCCCAGATAGCAGCAATAACCTGACAGAGGTTCTAATCCTTCCCCATATTATCCAGCTGGAAGAAACCATTGGTCTTGACATACACTTTATTGCTAACCGCCATCTGAAGATTTAGGTATGTTTATTCTAATTTTCTGGTTAGCTTGTCAGAAAGGTTCTTAGATATATTGTGTATAGTGTATTTATCAGTGGGGGATTACCTAACATCATTCACACCAGTTTTTTTAATTTATTTTTATCAGCACTCAGTTTCATTATTAACACCTTTATCTGTAAGTCATTTATTTTAGGTGACTTTCATATGTTTGCTTGCTTTCTCAGCATTTTATGGATTATGGCTATTCGGAGATGCTGCCTAAGATGATGGAGTATTATGAACCAGCAACCTTCACTGTCACCACTAGTTACAGGTCTATGACATTTTACAGACTAGTATTTCATAACTAGGAGTGATATTTATAGCTTTATGAATATCTTATGTTATCTGAACAAAGGTTGGCAAGTGAGGCAGAATAATCAGTTCTTGTTCCACTTCTGCGAATGACAATAAATGGGTCCTTGGCATGTTATAATTCTTTTTATATACCCTAATGGTTTATCTTTCTCATATATATTCACTTAGAAATGACTCACAATCAGTGTCACTTGAACCACACCTTCCAATATATTCAATAATAACAAAAAAGGAGACAAACAAGGGACTTTTTAAGTGTTACATAAGAACATGACTTTCATGAACTGTCACTTGTTAAAACATAGCTTTGAGTGTTTCAAGCCTTTTCTAAAAAAAACTAAAACTATAAAATGTAATTTTACACATAAGTTGGTTTGTGGACTTACAATCACATATTTAACACTCCCAATTTAGCCTCCACAAAGAAGTACCCAGTAATATCCCACAGATGAACCAAATAATTATATCATAACTTAGAAGAGTCATAACGTAGTTACCATAAAACCAGTATAGGATTTTTCACTGTGCTTCTCAGACTTTTCAGCCTGCTTCATCAGCAAGATGTGGAGCTCAGTTACTGTATGTAAATGTCAGAGGCATGATCCCAAAGTTGGGCATCTATGCCCAACTCTCACTACAAAGAGGAGAAAACAACAGAGGATATACACTAATCAGCAATAACCTTAAGATCAATGACAGGTAAAGTGAATACCATTGTCTATCTTGTTACAATGGCATCTGACAGTCTGTGAAATATATTAGGCAGCAAGTGACCATGTTGTTTCTGAAGTTGATGTGTTGAGCATTGCAGTTTGTTATGTATGAGGCTGTGTAGCCACAGACCAGTCAGGGTGCCCATGTTGATCCGTGTTAACAGCCAAAAGCACTTACAATGGGCACAATAGCATCAGAACTCGACCACGGAGCAATGAAAAAAGGTGGTCTGATCTGAGGAATCACATTTACTTCTACATCAATTGGATGGCGGGGTGCATGTGTGCCACTTACTTGGGGAACAGATGCACCAGGATGCAGCATGGAAACAAAAAGCAAGCCAGCGGAGGCAGTGTAATGCTTTGGGCAATGAAGAGTAATGGTAAACCTTGGTCCTGCCATTCATGTTGATGTTACTTTGACATATGGTGAAAGACAAAGTTAAAATCATGCTCCCTTTAAAAATTAAATCATCAAGAAACAACTTATAATAGTATATGGGAATGTCCATACATAACCACCAAGTTCTCCAAATAGTGAAATACAGTGATGTAGAGATCTTCTCAATTTCCACCACACAGCAAAATGTGGGTTGTGCTATCTTCCACCACTGTCAGTAAATTTCCTACTTACCAGACACAGACATTTAGACTGCATAATGGATCACTGAGAGGGGTTCCTCTCATAGAATTAGATTTTTCCCGGTAACACTCCAATCCAGTCAGATGATATCTCCAGAGTGGTGTACCGTATGGTTAGGGAAAAGACACACTAGTAAAAACACTTACGAATGTTGCAGATCAAAGTAGACTTGTTAACATGGCAGGGAGGTCCATTTACATTCCACCTGCATTCCAAGATGGCGGAAGTGAAGTGTCACGTAGATCCCACACGAATTAGGGCTCTTTCACACGGGCGGTCCGATCAGATCCGCCTGTCAGTTTTTTAGGCGGATCTGATCGGATCCTCTATGCAGCTCTATGGGGCAGCGGGTGTCAGCGGAGACACCTCCGCTGACACCCGCTGCCATCCTCATCCGATCCTGTGCTTGAAATCTGGATGGATGGAAACCCTATTTTTCCATCCGTTCAGTAATCGGAGGGGATCGGATCTGATGAGAGCGGACAAGCGGTCCGCTCTCATCCGATCCCCCATAGAGGGCAGCTGGGGGGGCTGAGACACCTCCCTCTCCGCACTGCAAGCGGAGACGGAGCTGTCATCCGCCCGGCTCAGCGGGGATCGCAGATCGATCCCTGCTGAGCAACACGGATCCGCCTATGGAGCGGACCGTGTGAAAGAGCCCTTTAGGTGTCCAGAATTTGCACTGTGTGAAAAGCACTGTGTATCAAAAATTCCTTCATAGCAGAATCACCCAATTATTTTAAAGAAAGAGCATATTTAAAAAAAGAGAATTCAATTGCAAATTAGAGAATATGAGATTTTAGTGATTGATTTTACATCTGCTTTAATCACTTCAAAACAGGGCACTTTCACCCCCTTCCAGGACTATTTTTAGCTTTCAGCAATGTCACACTTTGAATGACAATTACACAATCATGCAACAATGTACCCATATTTTTATCATTTCTTTTCCCACAAAAAGAGCTTTCTTTTGGTGGTATTTGATCACAACTGCTTTTTTTTTTTTTTTTTTTGCTAAATAAAAAAAGACTGAACATTTTGAATAAAATGATGGACACTGATAGGCAGAACTGATTAGTACTGATAGATATTTTGCAAATAAATATGCTTTCTTCATACATTTAGACCAAAAAGTATTCTGCTATATTTCTTTAGTAAAAATAACCCAAATTAGTATATATTATTTAGTCAGTGTGAAAGTTATAGAGTCTACAACCTATAGAATATATATTTGAAAAATCGATCAGTCCTGATGTACTGACAGCCTATCTAATTACTTGAGACCCTAAAATGCCAGGGCAGAACAAATGCCTCTCAAATGACTCCTTTTTGGAAAGTAGACACTCCAAGATATTTAGTAAAAGACATGGCAAGTTTTTTTTAAAGTTGTTATTATTTTTTTCCAAGTATTTTTGGTTTACATACTGTCACCAGAGCAGTACAGTATTATCATATGAATGATGTGGTGGTGATCAGAGACAATCACTAATGACAGTATGTAAAAAAAATAATAATAATAATAATAATAATAATAATATATATTTTTTACTATTTTATTTCATTATTTCAATTTTTTTTTTTACATACTGCTTTGGGGATATAGTAATTCTTTTTTTCACTATGATTTTTTATTACAGTGATGATCAGATCACTGTTATAAGCAATCATTTTTATTAATGGCATCCGTTTGTGTGCCATTGTGTACTATTGTGATAGCTGTGATTGGCCACAGCTATCACATGGTACAGGTCCACTGTGATTAGCCCCTGTACCTAGTGATTACTGTGACCAATCACAGAGAACATTATAGTACACAATGAATGACTATGAATTCAAGCCATTGTGTACTATTGACATGTGATCGCTATGATTGGTCACAGCAATCACATGGAACCAGAGCTGGTCCGGTTCAAATATCTGTCTTTTGCCAGGTTTAATGGCCACAGTGGGTGACAGATAGCTCCGCTGCATGGCCCCTAGGGAGCATACCCGGAGAATGTCATACATCCACCCAGGATAACAGCGCTCCCACTCGGCCGTCATTTTACAATAGACAGGACAGAAGGTGGTTAAACTGTATTCTTTCTGTAACAATCTGCTTTTTCTGACTTTACTTTGTAATTCTTTATGCTAACTTCATGTCAAAAACTATTCTAAGACTTCCCAATAAGCAACAGCTTTAAGAATCTGTTCCACAGTAGTATATTAACTTAGTAAACATCCTCAGGGCATATCTGAATAAGCCAGATGCATGATCGTGAATCCCAGGTAGTCTGAAACATACCAGCTGTCTGAGAATAACTTATGATGCCCTGAGAATGTGAACACAGGTTCTGTTCATTTAACTTAAAGCAGTATTAAACCTAAAAGCAAACATTTATTATATTGCAGCTTACAAATTCTTAGATGTGAAACGAGTATTTGTTTCCTTCTTAGGCTTTCTTCCTTCTATTTTCATCTGGTGATCCAGCCAGCAAATCTGTTGTTTTTTTCACAATCTCAAGCTCTACGGCAGAATGTATCAGTTTACATTGAGAAGACAAACCACTGAAAGGGTTACTAAACCCAGGAGCCTGCATTCACTATATATGGTCTCCCACAGTACACAGAACATGGAAATGCAATTATTTTAGTAAATATAAACTGATAAATACCTTTTCTCCTCTGCAGTATATAGCAGTCTTATGACTTCTATCAATGTCTGGCCAAGCACTGGCTAAAGCTTGTAGGAGGAGTTTTTATTCTCCTCCAAATGTCCTATGAGGCTGCTTGACTCCAGACTCTCTGTCTGGACAGTGCTAATTGGCCCTGTACTGATCACATGCACTCTCCCCCCAAAAAAACGAAATCTCTAACAATACACACCGAACTGAGCATGTGCACAGTGCCTCCGAGGCTCTGTACTATCAGCAGATGGATTGGGGACAGTAAAAGAAGGGGAGGATCAAAGAAAACAGGATCAAACAGACTTTTTACACAATGTGGAGGCTTAACCCCTTAGGTTCCACAGTGAGTATAACAAACATGCTTTACTGCATATACAGACTGATTTTACTGTTGTGGATTTAGTAACACTTTAACACTGGCAGAGGTGATTAAAATGATCAGAAGGAAAAAGTAAGTAGAACTTTAAAGGTAGCCACCATTAATCCCATAAGAAAAAAGCCAGTACTCAAAAATTATTTTAAAAGTACAAACTGTATTAATTACAACATAGTAAAAATGTTTAAAACCAACACATAGATGGTGTATAGAAAAGGGCTGTAAGACATCTTCCTAGAACACAAGAACCTATTACATGCCCATGGCGTGCCAGGATCTGGTATGTATAAAGACACAGAAACTGCCATGGTCTCCCGTGTTTGGGCTGAACAGGATTCTCGTGTATAGATGTCAATGGATTGCAACGCGTTTCACTTTAAAGCTTCCTCAGGGGATCCTAATAGGTACCAGACTCAAGGGGGAGGACATAGAGCACAAAAACCAGCAAGATGGAACGGAGGGAGGACAACCACAGGAGCTGTTCTAAGGGGGGGCGTGCACAAAGCATTAAGCAGCCATGTCATAGGAGTATCCCCCAGGGGCCCCATGTACTTTGGATGATAGCCACAGAGAAACAAATGTCTTCCAGGTTTCTTTTATTTAGGAGCCTCGGCTCCTCTCCGTGCCGATTCGAAATATGGGAATAGCTCTTCACGCAGGAAGAATATAGGGTGGAAAACTCCATATCCTCCTTGTGTGAGGGTCTATTCCCACATTTCGAATTGGCACGGAGAGGAGCCGAGGCTCCTAAATAAAATAAACCTGGAAGACATTTGTTTTACTATATTGTAATTAATAAATTTTGTACTTTTCATATAATTTTTCAATACTGACTTTTTCCTTATGGGATTAATGGTGGCTACCTTTAAAGTCCTACTTGCCTTTACGGTTCCTTCTACACTCTTATTAATTGGATGATGGTGCCACATAATATGGGGTCACATCTCAAATTTTTTATGTAGATTAAAATGATCAGCTTTTATATATTCATGCAAAACCTTTATCTCAAAAGGAAAAAAAAAAAAACAAACTTTTTTTCTGTAACTGAATATAAAGTGTGAGTTGAAATATGGCTTCAATTTGTTAGAGTATCTAAATCTGCTAATATATTTAACACCCCCCCCCCCCCCGGACTGACAATGTTGCTGACTGCTGTGCCTCCTGTGCGCCTACATCCAGAGTTTTGTCTCACAAATACAGGTGTGTTACTGACCAGATCGAAAGGTGAAAATAGAGGGGAAAAAAGGCAAAGAAAAGAAAACGGATGCAGCCACCACATCTAATGACTGGTAAGCTGCAATATATTAAATGTTAGTTTTGTGTTTAATACCAGTTTACCAGTAACATTTGAGAAGAGAAGTAAAGTTGGCCATAGATGGATCAAAATTCGGCCAGTTCAAATTCAATCCAAGTGTGGCTGTTCCTGTATGACAGAAATTGATTGTTAGATCAAACTGCCGAACAGGATTTAAAGAACATTTTTGCAAAAGCACCAAGTAGGAATGTAGGAATCTGCTCTCTATCAGTCTTCTGGCTTAATGGAAACAAAAAAAAAATTATCTCAGGCCAGCCTAAAGGGTTTGTTACCCCAACACTTCATATTCCTGATATGTGCCCGCTGTACCATGTACTTGTATGATAAAGTACCCTTTTCTCTTTTTATTGCTTCCTTTATATGTGAAATCCCTGCTGTTGCTGCCATTCCCCCTGCTTTCCTTTTAAAACTGACCACACTAAGCAGCAGAACACACTGTGGTCAGTTCCCTAGATGTGCTAGGAACTCAATGTACTCTCTTCCAATGATCAGACTTGTTCTGACATGCCCCCGCTGCACAGCCATTCACTGGGAAGCTCAGTGTGCTGCTGCTTCTCCCCCCCCCCCCCCACCAGCTCCTATGCAGCTGAGAACAGAGGGAATCTGATCACTTATAAAAAAATAGAAATAAGGTATTTTTTAATGTTTTTTTTTTATATCTATAAAAAAAAATGTTTTGCCTTTCATTTCTATTTTAAACGGAATGGATTGTTTTTCAAGGTGATCATTTACAGTCACTTTAAGGCTCATTTCACAAAGCTTTCACATCAGGAAAAGGATCTATTTTTCAGGCATGTGGCTGCAATTTTCAAAATTAGCTGAAAAGAACTGCCAATAATGTTTTTAAATAAAGATCCTGCCCCTGGGTTTGTATCTACTGCATGTGAATTGAATCTATAGCAGTCAAAAACATGGGTAGCATCAATGTGGAGAAATATTGTGCAATCTCAGTTTCCAAAGGTGCAGAATATAAAATCCAAGAGACTATATAAAAAAAAAGCTATTACAGGGCAAATATTGTAATAATAAAATGTAACCACTTAAGGACCGGAAGGTTTTACCCCCTTAATGACCAGGCCATTTTTGCGATACAGCACTGCGTTACTCTGACAATTGCACGGTTGTGCAACGCTGTACTCAAATAAAATTGATGTCCATTTTTTTCCACAAATAGAGATTTCTTTTGGTGGTATTTTTTTTACCTCTGAGGTTTTTATTTTTTTGCAAGAAAGCTCTTGTTTTGTAAAGAGCTAAAATATTATAGAGGTACCTTTATCCCAATCATAAAAGTATAGACTGGAAATATTGGGGCAAGGAGAATAGGGGGGATTTTAATGGTACCGTCCTAAGACAGGAAGAATGAATCCAATGAAAAATTAGATAAAAAAGATAACACTTTACTGTGGTATAAAAATACACAGAAAAAAAGGCAAAAAATTGTATACACTATAGACATACATATAATAAAAACATATATGAATATATGAGATATATTACTGTACAACCTAGAGGGAGGATACTGCTCCCATGTATACTTTCTCAATAATAAGGTTGTAGATGTATGTAGCTCCCAATGTTTTTCGACATGTTTCGCGGAGAACAGCTTCCTCAGGGGATTGGGACAAGAGAGCAACAAGAGCAAATATTAACACTATAAGTACAAAAAGGAAAACACAATTTTTATAAAAAGAAAATACTTAATGAGGTGCAACTATGTGATCCAAACACAAAAACCAACATAGAAATAAAATAATCTAAAGCCTAGTGACAGCAGAGTTAGTCTTTAATTTTTTGCGGCTACGCAGCTCCATATGCAACAAATTGCAATGCAATGTGTGTTCTGACATCTTTCTATTAGAACCAGCACTAATTTTTTCAGTAATCTGAATTACAATATGGTAGCTATTATATTGGATCGGACTACATGGGCCAGCCTTTGCTCCCCACATGCATTAATAAGCCTTTGCAACCCGTGATCACATTTGGTAGATCCTGCTCACTGCAGACAGGAAACATTCCCCCAGTGTTGACGTTTTGGAAAACCTCTGATCCAGTCATCTAACCATTACAATTTGGCCCTTGTCAGAGTCGCTTAAATCCTTATGCTTGCTGTTTTTTCTGCTTTCAACACATCAACTTTGATCATTTGTAGATTGGATGACATTTTTAACCACTTGCCGTCTGCTCACTCGAGCACTACTGTGGCAAAGTGGTTCGTTATCGTCTGGCGACGTAGACCTACTTCGCCAGACACTCCCCTTTCTCAGCGTGGCGCGCACACCGCTGGAGGCTCGCTCCCGCTGTTTTCAGTCACAGCGGGAGTCGGGCCAGGGGAGGAGCAGCGGCGAACGCCGCTGCTCTTCCCCGATCGTCGGGGAATCGAGTGTGGAGATCCGCCTGCTTGTTTAAACACAAGCGGACGGATCTCCTAAGTGACAGGCAGGGTCCAGCATAGCTGAACATGTGATCTGTCCTTGTGTCACTCAGTCACCTCCCCCCACACACGTTAGTAAGCACCAGGCATACATTAACCCCTCCCTCTACAATAAAATTAACCCCTTCCCTGCCAGTGTCATTTTTACAGTAACAGTGCATATTTTTAGCACTGATTACTGTAGTAATGTCACTGGTACCCCCAAAAGTGTCAAAAATGTCAGTCAAGGGTCCGATCTGTCCGCCGCAATGTCGCAGTCCCGCAAAAAAAAAACGCAGATCGCCACCATTACTTGTTAAAAAAAAAAAAACACCAAAAATGACAGAAATCTTTCCCTTAGTTAGTAAACGCAATAACTTTTGCGCAAACCAATCAAAATACGTGTATTGTGATTTTTTTTTACCAAACATAGGTAGCAGAAAACAAATTGGCCAAAAATTTAAAAAAATTTTGATTTTTACATTTTTTTTGGGGGGGGGGGAAATTTCATATAAAAAAATGTGAAAAATATTGTTATTTTTTCAAAATTTACGCTCTTTTTTTGTTTATAGCGCAAAAAGTAAAAATCGCACAGGTGATCAAATACCACCAAAAGAAATCTCTGTTTGTGGGGAAAAAAAGGACATAAATTTCGTTTGGGTATGGCGTCGCATGACCGCGCAATTGTCAGTTAAAGTCGCACAGTGCCGAATCGCAAAAAGTGACCCAGACGTAAGACAGCAAAATCCTCTAGTGGTAAAGTGGTTAAAATATTGCAATTTTCTGATATTCTAAAATTCCAATCCAGAACTTTCAATTAAGTCAAGGGTTGTCCAAACAAGGATAAAACAGTATGCAATACAGAGCAGCAAATTATGCAAAATTGAGCAAAAAGGGTTTGGAAGGTCCTATCAGCCTTGCCTAACAAGAAGGTGGGGCCAAAAAACAGCCTCATTCTTTTACTTTAAAAATTCTGCCCAGGATGCTAAGATAAAAGGGTGGGACCTAGTGGCACTGGCAGCCAAGTCAAGGATGGCCAGCCAAGCCTTTGGGTCATCCTTTAAACACATTCTTCCATAAGCCTTTTGGGAATCTGAATGCCTAAAACAACACTGAAATTCAAATTTGCCTTGGGACATCCGAATAATGAAGTTTGGTCCAAATATCATTTGAATTTTGGGATCAACTCTAGAGCTGACATATAATATACTGTTGAAGAATCATCCTTTTATGGCTGCTGGCATTAGAGGCACTGTATTATCCAACTATGGAAGGCAGATTAATATTGTATTTTTACATTTATTATCAAAGTACACTTATTCTGTATTAACACTTGTTAAGTTACCTCTTCTACAGCTTCGGCAGACTCGCTCTTGCTGACACTGTGCACACCACCCAGCCCACCTATGGCTTTCTCTACATAATTCCTTATATGTATACCTGAAGTTATTGCCTTTTGGAAAGTAAATCCATGAAATGTAAGATTTTTATTTTATTTTTTATCAGGAGTCACAGAAGCTTTACACATAGTTTTTTCAGAAACTGTCCTCTGCTAAGAACTTTTAAACAATAGTCTCTTTCTAAACTTCTCCTTTAATTTACTTTTTCTTTGAAGTGAAAATAGACCTGGCAAGTCCTTTTGCAATAAATCTGATGAAAAATATCTTGTCTTGTAACAACTCTACTTTGTACAATGTACGACTTACATAAAAAGAAAAAGAAATAAAACACTGGCTTTAAGCACCCAGTGTCAAATTTAATCTCACTCAGAGACCTGCATACAGGAACTGAAATTCAGATGACTGCAAAGGACCAGAGATTACCTCGAAAATTGAATCCAACAGAAAAAAAATCAACTCCATAGTGACATTCATAAAAAAGAATGAAGAATAATGCCAATATGGCCACTATGTAGAGCAAATGATCATATAAATACCTCGTTCCTGACTTTGGCTCTGCTCCTGATTTGGTACCTCGCTGCCTGGCTGTTATGACCCTGGCTATCCTGTGACTACGCTCCTGTTTTCAATCCTGGCTTACCGACTTGTTTGAGTGTCTGCCTGGCTGTCTGCGATCGCAGTTCTGCGACCCGCTGTGCGTTCCTACTGCAAGGCTGCTGAAAGCTCAGACCTGCAACATGCTCCGTTTCTGCAGTGCAAATGGAGTGCTTACTTAACTTCAGCTGAACTACACTGCACGGCTACGGCTCCTTATCTAATGGTTCTCCTGTCTCCTCAGAATCACATCTTCCTCTGTAAGTACCTGGGTCTACACCTACAGGCACCCGTGTTCCTCCTGTCCCTTGGCACCCTCTGTTTCACTCTCAGTGGGTCCTGGGTTGGAGAAACAAGAGAGGCCGACCTCGTCATTTCAGTCTCCCTTCAGGTACGTAACAGCCAGGCATGGCATATGTGTCAACTTTCCCTGTCTAAGGGTAGACAGGAGGTTTGTGCCATTATTGCACACCACCATTCCTGGCTCCAGCTGGCACAGCGTGAACTACCTCTGAGCCTGCCCCTGCAGAGCTTCAAGAATCTCTACTCTGGTGTGGTGCCTGTCCCCTAGACACACCAACTGAAGCACTGCATGACACCTTTTAGCCTGACTGATTGAATAGCCCCTTGAACGCTTAGGGGGTACTTGTGGTTCGTAGGACAATTCAGCAAAGGGGGGGATGGAGGGGGAGGAGGAGGGGGTAGAGCTGACAAATCTCACATCTTTACCACTAGCTGTATGGAGACGTGGCAGTACAACAAGCTGCAGCACTGAGCCTTGTCCTGCATCCTTCCGAATTGCAAGCAGAGTTACCCAGTGTGCTGTGAAGGAAATATAGCGTCCCTAACCATGCTTGCTGGACCATGTGTCAGCAGTAACGTGGACTTTGCGGCTGACTGCCCTGCCCAACGATGCCACAAAATGAATGTGAAAGAAAATAAGGTGCACTAACCCTACAATTATGCGGCAGCACTGAGATGGGGAAAGTAAATGTGAAAAAAGGTATAGTGCGCTCAACACAATCATAAATATTAAACATATGACATCTGGGATGACCCAAATATTATGGTGATCTTCATACAGTGTGAAAAACCATATGTGAAATTCTTTATGCAAAAACATATAATTTGTAACAATCGTGAAAAAATATATATATATGTAAAGTCCTCCAATTGATCCAGATAATCTCAAATAGCCAAAGATCAAGATTCCATCAATAGTGGATCTTCAATCTTGCTAATCTTAGACTGATATTTGAGGGTGAAATAGAAGAAATAGCCTCTTACCAGATAACACTAAACAGTGAGCCTTATTGGTGAATAGGCACTTTCCACATGTGAACAAATGAAATCAAGTGAGGTGACACCTTGGTAGTAGTGCAAACTTCTTACCAGAAGTATGTAGAGGGTAGGCATAAACCATTGTTGTTTATACGGATGCACCAGATAGAAGGTATCCAATGGCGGCTTCAATGCGTGGGCTGAATGTTTCTCCACTCCACCATATCCAACTCACCGATGTGGCTGGCGATACTGTACTCTAATGTGACTCCCCCATAAAAGATATAAAGTGCCAATAGTGCATTATCCTTTTAAAAAAACTTTATTAAAAAAGAAACACACTTACATGGCAAATGGAAGGAACTGGGCATAAACAATAGTTCCAAGCGTACCGAACGTGACCGCCTGCAGTGCAGAACACGAGGTGTGGCGTGACGGCGTGGCTACTCCCCCCGACACGTTTCTCCTTATCAAACTTCGTGCTCCGGTCCCAGCTGAAGCCTGGCAGTGACTGTATTTTTTTTTTTTCGCTTCAGCAGATGGGGCAGAGAAAAATGCCGGCTATAGTCTACAGCTGGTGGTGTACTACTGGAAGATGTGCTGCAAGGACCTGGGACACCCTGCGCTATACCATCATCCTTGTCAGTGGAGGCTGCTGAGAGGTCATGAGATATAGCTGGGGTAGACTGAGGTGAGTAAGGAGGAGGAACAGAATTGCATCCCTTTTGTGTGGCTTTCAGGTGCTCTTGCCAATGGGCTGAGTGGTGGGAGGTTAAATGCATTGTCAAGCATGTGGTACCCAAATGGCTGGTGTTTTTGCCGCGCTTGATGTGCTTGAGATAAAGTTTGCAAACAGCAACAGTGAGATCGGCTGCACATGTGCTAAAAAAGGCACAGACAGGTGAGCTGTGGGAATGGTGTCAGGA
Source organism: Pelophylax lessonae (assembly GCF_965119305.1). NCBI lineage: Eukaryota > Metazoa > Chordata > Amphibia > Anura > Ranidae > Pelophylax > Pelophylax lessonae. Next base: position 67,746,177 of record NC_138777.1, read on the forward strand.
GATAACAGCTCCACAATGTGATGGAATAGGGTGGCTGCTCTTTACTCTTCTATAATGGCTGCCTCGTTGGGGTTGTTCCTTGCCCTCACTTTTCTTCTCTGCTCTATTCGGCACCCAAGTCGCGTCAGTGACCTCATCATCATCATCTCCTCTATCCTCATTAGCACTGCAGACAACTTGGCAATACGCTGCAGCTGGGGGAAAATGACTGCCAATTTGTGTACCAGTGTTCTCCCCTCTCTGTAGGCTCATGTTCCTACCTTCCTCAACCTCAGAATCAAGTAATTGCTGGGCATCATCAAGGAGCAAGTGGCTGACGCTGTGTTCAAATATCTCAGCTGACTCCTCCATGCCTGATGCTGGGGCTTTGGCAGGAATAACTGTGGACAAGGAGGCAGATTTAGCCACTCTGGCAGCTGCCGTGCACTGCGCACTAGTCTCTGCTTGGGTGACGGAGGATAAGGAGGATGAGGATGGTTTAATAAGCCAGTCCACCACCTCCTCTGCATGCTGTGGCTGGATAGCATGGGCAACATCAATAAACAGAGAAAATGATGCCCTGCCTGAGGACTACCCATGTCTGCCCCCTCACAGTGCCATGGGACTGTCTGCCTCTCCTTGTTGGCCTCCCAGAAATTATGCAAAGGTGCTTAATAACAAAATGTAATAACGATGTGGAAATGTGTACATGGATGCACTTTAATCAATGGAAAGTGGTGTTTGGTGCACTCTAACCTGAGTACTCACTACACAGACTCACTCCACTGACACACTACAATATACTGTGTTAAATGTGCACTAACGCACAGAAATATACTGCGTTAAACATGCATGTAACGCACAGTAATATACTGCGTTAAACATGCAGTAACGCACAGAAATATACTTTGTTAAACATGCAGTAACGCACTGAACTATAATGCAGTAAACCTGCCCTGACAAAACAAACTGACACTAAAGTAAAAATGAATGGTCACTCACTACACTCACTGAACAATCACTGGATTCACACTAAAGTAAAAATGAACATTTACTACACTCACACTGACTGAACTATCATTAGATTCACACTAAACTGATATTCTACACTGACAATAGAATCAGATTAGCACACTATAGCACTCTAACTCTCTAGTAGCACTGAACTGAGCCCTGTTCTATCTCTCCCCATGTCAATATCACATTACAAATGGCCGCCATTGAAATAATACATTTTTAGGCTGGGGTGGGACTAAGAGCAAGGAGCCATAATAAAGAGGCATCATTACTTTCTCCAATCATGGCCCTGACAGTGCTCTATGCCCTGATTGGACAAATCAGGCCTTCCAATGCACTGTGTGGCGGCACAGTGCATTGTGTTCATTCAGCAGGCCAAACAAACAGTTGAATGCCCGACAGTTCGGGTGTTCGTCGAACAGGCGAACAACCAATGTTCCTCCTGAACTTCGCCCATCCCTACTGCTATACAGTGTTGAGAGTTGTCTTTACTGCTTTCTTTGCCAGAGCTGTTTTTTAATGCAGGCCTAGTGTGTGTTCTGTACTGGTTTTATCACAAGCAGCTGTGGGGAACTTTTAGTAATATTCTATACTGCGTTAGCAGGCACTTGTATTGCCATGCTTTTAGAAACTGATATATAGCCAACCTTTTCTTCCCTACAGGCCTTTGGCCTAAGTAATGTTGTTTTAAAACTGGTAACAGGTGCGTCTGTGTCAAGGCAATACTGGGTTATCATTGGTGCAGGGCAGAAGGAACCCAAAACAATAAAGTTGCTCCTCCAGGAGTAGCACTACATTAATAGGAACATAATTATCTTTAATTAAAAAATGTTTAATGTAGCCCTGCCCCCTGGGGAGTGGCTATGTGTACATACATCCTCCTCACTTCGATTGCCCTGAATGTTATCCAAACTACTTGACACTATAGGTTCTGTCATGGTAAATGATTAGAAACCACCAGAGGTTACAGTAAAGAATCAGGTTTTACTAATCTGTAACTTGCGTTCAGTAAAATGCACAAACAGTTTCAAGACAATAGCCAACACAGAAATATCAATAACAAAATGGATCCTGAATCCCCACCCTGTGACTGAATAAGGTTTAGCACTCAGGATCAAAAGAACAATTCTAACATATATATATTGATATATTAGGAAAAATCAATATTCTGGAAATTTACAATTACACTACTTCTGTAGTATAATGCGAGAGTGACCACAAATCAATACTTAACAGTATTAAGGAGTAACTCCTACTATTAACTTTTCAGCAGCCCTTATATACTGGCACTAAACTATCAGAGTGCACTCTGCATCCTATATCCTATAGAGGCCCCTTTTACACTATATTGCAAGAGTCTCCTGGATGGGCGAGGTCTCGCTAGTCTTCGCCGGCAAGGGTGTCCTCAGCCAATCCAAAGAAAGTATTTGTAATCCACAGTAAAGGTGATTAAATAACTGTAATCCACACAAAAATAACCAGTAATTGTAAACCAAACAGGAAAGGGAGAAGATGGATTTCTGTATTCCCCAGTTGATAGTCAATCTAACGCTGAAACGAAGGGGCCTTTTAATCCACCACGCACTATCTGAGCTACAGTGTCCTGTGGTGACTGTTAGGGCTAATATGGCCTTCTGCTAGAACTGCTCTGCAGACCCGCCCTGATTCAATCCAAAAGTATAGCAGATACTTTAAATTGGATTTCTCTCACCCAATGTGACGAACTCTGTGCTCCACAGTCCACTCCAACAGTGTCCCGCTCTCCTCAGCGACACTCACAGCTTCCCAAGGCTTCTCTCCGCTCGGCTGATCACCGAGATCCTCCAGCACACCCCTCACTCTGACTCCGGTGTCTGTCCTCCTTCTGCGCTCCACAGCAGCTCTATCCCTCCTCACAGCACGCTGTCCTCGAGGCAAGAGAGCGAAACTTGGTCCTGCCCCCTTTATAAAGACACTCCCAACAGGCTCCGCGAGTCCCACTGCTCCATGGGAGACGAGTCCAATCACACAGGCAATCCATGGTCCTTGCTCCTCCCAGAACCACATCTCCCATAATTCAACAAGTCAGTACTCTGTAGAAACTTTAACAGCAGAATAGTCTGAACAACACTAGCCTTGCGACCAGGCTACATTAATATAAATACTATAGTAAAGCATTGTAAAAATAAAATAAACAACAATACATTTATGTACAGTCACATTTACTACTGTCCCCCAAAGTTGCTGCCACCATGTAAATTTCCTAAAGTTGATGTGTCACAAAAACAGATGATTCATTTGAATGTCATGCGGAAGGTCATCATATCATAAGGTCACTCAATGCTGTAAACATGTTGCTGGACATTAAAATTATTTGCATGAAACTTTATACAGCTGAAATAACCTAAACTTTATCTCTAACTGAGAACTCTCTAATTAGTACAGAGAAACAAAGGTTCAGACAGGCTGCAGTACAGCAGGTCAAGGGAAATGTCAGCAATTATATTTCTACAAGTCTCCTGTCGCTGGAATAGACAAGAGTGAATGGTCATTCTTGTCTCCCTGGAAAACATATTGATGACAGATCAAGTTCTATTTTAGCTTTTAGCAGCAGTTGGTCAAACTTTTACAATTTTCCTATAAGAAGGGTGAGGGGTTATGGTCATCTGATTAATACTGAATCCCAAGGAAATATACACCATCAGACTTTCTGGCTACTTAATTAAAGGATCCTGGCTCCATCTAGAGGAACCTGGTGTTTCCTTTTTTTCTTAAATCACATAAAAATAACAAAACCTGTTCTGGAATACTTATTGTGTATCCATTTCTGTTGCATTGGGTTTCATTATGTATATATTAACATCTTTTGTGCTGACATCTAGTTGCAATTTGTGTAATTAAAACGTGTTTTTTTCATGTTTAATAATGGTATTATCCAGTTCCCCTATATGTTGGGGCTAGGTAATTTAGTCCCTAACGAAGCCCCTCCTTTCTTCATGTTCCTTCAGTAAGCTACCAGCCTTAATAGCAGGCATAAGGCTGAGAAGATTATGGTCTCTTGACAATTCAAATGACTGGTGAACACCAAATGTACTGCATTTTAACAAATAAATCTACATTGGTTTAAACATCTGTGTATTATTCCAGAGTTAAAGCAGAACTACGCACAAAAATATAATTGTTGCTGCTTTCCTACCTTAATCCAATATGTTCTTCGTTCTATTCATCAGTCTGTTGTCACTGAGAAATCCATTAATCATTTTTTTAATGGCAAGCCCCAGTGTCTTAACATCCATGTTGAAAAACCAGTGGCCGCTATTCCTACTTTTCCCTTAGCTACCGGTCTTGTCACTTCCCCACTGTAGTATTAAAATCTATCTACTAATTTTAAAGAAAAAAACAAGGACAATACATTCCAATCAAAAACCCAGACAACATTCATAAAATAAGCAAAGAAACAATAAAAGACCATATGGGTTTCGTAGATACCACAACATGAATACAGTTACAAACATATAAAACCCTCTGTAGTCCTTTGTAGTGAGCAGTGATGTAACTATATCTCCACTTGCTGCAGTGGCCGGAGCCGGGCTCCTGGTCTGAACCGCCCACTGTTGCAGCATCATTTGATTGGCAGGCCAGGAGACTCCTGGTTTGTCCCGCCTTTAATTACCTCACATAGTGATTTACAGGCTAGGAGTCTCCTGGTCTGTCACGGCTCTCAATGACTGCAAATGGTAGGCTATGCAAAGATGAGCGCTAGGCTCAGTGTAAGCTCAAATGCAATATTGGACTGTGAGGAACAGCTAGGCTGAAAAGTAATGAAAATAAAAAACTTATTTATTACCAGTCCAACTGTAGCTGGCAGAGCAGTGGGTGTGGAATCTCAAAATTATGAGTGTGTCATGAGGACTAGTACACAAGCCTACAATCCTTCCCATTCACTACAATTTCCAGAGCATCATGGGAACTGTAGTTTCTCATACCTGTGCTGTGAGAATGCAGGATGTGACGTCTGTGACCACTTTACTCCTCCTCCTGGGACCAGAAAAATCTGCAGTTTTTTTAATTGGTGTTGTGACGAAGAGATTTCTTTCAATTTATCTTCTATACAGTGAGGTTTATATCTAACTTAATCAAAAAGTAAGGTTTACATAGGCAATATTACTGATTGCTAGTTTAAATTTGTATCCCAGAGTTCAGCTTCAACCACTTCTGGACTGGAAGGTTTTTCCCCTTAATGACCTGGCACTGTGCTACTTTAACTTTTGTGCTTTTTTTACAAACTACAAACTAGGGAATACAAACTAGTCTACAAACTAGGGGATAGATTTATGTAATTTTTATTTATTTATTTATTTTTTTACTAGTTATCGTGGCGAGCAGCGAACTTTAGCGGGACTGTAACACTGAGGCAGACAGATCGGACACCTACCTGACATTTATGAAACTTTAAGGGGGGGGGGGGACCAGTGACAAGACTACAGTGATCAGTGGTAAAAGTATGCACTGTTACTGTACAGATGACACAGGCAGGGAAGAGGTTAACACCAGGGGCAATCAAAGGGTTAAATGTGTCCCTAGGGGGTGATTTCTAACTGTGTGGGGGATGGGCTTGCTGAATGAACACAGAAACCAGTGTTTCTAAATAGGAGGAACACAGGAGCCCTGTGTTCATTGCTGACAGAACAGCGGTCTGCCCGTGTTTACAACGTTTTCCTCTCGGGTGCCTTGAGGCTTCTTTAAGTGTGCCTTGGCAAAATGCCTAAAAATTGATCAAACATTGTATACAAGCCAGCAGGTGGATGAAGCCTGCCTTTTAGTTACACAAAGTCACAGGTTTTTATTTTGCACCATTACCAGTGGCGGCACATGTTTGGAGGCTGAGGCTCTAATTGGCTTCAAAAAATGGTGGACTCGTGGGCGCAGAGCACATGGCCCCCGAGCCCACCCACTTGTGTGACAATAGTGAATTAATATTAGCTATTGTCTTTTTGATTCTCCTCCCAGACATTCAGAAAGCAGCTCCTGAGACCCGATTGGCCAGGGAGTCTTAGGACCCACTTCCTGTTCGGCCGGGAAGAGAAACAATGGCCTGGAGCTTGGAAGAGTCAGGGAGCAGCTCAGCTAGCGGTCCTCTCCAGTCGGGACTCGGCTCCCTCTTCCAGAGATGACTCACCGACAGCCAAATCCAGAATTCCCTGGCTAGGACAGTGGAGGTAGGAGGAAGGGAGATCAGAGTGTCATCCCAGGAATCGTCATCTAACTCCTAATGTAAGGAGGCCTCTGATCACCGCATCCCATCCATCCGTTTTGCGCGAGGGAGGATTGATTGTCGTCTTCCCGACCATCTCCGGCGGGGGTGTTGGTTTGTTACCCTTTCCCAAAGTATTGAGCACCAGCCACCACTTACCATTATGACTTTCTAGATCACATGTGTCAAACACAAGGTCCGGGGGCAGAATCTGGTCTTCGCACCTCATGTGGCCCTCGCACCTCTCCTGCACCTGTGACAACCCCCTTATTGTTGCCCTCATTGTTGCCCTCTCCTTGTCCCAGCAGTCAGAAGCAGAGAGGAGGACAGAACTCCTCCCACAGATACTGCACTTCTCTTCTCCATGCAGCCACGGAGAGGCTTGTATGTGCACCCCCCTTCTCAGCAGGTGGCAGCAAAGAGGAAGACTGAACTCCTCCTACAGATCCTGCTACTCTCTGTGCAGCCACAGCACCCCCTCCTCACCACCTCCCCTGGTCTCAGCATTTAACAGCCCTCCTTTAGTCCTCCTCCAGACCATGCACTTTCTGCCTCCCAGCTCCACTCCTAGCTTCCTCCTGGCAGCAGCACAAGGTAAGGGGGTGCACTACGATGTAAGGGAGGGTAGGAGACGGTTGATTTCAGATGGTGGGGGGGTAGTGGGCTAATATGAACATCTAGTCTTACAGACACAATCGGCCCTTTGAGGGTGACCATAATGCTTATGCTGCTCACAATGAAATTGAGTTTGACACCCCAGTTCTAGACACTGACAACCTAACAACCAATGACATCATCAGTTGATAAGGAGGGTGTCTGTCACCTCCCCAGCATCCTTGTTTTACCCTCCTGTGCCTCTCTCTCTCAGCAGTGGGGTCAGGTTAGTTGACTGAGGCTGGGTTCACACTGGTGCGAACACAGACATCACATGTGATTCGCACCGCATTGCTGTGCAGATCACATGCGATGTCTGTGCAATGCAAATTCAGCCTTACAGTTTCTATGGCTGTATTCACATCAAATTCAGACCAAAATGGTAAAGGACCCTTTTTTTGGCCTGCATTGGAATTGGATCGCATAGGTGTTCACACCCATGCAATCTGATTCCTGTTCCATTTCACAGTTTGCACTGCAATCTGAAAACTGATCTGGGGGTGTCATTAACTTTACATTGACACCCACAGTGGTTCGCAGATGTCAGTGTGAACCATCTGTGATTCAGGTGCGATGTGGGAACCCGCACAGGATTCACAGGGTTTCCCGCATCTCACAAGTGTAAACCCAGCCTGATGGAGAGAAATTGAGGGAAAAAAGAAACAATAGAATAGAGGTCAGTACCAGTGTGCAAAAGTGTATTTGCTTTTGAAGAAAAAAATGACCTCTAACGTTGTGTGTCCTATGTGTGTGAATGTTGATGCATTCATTAAAACTATTAGAATAGATTTTTTTTACCAATGGGGTGTCTCAAGACTGTCTATCATTTTAAAGAGTGCCTTGACTGAAAAAAGGTTGAGAAACACTGGATCAGAGAATACCATGGATTCTATACACAGAAGATTTTTTTCCGATAAAAAATAAAGATTATGGCAAATGAAGTGATCCCTCACAGAGTAATTAATTCAAGAGACAACTAACTGTAACATTACCTGTCTCTATATATTTTTTCCCACGTTCCAGATAAGTATTTGATTTTTGTTAAGTGGCCTCCATTCTCTCTGAACATCACAGTGTTCCCATGCAGATCAATACAGGGACTAAGTGGTCCATCAGCCATTTCCTGCTGGTAACAGATAGCCAGCGGCAAGAGGTCAATGTTTCTGTAACAAAGTCTTATTGAAGCCTAAACAGCTGTAGTTAAAGTGCATCGGCAAGATGGACAATGTATTTTTGTCTTTTCAATATTCAGCACATCTGCAATAGAACCTGACATCACACTCTCTTTAAAATATTTACTTGAAGTGATTGTAGAGTCTCGTTTTTTTTTTCTATTAAAATAACAAACATGTTATACTTACCTCCTCTGTGCAGTGGTTTGCACAGGGCAGCCCGATTCTCCTCTTCTCAGGTCCCTGGTTGGAGTTCCTGGCCCCTCCATCCTGTTGAGTGTTCCCCACAGCAAGCAGCTTGCTATGGGGGTGTTCTGTCAGATTAGCAAACCTGTCAGACCAGCTAACAAAAGTGACCTTCCGTCAGCTGACTTACCAAAAATACTAACTGTGCATGCGTTTCACCGCTAGCAGGTTTGCTAATCTGAACACCTGCAGTCAGAAGGCGGCAGCAGACATCTTGTTACACCCAGCCAAGTCTTTCATTTTAGACTCTTTATAGCAATAAAGTGAGTTTACTAATCTCACAGAACATAGGCTTGCCGCGACCGAGTGAGGTGTCCAGAATTGTCTGTTGGCGCCTTATGACTAAAGCAGGCATGTCCAGTCTGTGGCCCGGGGGCCGTATGCGACCTGGAACCGCAGGCAATGCGGCCCACTGCCCAATGACAATTTTTTTATTTTTTATTTATTTGCTGGGGAGGAAGGAAGTTGAGTCAGGGGCACGTCCACGGCTGCTTCAAATTAACTGTAGGCAGAGGCTGCCTTGGAGGGGATCATCCACTAGTTGTGTTAAATTAGTGCTGGGGGGGGCGCGGCAGCTCGGGAAGGGCGCAGCAGCATTTTATTACTTATATACCTTAACTATAGTATATATTTTATATGCGGCCCAAGAACATTACACTCAATGTGGCCCAGAGAAGCCAAAAGGTTGGACACCCATGGACTAAAGGTTTGGCGCTGAGCAGTGCCGGGTGTACAAAGATTGCCGTCCCCATCTTATGATTGCAGGCTTTCAAAATTAAACATCAATATAGTCTCACAAAATATGAAATAGTTATTGAAGGCGCTAACCCAATAGGTAACCTCTAACCACTAACTGCCACCCCTTTAAATGTGAACTTCAATAAATATAATAACCCCGGTAAGGCAAGGCGCTGTTAGAAATAATATAAATACTTGTGCAGAGTGCTCATACAGCCAAAGTGTCCATAATACTCAACCAACTGTGAATATCATACAAATAATACATCAATTGAACATAGAATTATGTGTGATATAAGATCATTGATAATAAATTTAAATCTATTAACATATCATGCCAAGAATCTGTAATGATCTCCAATTAATGCACCAACAACCAATATCATGTGTTCCTCTTCAAAATGGTAAATCGCTCCACCACGCAAATGGGACAAATATAAATGCTCACCACAGTTCCTCAGTCCAGGGGACCACAAAACCTTAGGAAGAATGAGGGAGCCCAAACAGCCAAAGGTCCTTTCCACAGCAAAATGTGGAATCATAAAGTATTTGCTGTGAAAAGGACCTCTGGCTGTTTGGGCTCCCTCATTCTTCCTAAGGTTTTGTGGTCCATTGGACCGAGGGACTGTGGTGAGCATTTATATTTGTCCCATTCGCGTGGTGAAGTACTTTACCATTTTGAAGAGGAGCACATGATATTGGCTGTTGGTGAACTAATTGGAGATCATGACAGATTCTTGGCACAATATGTTAATGGACTTCAGTTTATTATCAATGATCTTATATCACACATAATTCTATGTTCAATTGATGTATTATTCGTATGATATTCACAGTTGGTTGAGTATTATGAACACTTTGGCTTTATGAGGCATATCCCAGGAGGCATAGTTCTAAACTGAGATAGAAGGAGGGAGCGGGGCCAGACAGTGTGTCATCAAGAAGCCGAAAAAGCCGGCAGCTTACTGATTACGTAGTGGAAGAAAATGGCAGCACGGGACTGAGGGGGAAAAAAAAGAAGCGTATCTCAGCAGGACAACACTTGATCAGTTGAATGGATGAGTATCTTAAATGGGCAGTACCTGCAACCAGGTAAGCAGGGGTTAAAAAAAGGGAGGGGGGAGGGTGAAGATCCTATTTAAGTACTTGTTAGTCTATGTAGCAGGATTGCTAAGGTGTTAGGGAGGTGTTGGACTGCAGTGCATCCACAGACCTGGAGGTGGCACTATACCATTCTTCAGGGTGGCAGAAGACCACTGAATACTAAATCGTGCCTTTATGCCTCCAGGCGGCAATCCTGGGAAAGGCGGTATCTCTTTTTAGATCCCGAAAGCCATAAAATTTGAGTGCCCATCTTGACATAGAAGTGCAGAAATAATGGATTCAGCATCATTCGGTGGAGTAGGACAGGGACAGGGAGAAAGTAGGAGCAATGATAGGGAGAGGTACTGACATGAAGGGAAAAATAAGGTTTTTCCCTGCAGGGTATCTTCTGTCAGCCCACTGGCAGTCAGATAACTGCAAGGTGTTTGGGGATCATATGGTAGCCCAATAATCTAGATGCCCCCTCCAAGGGAGTGCTCCTCAAGCATTCTGTGGTCTGTAAGCTCATGTTATATCACTATTAAAAAAGGCGCCGTGCTGATAAACATCACACTGGTGCGATATAGAATCTGACTTATGAGAGCACAAGTCACATGACATATAAAATTAAATGTTTCCCTATGAGAGCTGTTTTAACTGATCCGACACAAGTCACTCACACACACATTTATGTTTTATTATGGTCACATTTTTTTATAATAGCAGCCCAATAGCAGTAATTTTGATTTACTTGCCCCTCCACGTGCGCTTAGCGCTGTGCCCCAGGTTTTGGGTACTTTTTTGTAGTAAAGCATACTTGTTATATTCACTGTGGAACCCAAGGGGTTAATCCTCTGCATTTTGTAAAAAGGTTGTTTCATCCTATCTTCTCTGATCCTCCCCTTATTTTACTGCCCTCAACAAATCTTCTGATAGAACAGAGCTTTGGGGGCACTCTAAACATGCTCAGTTTGGTGTGTTTTTTTTTTTTAGGATAAGAGCATGTGACCTGCACAGGGCCAATCAGCACTGTTTAGACAGAAAGTCTTGGGTCATGCAGCCTCATGGGACAGTCAGACTTTAACCAGTGCTCGGCCAGATACTGCCAAAAGTCAAAAGACTGCCATATACTGCTGATGAGACAAGGTATTTCGTTTATTTTTGCTAAAATAAGAGATTTTGTTTTGTTTTTTGGGAGAGTGCATGTGATCAGCACAGGGCCAATCAACACTGTCCAGACAGAGAGTCAGAAGTCATTCAGCCTCATAGGACATTCGGAGGAGAATGAAAACTCCTCCTACAAGCTTTAGCCAGTGCTTGGCCAGACATTGATAGAAGTCATAACACTGCTGTATACAGCTGATGAGAAAAGGTATTTAGCAGTTTATATTTACTAAAATAATTGCATTTCCATGTTCTGTGCACTGTGGGAGACCAGATATAGTGAATGCAGGCTCCTGGGTTTATTAACACTTTAAGGACTGTGACTGCTCATATAGGGTTACAGATTTACCATCTGTCCCCTCTTCTATCAGCATTTTTCAGGCTGCTACTACATCACTACTACAGTGCCGAAGTGTCGGTTCATACATATGCAATGTCAGACATTGCATGTGATTCGCACCACACTGCTATGCAAAAAATATGCGATGTCTGTGCGTTGCAAGTTCATCCATACAGATTGGCTGAATTCACATTGCATTCAGACCAAAGTCGCACAGGACCCGTTTTTGGTCGGCACCAGAATCGGATCGCATGTGTGTTCACAGTTCGCACTGCGATATGCGAACTGCTCTGGAGGTGTCATTTACTTTGTATTGACACCCCCCGCGACTCGCATATGGCAATATGAACTGCCTGTGAGTCGAGTGCGATGCAGGAACCCGTATTGGATTCACAGGGTTCTCGCATCGCATAAGTGTGAAATGGCACTAATACTGCTGGAACAAGATATTCAGGAAGCTGTCCTCAAAGATTTGTGAGTGCCTTTGGGTATACTGTACCCTCAACCCTCCTCCCTGCTTTTTGTTTAACCACTTAAGCCCCGGAAGATTTTACCCCCTTCCTGACCAGGGGGTATTTTGCGATTCGGCACTGTGTGATTTTAACGGACAATTGCGCGGTCCTGCGATGCCGTACCTTAACGAATTTGACGTCCTTTTTTTTCCCACAAACAGAGCTTTCTTTTGGTGGTATTTGATCACCTGTGCGATTTTTTGATCAAGCGCTATAAACAAAAAAAAAGCGTCAATTTTGCAAAAATAACAATATTTTTCACATTTTTTTATATGAAATTCCCCCCCAAAAAAATTTAAAAATCAAAATTTTTTAACATTTTCGGGCCAATTTGTTTTATGCTACATATGTTTGGTAAAAAAAATTGCAAAAAGCGTATTTTGATTGGTTTGCGCAAAAGTTATCGCGTTTACTAACAAAGGGAAAGATTTTTGTCATTTTTTTTAACACGTAATGGCGGCGATCTGCGATTTTTTTTTGCGGTACTGCAACATTGCAGCGGACAGATCGGACCCTTGACTGACATTTTTGACACTTTTGGGGTTACCAGTGACATTACTGCAGTAATCAGTGCTATACATATGCACTGTTACTGTAAAAATGCACTGGTAGTGAAGGGGTTAACTTTATTTGAGAAGGAGGGGTTGTGTGTGTCCCTAGGGGCGTGATTCTAACTGTGATTGGCTGTGGCTTGAGCTGTAGGAACCATAGGTGTGCGCAGCCTATTGCATTAGGGTGTGCACCCCAAAGTTTAAATACACATGCATGTGTTTGCCTACATGTACATGGCCCCTATACATTACTCTCCCTGCTGGAAAAGAGAAATAGAGCAGAGCAGGTCTGAGGGAGATCTTTCCCATCTCCTCACTGGCAAACAGAGCGATAATGCTATGTGCCCTAGGTGATTAGGGTGTGCCCAGGTACACCCAGCACACCCTGTGCGCACGCCTATGGTGGGAACAATGATCAACGGTCCTACATAGTAAAACCGTATGATCAGTGTTTCTACACAGGGGAGAATGACAGGCGGCTTGTTTACACTAGCCGTCTGACTTTCTCCCTCTGCAGCGACGATCGCAGAGTGACCGGCGGACATCGGGTCCGCCGGTCACACGCGCGGGGGGGGGGTCCGCGACTGCGTGGGAGCGCACCTCCGGCGGCGCGCGCTCGCTCCCCAGAGCCTCACAGGCTAGTGACGTTTATATACGTCACTTTGCCTGTGAGGGGCTGACCGCCGCAGTATATCTACTTGCGGCGGTCGGCAAGTGGTTAAGACCTCTAAATCGGAGCCTGAAACAGGGTGGAGAGTCTGAACAGGTAAGGAGGACCCAGTATGTTTCCAGCTGCCCCCTCGAGGGCCATCGCTACATGTCATTTTGTTTTTACAAGCCGACTGGTCACAGCTGAGCATAAACAACTGGCTGTACCTGCCACAGAAATACGCTGATCTGTACAGCCATGAACATCCATGTAAATGAGCCCTAATGCTCCATATGCAATTACAACTTGGCTCAGTTATCTAAAGTTATCTAAAGTTACCAGGAGCTACCTCTGATCAGTCCATCTGCAAGCCCAGATCCTGCAGCCTACAGTATTTTCCAGTTTGAAGAGAAGCATAGCACTGGAAAGTGCTATCCATAAGACTCATGCAAAGTGCACGTTTTAGAGCATAGAAGCCTAACTTGATGTGCAACCTTAGAATGCACGTGAATTAATTCTGGTTAAGGGGAAACCATCAGGGGCTAAGGAAAACAAGATAAGTGTTGAGGATAAAGGGGAATATACGTCCTCAGAAGAAAAGCGCAAACGACCACCCGGAATCCATATGCCCCTTAACCACTTAAGCCCCGGAAGATTTTACCCCCTTCCTGACCAGGGGGTATTTTGCGATTCGGCACTGCGTGACTTTAACGGACAATTGCGCGGTCGTGCGACGCTGTACCTAAACGAATTTGACGTCCTTTTTTTCCCACAAACAGAGCTTTCTTTTGGTGGTATTTGATCACCTGTGCGATTTTTTTGATCACGCGCTATAAACAAAAAAAGAGCGTCAATTTTGCAAAAATAACAATATTTTTCACATTTTTTTATATGAAATTCCCCCCAAAAAAAAAGTAAAAATCAAAATTTTTTAAAATTTTCGGCCAATTTGTTTTCTGCTACATATGTTTGGTAAAAAAAATCGCAAAAAGCGTATTTTGATTGGTTTGCGCAAAAGTTATCGCGTTTACTAACAAAGGGAAAGATTTTTGTCATTTTTGTTGTTTTTTTTTTAACGCGTAATGGCGGCGATCTGCGATTTTTTTTGCGCTACTGCGACATTGGGGCGGACAGATCGGACCCTTGACTGACATTTGTGACACTTTTGGGGTTACCAGTGACATTTCTACAGTAATCAGTGCTATACATATGCACTGTTACTGTAAAAATACACTGGTTGTGAAGGGGTTAACTTTATTTGGAAGGGAGGGGCTGTGTGTATCCCTAGGGGCGTGCTTTCTACTGTGATTGGCTGTGGCTTGAGCTGTAAAGACACTGATCAACGGATCTACATACTAGATCCGTTTTATCAGTGTCTTTACAGCGAGGAGAATGACAGGCAGCTTGTTTACACAAGCTGCCTGACATTCTCCCTCTCCCCCGCCGATCGCCGAGTGACCGGCGGACATCGGGTCCGCTGGTCACACGCGCGGGGGGGTCCGTGACCACGCGGGAGCGGGAGCGCGCCTCCGGGGGCGCGCGCTCGCTCCCTAGACCCTCACAAGCTAGTGACGTAGCCCTACGTCACTTTGCCTGTGAGGGGCTGACTGCCGACGTAGATCGGCGTTAGGCAGTCGGCAAGTGGTTAAAAGAAAGGTGTATGTAGACTTACCATTTATGGGTCCAATATCAAGGTGAGAGTCTAGTGTGACAGGTGGAGGATTTTACACGAGAAGTCACATCCATGATATTGAAATAACTACACAAAGCAATGAATATAAAAGTCTTTCATTGATCTGGGACTTTTCTATTTAGCTTTATTCACAATTGCACAAGATGGTGATGTAATGTATATGAATAGCATATACATTTGATTTGTGTAAATTGAGATTGAGTTTGTGTAGTGCACTAGATAAGTATAAATAAAGTACAGATAAATCCAAAAACAGTATGTAACCACGCTCGTGTGACCAAAAATATTAGCTGCAGCTTCCAGTGTGATAGCACCAAAAAAACAAATAAACAAAAACAAGCTGCGCTAAGTGATATGAGTATAAATGTGACTATAAACTGTGAATAAATTATGAGCTTCAATCAAATAAATATGTGCATATAAATAATGATTATAAATATAATATAAATCAAATCAATAAATGTGTGCATAAATATAATAAATATACTGTAAATTAATAAAAATAAATAAAGTCCAGTAAGAGTCGGTTCACACTGAGGCGACACGACTCCTTACTACTTCGGGGGCGACTTGTACATTACATTGCACCACTACATCGGAGCGACTTGCAGGGACTTCACATAATGGAAGTCTATGCAAGTCGCTCCAAGGTCGCCCCGAAACAGTACAGGACCCTTTTTCTAAGTCGGAGCGACTTGTGTCGCTCCTATTAGAACGGGTCCAAGTCGGGCGAGGGAGCACGACTTGTCAGGCTGACAAGTCGCCTGACAAGTCGCGCTAATGTGAACTGGCTCTAAGTCCCAAATCTGTGAAGAAAAAGGATGCTGAAATAAATGACACCACACTGTGCTGTATCCACCACCAATGAGTTATCCTCCTTACCAGATAAATGGTAAAGTTGAGCCTGCAATCTCCAGAACAGATGACCAGCAAATGTTTTGTTTATTAAGTACAAATAAATGCTCATAAAAAGTCCAAGCAATCAGGTGTCCATAGTAAAGATCTTAAATGTGATGATTATCACTTCAAGGTGCAGTAAAGTATATCACTCGTGAGTCACCACTATGACCGGATAAGTTGGACACTCACCAGATGGTAATAATTTGTGATTCACATTGCATTTTGTATTGTGGTATTTGCAGCCCTGCAGTTATATAGTCTATGAATTGGTGCCTTCCTTCTCAGCTTTTACTGAACCCAGCTTGTGCCTCCACTCCACTCATTACTGGAGTTGCTGTATCCAGGGTGTCCTACCACCTGGACTTTTTCTTGTTTGATACCAGTGCTCCCAAGTTCCAATCTTCACCCTCAGCAGTGGTGTATTTAGGTTTTGTGCTGCCCTAGGCCTGACTAAACTTGTGCACCCCCTAATTTAAATATGACCCACCACTTCCTGTAAAGGCCACACCCCTTCCTGTTTATGACCCACCCTTTCATCTGTAAACCACAGACCATAACCACAGTCTATCGGTGCCCATCAGCATAGCTTCATCAGTTCCCATAAGTTTAACCTCATCAGTACAGCCTTATCAGTGCCGCCTCTTTACTCATATCAGTGTGGCCTCATCAGTGGTCACCAGTGTAGCCCCATTAGTAGCCACCAGTGCAGCCTTATCAGTGCCCATTAGTACAGCCTTATGTCAGGGGATTAGTAAGATTACTCTTTTAAGATATTTGGACTTGTGTTTGCTGCCACTTATTGTAATTATAAGATTATTTCACTTATTTGTATAATAAATAGGAAGTCCATAGTCATTATACAAATAATTAAATATTTTTTTGCTGCCCCCCTGCAAAGTGCTGCCCTAGGCCTGGGCCTTGTTGGCCTAGGCCAGGATACAGCACTGACCCTCAGCCCCATGGCACGTGCCCTTATATTTCCCTCGCAGACCCTGTATCAACCTACAGGGGTTCCCAGATGGGAATTGTACAAAAAGCCACCCTTGTCATCTCAGGCTCTGCATATAAGTAGGTTACAAGCAGATGGCAACATCAGGCAGATTTTGCTCAGGAGGACATAGGGGGGTTTCTGTGTGACAAGTGTCCATTTGTCTTTCAAACCTCAACTTTTGCTAAAATTCTACCAACATTTCTAACCCTTGCTTACTCCGCCAGAAAATGTTTTGATTTTTTTTTGCTGGCTATGTCCTCATCGGGCACATTTCCCATCACTTCCTGATCTTTCCGACATCAGTCAAGAAGACAAGACATTTCTGCACTCTCTCCAAAACTGAAAAATACATTTTGGCTGCAGCTAGGCTTTAAAAGATCAGTAGCAGTACGTTAGTATCTTTGCAGGAAATCACAACACATCATTAGAAGCCGAGTTCCTTCTTGTAGATGATGCTCCATATTTGAGTCACTTCATCATTCAGGTTGAAATCTAATAACACTCCGTTTTGAGCCTATCAAGGAATTTCAAAACACAGGATGTGTTTGAAGTGTCTAAGTAAAAAGGATTATACATTAAGATAGCTGCTACCTCTCCATCCTCATCAGTCAAGGTGATGAGCAGAAATTGCCGAGAATCCTATATATGGTTCATTGCGCTTTCCTTTCGTGTCTACTTTGAAGTTATCTATTACTTGCAGCCCTCCCCATGGGAAGGTAGGAATATATTTTATTCCATCATGTTCTGAGCTCAGAACTCAGGTAGAACAAATAAAAGGCAACACAGAAAGTAATGTGGAGGTAATGAGCTGGGACATCATGAAACATTGAGAGTCCCAGTTCTACTGAAATATTTTATGATAAGGTAAATTATCGCCATTAAAGAAGATGGCTTTGGACATGGGTATGAGCAGGCGCTAGGAAAATGGCATGTTGTCTTGTTACTAAAATTCATGGCATTTACTGTAGATACCTTTTTAATGATTCTGACACATATCACAATTTTATTTTTACTCATATCTGCTTTCCTAAAGGCAAACATAAAAAACGCCATTTAATCTAGATAGGATTTTTTTTAAAGCTCTAGGAAGATGAAAAAAAAAACATATTAATGCAAATATATGTAATGTGTTATTAAATGTATTTTTATATCAGTTGACCTGGTATCTGCCTTTTTCATTCCCTGTACACTAGAGCTACAGGGTGAGAAGCAGCACAAGTAGCCAAGCAGTTTATTGTATGCGCTTAACCATTTGACCTCCGGAAGGTTTTACCCCCTTCATGACTAGGGCATTTTTAGTTATTCAGCACTGCATGACTTTAATTTGCAATTGTGCAGTTACAACACTGTACGCAAATTACATTTGTATCATTTTTTTTTCACACAAATAGTACATTTCTTTTTTTTGATAGTATTTGATGTTTTTTATTTTTTTGCGATATACTCAAAAAAAGACCGAAACTTTGCAAAAAAAATATTTTCTACTTTCTGTCATTAAACATATCCAATAAAATCAAATTTCGTTATAAATTTGGGCCAAAATGTATTCTGCTACATGTCTTTGGTAAAAAATAAATAAAAAAAATCTCAATAAGTGCATATTATTTGGTTTGTGTGAAAGTTATAGCGTCTCCAAATGATGATATATGTTTGATAATTGATCAATTCTGATGTACTGATGACAGATCTCATTTTTGAGGCCCTAAAATGAACAGTACAATTTCCTCCCAAATGACCCCTTTTTGGAAAGTAGACAGTCTAAGGCATGGGTGTCCAACCTTTTGGCTTCTCTGGGCCACATTGAGTGTAGAGAAATTTTCTCGGGCCGCATATTAAATATATACTATAGTTAAGGTATATAAGTAATAAAATGCCGCCGTGCCCTTCCCGCGCCGCCGCACCCCCGCACTAATTTAACACAACTAGAGGATGATCAAATGAAATGGAATCAGTATACAGAGGTTTACTTCTTCTTAGCGATAATAAAGGAACACTCTAACCACCATGACCACTTCAGTGATTTGAAGTGGTCATGGTGGTAGGAGTCAGAAACACGGCACATGCTCCCCTCTGAGGCAGCCTCTGCCTACCGTTAGTTGGAAGCTGCTGTGGCCGTGCCCCCGACCTGACTTCCTTCCTCCCCAGCAAAAAAAAAAAATTGTCAGGGGGCAATGGGCCGCATTGCCTGAGGTTTCCGGGCCGCATGTGGCCCTCGGGCCGCAGGTTGGATATGCCTGGTCTAAGGCATTTAGTAAAAGGAATAGTGAGTTTTTTGAAATTTTAATTTCTTGTTGCAATTCTTTTGAAAATTAAGAGATTGAATACATTTTTCTTATTTTAGTATTTGTACATATTGTCACCAGTGCAGTACAGCATCATCAAATGAATGAAGTGGTGGTGACCAGGTTACACTGACTGGTGACAGTATGCTAAACAAAATTAAATAACTTTTTATTACATTTTTTAACCATTTTTTCATTTTTTTAACATCATTCTTTTACTATTTTTTTTTCTTTAGATACTTTAATCAGGGTAGTTCAGTGTCACCATAGTAGCACTGTACTACACTGAGGGGGGTGGAGAGTGATCAGGGATGGTTTTTTTCACACTTTGTTTGCTATTACAAAAAAAGATCATTATAATAGCAAGGTTTTCAACTGTCATAACTGGGTTAACCATTTAAGACAGCTGTCATCACTGGTGATCTGTGATTGGCTACAGATAATTACATAGTACAGGGTGCTGTTATTGGCCCAGGTACCATATGATAGCTTTGGGTCAATCATAGCACAGGCAATGCAGCTGTTATGAATTAAATAAGTCAAAACAGCTTTGATGATGCTATGGAATCACATGATCACCGGGCCCCGAGTACCAGGACCTGCGATCTGCTGTGTCCTGCCCCCTTAGCTGCAGCCTGCAAAATGACATACATATAAGTGATTCTGCATGTACATGTACTGCAGCTGGTTGGCAAGTAAATAAAGGAGCATGCTGAAAGGAAGGGAAAGCAGAGTGACCGAGAGATGAACAAAGCACTGTGCTGCTTCTTCTTTCACTGTCCAGTCACAGGTTGGGGTGGATCCAGAGCGACCTGGTCTCTATGGAAGCAGGATCAAAGTAGTAATAAGCCCTCTTAATTTTTTAGTTTAACACATTGACTGCAATAAAATAAACATTCCCCAGTAAACTACTTGTAAATTTCTTACCCCGGCATTTGCAGTTTGCAACTTTCAATACGGCCGGCTGCTGTTCTTTCAGTGCCACTTCCCCAAAATGTCTTCACAGCAAAGTTGGCAGTTGGGCAGTGCAGTCTAGAGTCAGTCTGTTAGCTAGGAGAAAGGAAAACAGAGCAGAAGGGGAGTGCCTTGCCATCCATGGGGTTATGTGTTTCTATTGATGCACACAGTACATGGAGGCGGAGCTCTAGTTCCTGCATGCAAGGGTGGCTCCATAGGATGCTGCAAGAGAAATAAGCCATCCTAACCTGGAGTAGCGTTCATGGCACCAACTTAAATAGGAACATAGGCAAGGATTAAAAGATAAAGAAGCATCAGTGCTTAAAAAAACCTGACAGTTTAAAATCAATTTAATGATATGGCCATCGGACTGAGATTGACTGGCAGAAAATAGTACTGCAGTAGGAGAAAAATGGTCAATATTGCAGAAAAATCTGATTTTATTTAATTCTACAGTGGGCTATTCATTACTGCTTTTGGCTGGGGTTCTGCTTTAAGCACTAATTTAATTATTATTGGAATTTATTATCTCTGAGCGCGGCTATTTTATTTGAATTTGTATGACTACCCTTTACCAATAGGACATTGTGCCAGCTGCTCAGAATTTGTACGCTTTGAACTTTGCATTATTTACAACTGTGTTTGTGTCCTAGCGCAATTATTTATTTTTTGATTTTATACTAATTTAAAAGATATTGTCACTTTGCCCTTTCAGAGCCCCCCCCCCTCCCCCAGTAAGGTATACTCATCTTTCCCATACTCCCCTGACATTTACCACCCCCCCCCCCCATTCTATTGGATTGGGACATGCATGTACGGGGCACCCTGTGACCTTCCCATATGAAAGACCTCTGGCCCAGGTAGGTAATTGCAAAGCCCAAAGACTGTCACGTAGGTGGGACAGGGATATAATCTAACCAAAGAACTTCTGACACAGGCACTTACCAGTAGTGCTCTCCTGCACTGGAAAGGCAGTGGGAGTGCAGGACAGGATAGTATAACCAGGTTAGGGGCTGGATTTTCAAGTGGTTCTGTTCCTCTATCCTGAAGGGGCAAATGATAATGTCTCTTTGTGGGGTCTATTTATAAAAAAATAGCTTTCCTAATCTTTCCTAACATTCAGTCCTAAGAGAAAAAAAAGCTGAAAATGTTTGGCCATCAGAGTTAATGTTCACATAATGAGAAAATAGTCTAACACTGTGGGCTAAGAACATTCCACCATCAGGGGAAATATTGAGAGAGACGATCGCACTGTGTGCAGTCTAGAGAGAATCTTGTGCAAAACGGCCAAATAATGGGTGAAGAGAACGATTAGGTGGAGTCAAAACATTTTGGCGGGTGGTATAGGTCTTTTTGTTCAGTAGGCAGCAGGCATTGTGATTGACGCACATCTGCATCACTGGACAACGTTATTGACATTGGATTTACATTGTGGGACTCTTCTTTTAAATAGAGGACATGTCAAACAGTGTGTGTTTATCTACTCTTGTATTTTGTAAATGAGTAGGGGTGCTATGTACTCGGGAGTACTTGGGAGCCCCCCCCAGCCCACAGACCCCTACAACCACTTGGTCAGGGTTGTGGTGAAGAGGCCATTTTCCTTATCAAAATGGAGAAAGGGTGTTTTCCCAGTGGCTCCCCCTGGCAACCCCCCCCCCCCATATTGAGGCCATGTGTCCTGGAATAGTTGAGGGGGGCAGGTTCATCCCTCCCTGTACTGGCCACTCAGGCTATATGCTCAAATAAGGGTCTGGTTTGGATTTTATTGTGGAGGCACCCACACTTTTTGTTTGCCAGGATGGTGGGAATTAACATTATGGGTATTAGTCCTTACACTTAAACACATTTTGAGACTTTCATAAGTTTTTTTCTAAACAGACTCCTAAGTGTGTTTTCCCATGCAGCTATCAAAAAGTACCTAGAAGAGGGGGGTGCATCACTGTAAACCAATGACCTTCTACTGCATTGTGCAGTTGTGTCCATCTAACATTTTAAACCCCTGGACAGAAGAAAGCAGAGTGATAATCTCATCAGTGTGCAAATTTTATATTATCCATGGCATAAAGTGACCTGTGAAAGGTTTGTACTGTATATGAGGTGAGCGCATAGTTTGGACGGTGAAGGGGCAGTAGAGGTGGTTTGTGGTAAACACTGCATCCGCAGATGCAGGGCCGCTGATAAGGCAGTACAGCCAGCCCTCCTGTACCGGGCCCAGGCCTCATCAGTTCCAAGGGGGGCCCTGGCACCTGCTGAGCAGGAGGGCTGACTGTATGGCCCTTTTGCTGACACTTGTGGCTCTTGTGCATTGCTGATTGATTCTACTTTCTACTTTTCTTTTCTCCCTCCAGCTGTTACAGCAGAAAAGGGTGGGCCAACTCAATATTGAACCCTACAGACGAAGACTGGGATGCCATAAAAGTTCAAGTGCGTGTAAGGGCAGGCGTCCCAATACTTTTGACAATATAGTGTGGGTACTGCAGAGGATATGCAGACACCTCCTCTTTTTTTTCTAGGGAAGCCATCTTCCTGTTTTTGGCCCAACGTAGCTATGTCTACTTTTTATAAGCATATCATATTCATTAAAGGGTAACTCCACTTTCATGGGGAAAAAAAATCAGCAAAGAAAGAAAAAACAATATAGCGTATACAATTGCAACACAAATCATATTGTAATTGAATGTTATTAAAAGTTACCTTTCCCTTTCAATCTGCAGCTGTTGTAATTTTGTGAAATTGCAATGCAATATGGCTCCCTGCAGTTGCTCTGTACACAGAATGTATACTGACCACACCCCAGAAACATCATTTCCTGCTTGTGTAATTGGCTCACCAATTTTCCCACCAGTCTGCCTAAGATACAAGTCAGATTTCAGGCATCCCCTGCAACAAAAATATCATTTTTGGTGAGATACTCAACATAGGAAATCACGCCTAAAGGGAGGCAGGGCCAGCAGATTTCCTCATTAACGCTCTGCAGCTGCCACAGCTGATAGATAATTATGAAACCACTCCCATTAGACCCACTAAGCACAGAGGCGCAGAGGAACAAACAGGAATTTCTTCAGAATAACAAAAGGTAGAAATCTGCAATAACATTTGTTAAAATCCCTGCAATGTACAGAGATCACCCAGAGGAGTGGAGTTACGCTTTATAGATTACTTGGGAAGCAATAATAAACATTTAAAAGACATGAGCAAATTATAAGGGACTAGTGGCTAATACAAAGTAGGTACCTGGCTAATATTCATCTATGTTCAAAAAAAAAATGTACATGCTATAATAATATTAAAAATCCTGCTATTTCTGTGTTTATCTAGTGTCTACGAAGGGTAAGCTTGATTAGCAGAGGACACAAGAACTTGGCACAGAGTAGCAGACAGTCCCTTTCCCTTCTATTGTGTGATCTAACACTCCTTATAACCAATAATGTTTACACAAATAATTGAACAATTAATTGTTTTTAGCCATGAAGACTAAGCATCTCCTATATCATTGTTATGCAAATCACCCTTTTGAATTAAAAATGATAATTTACTTCAAATAAATGTGTGTGCCTTACATAGGTCAAACAAAATGTGTTTTTAAAGGCTATGCGCAGGAAAAGAGCTTTCACTAAATGAGCTTGGCCTGTCATATGCACATTAAAGGCTTTTTCAGCCACAATTCCTTTATAATGGAAACCGTTCACCTGACCACAGCAATATTAATGACCTCCAATAAAAATAATCTTTTCTCCGTATGTATAATGACCACAGTCTGCTTTAAAACCTTTAATTACTCTGAAGGGCCAGTCCTTTGCTGTTACGCAGATGGTGCCCTTTGGGTTTGCAATGCTTTGAGCATTTGGGGTGTATGCAGTCTCCTCTCCTCTATTGTACTTTGGTTTTTGCACAATATTTCCCTCGTTCCTTTTTTTTTTTTGTTTTAACCTGCAATTTTGCTTTTATTACCTGTATGGTTGGCCATTAATATGCCGTAGATTAGCAAAACTGAGAGTTTTTATTTCCCTGAAATTTCAGCGAAAAAACATTTTGCTGAAATGAATTGGAGTCAACGGGTAAAGCTAAACTCTAGTCAGTCTTTAACCACTTGCCGACCGCCTAACGTACATTTACTACGGCAGGTCAGCTCTATTGCGCAAAATCACGTACCATGTACGTCATTTAGTTCACTAGCCACTAGGGGGCATGCGCCAAAAAAAGAGGGAGGCAATCAGCGGGTTCGTGGACCCAAAGTCCACTGGCCACCAGTTCTCCATTCTCGAGAGAGGCAGTCTGTCTATGTAAACAAGGCAGATCGGCATTCTGACAGGGGAGAAGATAGAGATCTTGGATTCCTGTTAAGAACGAACACAGATCTCTGTCTTCCCCCAATCAGAGCACTTCCCCCACAGTTAGCAAGCACTCTCTAGGCATACAGTTAACCCTTTGATCGCCCCCGATGTTAACCCCTTTCCTTCCAGTGTCATTAGTACAGTAACAGTGTATATTTTTAGCACTGATCACTGTAAAAAAGTCACTGGTCCCCAAAAAAATGTCATAGTTACATAGTTTGTAAGGTTAAAAAAAGATATCAGTCCATCCAGTTCAACCTATTATGTGTGTGTGTGTGATCTTAACTGTACATTGTATACCCCTTTATGTTGTGGTCTTTAAAGCGGAGTTCCGGGCACAGAAATCATTTTTCAACAAACATACCCCCGGGACAGTCAGAGCTAGTACATTCCACAATGGCTAGCCTCTGATCTGTCCCGGTTCGCACTTAGCTTTTAGAAGAAATACTTACTTATAAAATTTCTTCCACAGCGTTTCCATCTCTCTTGTGGGCAGCTGAAGCCGGCGCGATCCTCTTCGGCGTCTTCTTCCGCGTCTTCTTCTCCCAGAATGCGCCTGCACCGCCCCCTCTCGTCACTTCCGGTGCGGCGCCGCATTCCTCCACAGCTTCTGGGCATGCCCAGAAGCTGTTTAGCAGGGGAATGTGGCATCGCCCGGAAGTGACAAGCGGGGCCGGTGCCGTCGCATTGATTCCTGGGAGCGATGCCGTTCAGCTCCCAGGAATCAGTGCAAGCCCGGAAGTGACGGCGGAGCCGCGGCACAGAGGGAGGAAGTGAAGACTAGGTGAGTATATTCGATCTTCAATTACAAGGTGAGTAAATAAAAAAAAAACCTAACTATCCAATTCCTTTTCAGGTGAAGGGGAACAAGCGGACGGGCACAAAAAAAAAAAATATAGATTTTTGTGCCCGGAACTCCGCTTTAAGGTGCTCATCTAATAGTTTTTTGAAGCTATCTATGCTCCCTGCTGATACTACTGCTTAAGGAAAAGAATTCCACATCCTTACTGCTCTGACAGTAAAGAACCCTTTATGTATTTTAAGGTTAAACCGTTTTTCCTCTAGTTTTAGTGAGTGGCCACGTGTCTTATTGTATTCCCTTTCTCTGAAAAGTTTGTTCCTTATGCTAGGGTCATCACCAGTACAATATTTGTACATTGATATCATATTCCCCCCTCAAGCGTCTCTTCTCCAGAGAGAATAAGTTCAGTGCTTGTAGCCTTTCCTCATAGCTGATGTCCTCCATT
This sequence comes from Pelophylax lessonae, assembly GCF_965119305.1. NCBI lineage: Eukaryota > Metazoa > Chordata > Amphibia > Anura > Ranidae > Pelophylax > Pelophylax lessonae. The sequence continues at coordinate 67,771,919 of NC_138777.1, forward strand.
CCCCTAATTATTTTTGTTGCCCTTCTCTGGACTTTCTCCAGTTCCAGCACATCCTTCCTGAGGACCGGTGCCCAGAACTGGACAGCATACTCCAGATGTGGCCGGACCAGAGTCTTGTAGAGTGGGAGAATAATCTCTTTATTTCTGGAGTGAATCCCCTTTTTTATACATGCCAGTATTTTGTTGGCTTTGCTTGCAGCACTTTCCATTGAAAATATTGGCATGCTTAGTTTAGTATCATCCGCAAATACTGAGATTGTACTAGATATCCCCTCCTCTAGGTCGTTTATGAATAAATTAAACAGGATTGGTCCCAGGACAGAACCTTGGGGGACCCCACTTTCCACACCCGCCCAATCCGAGTACTCCCCATTAATCACCACCCTCTGTACTCTCCCCTTGAGCCAGTTCTCTATCCAGGTACTCACCCTATGGTCCATACCTACCTTCCTTAGTTTGTACAGTAAGCGTTTGTGGGGAACGGTGTCAAAAGCCTTTGCAAAGTCCAGATACACCACATCCACAGGCTTACCTTTATCTAGATTGTAACTCACTTCATGGTAGAAGGTTAATAGATTGGTTTGGCAAGAACGATTTTTCATGAATCCATGCTGATTACTACTAATAATACCCTTTTCATTACTAAAGTCTTGTATGTGGTCTCTTAAAGAGGTTGTAAACTCTTTTTTTTTCTTTCTTTCACACCCTGCAAGACAAACACATAATGAGCTAGTATGCATCGCATACTAGCTCATTATGAAATACTTACCTTAGAACGAGCCCCCGCCGTGCCGCTCACTCACCTGTATGACGGGCGACATGTTCAGTCGCCCGTCTTCCGGGATCGCGGCATCCGGCCATCTGATTGGCCGGAGCCGCGGTGACGTCACTGCCGCGCACGCGCGTGGGAGCCGACAGTCACGGCACGGGGCTCTGAAGGAACGGCACGATCGGCCGTTCCTTCAGAGCGCATGCGCCAGTGACGTCACTGGATGCATCGAAGGTAAATATCTCCTAAACGCTACATGTTTAGGAGATATTTACAGTGCCTATAGGTAAGCCTTATCATAGGCTTACCTATAGGTACAAGTGTCAGAGAAGGGTTTACTTCCTCTTTAACATCCCCTCCAAAATCTTGCAGACTACTGATGTTAGGCTGACCGGTCTATAGTTACCCGGGATATATCTCGGCCCCTTTTTAAATATTGGTACCACGTTGGCTTTTTTCCAGTCAGCTGGCACCATATATATATATACGCGATCTTGCACTTCCTGGTAGCAGGCTCAAGAGCGTGTCACCAGCAGCTCGCTCCTGCTGTGATTCTACACAGCTGGAGCCAATCAGTTTGGTACACAGGCATAACTGCTTATGGTGTACGTTTAGTAAACTGAGATAAGCCGAGATCTGGATGATCACAGCTTGTCTCAGAGCATTGCAGGTTTAAAATACTGAGAAGAGTAGTGGAGAACATAGTCTTCTCTTCTCATCTCAGTACACAAACAGCTTGCATTCACTGCAATAGAAACGGCCAGTTTAGAAACACATGATGTCACCTGATCACTGTGCTTCTCTTTGAAGATCTCCTCTTCCTACTTCTCCAGCTCAGAGGTGGAGATAGCAGGAAGAAATAGGAGATCTCTGCTGTGAATGTCCCAGTGCCCAAAAGTGAAAGTAAAAACTCTCCCTACTGCAGTGAAATATACATCAACAGCAGGTTAGAAACACATTAACTATACAATCACATATATATCTGTGTGTTTATATATATATATATATATATATACTGTATGTACTGGTGTGTATGTATGTATATATATATATATATTTTTTTTTTTTTTTATTTCAGGTACTTATATAGCACAGTCAATTTACACAGCGCTTTACATATACATTGCACATTCACATCAGTCCCTGCCCTCAAGGAGCTTACAATCTAAGGTCCCTAATGCCTCGTACACATGTACCGATCGGCCGTCTTTTGTCCAGGGCTGTCCTGTCCACTGAAAACTGCAAAAGACTGCACATGAATTTTGTCGGCCAACAACAGCCGACTGCAGAAGTGATGTCATGTGATGAATAACTTTCCGTGTGTTTTTTCTTTTCTGAGCATGCCCAGTCTTGCTAATCTGCTGTTTGTCGGCCGAATTCTGTACTGACTGGCGAACAATCAGCCGTTCTGGTGTTGGCCAACAAAAATTTTAATGCCTGCAGGACAGATTCTGTTCGGCCGAAAATGCGCTGTCGGCTGTCGAAAGCATCATACTAACAAGCATACAATCGGCCGATCGGTCGTCGGCCGAATATTTACGGCCGACGATCGGTACGTGTGTACGAGGCATCACTCACATACATACACAGCAGGGCCAATTTTTTATACAGGATCCAATTAACCTACCAGCATGTCTTTGGAGTGTGGGAGGAAACCAATCTGTCACGATTCAACCACGCCCACGGCGACTAGCTAAACGAGACGTGATGAATCGTGACTGGGCAGTATAAGGGGATAACGGAAATAAAGAAAATTCCTACTAAAGGCTCGTACACACGTACCAATTGTCGCAGAAAAGATTCGGCAGACGACCGATCGGCCAAATGTAGGCTTGTTAGTATGATGCTTCCGACAGCCGACAGCGCACTTTCGGCCGAACAGAATCTGTCGTGCAAGCATTAAAATGTTTGTATGCCGACACCAGAACGGCCGATTGTTCGCCAGTCAGTACAGAATTCGGCCGACAGACAGCAGATTTGCAAGACTGGGCATGCTCATAAAAGAAAAAACACAGGGAAAGTTAACCATCACATGACATCACTTCTGCAGTCGGCGGACAAAATTCGTGTGCAGTCTTTTGCACTTTTCAGCGGACATGACAGCCCGGGGACAAAAGACAGCCGATCGTTCGGCCGACGATCGGTACGTGTGTACGGGGCTTAAGTAATTAGATTGGTTGCAATACTTTCACAGCCTGCACTGCCTTCGGTCACCACTAGAGGGAGACTCCAGTCCAATCCAGCTGGCTGACCACACACAGGCAGATACAAATCTTACATACAATCTGATGTACTCTAAGGGTTGGGGAGCAGTCTAGCAATTACCACACACTACTAGGATTCCTCCAGCTATCCTACAAGCCAGAACCCCTGTGTTGATCACTCTTCCCACTGTCCCCACACCCACACACCACAAACGATAGCCTGTGGTCTGGTGTACAATCTGCATGCAATCTGCCAACATACAGTGCAATTGCATACAGATTGGCATGTATGTATGTATGTACTGTATGTATGTGTGTGTATATATATATATATGTGTGTGTGTGTGTATGTGTATATATATATATTTATATACTGTATGTATATATACCGTGCATGTGTGTGTGTGTGTATAGATATGTTTTCATGTGTCAGAACATGTCATTACGAGTTCTTTTAAACTTTAGTTTCACTTTTTAAATTTAGCAGTGCCTGTAATCTCACAAAATCTCGTGAGATTACAGGCAGTCCACCCAGTTATACAGAGATCACGGCAGTTCTCAGAGAAAAAACTTCTCCTCTGATCACCCTGTGAGAAGTGAAGTTCTCACCCTTCTAAACTGGGTGCCAGAGGAGATATTTTTTCTCTGAGAACTGCCGAGAATTGAACTGAGAGAAAACTTCTCAGTTTACTAAACGTACACCTATGTGAACAAGGCAGATTGCCATTCTGTCAGTACAGAAGGCATGGATCCTGTGTTCCTGCAAGGCAGGGACACCGATCCATGCCTTCCACTAGTAAAAGCACCTACCCCACTACACTGATTCACCAGCTAGGTACACAGTTAACCCTTTCATCGTCCCTGATGTTAACCCCTTCCCAGCCAGTGTTATATTTTTAGCACTGATCACTGTAACAATATCCCTAGCTCCAAAAAAAAAAAAAAAAAATGACAGTTAGTGTCTGATTTGTCTGCTGCAATATCGCAGTCCTGCTATAAGTCTCTAAACACCGTCATTAGTAAAAAAAAAAAACAAAAAAAATATTCCATAAAGAAATATATTCCATAGTTTGTAGATGTAATAACGTTTCCACAACCAATCAATATACGCTTATTGGGATTTTTTTTTTTTTTTAATTGATAAGGAAATTTGATTTTTTAGCTTTTTTTACTGGTTATGTTTTATAGCAGAAAGTAAAAAATATTGTTTTTTTTTTTTTTTTCTAAATTGTCAGTCTTTTTTTTTGCATGACCACGCAATTGTTAGTTAACATAATGCAGTGCCATATCACAAAAAATGGCCTGGTCATAAAGGGGAGTAAATCTTCAGGAGCTGAAGTCGGTAAGTAAAGAAGTGTTTTTTAACTATCCCAAACTTATTCTTGTGCCAAAAACAGGTGCCTCATTGGGCTACTTTTTTGTATTTTTTTCAGAAAGGAGAAAACACTCAGTAAACAAAAGGAAAATTGTATTATACAGTATATATATACACAATGCTAAAAAAATTAAAGGAACACTTAGAATATAGCATCAAGTCAAGTAAACTCCTGGGATATTGATCTGGTCAGTTAAGTAGCAGAGGGGGTTGTTAATCAGTTCCAGCTGCTTTTGCATTAATTAAATTAACAACAGGTGCACTAGATGGGCAACAATGGGACTATCTCCAAAGCAGAAATGATCTTACATATGGAGGCCACTGATTTTTTTTCCCTCTCATCTTTTTTGACTGTTTTTCACTAGTTTTACATTTGTCTAGGGTCAGTGTCACTACTGGTAGCATGAGGCAATACCTGGGCACTATAGAGGTTGCACAGATAGTCCAACTCCTCCAGGATGGCGCATCAATATGTGCCATAGCCAGAAGGTTTGCTGTGTCTCCCAGCACATTCTCAAGAGCATGGAGGAGATTTCAAGAGACAGGCAGTTACTCTAGAGCTGAACAGAGCTGTAGAAGGTCTTTAACCTATCAGCAGGACCGGTATCTGCTCCATTGTGCAAGGAGGAACAGGATGGGCACCGCCAGAGACCTACAAAATGACCTCCAGCAGGCCACTGGTGTGAAGGTCTCTGATCTAACAATCAGAAAAAGACTTCATGGGGTTGGCCTGAGGGCCCAACGTCCTATTGGGCCTTGTTCTCACTCCCCGGCACTATGGAGCTGGATTGGCATTTGCCATTGAACGCCAGAATTAGCAGGTCTGCCACTGGCGCCCTGTGCTTTTCACAGATGGGAGAAGGTTCTCCCTGAACGCATGTGACAGACGTGAAAGGGTCTGGAGAAGCTGTGGAGAACGTTATGCTGCCTGTAACATCGTTCAGCATAACCGGGTTGGTGGTAGGTCAGTGATGGTCTAAGGAGGCATATTCATGGAGGGATGCACAGACCTCTACAGGCTAGAAAATGGCACCCTGGCTGCCATTAGGTATCTGGATGAAATCCTTGTACCCATTGTCAGACCCTACGCTGGTGCAGTGGGTCCTGGGTTTCTCCTGGTGCACGACAATGCCCAGCCTCATGTGGCAATAGTATGCAGTAAGTTCCTGGACAATGAAGGAATTGATAGCATTGAATGGCCCCCATGCTCGCCTGACCTAAATCCAATAGAACCTCTGGGACATTATGTTTCAGTCCATCCGAGGCTGCTAGGTTGCATCTAAGTCTGTTCAGGAGCTCAGTAATGTCCTGGTCCAGATCTGGGAGGAAATACCCCAGGACACCAGCTGTAGTCTCATTAGGAGCATGCCCCAACATTGTCAGGCATGCATACAAGCACGCGGGAGCCATACAAACTATGGAGTTCCATTTTGAGTTGCTGCAATGACATTTCAGCAAAATGGACTTGCCTGCTGCATCATTTTTCTACTTTGATTTTCGGGGTGTCTTTGAATTCAGCCCTCTGCAGGTAGATAACTTTTTCCTTTCCATCAACTGATGTGACATCCTTTTGTTCCTAACACATTACCCAGTCTATATCAGTATAGATATCCAGCATGATATTCTTCCGCATTGAGATCTGATGTGTTTTCAAAGTGTTCCTTTGATTTCTTTGAGCAGTGTATACTGTATATATGTTTATCTTTCTTGTGCAAGGCATGTGACCTGCTATATGTCAGGAGAGGAGAGGGCTTCATGCTCTATGCCTCCTTCTTTCCTGACCACCCAGGCTGCATGCCTTCATATGCGTCTGGTGGATATTTTGAGGGGACCCACACAAAACAGCAACAACAACAAATCCATACCAGGCCCTTATAGTAGATTGGAGTCTGGAATAGATTTTTAAGGTTAACCCCCCCAAAAAAAAGAAAAATTGAATGGAATCTCCTCCAAAATCTATACCAAATGCTTATATGGGCATACATGATGGCTGGCCAGGAAACGGAGGGGTGAGCATTGCCCTCCCCTCTTAAACTATACTAGGATGTAAACCTAGAGACATAGAGAGGATATCTTGACAGAAGCCTCCCCTCTGGCAATGAACCTTCTCCCCATGTTGATGAGGACAAGGGGCTCATCCTTACATCACTGCCTTCGTGGATGTGAGGGTCTGCGGGGTGGTGGTCTGGAAACCTCTTATAGGCAACTGATACGCCAATGATACACCTACGCAAACATGAGGACTTATGCTAATTGTTCTCTTTCATCTCTTTTGCTGCAAATGAGCTTCCAAAAACTGGTTAGAAGACTTTTTAGGATTACAGTAAACCCCCGCTCCATCGCGGTTCAGTTTTTGCAGTCCCGGTATATTGCGGTTTTTTTTGTAATGTTATTTTACTATATAAATCATTAAAAATGAAATATTTTTGTGTTTTCCATAGCTCTTGCTATGTCTCTCAGTATCTTTTATGTGTTTAAATGAGTTTCTATTGTTTTAAAAGTGTGTTTAAAGACCTTAAAATGCTTTTACACGTACAGTGACAGTAAAAAAAACATGCCTACAATGCATTTTAATAGGGTTTTTCTATTTCGTGGATTTTCACTTTTCGCGGCTGGGTCCGGAACGTAACCCCCGCAATGGAGGGGGGTTTACTGTAAATGTGGAACAATTCTTTAAACCACTATCTTTAACCACTTGCCGACCGCCGCACGCCGATCTACGTCGGCGGTCAGCCCCTCACAGGCAAAGTGACGTAGGGCTACGTCACTAGCTTGTGAGGGTCTAGGGAGCGAGCGCGCGCCGCCGGAGGCGCGCTCCCGCTCCCGCGTGGTCATGGACCCCCCCGCGCGTGTGACCGGCGGACCCGATGTCCGCCGGCCACTCTGCGATCGGTGGGGGAGAGGGAGAAAGTCAGGCAGCTTGTGTAAACAAGCTGCCTGTCATTCTCCCCTCTGTATGAGAGCTGATCATATGGATCTACTATGTAGATCTGTTGATCACTCTGCATACAGCTGAAGCCACAGCCAATCACAGTTAGAATCACGCCCCTAGGGACACACACAGCCCCTCCCTCTCAAATAAAGTTAACCCCTTCACTACCAGTGTATTTTTACAGTAACAGTGCATATATATAGCACTGATTACTGTAGAAATGTCACTGGTAACCCCAAAAGTGTCAAAAATGTCAGTCAAGGGTCCGATCTGTCCGCCGCAATGTCGCAGTACCGCAAAAAAAATCGCAGATCGCCGCCATTACGCGTTAAAAAAAAAAACAACAAAAATGACAAAAATCTTTCCCTTAGTCAGTAAACGCAATAACTTTTGCGCAAACCAATCAAAATACGCTTTTTGCGATTTTTTTTACCAAACATAGGTAGCATAAAACAAATTGGCCGAAAATGTTAAAAAATTTTGATTTTTACATTTTTTTGGGGGGGGGAATTTCATATAAAAAAAAGGGAAAAATATTGCTATTTTTGCAAAATTGACGCTCTTTTTTTGTTTATAGCGCGTGATCAAAAAATCGCACAGGTGATCAAATACCGCCAAAAGAAAGCTCTGTTTGTGGGAAAAAAAGGACGCCAAATTTGTTTAGGTACAGCGTCGCACGACCGCGCAATTGTCCGTTAAAGTCACGCAGTGCCAAATCGCAAAATAACCCCTGGTCGTTTAGCAGCCAAATCCTCCGGGGCTTAAGTGGTTAATATCACTAACAGTACCACTCTCTTGTATAGTTTTTTCCACAAAGTGTTTCTTAATGTTTAGTTTCCTAACAAACTTTTCTGTATCTATAAAAGCATTAAATTTATTAAAACCTTTATCCGGGGCATATTTCAGACCTAGCACAAGGACCTTCAATTCATTGGTGGTAAAAACCTCCTCACTGAGATTGAAGATCTCCTGATCTATTGATCTGTCTTTCTTTTTATTCTTTCCCCCTCCATCCTCTGGGACGTTTCTTTGTGTCCCATGTTGTTGCCATTGGGGCAGTGTGGGGCATCCTGCTAGTTCTATTAGAGTGGGGGTCTTTCCTGGTTTTGAGGAGCCTATGACTGACTCAAATAATGCCCCCCTCTTCCCCCCATTACCCAGGTTGTCCTCTGTTGTAATTCCAACCAAAGTCCAAAGACGTCTAGAGGTCATTTTACTTTTACCATACTGATGCAAACACATCAGATATGTCCAGGAATAATGTTAGGGCCAACAACACAGGAGAGCGGGTCCTGGTATACATATGATCATCATGAATCAGCTGGAACACCAAGTTTTGGAGAATCAACTCATAACTGGTTCCAACCCCTACACTATGGGAATGAGAAACCCAGGGAAAACCATCATCACATGGGTTTTCCCTGAAGGGGACATGGGGACCCACCAGGATGCCCCAGGAGGGGGGGTTGGAATTACAACAGAGGGCAACCTGGGTACTGAGGGGGAAAGAGGGGGACATTATTGGAATCAGTCATGGGCCCCCCAAAACCAGGAAAGACCCCCACCCAAATGGAAATAGCAGGATGACCCACACTGGCAACAGGGGGAGGCACCCCAATGGCAACAACATTGGACACAAAGAAACATCCCAGAAGTTCATGTACCATTTCTGTTTGTTCTTTATTTGATATGTTGGCATTCCCGTTGAGTGCCTTGTTGTATGTACTTTATGCTTTTTCTCCGCTAATAAAAAGAGTTTAAAAAATAAAGAAACGTCCCAGAGGGGGGAGAAAGAATAAAAAAAAGGCAGATCAATAAGTCAGGGGATCTTCAATGTCAGAGATGAGTTTTTCATCACCAATGAATTGAAGGTCCTTGAACTAGGTATGAAATATGCCCCGGATAAAGGTTTTAATAAACTTGATGCTTTTATAGATACAGAAAAATGTGTTCGGAAACTAAACATTAAGTAAATCCTATACTGTGGTGCTTTGATTTTAGAGATAGGGGTTTGAGGAATTGTTCCACATTTAATCCTAAAAAGTCTTCTAACCAGTTTTTGGAAGTGTTTAAAGCAATGGTTTAGCAAGATACATTATAAGATTACTCAAAACAAGGGTGGGCCGCAAAAAAGGAAATATACAAAAAGGCTTAGAGGCGCTGGAGAAAAGAAAAAACATGGTAATCAGAGTGGCTGATAAAGGGGGGGGGGGGGATTGTGGTTCTAAACAAAATGGATTATAAGAAGGAATTGAATAGATTGGTTGGGGACACAAAAGTATATAAGGAGGAGTTAACTGGCAACTTCAAAAATCAACTTAAAGCAGAGTTGCACCCAAAAGGGGAACTTCCGCTTTAAGGCCTCCTAGTCCTAACCCCTCGACGTGCCACATTTGGCATGTCTTTTTTTTTGGGGGGGGGGGGCAGGTACCTAGTTTTGACAGGTGCCAGCTCCCACTTCCGTTCGGCTTGGCGGCTTGAGTGGAAGATCTCCTCTCCTCCTGCCTCCCTGGAATCTTCTGGGACATGTCACAGTTCCCAGAAGATTGCCCGTCCACTCAGGACGTGCAGCGTGACCTGCGCATGCGCAGCACGCACCCAGCTGTGAAGAGGGAGAGAACCAAAGATCCCGCCGACCACATCGCTGGACAGTGGGACAGGTGAGTGTGTGTTTATTAAAAGTCAGCAGCTACACTTTTTGTAGCTGCTGACTTTTAACAAGCACCCAAATGAGTGGAACTTCAATTTAAGGCGCTTTTGAAAAGACTTGTCAAAGGAATGGAATTTTAACTAAAAAAAAGGCTAGCTTTCTAATCCCCAAAACACCCAGATTACCAGTTTTATATCAACTCCCTAAAATTCACAAAAATAAAGACTGCCCCCTGGAAGACCTATGATAAGTGGTATAGACTCGCTGTTCTCGTGGGCAAGTATGTGGACTATTTTCTATCTCTATATACCAGTCTTTGACAACAGGATGTTTTGTCCACCACCAGAAGGGCTCTAGATAGAAAGTCCGACCTCAAAATCAAACAAAAAGAGTTCCTGGTGGAGGCATTGGGTCTGGCAATATCAAATTATTTATTTGTTGCATGAGGGCTCCTATTTTACCAGATTAGGGGAGTGGCGATGGGAGCAAAGTATGCTCCTAGTGTTGCAAACCTCCCGATTAGCCAGTGGGAGGAGAAAACTATCTTTGGCAGAAACATCCCAGAAATAATTCTATATAAGAGATTTATAGATGACATAGTCATTCTATGGAACAGGTCGGAGGATAAATTGAGGAATTTCCTTGCCAATTTTAATGTTAATAAGTATGGGCTAAGGTTTACTGGTAAATGGGATTTAAACACACAAAATGTTCTGGATCTGGTACTCACCAAGTAGAATGGACTAATCACTACCAAAACCTTTTCAAGGAGAACGATCTGAATAATTTCTCCACAGTCAGCTGTCACCACCCTAAATGGTTGGTGGGTATTCCGAAAGGTCAGTTCATGCGGATCCAACTCAATTGTGACAATATGGAAGATTATGTCCAACAGTCCAATTTGGTGGTTAACAGGTTTAGGGAAAAGGGTTATCATGATAAAACATTGTTACCCATCCAGGAACAAGTAAAGGATATGGATAGAAGGTCCCTGTTGGAGGAAAAGCCAAACAAGGAGGAAAAAGGAATCTAGATTTTTTTATGAATTTTATTCGGTATTAACAATCATTTGCACATATTTTGAAGAAGCATTGGCCTTTGTGGTTAAAGGACAAGAAGTTATCAAGTTTTCTCCCTAAACAACCACAATTTATTTATTGGAAAGTGCCAAATTTAAGAAATAAATTAGCCCCTAATATTCCCGATCCATCAAGGAAAAAAGTAACTTTCTTGCATCAAACTGGCTTTTACTTTTGTAAAAGATGTAAAGTATGTAGAACGATGAATCCTAAGAAAAGGAAGTAAGACATGTTTAAATCTAACAGTACAGGGAGAGAGTACAAAATCAGTAAGTTCATTACCTGTAATTCAACCCATGTTTTATACCTTATAATCTGCCCTTGCGGGTTACAGTATGTCGGTTGTAGAAGAAAGCTAGGCATTAGAATGAATAAACATTTAAATAATATAAAAAAGGGGTTCCCAGAACATAGTCCTTCTAACCATTTCATAATTTACCATAATAGAGACCCCAGCCTGGCATCCTTCTGCCGCCATCTTTGGAGTCCAGGTTGAATGCAAATCGGCATCCGTGCTATTTAAATAAGCCTTACTTGATTGTCTTTACTCTAAGTGTAATTTTATGTGCATAGTTCAATAAATTGTATATACTGCTCTATTTGAGGCATCTGTTTTTCCTTTCCCATATGAATTGGAATCATGAGGGTCCTTTAAACACTGGTGGCTGTTGCGATCAATCCCTGTACCTGGTATAAGGACCAACTAGAGTAGTATCCCTCATTTGCCTTGTATGACTGCCTGTAATGGGGGTCATTTAGTTCTGGTGAGTAGGATGTGTGCCTTAATGTTGGTGAAAGAAGACATGGGGATATTCACTTCTTTATGGTGGAATTTATAGGAAGATTCACACTTGGTTGGAGACACCTGGTGGCTGTTTTATGGATATTGCACTTTTATGCACCAATACATAATTTTATTTTATTTTGTGTTAAACTTTTTTTTAAAAGTGTTATTGCCCCTGTATATGCACTTTGATTTGTATATTTGTACGCTAATTTCTTGGGAGCGCTGTTATTAATTGACTCACTAGTCATAGGCTAAGATTCGCCTTACAATGGGCTGACTGCTGTATATTTAAGTGAATATTTGTCCAGTTTGCGCAGGTTGAGGGATTTATCCCATATTTTTCCCATAATCATATATAGTCCCTTAGGATCCCTAGCCACTTTGTTTCCAAACAAAAGCCAGCATGATGCTTGTATTGCAGCACAACTAATTACCTCTGCTGTATAGACTGTGCAGTAAACTGCAAGAGGATGATTTTAAGTCAAATTCAGGTACTATGGGTTCCTTTACAGTTTTCATTAGCCCTCTGAAGAGCGATCGCCTCCTCACCACCTGTTTTAACCCCTCAAAGCCCGCACCTCTGGGTACTGCCTGCCAAATGCTACAGGGGCATACTTTGTGCCGTACTACGATGCAAAGCATTGCATCTGTTGCATGTGTATTAGGCCCGGTTCACACTGACGCCACATTAGCTGTGACTTTGGAGCACATGTCGCATCAGAGGTCTTACCCCATTCAGTGCAATGGAACCATTCTAATCGGTGCGACATGAGTCTGTTAAAGAAGTCTCATGCAAGTCCTGCGGAAGTCGTGCTGGGATTCAGCTTTGAAGCCACGGCAGTGTGAACCAGGGCTAACCCCTGCCTTTTCAGATTAAGGGGAGAGGATAGAGGGCATTAAAGGTGTGGCTTAACAATCTGTTTTTACCTCCTCACAACTGCAAGTGTAGACTAGACCTAAAACAATTTTCATTTTAAAAATACATTTAATAATATAATAAAGCAGAGTTCCACCCAAAAAGTCCTCCCCCTCTCCCCCCCAAAAAGGTGCCGAATGTGGCACTGGAGGGGGGGAGGGGGAGGACTTTTTGGGTTGTACTGTTTTTGACAGGTACCCGTCCCCACTTCCATCGGACCTCGCCACGGTGAGGTCCATCAATAGTTCGGCCCCCCTCCTCCTTCCCCGCCGCCAGGCCATTCAGAAAGCGCAGCGCATGAGCAGTAGGGAATTGGCTTACAGGCTACAGGCTCACAGGCTATGGCGGCAGCAGCATCGGCTGGGGTGCCAACATCAATCGATTCCAGGACAGGTAAGTGTCCTAATAATAGTCAGTAGCTACAGTATAGAGATGCATTTTGTGTCTTGTATACCTGCATGGAGTTTAGCTTTAATATGTTCATAGTGAACTGTCCTTTTTAACATTCTTGTCTTCCATTCAGCTAAGGTACCTAATTAGCATGCATGTCAGCACTATATAAAAATATATGAACTATCCATTAATATGGCTCAGGCTACAGTTGACAACTGTGGTTAGCTATTTCTTTCTGCTGTACTTTAGTTTCCAATCAGTGCAGATTAATGAGACATGTACCCAGAAGACAGAGTTCTCCCGTGGAACAAGAGCAAAGCAGGTGGGACCCACAGCCTGAGCTATTGCTTAACGCTCTCAATCACAGACGGACACATCCAGAATAAAGGGGTGGAGATAAAGCACATGTTCAAGTCATCATTCATGTAAAATAGCCTCCTTAGTTTTTCCGCATTAAAATTCTACCCAGAACGCATTAAGAGTTCCATTAGCTTTCAATCATCTCAAAGGCAGCTACTGGAGTCTCATATTTATTGCAACGTGGGATTATCTCTGTGCATTCCATTACATTCATCTAATTGGATATAAAACTAATCAGCTTCTGCACCTCTCATCTAGGAGTATAGACATTATAGTAATTATAGTTAATAACTGTCATCTAGCTGACCTGCGTTTATCTGTATCCTGGAAAAGTGCTCCAATAGCCTTTTTTAATGGAATATTCACTTGTCACCCTTAATGAAGTAAATAGGATTGATGCAGTACACATGACTTTGTGAACATTCTCTGTCTGATGTGAAATGATGATGTACAGAATGCAATAGCATAGTATAATCAATACAATGTCAGTTTACAACAGGCGGATCGGTAAGATAAATATTGATCGGTTGCCACAGGTTACAGCATCATGTATTATGTTCTTTACTTTTTCCAGAGAGTATGTTTCTATTTTTGCTTTGGTTGACAAATATACAATTACTCCCTAACACAAAAGAAAAGTGTGAAAAAAAAGAAGGGGGGGAAAAGTGCTAATCTGCTACTAGAAGCACAAGTTAAGTACACCCAAATCCCTGATTACCAGGTCTACATTTTTTAGTCCAGCTCCCCCAGTGTCTTCAGTTCGTATGAGCTTCAGCATACCAATATTGATCCATCCACCTCTGTATAGAGCCTAGCCCTTCTTCTTCTCTCTTCCTAAACCTCACTAACCTGCAGTTGTGTGGTAAGGAACCTTTGCCTACTCCCTGTACCTTGCTTGTGCAAACAAAGAAGTTGGACCGCACTCGGAAAATGTGAAATCAAAGATGTCTTTTATTCCTCATAACAAATCCATACAGACAGTGCATTGAGAGACATGTCAGGTTTAACCTGACATGTCTTTCAATGCACTGTCTGTATGGATTCGTTATGAGGAATAAAAGACATCTTAGATTTAACATTTTTCGAGTGCGGTCCAACTTCTTTGTTTGCACGAGTTCTGACCTGCACCGGTTTACTCAGCCTCACCTGAGCGGCTTCCTTCTCCAATTTCCCTGCACATTGCTTCCCAAACCAATACTTTGAAATGATCCAGCAAGTCACATGACTATCTGCACTAGGCCCTCATTACCATACAATTGCAGATGAATGACAGTCCCATCAAAAACAGGAGTAGAGCAGCCTAGGATACAAATACGGTCTTTCTACATCATCTCCGCATAGGTTCATCCAAGCAAAGAAAATACCCTGGAAGGAACAAATCTTGACCATCACTTGTCCAATACTAGCACATATACTGCAAACTAATAAGCCTTACTAATGGCCAAGTGAGGGTTAGAGTATAAGAGGGAGATGGGCAAACTCATGGCCCAGCAAGTTGCTCCTGACCTAATGCTTCTGAAATTTCCAGGTCAATTTTGGGTGCACGAGTGTAGGATTATACATGAATGTTATAAGCTTTTTGTTGAGTTTTTTTTTTTTTTTTCATGATAACTAGTCGAGGTTATATGAATTACCATTACATTAATAATCACTACTAAAGTCTAAACACCAGTCTTCGATATGAAAACCACAACAACGCCCATTCACACTGGCAATTCCTACAGCTCTTACTTTTCCAATGGCCATCAAAGAAAAAGTCATACTACAACTACTGCTGGCTAAATTGGGAATATAGGGGAATTTCTAGGGTTTTTTGGGGGATCTATAGTACTCCCGGATTTATCAGTGGTTGCGGGACAATCATACATGATCCAAGACATGGTATGTATGTATGTATGTGTCACGCTTGCCCCTAGTGTTGTTGGCCAGGCACCACAGCTGGCTCTGTGTTTTTTACCTATAGCTTCTTTCCCATAAGGCAAGCAAGCCTACCGGTACTTAGTTGCCTCCAGGTCTTATACACAATACTACAGTGCCTTGCGACCATGTCAGGCAGGCAGAGAAAAGAAAAATGGGGGAGGGGGAAGGGGGAAAAATTATAATGGTAAAATGAAGTATAAAAAGGGGGATAGGATGAATATAAGAATGATAAAAAGAAAAATAACATATTCATACAAAGTTGCCATGGTAATAGCAACTAAATATTATAAAGTTGCCATGGTAGTAGCAACTAAATATATAAGTAAAAAAAGGGAGGTAATTAATTACATAATAGCCATAATAATGGCAGCAGTAAAATACATATATATAAAAATAGTTAAATTCCTGTAAAACACAAGAGGGGATGTTGGGACTTTATATTAGGTGGTCGACAATAGAGAAGATGAAAATTAATATAATTCATTTTTATTTTAATGATGAAATATTTGTTAAATATTCACATAAATGGTAGCAATTACATACATCCGTATAAATATAGTAATTCATATGTGTACATGGATAAGGACATTTCATGTATGTACAAAAAAAATTATAACAGTAACCATACATATTCATGATATATATATAATTTAGTAATTGATGATGACAGCAATTTTAAAACATTGTAAAATAAGAAACAGCTCTACGCGTTTCAAGGTCCAAGACCACTTCCTCAGGAGCAAAGGCAGCGTTGTATACAAAATTGCCATGTCATGCAATAATGCCAAACCAGGGCCAATGGTATAGTCTGTACCGGGAACTGTGGTGGAGGGATCCGCACAAACCCCAGCGCCTACCAAAATTTATAAAGGTGCAATCTCCATGGGGAACTAATAAAATAAGGTAAGTCAAGATGATATAAAGTGCAAAGTATTCGAGATATATTCCAGAGAATTGGCCCAAAGTGGTATTGTCACGATCCGGGGTCAGGCTCGAAGACCAGTAGCTATAGCAGTCGCAGGTCACACAGGAACCAGCAGGATAGGAACACTGACAGGTCACCCAGGCAGATGACGCAGGCTCACCTGAGGTGCGGAGTCTAAGTACTAACCGGTCTTCACCAGCGCTCCTGAAGGTGGAGATGGATTTTGCTGCGTGTTAGCACCAGGTCGCGGTCCTCAAGATCGCCCCACCAGGAAGTGAGCAAGTCAGAGTCCAGTAGCAGATAGGGATTAAGCTGAAGCGTAGTCAAGGAGTAGCCAAAGGTCGGTAACCAGTAGTTGCAGGTTGGGATCAAACAGAAGAGTAGTCGAGGAACAAGCCAAGTGTCGATAACAGATGGTAGCAAAGATACAGACGGCAGCAGGAGAGACAAGCGAGATATCGGCTGTTTAAGGCACAATATTCTGGCGACCAGGAAGTGCAAAGACATGGTTTATAACAGGAAGTTCATGGGAGGAGCAAAGGGTTCAAGGTTCAAGGCAATAAAGATTCACAGCAAGATCATTCAAGGATTTGTCCAGGGAGCTGTCCAGCATTCCAGGTAGCTCAGTGAGTAGAGTCATTGCCAGACACCATGGAGGTCCCAGGTTCAAGTCCGGGTCCTGACAGTACTCCCCTCCTCCCAGGACGTCCGCTGGACGTCTTAGGACCAGGTTTAAGAGGAAACCTCTGGTGGAACTCCTTTGTTAATCTAGGGGCATGAACATTTTCTTCTGGCTCCCAGGAATTTTCTTCTGGTCCATATCCTTCCCATTGAACCAGATATTGTAATTTATTCCTAAACATCCTGGAATCAAGAATTCTCTCCACTACAAATTCTTCTTCACCCTGTACTTCAACAGGTGGAGGAGGCGGAAGAATTCTTCCAGGAAAGGGATTTTCCTTAAATGGCTTGAGCAGTGATATGTGAAAAACTGGGTGAATTCTCATACTGTCGGGAAGGTTTAAACGGAAAGTGACTGGGTTGACCTGAGCAGAAATCTGGAAAGGTCCCACAAACTTTTGTCCCAACTTTGCAGATGGAACATGGAACTTCAAATTTTTGGTTGATAACCAAACCTTGTCACCCACTTGAAAGGTAGGAAGTGATCGGCGATGTCTATCAGCAGCCTTCTTGTAACATTCCTGAGCCTCCTTCAAAGTCTCAATTAATTTCTCCTGAATCTCTTGCAACATAGTTAATCTGTTGGCTACAGCAGGAATTGGAGTTGAGATAGGGAGATCAGGAATAAAAACTGGATGATAACCATTGTTTAAGAAAAACGGGCTTTGAGAGGTTGAGCTATGTCTAGAATTGTTGTAAGAAAACTCTGCCGTGGGAAGATAGTCCACCCAGTCATCCTGAAGATAACTAACAAAACATCGAAGGTACTGTTCTAAAGTTTGATTGGTCCTCTCAGTCTGACCATTAGACTGAGGATGAAAAGCAGAAGACAGGTTGATTGCTACTCCTAAAGCTGAGCAAAAGCTTTTCCAAAACTTTGAAGTAAACTGTACTCCTCGATCTGACACAACGTCTTCAGGAATTCCATGTAGTCTGAAGATTTCTCGAACCATCAACTCTGCAGTTTGTTCCGAAGAGGGTACCCCCTTAACTGGTATAAAGTGAGCCATCTTGGTGAGGCGGTCAACGACCACCAAGATAGTGGTCATTCCTTTTGAGGGGGGTAAATCAACCACAAAGTCCATAGAAATTGACCCCCATGGTCTTGATGGGATAGGGAGTGGTTGGAGCAACCCCAAAGGAGAAGCTCGGGGTGTCTTATTGCGTGCACAGGTCAGGCACGAGGCTACATACCTTTTAACATCTTTCTTGTACCCAGGCCACCAAAAGGAGCGTGATAAAAGTTCCTCTGTTTTAGAAACTCCAAAATGTCCAGCAAGTTTTGAGTCATGACTCAACCGGAGAACTTCAACCCGAGCAGACTCAGGTACATAGAGGCGATGCGTTTTAATCCAAAAGCCATTCTTGAACTCAAGACTGATGTCCATAGGAGGATTATTGAGGAGTGAGTCATTCTCGTAACCTTCTTTGAGGAGACTCAAGAATGCCTTTGAACTTGTGACACCTAGGAAGTTCTTTTGAGACAGGATTGTGCATTCAGCATTGTTCTCCTGGGAAGGCCCAGACAACATCCGTGATAAGGCATCAGCCTTACCATTTCTTGACCCAGGTCTATATGAGATAATAAAATTAAATCTAGAAAAGAACAGCGACCAACGTGCTTGTCTAGAAGACAATCTTTTGGCCGAACAAATGAATTCTAGATTTCTGTGATCAGTGAGAACAGTCACAGGATGCTTAGTACCTTCCAGCAAATGCCTCCATTCAGAAAAGGCTTCCTTAATTGCCAGTAACTCCTTATTCCCTATGTCATAATTCCTCTCGGCTGAAGACATTAAACGAGAAAAGTAAGCACAAGGATGAAGCTGCATCTTTTCACCGCTTCGTTGTGAAAGGATAGCTCCCACAGCAGAGTCAGAAGCATCCACTTCCACTACAAACGGTAGTTCAGGATTGGGATGTACCAATACTGGTGCAGAAGTGAACAGAGTCTTTAACTTATCAAAAGCAGCCTGAGCATTAGATGACCACACAAAGGGCACCCCTTTCTTTGTCAGCTGTGTAATCGGAGCTATCACCTTAGAGAAATTTCTGATGAATTTCCTGTAGAAATTGGCAAACCCGATGAATCTTTGAATTTCCTTAACGTTTGCAGGGACAGGCCAATCTACTACTGCTCTAATCTTCTCAGGATCCATGCTTACTCCATCTGGTGAAATAATATACCCCAGAAACTGGATCTGGGTTTGTTCAAACTCACATTTCTCCAATTTGATATAAAGTCGATTCTGCCTTAATCTTTCAAGGACAGTGCAAACATGCTTGCGATGCTCCTCTAGGTTATTGGAAAAAATGAGGATGTCATCCAAATAAGCAACTACAAATTGGTCCAACAGATCTCGAAAAACATCGTTGATGAAGTGTTGAAAGGTTGCAGGGGCATTACAAAGACCAAAAGGCATAACCAAGGACTCGAAGTGTCCGTATCTGGTTCTAAAGGCGGTTTTCCATTCATCTCCTTGGCGGATACGAACAAGGTTATAAGCCCCCCGCAAGTCAAGCTTTGTGAAAATCTTGGCAGAACGAAGTCTTTCCAACATTTCAGAGATCAACGGGAGAGGATAACGGTTTTTAATAGTAACTTTATTCATGTGCCTGTAATCAATGCAAGGACGTAAGGTAGAGTCTTTCTTTTCAACAAAGAACAAGGCTGCTCCAGCAGGGGATGTTGAGTGTCTAATAAACCCCTTCTTTAAATTCTCATCAAGCCACTCCCTGAGCACCTTTAATTCAGGTTCTGATAAATTGAATAGGCGGCCGAAAGGTATTTCTGCACCTGGGAGTAGCTCAATGGGGCAATCATATGGGCGATGAGGAGGTAACTGGTCGGCGTTCTTCTTATCACAGACATCCTGAAACTCATGGTATTGTGGAGGCAGTTTGAGATATGACTGTGCTGTAACCACATCCAACTGCGTTTCCTTAATCTGTGGAGAACTAATTGGACAAGGCTCTCTACAGTATTCCTCACAATGGGGGGATGTAAAATTTATAACGCGTGCTTCCCAATTGATTGAGGGATTATGGGTGGAAAACCAAGGGATGCCCAAGATCACAGGAAATTTAGGTGACGTAATCAGCTGAAAACTGATGGTCTCACGATGGTTAGCCTCAAATTGGAGAACCAAAGGGACTGTTTCATGGGTAACAGGTCCTGAAGTTAAGGGTGATCCATCCACTGTCTCCATATCGACTGGGGCTAATTTATTTCTTGTCTGAATCATATTGTTTTTGGCAAAGTCTATGTCCATAAAGTTCCCCCCTGCACCAGAGTCCAGCATAGCAGAGCAAGGAATCTCAATGTCCTCAGAGATAAGTTTAATAGGGAGGACAAAATGAGGTAGTGAAGAATTTACTTTATTTTCTTCCTGGACCAACGGGGAGATGGACTGGCTAATGGAGTTTATTTGTTCAGGCGTGATCACATCAACTGATGCAATTGTTCTTCTAACCTTGTTAGGGCAGTTAATTGCATAATGACCAGAATCTCCACAGTAAAGACATAGGTTCTCAGAACGTCTTCTTTCTTTCTCCTGAATGGAAATGGATCTCTTAATTGCATCTACCTGCATTGGCTCAGGAGTGTTAGAATTAGGAGCAACTTTGAAATCCTGCTGAACAAATGGAGTAGCAGAGAAACGCATGCCACTCTTACTTGCAAACATTCCCAGCCTCTCCTTCCTCCTTTCTGTAAGTCTCTGATCAATTTTGATACATAATTGGATGAAGGCATCAAGATCATCAGGAGTCTCAACTCTAGCGAGCTCATCCTTTACCTGTTCAGAAAGCCCTCGGCGGAACTGACTCTTTTGCGCAGCAGGGTTCCAAGTAGTATCTGCAACCCAACATCTGAATTCTGCTGTGTACTCAGCGACAGAGCGTCTTCCCTGCCTCATACTATGCAGCTTTGCTTCAGCAGTAGCACAGCGGTTGGGATCATCAAAAACCTGATCCATTGCGGTCAAAAAGGTCTGCAGATTATTTAAAATAGCACTGTCCTGCTCAATATATGGGGAGGCCCAAGCTAGAGCTTCTCCAGTCAGAAGTTCGAGAATCAAGGTTACCTTTCTCTTCTCAGAAGGAAATGCAGCAGGGTGTGTTTGAAAATATAAACGACACTGATTTAGGAAACCCCTGTAATGATGGTGGTCTCCATTAAACTTGGATGGTAAAGGCTGAGGCATATGTGTGATAGTATCACCTCGATCCAGTAGTAGTCTCTGCAGAGCATGAATCTCCTTCTGTTGTCTTTCCAATAGACTTTCTAGTTTATTAACTTTTTCTTGGCAGGTAACACCAAATTCTTGCAGCTCAGCAATTTGTTGCCTAAGAGGAGTCACGATGCTTGCTATAGCGGCCTCCATATTTTGGGCCAGAATATTCTGTCACGATCCGGGGTCAGGCTCGAAGACCAGTAGCTATAGCAGTCGCAGGTCACACAGGAACCAGCAGGATAGGAACACTGACAGGTCACCCAGGCAGATGACGCAGGCTCACCTGAGGTGCGGAGTCTAAGTACTAACCGGTCTTCACCAGCGCTCCTGAAGGTGGAGATGGATTTTGCTGCGTGTTAGCACCAGGTCGCGGTCCTCAAGATCGCCCCACCAGGAAGTGAGCAAGTCAGAGTCCAGTAGCAGATAGGGATTAAGCTGAAGCGTAGTCAAGGAGTAGCCAAAGGTCGGTAACCAGTAGTTGCAGGTTGGGATCAAACAGAAGAGTAGTCGAGGAACAAGCCAAGTGTCGATAACGGATGGTAGCAAAGATACAGACGGCAGCAGGAGAGACAAGCGAGATATCGGCTGTTTAAGGCACAATATTCTGGCGACCAGGAAGTGCAAAGACATGGTTTATAACAGGAAGTTCATGGGAGGAGCAAAGGGTTCAAGGTTCAAGGCAATAAAGATTCACAGCAGCATCATTCAAGGATTTGTCCAGGGAGCTGTCCAGCATTCCAGGTAGCTCAGTGAGTAGAGTCATTGCCAGACACCATGGAGGTCCCAGGTTCAAGTCCGGGTCCTGACAGGTATGTGTGAAGGCAACCAAGTCTGCGCATGAACTCCCCCCTCCAATGTCACGCTAGTCTGGTGTGTCAGGAGGGACCCGTCCGTCAAGGAGGCAGCCATCTCCCACAATGGCTGGCAGGCACATGTCAGGCAGGCACAAGCTAAGCACGGCAAATATGTTCTTGTGGTTGCAGACAGGCAGAACGGTCCAGTGGCAGTTTGCGCTAAAAATAAAGTGATCTATAGCTATATATACATAGAAAACATGCAAATTTGTGAGTCCATAAACACTCTTAGTGATGAAAGACAATTTCCTCCAAAGTTCTCATTAATTTAGTGAGTCCAGCACCAGATGAAGGATAACCTCTCTAAGTGAACTGCCACCATCAGTGTAAGGATTGCGTGCTTACCCGCTATACATGATCCTCTATCTCTAGAAAGGTCATGAAGGCTTAGGAAACACTTCCAATCACAGGTTATGATGGTGAGATCGCCACAGATCATCTCATTATAGTGTATTCTGGCAAATAAAAGAGAAAATGCTCCCATAGCATAAAATCCTTAAGAGATGTTTATTAAATATATAAGATTGTACTTAAATCAAGATAAAAACAGTAGTACTAGACATAAAAACTTTCCTTGCCCGCATTAGCCACAAGACACCCGCAATTTCCGGGACTGTGGAAAAAGTGAGGACATCAGCACGAAGCTCCACCCAATGCTATTTGTTATACGTGACGTCGTCCAGGGGCTATGCCCTATGCCGAGCTGCATGCCCCTGGATGCTGTCATTTATGATGAAACGCATAGGGCGGAGCTTGGTGTTAATGTCATCACATTTTTCACAATCCCTGAAGTGTGTTAATAATAGCTATAGATCACTTTATTTTTAGCGCAGCTATAGATTTGAAATGTTATACAACACGGTGTTGAATATTTCACAGTAGAGTTGCTGCTTCACTCTTAATGTTTTTCTAAATGTTTTTTTTTGTATGGAATAACACTATTTTTTGTCACAAGCACAGTTTTTGCTATTGTTTTGATGTTCAGAGAGTAGTCAGGGTCAAATCCGTGCTCAAAAGGCAGGCAGAGTTTACAGAGTAGTCCAAGTTCAATCCGAGGTCAACAACAGGGAAAGCCAAACTGGCAGGCAGGTGGGGATCAGGCAAAGGCATCTATTGGACATACTATCACAAGCATAAAACTAAGGGTTTGGCAGGCTTAGAACAAGTTTGGTCTCCACCCAGAGGATGTGTCTACTTCAATCACCCTGCAGGTGGACAGTCAGATAGGGAGAGTGCAGCTTAGCCAAAACCAGGATCCTGAAAAATAGAATTTTTGTAAGAACTTACCGTAAAATTATTTTCTCTGAGTCCTCTGACAGTCGCCGTCCACTCACACAGTCTTCACTACTGGGTATTGGTCTTATCCACAGGAGTAAGCTAGTCAGAAGATTGTTAGAAACATTCACAAAAACTTTGCATAGACACACCTACAGGGGGCTGTCCCTCTGGTCCAATACCCCCCTGCTAGCAGAATTCCCAATTCAGTTTGGTAGCATGCAGTAGATAGTCCATGAACCCCAAAAGAGGGGTGGGGGGGGGCGGCGACTGTCAGAGGACTCAGAGAAAATAATTTTACGGTAAGTTCTTACAAAAATGCTATTTTCACTTACGTCCCCTGACTGTTGTCGCCCACTCATACAGTCTTCACTACTGGGATGTCCCAAAGCAGTGCAGATGTGAGGGGTGGGAAACGTAACCGTCTAAAAGGCAACGCAGCACCCAGGTCAGAGAAAAGAACCTTATCTGAACCAGAAAGGTAAAACACTGGGTAACAGGAAAGCTCAACAGGAGCGAACAAACCCAGGAAAGCAAAATAACAAAGGGGTAAAGAAAAAACCCCAACAGGAGGGGACAGGTGAAAAAACTTCATGTCTCCCCTAAGGCACTGCGGCACTCAGAACTTTGCGGCCAAAGGAGGCATCTGCTAATGCCGAAACATCAAGTTTGTAAAATTTTGTAAAGGTGTGCACGGACGACCAGGTTGCCACTTTTCCCCCTGGGACACCGACGCCTGATGGCGGAAGGCCCAAGACGCACTCACCGCTCTGGTAGAGTGCGCCGTGACAGGGAAGGGCGGAACCCGTTCCCTAAGCGAATAAGCCTGTACAATCGTCTGTCTGATCCATTTAGAAATGGTTGCCGCAGACACAGCCAAACCCTTCCGAGGTCCCTCAGGAAGGACAAAAAGAGAATCCGACTTTCTGAAGGATTCAGTAGACGACAGGTACACCCTGATCGCCGGGACTACATCCAAAGAATGCAAGGCAAACTCTGTAGGATGCTTAGGATTCACACACAGCGAAGGCAAGACAATGTCCTAGTTGAGATGAAAATCGGACACCACCTTGGAAGGAAAGATTGATGAGGTGGCAAGACCACCTTATCCCTATGAACAACCAGGTAGGGGAGTGGCAAGACAGGGCCGCTAACTCCGACACTCTGCGAGCAGATGTGATCGCCTCCAGAAAGGCGACCTTCTGTGGCAGCACAGGCAGAGGAATCTCCTGGATGTTCTCAAAGGGAGGACATTGCAAAACGGACAGAACAAAATTCAAGTCCCAGGGAGGCAAGGGTGCCCTCCTAGGGGGAGCCAGATGACGCACCCCTTGAATAAAGGTGCGGATCAAGGAATTTGACGCCAATGGGCGCTGGAAAAGAATGGCCAGCGCAGATAACTGACCCTTAATAGTGGTCAGCGCAAGATACTGATGCCAAGGCACTACCAACGTGTCCAAGGCTTCTGCCAGAGGGTCGCGTGTTCTTGCCACGAACCTTTTCACCTTGTTGTTAGGACGAGACGCGAACAGATCCACGTCCGGGGATCCCCATCGCGCACACAGCATCTGAAACACCTCCGGGTGTAGGGACCATTCCCCCTGGTCCAGGGTCTGACGGCTCAGATAGTCGGCCTGCCAGTTCTCCACACCTGGAATGTGAACTGCCGAAATCGCCGAGACCTGTGTCTCGGCCCAGGACAGAATCTCGGCCACTTCCTTGGCCACCGGACACTCCTGGTGCCCCCTTGGAGATTTATGTAAGCCACCGCAGTTGCGTTGTCCGTCTGCACACGCACAGGGCGGCCCCGAAGATGATCAAACCAACGGAGCAAACATAGTTTGATCGCTCGCAGTTCCAAGACGGTAGGGAGGATTCCTCCTCTAACCAAGTGCCCTGGGAAGACAAATTGCCCAGAACGCCACCCCAACCCGACAGGCTGGCATCCATGGTGACCACTGTCAATAACAACGGCCGGAAGGATTTCCCTTCCGTCAGAGCCGGAGACAGGAGCCACCACAGAAGATCCGTACTGACTTGGTGGCTCAAAGAGATCCTCCTTTCCAAGGAATGAGGACGTCTGTCCCACCTGGCCAGAATGTCCGCTTGCAGAGATCGTGTGTGGAACTGTGCAAATGGTATCGCCTCGAAGGCTGACACCATCAATCCCAGGGACCGCATGCAGGTCCTGAGCGATGAGGACTTGTTGTCCCTGAGGGACCTGACCTCGTTCTGCAGAGTCCGGAATTTGTCCTCCGGCAGGAAGACTTTTGCCTGGGCTGAGTCCAGAACCATCCCCAGGTAAGGGAGGCAAACAGAAGGAGACAATGTCGACTTCTGAAAATTGATGGTCCATCCGAACTCCTGCATCATCTGAACCGTGGTTGACAGGTCGTGCAACAGAGTGGCACTGGAACTCCACCTTAACAGGAGATCGTCCAGATACCCAAGGATTGCAATCCCTTGAGCCTGAAACAGGGCCAGGACAGGAGCCAACACTTTGTTAAACACCCTTGGAGCTGAAGCGAGACCGAAAGGCAACGCCACGAACTGATAGTGCTCCTCCGCGATTGCGAATCGGAGGTACCTCTGATGACCTACGTAGATGGGGATGTGTAAATATGCATCCTTGAGGTCGATGGAAGCCAGGAAATCTCCTGGACTCAGGGAGGCCACCACCGATCTGAGGGATTCCATGTGGAACTTTTGAACCTGCACGAAGCGGTTCAGAAACTTTAGGTCCAGAATTGGACGCACCTTGCTCTCCTTTCTTGGCACCCTAAATAGATTTGAGTAAAATCCCACATCGGGACGATCACCCCCTGGGCGAGGAGATCCTGAACCGCCCGTTGGACTGACCGAATGAGTTCCTGAACCCATCTGTCCTGAATCTTGGCCAGCCAAGATGGGCTCACCATTTTCCAGTCCTTCTCGGATGTTGCCTGCTGACCCTACTCCTATGGAGGTAGGAATGATACGCCCACCTCTGACCCTTTCTGAACGTGCCAGAAGGAAGACCGAACATCTCTGCATGTACTGCGCATCTCCGAATCATTTGATAAGCGGCTGTCCCCTTGTCCGCAGAAAAGAGGGTGAGTGTTCAAATGTCTTGCTAGGCGGACTCACAACTTCCTTTTCTAATCCTTATCTTTTTGTTCATTTAACATTGCAGTGGGACCAAACTAGGATCACCACCAAGGCTATGATCGACACAGGATCTTGTGGAAACTACATTGACATTTGTTTTGTCTCCCTTAATAAAATACCTATTGTTTCAAAACCCAAACCTGTCTCCGTTAGTTTTATTAACGGTACCCCCCTATCCTCTGGTCCTATCACCAGTCAGACACAGGCACTCCTTGTAACTGCTGACGAGTCTCATGTGGAGACCACCACCTTTGATGTGTTAACATCACCACATTTCCCAATCATTTTGGGACTTCCCTGGTTACACATACATCAACCAATCATCGATTGGAAAACAAGAACGCTAGCGTTCTCTTCTCACTATTGTGAAACGACGTGTAATCTCCCCACATATGATAGGATCCTGTCTGTAGTGCCGGATGACATTATACCCAAGTGTTATCAGGACTTATCGGAGGTTTTCCTTGAAAAAAACGCTCAAATGCTACCTCCTCATAGGGACTATGATTGTTGTATCGATCTACTCCCTAATAGCAAGTTGCCCTTCGGACATGTTTATCCTCTCTCACAGGATGAACTCTCTCATCTTAAGGAGTATCTGGATGAGAACTTGGCAAAAGGATTCATCCGACCTTCTACTTCCTCCACTGCTGCTGGACTCTTCTTTGTCCGCAATAAGGATTCTAGCCTTAGGCCTATCATTGATTTCAGACAATTAAATGCCATTACAATAAAGGATCGTTATCCTTTACCTCTTATTCCTGAACTTATCGAACAGGTGCGTGGAGCTTCTCTCTTTTCAAAATTGGACCTAAAAGGGGCATACAATTTAATTTGAATCCGTAAAGGGGATGAATGGAAGACGGCATTCAGAACCAGATACGGACTGTTTGAGTACCTTGTAATGCCATTTGGGCTATGTAATGCTCCCGCAGCCTTCCAACGGTTTATAAATGAGATATTCAGAGACTTGCTTGACGTTTGTGTTGTAGTATATTTGGACGATATACTTATCTATTCTCATTCCTTACCTGAGCACATAAAACATGTGAGACTTGTGTTGTCAAGACTACTTGCACATAACTTATATGTTAAATCAAAAAAATGTTTGTTTCATAAAGAGGAAGTACTATTCCTAGGATATATTATATAAAAAAATGGAATCAAGATGGACATGAGCAAAATATCCTGCATTCTAGATTGGCCTGTGCCAACCACTCGCAAAGGTTCCTAGGATTCTCTAACTACTATAGGAAATTCATTAAGAACTTCTCTGCGATTGTGAAACCTCTCACACAACTCACAAGCACGAAGAAACCATTTAATTGGTCAAAAGAAGCAGATGGAGCATTCTGTCTGCTGAAATCAAGCTTCACTACTGCCCCCATACTATGCCATCCAGACCCATCCCTTCAATACATCTTGGAGGTAGATGCGTCAAATATGGCAGTAGGAGCAGTTCTCTCACAACGACCAACAAACACCTCACCTCTTCACCCAGTTGCTTTCTTCTCAAAGTCATTAAGCAGCCCCGAGGTGAACTACCCAGTAGGAGAGAAGGAGTTATTAGCGATAAAACTGGCATTAGAGAATTGGCGACATCTACTTGAGGGCACTCAATTGCCAATCCTGATATATACTGATCACAAAAACCTTCAATACCTTCAGACTAATAGAACTCTTTCCCACCGACAGGTTCGGTGGTCGTTATTCTTTCTGAGGTTTAATTTTTTACTGACTTATACGCCCGCAGACAAAAATAAAAAAGCGGATGCACTTTCACGACTAGCCGAGAAAGATTCTACCGAGGTTCCCTCAGTTCCTATAATACCACTTGAACGTATTATCGGTGTCATTCGCTCCCTGAAGGAAGAGATTTTGCACAGCATAGGACTGGACTCACCTCCACCACAACTAACGCAGAAGGCTTCCTCTATTACAACGATAAATTATACATACCCCCTACTATGCGAACCAAGATCTTGGAATTGTCGCATGATGTACCTATGGCAGGACATATGGGTATGACTAAAACTTTAAATCTACTTACTAGGCAGTTTTGGTGGCCAGACATGAAGACAACCGTAAAAAAGTTCGTTTCATCTTGTGATATCTGTGCAAGGTCTAAAATCGACAACACGAAACCATCGGGGTTACTTTGTAGTTTACCGATACCCCAGGTTCCGTGGGGAGTGGTATCCTTAGACTTCATAGTGGAACTACCACCTTCCAAAGGATTCAACACCATCTTGGTATCAGTGGACCATCTGACCAAGATGGCACATTTTACTCCTATCCGAAGACTACCTTCGTCCAAACAAACAGCGGAATTACTTGTGAAACATGGTATTCCAAAAACACTGCTGTCTGACCGTGGTTCACAATTCATCTCAAAGTTTTGGCTAGCTCTATGTCAGATACTACGAATAGAGCGTAAACTTACTTCTCCATACCACCCTCAGACCAACGGACAGACAGAGAGAGTTAACCAGTGCATTGAACAGTATCTGCGTTGCTATACTTCGTATCTACAGGACGATTGGGCAGATCTCCTCCCGCTGGCGGAATTCGCCTATAACAACGCGACTCATAGCACTACTAAACAAGGTCCATTTCACCTAAATTATGGGTTTCATCCCACACTCCTTCCACCACGTATCTTGCCATCAAGTAATCCAGTGGCATCTGATTATCTTGCCCAGATAAAGGATTCTCTGGGATTACTCAACAATACCATATCACATGCTCATAGCCAACAAAAGAGGTACTACGACCTCCGTAGGAAACCCTCTCCCCAATATGCCATTGGGGATCTTGTTTGGCTTTCTACAAAAAATCTGAGATTAAAAATCCCTAGTAAAAAACTTGGACCTCTATTTCTGGGACCTTTCCCAATAGAGAAGCTTATTGGAAAAGCTGCAGTACAACTCACATTACCAGCAGACCTCAAGATACATCCTATCTTCCATGTGTCTCTACTGAAGCCCCATGTTCCTAACCAAGGAATAAGGCCTACTATCTCACCTCCACCTCCTGTACAAGTGGAAGGTGGAGAAGAATTTGAGATAAAAGAAATTTTGGATTCCCGTTTCAATAGAAGAAGACTCCAGTATCTTGTACGATGGAAGAACTATGGGCCCCAAGATGACACCTGGCTGGATACCTCCGATATACATGCCCCTAGACTGATTCGCAATTTCCACTCGAAATATCCAGAAAAAACAGTTCTAGAGGCCTTCCGGAGCCGGCCTTAAGGGGGGGTACTGTAATGTTCTGGTACCTCTGGTACCCTTGTTCCATATTTCTCCTTTGCTAATTGCGTCCCATCTTGTGTAACAAGAGACGCATATACCTTTAAGACCGGATGACATCATTGCCGAGCGCCGCTATGAGCGGCTATTTGAATCGCCGGCTTTCTCTCACTCATCGCTCGTTCAAACCACATGTTCACCGCACCTTCTCCTGTGAAGTCGGAGCTGCTGACATTTCCTTTGCTGAACTGACGCCGGAACCTCGCTGCTGATCCGTATCTCGCTACGGGATCACCTCTCTATCTATGGACATTGTTACTACTAACCTATCTAAGTGATAAGTACCCCACAGGGGATTCCTTACTAACCAATCTCCTACTGTCATCTACTGCAATTACCAGGACTATCTATCTATCTATTCCATACCATCTGCATAGACTGTTAGCTCTTGGGACTACCTTCAACTATCCTTGCACTAGGTTACTCTGTCTAAGTATACTCCATCTGTGTCCTCTTACCATCTGCACTATACTAGACATCAGAACCTATCTGCTTTACCATCACCTGCAACTCTCCTAATATTACTCCTAGTAATCACCATACAACCTGTCTCTCATCTATACATTCTCATATGTTCTATCCCTCCACTAAAACATCTGATTGAGTATATGTATATTGCATAACAGGCTGTACACCGTGATGAAGTCCTGAGAGTTGGATAGGTTTATTCAACAGTATCTCTACAAGGCTACTGAGTGTGATAATTCTGCAGCTGAAAATCCATCCATTAACAAAAATGCATGAACGTTACAGGCTCATCTTCAAAATGTAGCGTGTCTTTAACAGAGCTAATGAGCGCAGACATTGCAGCGCGTTCTCTGGCCGACCCAGAGGGGGAATCCTCCACCTCCTCCCCCCCATCCGACTGAGAGGACTGAGACCCCTCAGGGGGTACACTGTCCGTTGGCAACCATATCTAGCTCCTAATCAGAAGATTGAGAAAGCCTGGGCCTTTTCTTAGAAGCCCGCTCAGACATCAACAGATCCACTTTGGATGCTAAAGTCGTAAGTGCAGCAGTAAGTGAGACTATTGCAGAGGATTCAGGAGTACCTGAACCCTCCACCAGAGCTGGGGGAATTTGCTATCCTGGACCTCCATCAGAAACACTTAGAGATTAAATGGCGCTGGCCCTTTAAATTGGTGATAGCGGCAGTTCCCATCGCAAAGCACCGCAATGAGTGACTAGCCTGTGCTACTAAGCACTGAAAGATAATAACTGCCAGCAGAGATATAAACCAGAAAAAATAGCAAAAAAGCCCCCAGAAGTGTGTCTATACTGTACCCACGCTGCCAGCTCAATCTGTGTGCTTGGAAAGAGGAAATTATGTCATGCCACTAGAGGCCGAACAAAGGTCTGAGCCACAAGAAAATGGCTGCCAATGTAAGTCTATGGGGAGGCTCCAAGAAAATGGCCGCCGAGCACATGAGGAAAATCATTGCCAACACTAAAGATGGCGCCCGAAAGGGCACCAAGGCATTACAGAAAATGGCTGCTGCCCTCACAATGAGGCCAAACAGCCTGCCCACACCTGAAATGGCGGCCCCGCGTTTTTACACAGATGCGGCCCCCACAAACATGTCTGTACCCCCAAAATGTTGCACAAGCATCACATGGGACTCAGGGACCCCCCCAACCCCCCCACACCATGGCAGAACCGCTATAGCGCCCCCCCAGGGACCATGAAGGGACACACGGGAAACATACTGACAGACATGAGGGGGATGTAACAGACTCAACATAGACTACCATCCCCATAACAGAGGCCCCACATACACCCCCCGACAGAAAATGCCATAGACAGAGGGGTAGCGTGGTACTCACTGGTCCAGCGAAAATGTGGGTACCGCTCTGTGACAGGAAGCCTCCCACTCTGGGTGGGGGCGCCGTCAACCGAACAGGACGCTAGCAACATGCGGCGTACCGCAGTTGAGACGTCCCAGTGAAGTAGCTACTTCACAGGCTTTGTCCCTGATGACAGGGACAGGTCGTTTGCGAGGCCTGTAGTCTTCCGAAGTCTGACTAACTAAGCGCAGGAACAAATAAAAAGCTATACGTTTAAAGAAAAATCACTTTGCAGAAATAAAAATTAAGAAGAAGAAAAGGCTGAGACTGCAGCCCCAGCCAAGAGAAGCCGGCCTACTCCTAACTAGGCAAAAGACAAACTGAATTGGGAATGCTGCTAGCAGGGGGTTATTGGACCAGAGGGACAGCCCCCTGTAGGTGTGTCTATGCAATGTTTTTGTGAATGTTTCTAAAAAAATCTTCTGCCTAGCTTACTCCTGTGGATAAGACCAATACCCAGTAGTGAAGACTGTGTGAGTGGGCAGTGACTGTCAGAGGACGTAAGAGAAAAAAAGATTAGCAGCTGCCATGGAACAGGAGCACTACACGCTCCGGACATTATGCAAATGTGACTGTACATCTTGTAGTCTTTGCCTACATGCGTTGTAGTCTTGTTTCTTCTACTCTAACAGGTGTTTCCACCCTTCCCATATCGTTCTCCAACATATCAAACAAACTAATGCCTAACAGGGATGCCCTTGCAGTGGTAGCTAAGAAGGTCTGAAAATTTGGAAACTAAGTGCTCAAAACCATTATCCCTGAGAAGGAGAAACAGTCATTAAAATGATTGCCAACATTTTCCAAAAATTCAAATATCAATTTTAATGGAATGACCCAGATGGTAGGGTCAGAATTTGGTGTAAACAACACGAAAGAATGGATCCATCCTGCCTTGTATAAATGGTTCAGGCTGGTGGTGTAATGGTGTGGGGAATATTTTATTGGCACACTTTAGACCCCTTAGTACCATTTGACCATTTTTTAAACACCACGGCCTACCTGAGTATTGTAGTTGACCAAGTCCATCCCTTTATAACAACAGTGGACCCATCTTCTGATGGCTACTTCCAGGAGGATAATGCACCATGTCACAAAGATCAAATCCTCTCAAACGTGTTTCCTGAACATGACAATGAGTTCACTGTACTACAATGGCCTCCACAGTCACCAGATCTCAATCCAATAGAGCATGTTTGGGATGTGGTGGAATGGGAGATTTGCATCATGGATGTGCAGCTGACAGTTCTGTAGCAACTACGTGATGCTATCATGTCAAAATCGAGGAGGAATGTTTCAAACACCTTGTTGAATCTATGCCATGAAGAAGGCAGTTCTGAAGGCAAATGGGGGTCCAACTCAAACACTAGCAAGATGTACCTAATAAAGCGGCTGGTGAGTATATATATATATATATATATATATATATATATATATATATATATATATATTTATACTGTGTATATGTATAATTATATTGTGACATAAGTAAAGAAGAAGTCATCGAGGGGTGATATATTTCCCCTCGCTTTCTGTCCTATATACAGGACTAGCAGAACCTGGACCAGGTTTTCGTGGGGACTTTGGTTCTGAGCAGTCCAGCCCGGGTTTTGTGTCTCTCACCTGGATTGGTAATTGGTTAATTGGCCATCCAGGTGAAATAAAAGGGGAAAGGCTGGAACATAATGTTGCTCTGCCCCTGGACTCAGACAACATTGCTGAGAGAACTACAAACTGGATTTGGTGGAAAAGGTTTGCATTATTATGTTTTGTGAGGTGGTTGGGAGAAGCCCACCACCTGTTAGATAGGAAAATCTGTATGTGTAGTTAGAGCTAGATGGCAAGGATTTATTTTCTATTGTGTTTTGTATTTTTTATTGCAACCTTTTAAAAATAAAGAGCTGTCTTCAAAACCGCTTAAAATAACTTTTTGCTGCCAGACTTACCTTTTTGCCAGGAAAGGTGATTCCCCATTTGAGCTGTTCCCCCACAATATATATATATATATTAATATATATATCACAGTATATATATTTCTTTTGAGATACCTGCTTTTCATTTGTGCCTACAGCTTTGTAGTTTTCAGCAAAGCACAAACACAATTTAATATTGTGATGATGTGAATACATACCATTTTAGTTAGAGTGTACATTTAATGGCCTAATAATTTCCTTTAACTTAATGTACTTTTTAAATATGTATATAAAATGATCAGAACTCCCACACATACATAACGTTGCTGTCATTTGGTTTTATATTACCTTATACAACTTGGCGAACAAAGTTTTAGTTTCTAAAGTTTATTCAAATATTTCAAGTTAGTCAGAGTTAATGGTACATCTCCAGAGATTTGTGGACTTAGCTCCGTATTTTGTATTACTGGGAAATTATTTTCTAGTAGAGATGCACGCGAATTATAGTCTGCAGTTATTTATATGACATGTGGAGCTTTTATATGCTAAGCATACCCAAGCACAAGCAGGTAAAGGCAAATAACAAGTAGACTAAATAAAGGAGAATATTGCCCTGGACTTTAGCTGAGATGAGCACAATTGGTCACACTTGTAATGAGGTCGATATAGTTACAAATGTATTAAGTATAAAAATCATCAACATATTGTGACAGGAAGTCAGGTAAATCTGTGAGTGTTGTCACAGATGGGAGATACACTTCTGCTTGGTTTAGACAATTCACCAATTACTATAGGGTGTCGGCTGCAGAAGCCAGCAGAAATGTCTAAAGACGTTGAACAGACTTCAGCTGTTCAGAATGAGGAAGTTAATGCCTCTATAATTTGTCCAGAGAAAATCTATTGAGGGCTGCCTCCTGACGCTGTGTGAGCTGGGGATAGGAGAGCAGTCAGATGAATGCATCCTGAAGCGATGTGCGCTGAGAAGGATAAAAAGACTGAAGACTTCTCAAGGTGAGGTCTTGGATTGTTTTCTATGTGGAGAGAAAAACAATGAACATTTTCTATGGGAAGAAACAATGAACTATTTCTATGTGAAGAGAAAAATACATGGACTATTGATGGTTTGCTGTAGGATCAGCAAAGTCTGCCCAACAGTAGGTTGGGGACAGACTCCGTAGGTAGGTTCCTGTGTGTGAGAAGGTAGCCGCCCACAGTGGCAAGGATTTATTTTGTGTTTTATTTTATTTTTGATGTTTTGATGCTTGCACTTGTGTGAAGAAAAATTGCAAGAATAAAACCATACACTGTTGTTTGCAACCACTTCTCGGCTATATCCCTGTGTAACGAACCCCAAAGGGGGTCATCCACACCCACCACCGAGCTAATCCCTCACAATATATAGTTACAAATGCACGTGCCAATACAGACATTGTTACAGTACATGATATTGAAACATGATTGTTGGTATACATGCTTGTGCATAGCAGTAATAGCATTCAATGATGAACTAGAAGCATCTTTCTAGCTCAACGCGTTTCATGAGTCAATCGCTCACTCTTCAGGATTAGATGCATATAAATATATGAATTGGCTGAGCCCAGGTGCAAAGGACAAGACAAAGTCTGGTGGTGACCAAATGGTCTGGCCCAGGAGCTGAAGGTAGCGGGACCGAACATTCCTCACCGGGGAATACATGGGGGGTCGATATGACTGGTGTGTGAGTATAGATCTCCCTTAACATCCATATCCCTTGCATTAGTGTTGTAAAAAAAACAGTTCAAGTAGAGTGTCCTCCATGTGGGTCAGGAGATATGTGAAATATCTGTAAATATATTAAAGTATCTATGGTATTTCTATTAATATGCAATTTATAATTTTAATTAAATATATAATTGGATAAAAAGGTGGGTTGAATATCCACCTGGAGCTTAGCTTAGTTTGTTTTCTAGCAATGACTTTAATCTCAGGTATAATAATTTTGGCTGTGTATACTTTTGGCCTAAACCTCAAAAACGTTGCTAATTGCACACGTTGGCTTTATTCTAAAGCAGAATCTGATGTGGGCTGATATCCTTTTTTTTTTTTTTTTCCCTCAAAACAGCACATTCAATAAAATAAAATACAAATGTTATAAAGCAGGTATTCTTATGGATTATTTAGCTCTGCAGATCTTTGGGATTCATAGTCAAAATGTGGGTGTGCTCAAAAAAGTGGGTGCAGCTTCACAGAATGTAGGTGAAGCCTAAGGTAACCACCCACACACTTCATGTAATGCACAGTATCCTTTATATGAATCCTTGTTATTGTGCAGCATAAACAAGCAGTCTTTGGCACAGATGTATCCATTTTGGCTCTCACACCTGTTTGCACCCTATCGACCAGAGTAATTTTCAAATTTCTGCTATGAGCCTATTTATTCAGCGATTAATTTTGTCTTTACTTAACATAACAACATAACAAACAAGGCTTTCTTTTTGTGACTATTGTTCTGTAGCAATACTTTTTTTCCGCAATCCTTAGACAATTAAACATAATAAAACTAAACAAAAGGCATTTTTTCCTTTTTTTTTTTTTTTTTATAACAGTGCTAGTTTAAAGAAATAGTGTTAATGCACATAAAAAGGTGTGCTTTTTATTCTGTAATTTGTTATGTTTAAAACAAAACTAAAATTATGATTTTGGCACAAAGTATTGCAAAGCTATTAAAAAATAAAGTAAAGTGGGATTTTTTAAATTTTGCGCTTTTTTTCAGTGTGATACGTGTAACTATATGTAAAAGGTGTAAAAAAAAAAAAAATTAATAAACAAAGCAAACAAAAGAGAAAAAAAGTTTAACTATTAGTTGATAAAATAGAAAAAAAAATCACGAGGAAAGTTACAATTGAATGGAGAAGGAGAATACAGAGTTAATTAGTGCTGATTAGAGTAAACTATACTTAAAAAGGGTTTCAACATAGGAACTTTTTATTTATATATAAAAAAAACACTCTTTAACCCATTTCATTTGCAGATTGAAGTTCATCCCTTTGATCTGTAGATGAAAAACAGAGAAAGTTACAATTGATACAATGTTTCAATGTAACTTTCTGTATTCCCGTCTGAGAAATGTTGTTGATAAACATTGCAAGACTGCTTTTTTTTTTTTCCTAACAGCTCCTGCTGCCGACCTTCTCTGTGTACTCTTCAATGCAGCTGAATTGCATTGTACAGGGGCAGGGGAAATCCTGGAAGCAGAACAGAAGAACTGGACGTACTAGACACGCCCTGTGTACAATGATGACATGTTTTTGGGTGTGTCTAGTACACCCAGAGTCTGCAACTGCTCACAGATATATTCATATATTCAGTATATAACACAGCAGTGCAGAAAAGTACAGTATTGCATTAACCAACTGCATTACCAGAGAACATATTTGGCAAGCAGGGGTAAGTTCCCTAAGAAGATGTATTTAGGATAAAGAAGTGCCTCACATTGGCTCAAGGTCTCTGTCAGCAATGACCAAGGAGCCTCCTGAGCTGTCCCTACTCCACAGGAACCATCCCTTATGCTTTGCTGTCCCTGGCCACACACTCACCAGAAGCACACCAAAGTGACACAGGTTCCCTTA
Source organism: Pelophylax lessonae (assembly GCF_965119305.1). Taxonomy (NCBI): domain Eukaryota; kingdom Metazoa; phylum Chordata; class Amphibia; order Anura; family Ranidae; genus Pelophylax; species Pelophylax lessonae. The sequence continues at coordinate 67,809,094 of NC_138777.1, forward strand.
TTTAAAAGGTTCCCTCACCCAAAATGGCCATCAAAGTCTTGAATTCAGTGTCAAATCAGACCACTTCGCCTCTTGAGGCACTGTATGGAATTCAAAGGGTTCAATACTCTTATGATATTCCCATTGCCCTGTAATAATGGCACAGAGCCAGCTACAGGCAGGAAAGCTAACTGCACCTGCCTACAAGCATATGACATGTAGTCCTGCACCTTTTCCCTTTTGCTATGCTATGTTTAGGCAAAATAGAACCTCAAGGTACACTATAGAAAACGTGGAAGTAAAACAAGTCTTGTATTTGTTGTCATTGAAAGTAAAATAAGCCCCATCTTTGGTGTCAGTGGGGGTAAAATAAACAGCTGGAGTAAAAATTTTGTTAGTGAGAGTAAAAGAAATACATATTGTTGGAGTCAGTAGAAGCCAAATATACCCCCAAAATGGTGGCACAAGTGGGAGCAAATTAAGTCCCAAATTAGCATCCAAGGGGGAAAAATATACCCCAAGTTGGTAATGTCAGTGGTACTCGGTTGCCCCCAGGACATCTACACAAGGTGCCTGGCTACCACGCCAGAGTAAAGAACGGAACAAAGCAAACAGGTACTTGCGGTTGGCAGACAGGCAGATTGGTTCAATGACAGTCCAAGTAAAAGGCAGGCAGAGTTTAGAGAATAGTCAATAGTCGATCTGAGGTCATACACCGGGAAATTCAATCTAGCAGAGCAAGGCAGACAAACAGGCAGCTTGATCAGGTATTACACACTCTATCACAAGAATTAGACTACAGACTTGGCTAGGTTATAACAGGTTTGGTCTCCACCCAGAGTCTGGTCACAATCCATCACCTTGGAAGTGGACTGATAGACAAGGAGAATGCCACAGCCAAAACCAGCAGCTTTGATGGAGCAGGAGCACACACGCTCCTGCCAGTCAGGGATGCTCTGAATCTGTGCAAGGCACAGTGAAATCTTAAGACTATTAAGGAATTCTGAGTGAAGCGTACTGTGTCAGAAAGCTCCTTCTCAGTCGCAGATCATGGATCCCCCAACAGGATAATGACCCAAAACACACAGCTAAAAGCACCCAAAAATGACTAAGAAGAAAACACTGAACTATTCTGAAATGACCTTCTTTGAGCCCTGACCTGAAAAATTTATGGAAAGAGCTGCAACATGCAATCTAGAGAGAAGGCAACCATCAAAAAATGTGTTTTTTTCACAGACATAGAGAAGAGTTTCAACATTCTTTTTTTTGTGGGGTTTGCAGGAGCTGGAAGGTCAGTATTTTAATGGTTCATAATGTATGCCTAAACCTTATCTTCAAATAGCTGTGATGTAGGAAAGCTACATGTGTTCCATTTGTACTGGAAATATAAAAAAATAAAATGTTAAGTCCTTTCTGGTAGTGTTTTTTCTAAAATATCAAATGAAATTGCTTTGCTGATTAGTTCAGCTAAATACAGTACTTCTAAGGATACAGAAAGTATACATTCCAAAAGTTTGTTTTAAAAGCAATGCCTTAATGGTAAAGCATTGTTATTTTTTTATTAAAATCACAAACATGTTTTACTTACCTGTCCCTGTGTTGAAGCGCTAGCTTGATATTCAAAATTTCAATAACAAAAATGCTATACAAAAGCAAAAACAAATATAAGTAATCATCAAATCCGTGCATAAAATTAATAACCAATAAAAGTTTTGTTATTGATTAAACAGATGACAATCTTCTATTCAACTTCTATCACCACGTGTACATTAATGATACAAGACCCTCACAGCTTACGTGGTATATCTCTAGGTTGGTGAATTCTCGGCGTGCACCTCCTTTGCTCTTTCATCCAATGTCACCAGCAGGGATGTCCCAGAATGAAAAAGCAATAACACAATAATCGTGCAGTATGTTTCTAATTAAAACCATGGCCAGAGAACTTACATTTTGTTGTGCCATAAAGCGGCACACACTGAAAAACCCTGGGTCAGTTTACACTCCTCGCCGCTCATCTCTGTGAGCCAGCCTGCGTTCCACCTGGGTCGGAACATGACATCAACAAGACCTGGAATTACCACTGCTACTGAGACGTAAATGTATTTCACCAGAAAGGCGTCATCAGGAAGTAATGCAGCGGCCATTTTATCAGATTCCTATATACCCCTCCATGCTAACCTATTGGTTGACTGCTCATCTGAATGTCTCTCCACTCGCTAATGGCACGGGATGGGAACGTTCAATAACAGTAATGTTAGCGGCAATTTGGAAACATCACCAAATGCGCACAGCATCCCCATTTCAATTGTAGTGGTATTCCTCTCATTCTCATCGTCTGATTCACGTGTTCTGGAAAAATCTTATCCAGCTCTAAGGCACTTTATTATTTATCCATAACTTATAAACAGAGCTTGCAAAATCTTGACATTTACAAATTCCTATATCACATATAGTTTATTAACATAATAAAATGACATGAAATATTACATTATTGACCAGTTTATATATATCTATTTTTTTGTTTTTCCTAAATCCTAGATTTTCCTTTAGTGGCCATAAATATACACTATTTATTTGATTTCATTTTTACATATATTTTTTGGTATTGAAATTTTGAAATTCAAGCTAGCGCCCCAACACAGGGATTATACACGTTTTAGGCATCACAACAAAAATGTATAGCAGCTGCTTAATAATCAATATAAAACCTAGCTCTTTTTCTTGAAGTAATAAATATAGATTATTAAATCTAGGTAGCTGTCAAATTCACATCAAATGGTAAAGATGCTGGTGGCACATAAATGTGCTATATACACAATAATAAATACAGTAAACCAATATAAATATTAAAGTGCTAGTGACACAATAATAAATACTGTAAACCAATATAAATATTAAAGTGTTAGTGACATACAAGTGTGCTGTGCAAAATTATAATAAAGTGCTTATTGGTGCAAAAATACCATATAGTATAAGGTGATATTGACTGAATTATACAATAAATAAATACAAATAAATATTGATGAATTAATAGTGTTATAATAAATTAGTGCATATAAAGTGCTTAAATAATCGGCTGTGATCCAAGCTGTAACGACAGTTCATGCACAAAAATAAGTTGCTTGGATTTCAAGTACTCAGGTGATTGGATGTGCCACTCTTTGCTTCTTACCAGATGCATGTAGGTCACAAGGACCCCAAACGCCTGTGATCCCTTTTCTTAAGTGGATCAAACCATAGGCACTCCTCCTCACTTTGCTTTAAATGTAGCTTTTAACAGAATAATATACTCCTTTTGCTCATTCCTCCATTCGTTTACCTCTGTATGATGACATCCCAGCCTGCCCCTGGTTCAGAAAAAAGCAAAGCGGCCGACTTCTTCGGCACCGCTAAGTAGGTCTCTGTACGACCCTACAATTTTATGCACGGCAGCTGGGCTGCCCTGCATAGAAGCAATGAAATGTCCCCTTTGTGCCATTCCATTAAATTTTGAAATAAAAATGGGAAAGTGCCTTCTAAAAACATAAGGCACTGCCCACCCCTATTTGCTGGAATCTGTGATCAGTATTCACACAGAAAAACAAAGAGAGCTGCGTGTAGTCAGAACCCACCCTCAGTAGTGGTCGACTTTCTAGATTTAGGGGGTCTCTGAATTCACCAAATTAGAGACTGCAGACATGCTACAAAAGAGGTTAGAGACTGAGTACATACTGCAAGAGATTGTCAGACAGTGGTCACGATTGCTGGGGCATACAGATCCTTTTTAAAGAACGCCGGGGCTGAGCAGGAAGGGGTTTAAAAAAATAGATGATGTCATGTGACCCGCGGCCATCTTGGGAAACACCAGGAAGCAACTTAGTACGCTGCACGCTCTGCATCTGGCTTTTCTCTCGCTAAAATAATGCGAGTGCACATCTATTTTTTTAATATTTAATAAATCGATTAGTTAAACAGAGAGCACTAGATCCTGTATCATTTTGTCTTACAAATTGCAGGAGGCACTCCGGAATTGTACATTTGGTCAATGGAGGTGATATGCTGATTGACCCCGCTGGGTCTGCCTGTTGAAAACCTTATGTCTCACAATAGAGGACTTATGCTGTTTGACCCCGTAGGGTCGGTACTTTAAGGTGAGAGGCAAAGATTGCTTGGTGGTGGGAGTTGTGAGCACCGAGGAAAGCACATAGAATTAAAATTCTTCACCAAGTCTGCTTTGGGTCTCTTTTTCCATCACCTGCAAGAAAAGGACTCTCTCCTTCTTTTACTATTTCCAACTGGACATTTGTATATATATATATATTGTATGTATAAACATTATATTGATGGCTACTATTGATTGTTTGTAGGACTGCGCTGCACTATACTATTACATAAAGCTATTATAATGGTGATCCCTACAACAGCCTTACCATGTAGTGTAGTGGCACATTTCATATTCCTCTCGTTAATATTATTTTTTTTATTTTTTTATTTAAAAAGTGAATAATCACAACAGAAAATGCAAAAAAAAAAAAAGCTTGAAACAGGCCAAACCATTGAACTAACAAAAGTTAGTGTAATGAATTTTTTTCATTCACTGACCCAAAATAGGAGCCTGGGCAGGGAAAACAATAACTATAGCCTGTTTGGGCTCAATAAGTACTGAGTGTGGCCATTCAGCAGTTGGGTTGGGTACCAAACTAAACTATAAGAGTTTTCTTAACTGCCTACATTATTTTATCTTAGATCATCTGACTCAGCAGGAGGTGTATCAAGCATCTGCAGAGAAACCACTGCTTCCACACAAGAACCAAGGAACCTTCTTTACAGTATGTTGGCAGGAAATAGGCTTTTATACTCTGTAAACTGTGGTTGCTTTCTAAAGAAAACAAACTGTATGACTTTGTACACCTTTTGTTGTGATGCACCTGAGATGTATTTGGCTGATTTAAACTGAAGGTTCAGCTTGGCTTTAAAGCTTGTACACAAGATTGCCATTGTTTTTATAGGTGCCAGTTTACTTTTTTTACAGTGAGTTCATGTGCATTGGCTCAAAAAGCACAAATTTGTTTGTTTGCATCGACACACATTAAAGGGTCACAGACACCAGCTGAAGCCAACCTCTGAAATAAAGACACTTGCATTGGCTGTGTTTTCCCTGCAGCAGATCTTTTTCCCCTAGTGTCTTAACATACCTTGTTCTACACTGTGTCTATTTGTGGGGCGGCCATCTTGGTAAAGGCAGGCCATTGTTTCTCTCTGAGTCTCCAGCAAGGAGAACTGTGAGCAGCACAGCAGTGAAAACCAAATCTCAATTCCAACTCTGAAACTAGCAGTCAGAGGCAGCAGTACCTAGGATCTCAAAATGCAGATTTACAGCTATGAGGCTGTAGACACAGGAGTACCTTGGCATATACCAGGAATTGCACTGTTATCCTTTAGCATACCCATAAGTTATATTTGTGAATTGTCTCTTGGTAATGCACAGCCCAATAAATAGGTCAGAAACTTCAAACTGGTGTTTCTTCTACAGAGTAATATTGGTGTAGGTGGGGTCCAGGCTGCCTTGCATGCGGCTATTGCAAGCAACTGGGATACACCCCCAGATTAAACAGATTCCAGGGAAAACACAATTCTCCTCTCAATCCGTACTTCCCTGTGGAGGATTGTGGCCGGGGACCAAGCCCTTCTATCCTCCTAATTGGGCCTGTTCAACCCCCCTCTCTTCCTGGAATAATCACACACAATGGGCCTGTACCTGCTTTGGGACTCTGCCATCAGGTAATGTTTTCTCTAGCACTCCCCAGGTACTGGCTGTGAATAACACCTCTTGATCAAATACTCACACAGAGGACAGTTATTGATGGTAACATTCACTATTGATTAAAAATAATAAATAACATAACCATCCACCTATTGGCAAGCCCATTAGTTTACCCAAATAGTGGCAGAGGTCGCATTGAATTTTTGCCTGCATTAGAGAAAATTAATTTGCCTACCCCCTACAGTACTTTCTCCACTAGTTCCTTCTACTTGGAACTAAGAGCCAAGGGATAAACCAATTCCACTTTGCCTGCCCTCCCTGTAACTCAGTCCTTGGGTGGGTGGATATTACTCTTTCCCCCAGATATCCAAAATGGGGATTCCCTCCCCGCAACAGCCTCTTCCCCTTACTGCAGGTGGGTCATCTTCCCCTGCTCTCCATCTGTATCCTCTTAAAGCCCCAGCTCCACCCACCTAATCAGCGGACTCCCACGATCCTCCAATTAAGAGGAGTAAACATCTGAAAAGGACCTACCCCCCCATCTCCACCTGCCTGCATGGGTACTAGGCAAAATTTGGCAACAAAGGATAGGTATCTGTGGTCAGGCAAGCAAACAAGGATCCAAGAAGGTAATAATATTTCAAATACAGAGGCAAAGGCTGATAAAGCTGCCTAAGGCTTCTTTCACACTGGGCAGACTCCATTGAGATCAGCAAGGGATCTGTCTTCTGATCCTCTGCTGATCTGAGTAGAGCGGGCAGAAGACATGTCTGTGTCCACACAGTTTCTGCAGAGTGGACACGGACAGAGCCTGATCTGCACTATGGACTGGCGGGTGTAAAAGGACCCTGCTGTCGGATTACACCTGACTGCCCTCCGATCCGCCTATATGGAGGGGGTTAGATCCCATTCCATTTTTTGTTAGTGGCCTGGGTAGGATCAGAGGTAATCGGGTGTAAATGGTCAGCAGAGTCCGTTTACACCCGCCGGTCTATAGGGGTGAATGTAGGGTCCAATATGAGCCAGAAAAACTTCCAGCAGACATGATCGAACCCTTCGTGTTAAAGGGGGCCTTACGCTCTTACCTACAAAATACAACAAAAAGGTATAATATAATAAGCATGCAGTAAATTCAGCTGATCACTGTAAAAAAAACCTCTAGGGGTTAAATCTAAAAAACAATTGCTGAAAGCAACATTTCCTGTTGCTCATAACAATGATTGTTTTGCTCTAGGACCTAAAGAAATGCAAGCTAGAGCATGATTGGTTAATATGAATAGCAATTCATACACAAGCCCGCTGGAAATTATAAAACACTTTTTCCAATGTAAACAAAACAAGCATAACATGCTGCAATAGAAATACTATATGCTTTTTATTTTATTGACTTTTCTCCCGATGCTGCACATAAAATCAGCTGTGCATAAAGTACGTTTATTTTTAAAGTAGAACTAAAGGGCTTCATACTGTAAAAATTCCTAAACAGAAATATTGATAGCATCTAATGACACAGCTTGTCTGAGATCTCTAAATATAATCTTTTAACAATTTGGTTTCAGAAACTGTGAGCACTGTTAATATGCAAATTAGCCTCTTAATCAAGACATGCAAAATAATTTGTTTTCTATGCCTTCTATGTTTCAGGATCTTTGGCAGCCAGTGATACCATGACATGGCATGTCTCAGCTCTCCATCCTCATTGAGTCACCCCAACTAACATATGAAGTAAGGGGTCGGAGGGCGTACCCGGAAGTGGCCATGTGACACGCACGGCGTGTCTCCCAACGCTGAACGCACCTCTCCCGATGGAAAGCACCAGGACGCCGAAGTAAGGTCCGAGAGACCGGGAGCTTGAAGGACCGAGACTTCATCCAAACCCCTGTAGAGCACCCACGCTATCCCCACGGTGAGGAGAGGTGGAGGAAACAGCGGAGGCAGGACTGACAGATTCGGCTGGACGCATTAGAGGGAGAGCCGCAGCAGAAGAGCGGTAGACCGGGCAGCAGGTATGGTGTGCAGCCCGGTCCTTCCCTTTGAATAGCTGCCTGTAACACGGACTGTAGTGAGCATTGCAAACAGTCCGGGCAGGGAGCCTGGAGGAATAGACCCAGCCTGCACCGATGACCTCCCTCTCCGGGTAGAGGTTAGCGATATCTTGCCCTAAACCAACGGTCTCGAACGAGGAGAGCCGGACACTCACCGGATAGGACCGAGATCCAGCACTTTTAAAGAGAGTGAAAGAGAGCAAACAGATCAGAGGACTACTAAGTAGGTAAGCCCTCCAATTGAGTACACCATTACCTCTATTACACCGTTCCTAAAACTGACTAGTTGAACTGTATAAACCATCAACGGCCCCCACTGAGAGAATTAGTGGGAAAGGCGGGTGAGAGGTACCGAGAAGTACGATCTGGAGGCAGGAGCTCTATTACTCTCGATCAACAAGGACGGAGGCTCGGGGGGAAGGGTTCAGTGGACTTGAGAACGGGGGGGTTGGTCTATTGAAAGACCCCCTCTACTTTTTGGGTGGCCAGTGTACACTCACCTCTCCACCTCCCTTTTTTCTAGCCCCTTATACACTTAAGGGAAAAAGGAAGGATTATTGATTTCTTATTTCTCCGTCCGGTGTGATAATAGACAGCAGAGAATAGAGAATGGAGTATTGCATTTAAAGGAGCCCTGACCCCTTGGTATTGAGTTTTAAACAGAACCTACAAGTGAAGAAGAGGTGGAAGGGAAGAGGAGAGGAGTGAGCGGGAAAGGTGGGAGGATGACGCTCACCAAAAGAAAGAAAGGAAAGAAGAATGCAGTAAAAACGCAATCAAACAGATCAGAAGGAGAGATTGTAAGGTTCCTCACCAATAGCGCAAGGATGGAACCCGGTGAGAATAATGTTTTGACAAGCCCAGGGTCAGGGGATACGCTTAACACACCAGCCACCTCTCCAGCCTCAGAGAATTACCCAGATAGCCCAGGGAATAGACAAAGAGAAAACACGGTAACTGATATGCATACACAGGCTTTTATGCAAAACTCAGAATTGAAAGCCATGCTTCAAGCCCTACCAACAAAAAATGACATTGCACAAATGATTAATAAAATAGAAGAAACACATCTCAAAGAAATGCAAGTGTTAAAAAAAGACATACAAAAGATTTCAACACGTCTTGAAGAGGAGATAGCAGCCAGAAAAATTTTAGAAGGGAAAGTGACATCATTAGAACTAAGCAGAAATACACAGTGGGAGAAGGAAGACACAGTACAACTCCAATTAGAAGAAATGGAGAATAGAAGTAGACGTAGCAACCTGAGAATTCGGGGCGTACCTGAAAACATAAATAATGAAAAATTAAATGAAGTAGCAGAAATTATTTTTAAACAGGTCCTAGGAGATAAATGCCCTGACCGTCTTGAAATAGAAAGGATACACAGATCTCTGGGCCCCAGAAGCAAAGATGAGAAAAGACCAAGAGACGTGATATGCAGATTACATCATTATACGCATAAGGAGTTAATACTAAGGGAGGCATGGGGAGTAAAGGACATAAATGTGGAAGGAACCCCGATTAAAATTTTTTCAGATATTGCAAGAGGAACACTGAGGAGAAGAGCACTTCTAAGACCTTTACTAGATCTGGCAAAAAAGATGGGATGCACGTATAGATGGGGATTTCCCTTTTCGGTTACATTTCAAAGAGACGGCCGATATTTTAACCTCAGATCTTATCAAGATCGAACTGCCTTCTTTCGGTTTATAGGGACAGATCCCATACAGGTTGAAAATTGGCTGACCCAAGGATCTAGGGAAGGATCTTATCCCTACCCTCAGCAGCAAGAGAAGGGAAGAGACGCTGGAATAGAGGAAGAGAGAGGATAGGGATGAAACACTCTTCTTTTTTTTTTTCCTTTTTTTTGGGGTTGCTGGCTTTATAGTTCCTATTTTGTTTTTTCTCTTCTTTCCCCTCCTCTCCTCTAAATAGAGGGATTTTGAATGTAGGGTGATTAGGGCATAAGGGTAGAGCACATTCAGAAAGGAAGAGTGGAATTAATTTTTTTCCAATACTCCCGACCTGTATATAATTTTTGATACACTAATTTTTTTTTTTTTTTTTTTTTTTTTTTTTTTTGATAGGGTTTAGGGGTAGAGCACATTTAGAAAGGAAGTATGGAATTTTTTCCAATACTCCCTATTCGTATAATTTTTGATACACTATTTTTTAATTTTTTTTTTTTTTTTTTTTTGGGTGATTAAGGTTCAGGGGTAGAGCACATTTAGAAAGAGGGTATGGAATTCTTCCAATACTCCCTATCCGTATAATTTTTGATACACTGCACATTTAGAAAGGGGGTATGGAATTTTCCCAATACTCCCTATCCGTATATTCTTTGATACACAATTTTTTTTTTTTTTTTTTTTTTTTTTTTTTTTGGGGTAGGGATTAGGGGTAGAGCACATTTAGAAAGGAAGTATGGAATTTTTCCAATACTCTTTATCCGTATAATTTTTGATACACTGCACATTTAGAAAGGAGGTAGGGAATTTTTCCAATACTCCTTATCCGTATAATCTTTGATACACTAATTTTTTTTTTTTTTCCTTTTGGCACGGAACATTTTTTGGAACAACAAACACATTTTAGGGAGGGGAGTGTTTAATTTTTAAAATATTCTCTCCCCCTTTTATGAACTTGAGTTGTACTGCATGGGGAAGATCATACGAGAGGAGGAGGGGAATTTGGATTGGGAGATATGTAATTAAAATGAAAGATGTATGCATAAATGATAACACTTGTATCAATATATCTTGAGTTCGGTTGACCCAAGGAGGGGGAAAGGGGAAGAGTGGAGAGACAGGGGAGGGAGGAGAGAGGGGTGGAAAGGCACCTGTAAGCTGTTATAATATAAATGGAGGAAGGGATAAAGTCTTATCATTCCACCTTGGAAAAGGGTATGGAATGAGGGAAACCCTCTTATTAGTTAGAGAAAGAACTAGATAAAAAAGTAAGGATGGATAATCTCTCCGCTCCCCCGAACCCCCCCCGTGGGATATGTATTTTTGAATATATGATAGGGGAGTAAGGTAGCCCCTCTAAGAGGGGAGATGAGGAGGTGGAGGATAGTTAGGGTAATTTGAGTGAAATAAATGTTAATATCTTTGTCGGAAAGAAATCCACTAGGGAATGACTGGGCTGTTCTATAGATGAGGATGAGTAAAATCTAGGTGAGACTACTTTTTCGTGCTCACTACCCCACTCTGGAAATACATGTGAGCGGCAGGTAAACAGCTAAATATTGCCCCCTAGAGGAGGAGGGGGGAGAGAGTGAGAGGAATAGGTGGAATACAGGGGGAAAGGGGGAGTAAATCAGATTGGCGACATGGAAAGAAGTATCCTGAGGAACTAGATAGACAAAGGGGAGAGGTGCGGGAAAGTACGGGGAGGAACATTCTGGGGTATAGCCCTTTATTTTTAGTCACACAAATGGCACCGGAAAGTGCCGTGTGAAATAAGGATAAAAAAAAGTTATCCGAACTGACGAGCGAGAGACTTGGCCTATTGTAAAGGCCGATTTCTCTCACCCGTCAGAGGGGGAGGGAAGGGAGGGGAGTAGAGGGTGGGGGGTTTTTTTTTTTTTTTTTTCTCTTTCTCCTGCTCCGCTGACCAGGGATGGAGGACTTAAAAATCACCTCCTATAACGTGAAAGGATTAAATATTCCAGAAAAAAGGCACACGTTACTAACAGAATTAAGACGAATAAAAACTGATATTGCACTAATACAGGAAACGCATTTTAGGGCAGATAAAATATTACTCATTAGAAATACATTTTTTCCACATATATATCACTCCGCATATACGCAAGCAAAATCTCGCGGGGTATCTATATTGATTGCAAATGGGGTTCCATGGACTTATCAAGACAGCAGACATGACCCAGAGGGAAGATTCCTATTTGTTAAAGGATTGGTGGGAGAGACACGGGTAACGCTCGCAACAATATACACACCTAACAATCGACAGGACGTATTTATCTCTAGAACGTTAGCAGAGTTGATGGATTACACAGAAGGTCAATTAATCCTGGGAGGGGACTTCAATGCACCATTGATAGCAGCATTGGACACATCCTCTGGGACCACTACCCTCACCCCGGGAATGAGAAAACGAATACTAAGAGCCTTGTATAAAGCTCAACTGATAGATATTTGGAGACTACAGCATCCCTCGGAAAAAGAGTATACCTTTTTCTCAAATCCACACAAGAATTATTCTAGAATTGACCTTCTGTTTGTACCCCACTCTCAACTACAGGCAGTAAAAAAGTCAGAGATAGACAGTATTACATGGTCAGATCATGCTCCAATATCAATAATATATAGCTTGACATCAAACCCTACACAGAAAAGACGCTTTTGGAGGTTAAATGAGGATTTACTGCAAAGGGAAGAGGTAGTGAAGGAACTCACAGAGGAGATGAAGATCTTTTTCGAGATTAATGACCAACCTGAGTGCCAGACAGGGACCCTTTGGGAGGCCCATAAATCGGTAATGAGGGGTATTTTTATCAAGCATGGAGCACGTATAAAAAAGGAAAGGGGAGAGCAAATGACACAACTTTTAGAAAGACTCAGATCATTGGAGACAGAACATAAACAGACCTTATCAGAGACGGTGAGGGGAGAGCTGAAGTTAATTAGAAAACAGATAACGGATCTACTACAATACAAAGCTAAAGCAGCCATCCAAAGATGCCGGAAAATGAATTATGAATCGGGCAATAAATACGGGAAGTTACTGGCTAGCTCAGTAAGAGAGCAGAAATTGAGATCGTACATACCACACATTATTACGGCAGAAGGGGATAAGAAAACGTTACCAACACAAATAACAGCAGAATTTGAGAAGTATTATACTTCTCTGTATAACTTGAAAAAAACCTCACCATCTACGGAAGATATTGAGAGTTATATAGATCAGTCACAGCTCCCCAAACTGATAGAGGCAGACCGAGAAGACCTAGAGAGGGAAATCACGATCGAAGAAATACAACAAGCTCTTAAATCTATGAAACCGGGGAAAGCACCAGGCCCAGATGGGCTAACGATTCAATATTATCAAACACTGTTTCACATTCTAGGCCCATATTTAGCAAGACTGTTTAATGCATCAGACATGGATGGAAAGCTAGCTAGAGACACACTTACGGCTCATATATCCCTGATATTAAAAGAAGGTAAAGACCCGTCATCATGCAGCAGCTATAGACCAATATCTCTCCTAAACGTGGATCTAAAAATATTTACTAAAATACTCGCAAATAGACTGGCAAAGGTCCTCCCTAGCCTAGTTCACTTAGATCAGGTAGGCTTCATGTCATCAAGGGAAGCAAGGGATAATACCACCCGAATCCTTAACTTAGTACAAGTAGTAAAGGAAAAAAAGATACCGTGCGTAGTGTTGAGCACAGACGCAGAGAAGGCATTTGACCGGGTGGGATGGCCTTTCATGTTTGCTGTGCTCAAATATATCGGATTAGGGAAAGAGATGTTAGAAAAAATCACCAGAGTCTATACAGAGCCAATAGCTAGGGTAAAAGCTAATGGTATATTGTCAAATGCCTTCCCAATACGAAATGGCACAAGGCAAGGATGTCCTTTATCGCCCATACTCTTTGCTTTAAGTCTAGAACCGTTCTTATGTAGAATTCGATTAAACCAAGATATAAAGGGGGTAAAGATAAAAGAGAAACAATATAAAATTGCCGCTTATGCGGATGATCTACTATTTTCATTATCTAGCCCAGGTATATCACTGCCAAATCTAATACAAGAGTTTAAAAAATTTGGGGCTATGTCATATCTGAAAATTAACTTCGGGAAGTCAGAAGCGATGGGAATAGGGGTACCTTTACCCCAGGTAAACGCGCTGAAAAGCAGTTTCGGCTTCAAATGGAAAGAAGAGGCGGTGAAGTACTTAGGGACATTAATACCAGCGAAATTAACACGGGTGTACGATCTCAATTTCTTGCCCCTGATTGCAAAAACGAAGAATTTATTAGAACAATGGCGTAAAGGGATGCATTCATGGTTTGGCAAATGTAATTTGTTGAAGATGACAGTTCTACCAAAATTTGTATACTTGCTGCGAGCGCTGCCGGTTAAGATTCCCAGTACTTTCTTTAAAGCAATACACTTTCTGTTTGTGAGTTATATCTGGAATTACAAAAAACCACGAATAGCAAGACGATTGCTAATATTACCAAAGAAAAAAGGGGGGTTGGCTTTTCCAGATATACGGGCATACTACCAGGCCACTCAAGTGGCCAGAGTGTTAGACTGGTGGCACCACTCGGAAAATAAATTATGGGTGCAATTAGAACAAGCACAAACAGAAGTAGACCTGAAGAGAGCGATATGGTGCTACCAGGTACTACCTAAGGAATTGAAAAACCACTTGATAATAGGGAATACATTAAGGGTATGTAGGAATCTAAATATATATAATAAATTGACAACGAGTGAGTCCCCTTTATTCCCAATTTTGGGAAATCCACAGTTTACACCAGGCTTAGATAAGAGACAGTTTGTGGACCTGAGAGAGAAGAAATTTGAACAGGCCTCTTCTTACCTGATACAAAGAAGATGGCCCTCAATTAATCAATTGATTGATAGAGTGGGAATATACAATGTGCCCTTCTGGCAAGCAATCCAACTACATCACTATTTAATATCAATACCAAGACCAGAAAGCTACTGCAGAGCATTAACGAGGTTCGAACAATACTGTGTGAGGCCGGGGACTTTACTACATACATTATCAATTGCCTATGGGCTACTGACAAATCCGGAAGAACAACCGGAATTAACGTGGCCGGGGAAATGGGGAAGGGATCTGGGATGTAATTTAACAAGTGAACAGGTCCAAAGGATTTTAAGATACACCTTTAAACCATCCGGGTGTGTCAGAATTCAAGAACTGAATTATAAGCTCATAACGAGATGGTATATCACACCTAAGAAAATACATAGATGGCTACCGAGGGAATCAGACTTATGCTGGAGATGTAAAAAAGAAGAAGGTACATTATACCATATTTTTTGGACCTGTGCAGATATAAAACCATTCTGGGGGGGGGTAAAAAATACTATTCAAAAATTTACGGAATATAAAATTGAAGAAAACCCGCTCTTTTTCCTGTTGCAGGGGTCAGATATACCGGGGGGAAGATATGAAAATTCTATTATACCGTACTTAGTGAATACAGCTAAAGCATGTATTCCAGGCAACTGGAAAAAAACACAACCCCCATCGATGGTGGAATGGATACACAGAGTAGAGGAAACTAGAAGAATGGAAGAGTTAATTGCCTTCTCCCAAAATAGACAGGAGAAATATAAAAAGATATGGGAAGCATGGAACCTCTTTATAGTTTCGGAAGAAGGGAAAAAACTCTTAGGAGAGTAGAGGTAAGGGAAATAAAGGAATATAGCGGAAGGATAAGGGGTCCTCCAGGCAGATGTCAGCGGAGCGGGTGAACCCATTCCCTTTTTTTTTTTTTTTTTTTTTTTTTCTCTCTGTTTTTGAGGTGAGGGAGGGGGGAGGGATGGATATGAAGGGGGGAAAAAAAGGGGGAAAATAAGGAAGGAATATAAGCTAAAGTAAATGATAAAAGATTGAGATTAACAAAGGTTAAAATGAGGTTGTATTATTTGTTGAATTGTAAATGTATTTAAGCTGAACTTCCTGAATAAAATTTATATTTGAAAAAAAAAACATATGAAGTAAGGAGATGTATACATATGAAATAGAGATTTTTGTTGTTGATGTTGTTTTTGTTAATTTCAGTACTTCTCACTGATTGCTACATTAATATTATAAAGGATTTACAGTGCATCCGGAAAGTGTTCATAGCGCTTCACATTTTCCACACTTTGTTATGATATAGCCTTATTCCAAAATGGAATAAATTCATTATTTTCCTTAAAATTCTACAAACCATACCCCATAATGACAGCGTAAAAGAAGTTTGTTTGAAATCTTTGCAAATGTATAAAAAATCACATGTGCATGAAAAAAATGAATTCTCTGGTCTGGTGAAACAAAGATTGAACTCTTTGGCCTGAATGGCAAGTGTCTGGAGGAGACCAGGCACCACTCATCACCTTGCCAATACCATCCCTACAGTGAAGCATGGTGGTGGTGACATCATGCTGTGGGGATATTTTTCAGTGGCAGGAACTGGGAGACTAGTCAGGATCAAGAAAACGATGAATGCAGCAATGTACAGAGACATCCTTGATAAAAACTTGCTCCAGAGCACTCTGGGCCTCAGACTTGGATGAAGGTTCATTTTCCAACAGGACAAGGACCCTAAGCAGACAGCCAAGATAACAAAGGAGTGGCTATGGGACAACTTTGTGAATGTCCTTGAGTGGCCCAGCCAGAGCCCAGACTTGAACCCGATTGAACATCTTTGGAGAGATCTGAAAATGGCTGTGCACCGACGCTCCCCATCCAACCTGATGGCGCTTGGGAGGTCCTGCAAAGACGAACGGGAGAAACTGCCCAAAAATAGGTGTGCCAAGCTTGGAGGATCATACTCTAAAAGAGGCTGTAATCGTGCCAAAGGTACTTCAACAAAGTATTGAGCAAAGGCTGTACTGTAAATAGTTATATACATGTGATTTTGTTTTTGTTTTTATTTTTAATACATTTTCAAAGATTTCAAACAAATATATTTCACATTGTCATTATGGGGTATTGTTTGTAGAATTTTGAGGAAAATAATGAATTTAATCAATTTTGGACTAAGGCTGCAATATAACAAAATGTGGAAAAAGTGAAGCGCTGTGAATACTTTCCGGATACAATGTATATAGCGCCAACAAGACCTGATTCCAAAAGCTTGTCAGACTAGGGCAGTCCCACAAAGCATGAACTAAGTGGCCTACCCAGCCGAAGCCACACCAGCATGAGGGGGGGGTGGTTGGGAAAATTTGGGCTAATCTGTAAGGTGTAAGATACCATCTGTTACTGACCATTTTTTTATAACATAATGTACCACAATGCATTGTCTGTGAGTTGTAGCCCACTGTGGGGAGGGTGCCCTGCTGTCTACTTTATATTTCAATCTGTTTATTTGCCTTCTTTTCTACAGTTAGAAATAGTTAAGAGTAATAACTATGAACATATTTGCTGCAAAAAATATAGTAACGAAGGGTAAGTTGTGTTTTTCTGTAAATTACCACAACATAAGGTCTAAATCTGGCCTTAAAGTGATGCTAAACCTAAAAACATTTTTTAACTTAATGCATTGCTTGCATTAAGGTAAAAAAAGTTTTCAGTTTCCCTGTGTCCCCCCATCTGTGTGAAGGGGAAGAGAGGAGAGAAGAGATCAGCGCTGTGCATGGCTGCATCTATTCTCCCCTCTCTTTCTCTTCACACAGCATTCAAGTAGCAGCAGGAGCCATTGGCTCTTATTACTGTCAATCAAATGCAGTGAAGAGGAAGTGGGAGGCGGGCCTAAGTCCTGCTCTGTAAGTCTATGGAGAGCAGCTCCATAGACACATAGGTCAGGAGTGAGCACGCACCCCGCGTCACCATAGCAAACAGCTTCCTATGGGGACACACAAAGAAGAGTAAGACCCAAGATCGCCACCAGGACCCAAAAAGAGAAGGATCGGGGCCGCTCTGTGCAATACCACTGCACAGAGCAGGTGAGTATAACATGTTTGTTATTTTATTAAAAAAATAAAAATACTTTAGTAACACTTTAACCACTTGCCGACCGCCCGCCGCAGTTTTACTGCGGCAGGCTGGCTTGGCTAAATGAATCAATGTAGGGGTATGTCGGTTTGCAGTAGTGGTGCAGGGGGGGGGGGGGCGAGCGCACGCCATCGGCGATGGGCTCCTGCCCCCACTAGGCAGCAGGGATGCCGATCTCTCCTCACTATCCATGATCGCTCCCTGCTAAGTGAGAAGGATGGGCAACTGTTGTAAACACAGCTGACCATTGTTCTCTCTGAAATGATCATGATACGCTTATTGCAATTTTTTTTTTTTTTTTACCAAAAATATGTAGCAGAATACAAATTGGCCTAAAAGGATGAAACATTTAGATTTTTACATTTTTTTTTTTTGGGGAATGTGATCTAACAGAATGTGAAAAATACTGTTTTTTTTTTTTTTTTCAGAATTGTTGCTCTTTTTTTGTTTTTCGCACAGGCGATCAAATACCACCTAAAGAAAGCTCTATTTGTGGGAAAAAAAGGACAACAATTTTATTTCGGCACAGTGTCACGCGACCGTGCAATTTTCCGTTAAAGTAACGCAGTGCCAAATTGCAAAAAAAAAGCCTGGTCAGTAAGGGGGCGAATCTTCCGGTCCAGAAGTGGTTAAAGCCACTAAGCAGACTACTTTGTCCTGTAAATGCATTTCAACATTTCATTTTCATGTTTCACTAGAGTGTATCTTTAATGTGTGATAAAAGATATGTTACCTCATATTAATTAGAAACTAATTTGCACATAGCTGGAAAATGGCAAATCATAGATCCAAGTGGTAATATTTCTGTCATTATCTGTGGATCCTGATAACCTGACAAAAGAAGAAATAAACTGTGGCTTTAGCAGACTTGGCGGGATTGTTGTCAATGAGGCGAGATTTAAAAATCAATAAATCCAATCAAGTGCTGGAGAAATTATCACGGGTGAAAGCGAACAGGGAGGTAGCTGATGTGATTATTCTACACTTTACTGTCTCTTTTAATACACTTATTATAGGTATAACAGTGTTTTAATTAAAAGAGGTGGACTGGCAGAGTTCTTTAAATAATTCCACTATGTCCTCTGTTGATCTAGAAACGTTACATAACACAATCCTATTATAATGATAGAAAAAAAAACAAAACCTACTTATAACATCAAGGTTATGTAGAAGGTTGTCATCAGCATGCATGGTCACTCATTGTCAGCATTGTGTCATAGAATCTTTGCCTTCTTATCCCCTCTTACAACCTGATCACTTAGTAATCTTACCAATTACACCCACCAGGTGGTACCACTCATCAGTGCCATCCCATTATAACACTGATCAATAACATCAGGTGGTATTAGACGTTGAACACATTTAGTGGAATTCATTTAAAGAGTAATTTCACTTTTGTTGAGAAAAAAACATTCCTCTCTGGATGATCTATGAACAGTACAAGGATTTTAGTTTCAATAATTTTTTATTGGTTTTAACAAGTTACAACAAGCGTTAAGCAAGTAGTCAAACAAATAATTCCGTCATGCAGGAGAGGATATACATAACATAGTCAAGTGTGCATACAGTGAGATATAACAAACAGCGGTCAGCATGTGACCTCACAACGAAACTCGTGTATAAAGGTGTTTTAACAATCACCTAGTATGAAGGTGGACTTCCCCAACCCAGGCACCCCCATGGGAACAAACTGTGTCACAGGGGGGGGATTTCCACCTTGATATAGATACCTAGATTAAACAACATGCGGGTTACACTCAGCACGCTAGAGTTACTGCAAGTATTGAGAGGCAAGGGATGTTGAGAAATGTGGGGGGGGGGGGAGGGGAAGGAGGAGACACATGAGGAAGGGGGGTCACATAAAGTGGGTTAAGAAGCTAGGGAGTTAGAGGAAAGGACAGGGGCAAAGTATCCACCATAAATTTCACCAAACAATCAATCTTACATCAGCTGGTAACTGTACATTTAGGGTGTTGGAGCCAGATATCCCATTTCCTGCGGAAGGTCTTAGTGGTTAGGGAGATGCATGAAAAGATGCGTTCCATATTGCATTGTTGGTTCAATGTGTCAATGATGTCCCCTATTGAAGGGGCTGTGGTTGATTTCCATAGTCTAGTGATTGTGAGTTTAGCTGCCAAGAGAAGGTGGATTACTACCGGTCTATATGCGAGCCGGAAGTTGTGAATATTAAGGTGTAAGAGGGCCAGCCCCGGATCAGGTGTCACCTGTTGGTTGCATAGTTCAGAAAGCAGGCTAAAAATTTTGTTCCAGAAGGACCTAAGTGATAAGCAGGCCCACATAGTGTGGAATAGGGTACCGCATTCCCCACATTCCCTCCAGCACGAGGTCGGATGGGAGGGGTAAGTTTTGGAAAGCCGGTATGGCGTGAGATACCAATGGTGTGTCAATTTGACATGTTGTTCCCAGTGCGTAATGCATTTAGTGGCAGAGTATGTGGACGAGAATGCTCTCAACCAGTGGGAAGAGGGAAATGTTTTTTGCAGAGTCTGCTCCCACTTAATCATGGTGTGTGTTTTGGAAAAGGGACCCAGTTGGGCGAGTGTTTTATAGTAGAGGGTTATGCCTTTAGAGGAACCTGTGGGATCCTGAAGATAGTCATGTATGGGGGTAGGGAGTATAACATATTGTGGAATGGTTTGGAGGTATGTATGGAATGTCTTCGGAGGGAGTTTAAATTTTTTAACTAAGTCTGCGTACGGGGAGAGTGAGGTGCCCTGATAGAGGTAATGAACGTGCAAATGTGGGGCATCCTTAGGCGCCCACACAGTCAAATCTAGATTTGGGATGAAATATGATAATATGGTCAATGGAATCATAATTTTTTGGCCCCCATCGGTGGAGGTGGGGGGGGTGGCTCCCAATTTAGTAGCTAGTAGTAGCAGTTGGAGGTTCTTATGAGGAGTTGAGGCAGCTTCTACGTGCAACCAGGTTTTGTTGGATGAGGGCGACCACCAGTACTTAAGTTGGTCAAGTACACAAGCTTTATAATACGTGAATAGATTAGGGACACCGATCCCCCCCAGGGATCTGTGTCTAGACATGATGGACAAAGAGCATCTCGAGGGTTTATGGTCCCAGATAAATTTAGTGATTACGCTTTGAAGGGCCGTAAAGAAGCTCCGTGGGAGGGGAATTATTACTGTGCGGAAAAAGTAAAGAAGCTTAGGAAGGACTATCATTTTGAACGTGGCTATTCTGCCCATAACAGATAGTTCTTGCATTTTAAGGGACGCCAATGTGCGGGGCAAAGAGTCCAACAAGGGCTTAAAGTTGTGGGCATAGAGTTGTGAGGGGAGCGGGGTGAGCTGGATTCCTAGAAAGCCTAGGGAGCCGGTAACCCAAGTAAAAGGGAAATTATGCACTAGTGACTGGCAAAGGGCTGGGGGTATATGCAAAGCAAGGATTTGGGATTTACTAGCATTCAATTTATAGTAGGAGACTGCACTAAAATCATGCAAGAGATCGTAAGTTGCAGGGAGAGACGAGGCTGGGTTGGTCAACATGAGCAAAACATCATCTGCGAACAGACTGATCTTATGCTCTGAGCCAGCAACGCAAGGGCCTGTGATAAGAGGGGAGGCTCGGATTTGTCGTAACATGTCAGGAGGGGAGGAAGCAGTGGAGGAGGCAAGAGAGAAGATGGACTGTAGGCGAGGGGCAATTTCAGAAGCAAAGCGTTTATAGTATTCATTGGAAAAACCGTCTTCCCCAGGTGATTTGTTGTTAGAGAGTTTGGAAATAACAGAGCAGATTTCCTGCGAGGTAATGGGTTGTGAAATAGATTGGAGCAATTCCGAAGGCAGGGTAGGTAGGTTTGTTTTGGCGAGAAAACTTGCAATAACCTCGGGAGTAGGCTGAGGTGGGGAGTTGTCATTGCGGAGGTCGTATAATTTCTGGTAGTAAGACGCAAAGGTATCTGCTATATCTTTGGGATTGGTCAGGAGGTCAGCTGGGGATGGATAGGTCAGGGATACAGTTTTCTGCTTAAGTTGCTTAGATTTGACCTTCCGAGCCAGCCAAGCTCCCACCCGGTTGTTAAGAGCATAAAATTGAGCCTTCATGTACTTAAGGTGGTTTTCAAATTTATATAAGAGGAGCGACCTTAGAGCCTGCCGTTCAGAAACAAGGAGCTGTGTGAGACTAGGGGAAGGGTTCGTTTTGTTTTCCTTTTCTTTGGTTTCAATGGACACCAGTAAGTCCTCAACCTGCCTCCTCCTCTGCCTCCGTAGATTAGAAGACATTTTAATAAGCACTCCACGCATGTAGGCCTTGTAGGTACTCCACAAGGTAAATCTGTTAACCTCAGGGCCGTCATTCCATTCAATATCGATTGGCACAACTTCTCATCCGCCAGTATCGCAGAGTCTAGTCTCCAAACCGGGGGAGGGGAGTTGCATAAATTGTCATCAAACTCCAGAACTATCGGTGCGTGGTCCGACCAAGAAATCGTGCCAATGTGAGCATTAGTCACACTCTGCAAGGATCCCTTCGTGGTGAGGAAGAGGTCTATGCAGGAGCATGAGGAATGTGGTGCAGACATAAAGGTATAATCCCTTTCGGAACCGTGAAAACATCGCCATACATCATATAACTCGTGAGAGTGCAAAAGAGAGACAATGGATTGGGGTGGTCTCTTAGTTTGCGAGGTGGAGTCCACGGCAGGGACCAGGACAGTGTTGAAATCACCCCCTATCAGGAGGGTGCCTTGCGACATCTTCATTGTCACAGAGAGTAACGGAGTCAAAAACTTTAGTTGTTGCGTATTCGGGGCATAGAGGTTAAGTAGGGTGAAAACAGTGTTGTTGAGTTGGCAAATCAACACAATATACCTCCCTTCAGGGTCAGTAAGCGAGTCAATGTACTTGAAGGCCACTGAGTCTCTAATAGCAATAAAGACGCCACATGCTTTTTTCGGAGCGTTGGCCATATAGACGTGGGGGAAGTGAGGGAGAGTCACTTTAGGACACTTGTGGGCAGCAAAATGGGATTCTTGAACAAAAAGAACATCAGCTTTGTGAAGTCTGGCTTCTCTAAGCAATGCCGATCTCTTATAGGGGCTATTTAGCCCCTTTGCATTCAAGGAGACTACTCGTAGAGGCATGTTGGAGAGTTAGTATATTCAAGAGCTGTGATGACTTTACCTTCAGTAGGTACCTTAATACAAAAGTTCGTAGACAGGAAAGCATCGGCATGGGGTGAAGAAGAGCGGTTGGAGTGCAGGAGGGATATCCAGTTCCAGCAGTTATCGGCAACAGCAGGCTGTACGTGTGTGCAGGACGAGGAAGATGCCTTGGAGCCAGACAGGTGGGGGGTTGGGATGAGGGAGCTGCAAGAGAAAGGGAAGACGACAAGACAAACAAGACAGACAACATACAGATAAGAAGGGCCTGACTAAAAAAGCAGGCATGATGGGCAGCCAAAAAAGCCACTGTGGCGGAGGGGGGTCTACAAATGCTCAGCAGAATGCTGAGCCTCCACAGGTCAAATTAGGTCACACCAGGCAGAAAAAAGAGCCCGGTGTCTGAAGCGGGAAGAAAAAACAAAAACCAAAAATAGCAAACATTGGAGCTCACCGCAGTTCTCCAGGCAGTTGAGGAATGGCGGATTAAGCAGGATGGAGAGGATCTCAGCAGATCAGGTCCATTCAGTTTGTAGACGTTCCAACGGGGGGACAGTAGGTAGCGGATCCTCATCAGGTATCAGATGCCACTGCTTAAAAAGCTGAATTCCTTTCTCCACACTGTAGACAGGGTAGGTCTTTCCATTCCAAGTGATCAGAGGTTTTGTGGGGAAGCCCCACTTGTAGATCACCTTATTGTTGCGTAGCATCTTAGTGAGGGGTGCCAGCTTCTTGCGGTTAAGCGCAGTTTGCTGCGAGATATCCGTATAGAGGGAGATGCCCATGAATTCCTCAGGTACGGCCGGGCTCTGTTTTGGGGAGGCGTTCTATATACATTCTGTGTACAGAACACCATCAGGTAGCCATATTGCATTGCATATTACAGAAAATTACAAAGCTGCAGATTGAAAAGGAAAGGTAATTTTAATAACATTCAAATACAATGTTACTTTTTTTATTTGTTATTTATTTTTCCCACGAAAGTGGAGTTACCATTTAAGAAACTGGTGTGAGTGGAATGTGTCACATTAACTATGCCGATAGACCTGTTTTAAGTTTCTCTGTGCCATCTATGCCAGTTTATATTTCAGAGTGAAAAGAAAAGCTTTTTTTCTTTAAACAAACATTTATACCCAGATGGATGCAGCACCTGTCTCCTGCCACTTCTAAGACTGAAAACCCAGAGATCAAATAATGCTCAGTTTTTCAGTGAACAAAGTGCTGGTGACTGTCAGTCACCGACTCTCTGCTCTGCCCCTCCAGCACTTACTGGAGTACTGGGCTGTGGAGGGGACGGCAGTGGCTGGCTGACTGTGGAGGGGACAGGAGTGGCTGGCTCAGTCTGCCAGCAGCTCACTGAGAGACTGAGCCAGCTGGCAGTCCACGCCTCTGGGTGAACCCCAACTGTAAAGTTTGGATCTTTCCCAAGCCTGGACCATCTGAAAGCTAGCTAAAGCTCGCTATCGGCTGAAAACAGGTCACAGGAGTTCAGGACGAACTGCACTTATATGATCCCCAGGAGTGGTATAGCCAAAAAATGTTTGGCTATACTTCTCCTTTACAAAAGTAGCAAATGTGGCAATTCTCAATAAAGAAAACTGTTGCAGATCCCCACTAGGTCAGATGTGGAATGTTCAGCAGACAGCTGACATCCATCTGTCTACTCTTCTGTCTACACAACACTAACAGAGCCTGCAAAGTTAACACCCTCTGTCTCCAACCTGTACTTAGCTGAGCAGGGAGGTGGGCTAATGGAACTGAAGCATGTAGCTCCAACTGAACTACTCTGTGCTGTATATGACACAGAAGTGGTATAGAACAGGGAACTAGTATTCCTTAACCACTTAAGCCCCGGAGGATTTGGCTGCTCAAAGACCAGGTCCTGTTTTGCGATTCGGCACTGCGCGACTGTTATGGACAATTGCGCGGTCGTGCGATGCTGTACCCAAATTAAATTGACATCCTTTTTTTCCCACAAACAGAGATTTCTTTTAGTGGTATTTGGTCACATGTGCGATTTTTACTTTTTGTGCTATAAACAAAAAAAGAGCGACAATTTTGAAAAAATAACAATATTTTTCACATTTTTTTATATCAAATTCCCCAAAAAAATTAAAAAATCTAAATTTTTTAACATTTTAGGCCAATTTGTTTTCTGCTACGTATTTTTTGGTAACAAAAATGGCAGTAAGCGTATTATGATTGGTTTGCGCAAAAGTTATTGCGTTTACTAACTACGGGAAAGATTTATGTATTTTTATTGTTTTTTTTTTTTAACTAGTAATGCTATTTTTTTTTTTTGCGGGACTGCGACATTGCGGCGGACAGATCGGACCATTGACTGACATTTTTGACACTTTTGGGGGTACCAGGGACATTACTACAGTAATCAGTGCTATACATATGCACTGTTACTGTAAAAACGACACTGGCAGGGAAGGGATTAACTTTATTGGTAAACAATAGGGTTAAATGTATCCCTAGGGGAGTGATTCTAACTTTGGGGGGCGTGGCTTGTGATGTAACCACAGAGACATACGATCCTACATAGCAGGATCGTATAGTCTCTGCAGTTACACCAGGGAGAATGACAGACGGCTGTGTTTACATCAGCTGCCTGCCTTTCTCCCTCTCCAGTGGGAGATCACGAGTGACCGGCGGACATCGGAGCCGCCGGTCACTTGCGCGGGGATGCCTGCGAATGAGCGGGGGAGGGAGCGCGCCTCCGGCGGCGCGCGCTCGCCCCCCACATGCGGCCGAGCGAGTGATGTACCCATACGTCACTTTGCCACAGTATATCTGCGGTGGGCGGTCATTAAGTGGTTAATTAACAAAGATGCTCGCCCCTTTTTTGTTAGTTAGGAGCAGCATCTGCTCTGTTTTCTGAATTTAAAAGAGTGGTGCAAGCGTTAGGCTTGCATCAGTCTTTGGTATAACCCCTGTTGTTCTATAGCTTTGTTTCTCGAGTAGTACAAGTAACATCACAGGTATTTCATAGGGTACAAAGCCATAATGAATATTTTCAGCAATGAGAGCTCATTATGACAAATATCATTTCTTAGTGAACTGAGAGATGTACTAACTAAACATACAGCTCTCCTCTTACTAATCTTTGATTTAGGCATTTAGGCATTCTTTGATTTCTAGTTTTTTAATAGATTGGGGAAGGATCACAAGTTCTCTCTGGTTTGTGCTGCTATCTGGAGCTCAGAGGAATTTCTCCCTGCTGGATTCTAAATCTTTCCCACTCTATTTAAAACTAAATTGTGACCTGATATAAACTTTGGGGTCTATTTAAAAAAACATTTGTGTCATGCATGTCAGAAACATTTGTGCAAACTGAACTAAATTTCACTGTACAGTAAACCCCCCTCCATTGCGGGGGTTACGTTCCGGACCCAGCCGCGAAAAGTGAAATTCCGCGAAATAGAAAAACCCTATTAAAATGCATTGTAGGCATGATTTTTTTACTGTCACTGTACGTGTAGAAGCATTTTAAGGTCTTTAAACACACTTTTAAAACAATAGAAACTCATTTAAACACATAAAAGATACTTAGAGACAGAGCAAGAGCTATGAAAAACACAAAAATCTTTCATTTTTAATGATTTATATAGTAAAATAACATTACAAAAAAAACCGCGAATTACCGGGACCGCAAAAACTGAACCGCAATGTAGCGGGGGATTACTGTATGTTTTCAAATAAATAAACTCCCGTATCATCACCTCCATCTAGTGGCCAAAATGCAGTATAGTTTCTCATTGATGAATTTCAGAAAACTATACTGCATTCTTGCTACTAGAAGAAGGTGCTGATGATATATGATTTAATCTTTTTGAAAACATATGGTGAAATTTAGTTCAGTTTACACAAATATCTCTATCATTCCCACAAAAAATGTTTTTTTTAACCACTTGGTGTCCGCGCTATAGCTGAAAGACGGCTATAGTGCGGGCTTAAATTGTAAGGAGAGCATACATTAAAGTCCTCCTGATACCTGCCCACCCCTTGCGGTGCGTGGGTGGCGCGCTCTGTGATCACTGAGTCCTTGGGATCGGAGTGCCGATCCCGGCCAATGACAGCTGATCACATGACTTAAACAGAAGCCAATAACTGTTTTTTTTTTCCTCACACAGCATGAGGAGAAAAAAAAATAAAATAATTATCGGCTTCTGTAAAAGGGACATCGGTCCCACATAGTGACTGCCAGTGCTGCTAACCAGTGCCCCTAACCATTGCCCAACAGTGCCATCTACCAGTGCCCATCAGTACTGCTAACAAGTGCCCACCAGTGCCACCTATCGGTGCCCACCAGTGAACCTAATGCAGCCAATCAGTGCCCATCAGTGCCACCTATCAGTGCTGCCTATAAATGCCACCTACCAGTGCCTATTAGTGCCCATCAGTGCCACCTATTAGTGCCCATCAGTGCCACCTACCACTGCCACCTCTCAGTGGCCTTCAGTGCTGCCTATCAGTGGCCTTCAGTGCCCCATATCAGTGCAGCCTCATCAGTGCCTCCTGATCAGTGTCCACCAGTGCCGCCTCATCAGTGCCCATTAGTGCCACCTATCAGTGCGACTGTATCAGTGCCTATCAGTGCAGCCTATTAGTGCCCATCAGTGCAGCCTCATCAACGCACATTAATGAAGTAGAAAAATGACCTGTTTGCAAAATATTATAACAAACCATGAAAACTGTTTTGTTTTTTCAAAATTTTCAGTCTTTTTTTAATTGTTTAGCAAAAAATAAAAAACCCAGCGGGGATTAAATGCCACCAAAAGAAAGCTCTATTTGTGTGAAAAAAAAATGATAAAAATTTTCATATGGGTACAGTGTAGCATAAGCAAGCAATTGTCATTCAAAAAGTGACAGTGCTGAAAGCTGAAAATTGGCCTTGACAGGAAGTTTGGGGCCAAACGAATTGTAGCTACACTGATTTTCTGCACAAATGTGTCATTTAACTATACTAAAACTCTGATATTTTTTAATAGAGTGAGAAGGCTAGCGCCTCTTGGGTGTTTTTACTCCCAGTAGAGAGAATTGAGCTTACTTTCTTTCTGAATGACATCCATTATTTCATTAGGACAAGGGAGTCGGGAGAATATTTCCAACAGGGTTAGAGAACCTCTGTATCCCCAATTTATCAAAAACCAAACTAAAGTTTAGACTTTGATTCTAATTTAAAATGTTCACATGTATTTGTTATGTAACTGAAAAGGCAGTGCGTCTTTTCCGTCAATACATTTTTATTGAGTATAAGAAAATCAGAAGAACAATACAGGCATCGGTAAAAGTGATAATACTTCACCTTATCAAAGGGTAAAATCAGGATGAGACGAAGAATGTCTGGACAACACAGCAGTGTGTCTTTTAATATGTGGTTGCAGAAGCATGAACACCATGGCCCAGATGTCAGCTATAAAGAGGACAATATTTTTACAAATGTTTCATTGAACATGGAGTATGTTAGAGAAGCTCAAGAAGGCAGCATTAGCTTGGCAATGTTTTCAGCTGATTGAATGCTTCATTCTATATCCTATTTATTTCTAAGGGTAAACATGATACATACAGAAATAACTTAACGTGTTAAAAGAGATATGACTCAATGTGCACTGAACAGTGAATGTATACAGTATACACTGAGAAAAGTAAAGAAGCCAAAAAGCCTGTCGATTCTGAACAAAACTAAAAATAAGGCAAGTCTCTTAGGTCACATGCAGTGACTAAATGCAGTGTGAAGGATATCCACAGAAGATAAGTGAATAATAAGGTGACAACGCTCTACCAATGGCTTTAAGGAGTGACCCCGTGCTGGGCGGTGAGGTGCTGGGTGATCCTTCTGGTAAAAAAACTCACTCACCAGAAACACCCACCCCACACAGGGGTATAAGGCGGGTGTATAAAGTTATCCAGCGACCAGAGATCTCGGTATCTCCCCTACTCCTGGATCGGAGCGTCCTGGAAGTGGTCTCGGAGATCCTATATGGAGGTATCCCTGGGATAATGGCGGGTCTTAATGGGCTCCTATCAGCAGGAAATGGTCCGAGGTGTCCGCGGGAAATAGCTCATAACCGTATACCAGGGGATAATAAATAAACAAGGCACATAGCGTGATACCGTCTAGGTAGTTTAATAACGCAAAAATAGAGAGGTACTCTACTTTCTTTCTTTCTTTCTTTCTTTCTTTCTTTCTTTCTTTCTTTCTTTCTTTCTTTCTTTCTTTCTTTCTTTCTTTCTTTCTTTCTTTCTTTCTTTCTTTCTTTCTTTCAATATTAATTGTTTAATTGATTGACGAACAACAGAGCCTCCAATACAAAAACAATGTATAAAAATTAATTAATATGACCTAATTAATTCATACCAAGGTAATTTTGCCCATGCAAATAGGATAAGATTGGGGTAAGTATAGACTGCAGACTATGAAAAATAAAATTCATAATTATGTTACAGAAGTCACTTACAAACACCATATAACAGTCGGTCTAAGAGGTTGACACATACACTAAGGCCCCTTTCACACTTGCAGACCGTTCAGATCCGCCTGATCAGGCAGATCTGAACAGATGTAAAGGGAGAGCTGCGCTAAATTGATGGAAAACCAGAGTCACCCAGTATGAACAAAATAAATTGCAATATGGTAAACCCACAATAACAGATGGTACTATGTCAAAATAAATTCTCCTGCAACACAGACACATGTATATCACAAATTGTCAGCAGGCATAAATAAAGATGTAAGAAATAGTTCATCAAAAGAAGTCCATAAGGTTGAATAGGTGTCCAGTGAAAAGGATGAAACCACACACCGCTTCCAACGTGTCTAATTCCACAGGTGCCACATGCAAAGAGCTCAAGATCTGCTTACCAGAGCTCATAGGATTATGAGCATAACACACATATCCACAAATGGGCCAACCAAAATCGACCATATGTACCGCAATACCACTACTCTTGGGCGGATGACCCCGAGCTGGAATAGGAGCCCCTCGGTGTTCCACGTCCCAAAAAAAGAAGGGTACGATAGCGTAGTACGTCCACACAAGTTTATTAAACATAGGTTAAAAACACTTACATTGTATATAAGAACAAGCGCTTGTAATAGTCTAATGCCGCCCGACTTCCGGGTCGCGTCGTGGTGACGTCAGCACGCCTTCCCTACGCCGTTTCGTGACACCTCACGTCTTCCAGGGGATGCGGGCGGCGCGCTGACGCACCACTTAAATAACAAACAACAGACCACCTCCTCCGCTGTCACACGGGACGGAAGCCGCCATCTTAACTAATGGAATGCCACTACCTAAGAGGTTTAACATCAAGGCAGGCAAAAAAAACACATAAATCTCAAAAACAAAGCCACCGGAAGGGGCTAGGTCCGTATCAATATGCCATTTTAGACAAAAAGCTAAATTGCAAAACAAACATTGTGTTGGTCCAAAAGCCCCCATGATGCTGTATTCAATTATACTGACAAATGATATGCAATTAACCTCAATATCACAAAAACTTCACAAATGGGCAAACGCCCAATCTGCCATGCTAAATGCTGGCAAAGTGAAAAAGGGAACCTAATCCATACAGCATAATCACAATAATATGGATATCGATATACACTAGTCTTTAAATAAGTCTACCGGGGCAGACATAAAAGTAATTTGGGCAGAAGTAAGGATAGATTAGATCGTAATCTCTATATTACTAGATACTGTCCAGGCCCTTATAAAATAAATAAATAGTGATAAAAATTCACCTATGTGACATTACATGAAATGTCCACATAATGGAAATGTTAAAAAGGGGGGCCAATCCCTATCCCAAATCCATACAGCATAAACGCAGCATCATGAAAACCCATGGACACTACTCGATGCCTGTTGGTAAATACATATAAATTACATAAATACATATAACAGCATTTTAAATATGTCAAACATAGCCAAATAAATACACACTTTACGTGGGAACAAATGGAGGCCACCCCAAGCAAAAGGATCTAGAAGATTTTTAAATAAATATGAGGATCCAAGCAGCAAAAAATAAAAAGTGAATAAATAAAAATTTTGAATAAATAAAAAATTCCTTTTACAAGGAAGCATAATCCAAGGGACCAAAGGGATTGAGGAGGATCAGATGAGTACATAGACCTCAAGAATTATCTATGAATGCGTTCACATCCGTATCAATATTCAAACCAAACGGAGTGAACGTCTTCATCTTGTAGATCCAGGTCATCTCAAGTTTGGACAATACCCTGACGAAGGGTTCCCCTCTCCAATGTGGAGAAAATTTATCGATCCCGAGAAAAATAGTACCTCGAGGGTCCTTGTTATGCTTGATCCTATAATGATTGGAAACAGAGTGTTTCCTGAAGCCCTTCTTGATGTTAGCAATGTGCTCGTTGCAGCGCACTTGAAAGGCGCGTTTGGTCCTGCCAATATATTGCAGGCCACACGGGCACTGCAACAAGTACACGATCCCTGTTGAAGTGCAAGAAATGCAGGGCTTGATAGGGAAGCTGACACCCAAGCTAGTAGAGCGAATATCCCTGGTATTTCTCTGTTTGCATGCATTATAATAGCAAGTTTGACAACGGTTACACTTATAGTAACCCTTGAGCTGATCAAAGAAAGTAGGCTTAGGCCCGGGTACATCAAGAACGTTCGGTGCCAATTTGTCACGCAAAGTTGTGGCACCCCTAAAGATGACCCTGGGTTTCGTGGGTAAAACCTCTCTCAAGGTCCGGTCATTCTTTAGGATGTGCCAGTGTCGTTCTATAATGTTTTTTATCTTTCTATATTGAGTGGAGTAGGTGGTCACAAAGGGAGCAGTGTAGGCAGGCTGTGTGATAGCTGATCTAGTGGAGCCAGTTAACATGGCAGATCTATCCATAGCCTCCACTGTATTGAGGGTCCCAGTGAGAAAAGATTCCTCATAACCCTTGTCCAAAAACCGGTCAGTAAGGACCTGTGCTTGACATACAAAGTCCTCGTGACGGGTACAATTGCGTTTGAGCCGCATATACTGCCCCTTCGGCACAGCTTGCAACCAGGGGGAGTAATGACAGCTGTCTGTCGGAATGTAGGCATTCCTGTCGGTTGCTTTGAAGTATGTTCTTGTAATAAACTTGACCTCATCACGAGAGATGGTCAAGTCCAAAAAGTTAATGGACTCCTGGCTGGCTTCAAAACTGAGCTTAATACCTCTGTTATTGTTGTTCAGTTCTTCCATGAACACATCCAGCTCAGATCTAGGCCCATCCCATAGGAGGAGGACGTCATCAATGTACCTAGCCCAGAGCAAGATCTGGGGCTTAGCACTATTATAGATGACGTCCTCCTCCCACTGGGCCATGAAGAGGTTGGTAATAAACAGGGTAATCAATATAATAGGAATTGGTCACCTCATTATAAGGAGAACAATTCCCCCTACCGTCCTCAGGGTCCTAATAATAGAGGAACCCATGACCAGCAGTATGGCAACAATCAATACCAACAGTGGAGACCTAGACCCGACTTTGTTCCTGACAATAGGGGGCCCTATGGTCAGTATTATGGACAGAGCAATGGCCAATCCCAGCAGTGGAGGCCTAGACCCGATTATAGATCATATGAACAGCAAGGTCAACGCATGCCCTCTAGGGATCGGGATGGAGATGACGGTCTTGAATATAGGCCTAATGTGCCGGTTCAAAACCAGTTCTACCCATTAAGGGACAATCAAGCCCCAATGGAGAGACAGATTGAACCTAGGTCACAGGCCATTGAAGACCCTGGGGAGGGCACAAGTACTTGTACCTCGTTGAACAAACAATTCCCCTCCAAGGATGAACCAGTCCAACAGAGTTACCCTGGTTGGGGTTTTCAAGGGGTCAAACAAGGCCCACTAAGGCCGTTAGAAAACCAAGGGGCACCAGAGGAGGGAGGAGGCTACAACTTAAGGGCAAAGAAAAGAACCTAGGTGGGGCTGGTATTTTTAACCTGAGTCGTCAGGCCTTGTCTGACTCTGAAATGAGTATTCTTGACAAAGGGCTTAAGTTTGCTCCACCTAGGCCATTAAATAAGTTCCAAACTTATATGGACATTCACAAATTTGTCCGAAAGGTCAACATTCAAAAATATGTGTTGGGGAATCCTATAACTGATAAGAAGTCCGTCCCCACACGTTTCCAGCATTCCAATTTGTCCAATGCCTCCTTATTTAACCCTCCTGGAGCCCTGGCACCCTCCCTTAAGGTGTTTAGGGATGTAGTGATCCGGGATCTAAATGATGTCCAGGTTCGCAAGAACAGGTTGAGCCAAAAACTTACCCTGGGTCTGGACACTTTATGCCATAATAAAGACCTGGTGATCCGCCCAGCAGACAAGGGGGGTGGTATAGTAGTGTTGGATAGGGATGATTATCTGTCTGAAATGAGGCGGATTCTCAGCGATTCCGACACCTATACCCCCCTACCAAAAGACCCGGGTACCCGTTATAAGAGAGAATTGGAAAATATTGTGTCCAAAGGTCATTCTCTGGGTATTTTGAATAAGAAAGAGAAGACCTATTTGGTACCTAAGGCCCCAAGAACGCCTATCATTTACTATTTACCGAAGATACATAAGAGTCTAACCTCCCCCCCGGGCCGTCCCATTGTCAGTGGCATAGACTCTGTGACGTCCCGGGTGGGGAGGTATATAGACTCGTATCTTCAGCCTTTGGTACGGCTCATTCCATCTTACATAAAGAACACTCGGCATGTTATTAACATGCTGGAAACCATTGCCCCAGTAGATGGCCTGTGGCTTGTCACAGCAGATGTGGCTTCCCTGTATTCTATAATCCCGCATGAATTGGGACTGAAGGCTGTGGAGGATTCTCTTATCCGGGACTCTGATATTCCTGTACTTCAGACCCAGCTGATTATGGACCTACTCAAATTTGCCACCAGATCTAACTACTTCTGGTTTGGGGGGCAATACTATCGCCAGGATAGAGGAGTGGCGATGGGGGCGAAGTATGCCCCCTCACTTGCCAACCTCTTCATGGCCCAGTGGGAGGAGGACGTCATCTATAATAGTGCTAAGCCCCAGATCTTGCTCTGGGCTAGGTACATTGATGACGTCCTCCTCCTATGGGATGGGCCTAGATCTGAGCTGGATGTGTTCATGGAAGAACTGAACAACAATAACAGAGGTATTAAGCTCAGTTTTGAAGCCAGCCAGGAGTCCATTAACTTTTTGGACTTGACCATCTCTCGTGATGAGGTCAAGTTTATTACAAGAACATACTTCAAAGCAACCGACAGGAATGCCTACATTCCGACAGACAGCTGTCATTACTTCCCCTGGTTGCAAGCTGTGCCGAAGGGGCAGTATATGCGGCTCAAACGCAATTGTACCCGTCACGAGGACTTTGTATGTCAAGCACAGGTCCTTACTGACCGGTTTTTGGACAAGGGTTATGAGGAATCTTTTCTCACTGGGACCCTCAATACAGTGGAGGCTATGGATAGATCTGCCATGTTAACTGGCTCCACTAGATCAGCTATCACACAGCCTGCTTACACTGCTCCCTTTGTGACCACCTACTCCACTCAATATAGAAAGATAAAAAACATTATAGAACGACACTGGCACATCCTAAAGAATGACCGGACCTTGAGAGAGGTTTTACCCACGAAACCCAGGGTCATCTTTAGGGGTGCCACAACTTTGCGTGACAAATTGGCACCGAACGTTCTTGATGTACCCGGGCCTAAGCCTACTTTCTTTGATCAGCTCAAGGGTTACTATAAGTGTAACCGTTGTCAAACTTGCTATTATAATGCATGCAAACAGAGAAATACCAGGGATATTCGCTCTACTAGCTTGGGTGTCAGCTTCCCTATCAAGCCCTGCATTTCTTGCACTTCAACAGGGATCGTGTACTTGTTGCAGTGCCCGTGTGGCCTGCAATATATTGGCAGGACCAAACGCGCCTTTCAAGTGCGCTGCAACGAGCACATTGCTAACATCAAGAAGGGCTTCAGGAAACACTCTGTTTCCAATCATTATAGGATCAAGCATAACAAGGACCCTCGAGGTACTATTTTTCTCGGGATCGATAAATTTTCTCCACATTGGAGAGGGGAACCCTTCGTCAGGGTATTGTCCAAACTTGAGATGACCTGGATCTACAAGATGAAGACGTTCACTCCGTTTGGTTTGAATATTGATACGGATGTGAACGCATTCATAGATAATTCTTGAGGTCTATGTACTCATCTGATCCTCCTCAATCCCTTTGGTCCCTTGGATTATGCTTCCTTGTAAAAGGAATTTTTTATTTATTCAAAATTTTTATTTATTCACTTTTTATTTTTTGCTGCTTGGATCCTCATATTTATTTAAAAATCTTCTAGATCCTTTTGCTTGGGGTGGCCTCCATTTGTTCCCACGTAAAGTGTGTATTTATTTGGCTATGTTTGACATATTTAAAATGCTGTTATATGTATTTATGTAATTTATATGTATTTACCAACAGGCATCGAGTAGTGTCCATGGGTTTACATGATGCTGCGTTTATGCTGTATGGATTTGGGATAGGGATTGGCCCCCCTTTTTTAACATTTCCATTATGTGGACATTTCATGTAATGTCACATAGGTGAATTTTTATCACTATTTATTTATTTTATAAGGGCCTGGACAGTATCTAGTAATATAGAGATTACGATCTAATCTATCCTTACTTCTGCCCAAATTACTTTTATGTCTGCCCTGGTAGACTTATTTAAAGACTAGTGTATATCGATATCCATATTATTGTGATTATGCTGTATGGATTAGGTTCCCTTTTTCACTTTGCCAGCATTTAGCATGGCAGATTGGGCGTTTGCCCATTTGTGAAGTTTTTGTGATATTGAGGTTAATTGCATATCATTTGTCAGTATAATTGAATACAGCATCATGGGGGCTTTTGGACCAACACGATGTTTGTTTTGCAATTTAGCTTTTTGTCTAAAATGGCATATTGATACGGACCTAGCCCCTTCCGGTGGCTTTGTTTTTGAGATTTATGTGTTTTTTTTGCCTGCCTTGATGTTAAACCTCTTAGGTAGTGGCATTCCATTAGTTAAGATGGCGGCTTCCGTCCCGTGTGACAGCGGAGGAGGTGGTCTGTTGTTTGTTATTTAAGTGGTGCGTCAGCGCGCCGCCCGCATCCCCTGGAAGACGTGAGGTGTCACGAAACGGCGTAGGGAAGGCGTGCTGACGTCACCACGACGCGACCCGGAAGTCGGGCGGCATTAGACTATTACAAGCGCTTGTTCTTATATACAATGTAAGTGTTTTTAACCTATGTTTAATAAACTTGTGTGGACGTACTACGCTATCGTACCCTTCTTTTTTTGGGACGTGGAACACCGAGGGGCTCCTATTCCAGCTCGGGGTCATCCGCCCAAGAGTAGTGGTATTGCGGTACATATGGTCGATTTTGGTTGGCCCATTTGTGGATATGTGTGTTATGCTCATAATCCTATGAGCTCTGGTAAGCAGATCTTGAGCTCTTTGCATGTGGCACCTGTGGAATTAGACACGTTGGAAGCGGTGTGTGGTTTCATCCTTTTCACTGGACACCTATTCAACCTTATGGACTTCTTTTGATGGACTATTTCTTACATCTTTATTTATGCCTGCTGACAATTTGTGATATACATGTGTCTGTGTTGCAGGAGAATTTATTTTGACATAGTACCATCTGTTATTGTGGGTTTACCATATTGCATGTGTGAACGGAGCTTCAATGATCTTCCTGATGAATTGCTAAAGCCTTGGTATATATGCTGGATAAAACTAAATAATTAATTTCCCCCTAACTAATCTCTCTTGTCTCAAGAAACCAGCTCAATCCACAACATTGTCAACTCCAACATGGACTCGACTTCTCTAAAAATAGGACCCTCCCGACCTCCGAGATACAAAGTACATACTCGCCATATAACCTTAGCTACTCCCCTTTATATCTTTTAGCACATTATAGTGTTGTTATACAACTTTTTGTCACTACATCTGGGTTAAACGTTAAACCACTCTTACGGATATGGTATGCATGTATATCTTTAGGCGGTTGGACCCATGTAACTTCTGGTTTTCTATGTTCTTTTTTTCTCTGTATCCTTACTTCAGATATCATTAATAAAATAATATGGAAACGAAAAACAAAAAAAAAAAATTAATTAATTTCCTCTTAAAGACAGCATAACCATTGACAACTACCAAGCAGAAAAAAATCTGTGCTTTACAGAATCAGAAGTGTGTGCCAATACAGCAAAGAAAAGAAGAAAAATAATAATAAAATTAAATTTTAAAAAAATTATCTAAGGGCACTTTTACATGGTCCGCCTCTGTAGGCGGATCCGTGCTGCTCAGCAGGGGATCGTAAACACAGATCCCCTGCTGAGCAGGAAGGTGACATCTCCCTCTCCGCTCTGTGTGCAGAGAGGGAGATGTCAGAGCCCCATGCATCTCTATGGGGGAATCAGATGAGAGCGGGCCGCCTATCCGCTCTCATCCGATCCCAACCGATCCGATCCCCTGGGCGGATGGAAACCGGATTTCACGGACAGGATCGGATGCGGATGGCATCGGGTGTCAGCGGACATGTCTCCGCTGACATCCGCTGCCCCATAGGGATGCATGGGGGATCCGATAAGATCCGCCTAAAAAAACTGATAGGCGGATCTGATCGGATCGCTGGTGTAAAAGGGGCCTTACACTAGTGGTTATGTTATCATGGGAAAAATACTAAGTTACAGCAAGGATTATTGCAATAGGCCTAAACAAAAATCACAGGAGAATAATAAATTTTATTTACCCTCAGAAGCAATTGAGTGAAATTCTGTGGATTGATTGCCTTAAAATGGCTGCCAACCAGACCCTTCAAATGGCTGACTGACCAATGGGTGGAGTTGGCTTCCCAAATTGCATCTAGCTATGTTGGAGCTGTGTGTCCAGGGCTCATTGAAGTGTGTCGGATGCTGAGTCTCTCTCTTGATGATGAGGTGTCCTCCAGTCTGAGGTTGAGGTATTATTATAAAAGATAAACAAACAAAAGAGGGTGCACCAACCTAATGCATTATCCCATGAAGTTATTGAGGTAAAAACATAAAATTTAACTACATACACATAAAGCTCACCAAGTTCATCAAGCTAATCTTCCATAGTAGAATAGTTATGAACTCACCAGGCTCCACAGAAGTGGGGGGACCTTTCCAAGATCATGATTGGCTGACGCGTTTTAAAGGGTATACAGTACCTTTTTCATCACAGCAAAGTAAACTGCACAAGGAAAAGGAATTGGCAGCACTCCAAGTTGAGTCAAAATCCAGATTTATTGACTGGACATCCAAATTATGACAATCGTGACAAGGTAGACGCGTTTCACACACTGACTGTGTGCTTAATCATTACAAAGAAAAATGGTTATAACATCTCAATATATACACACACAAAAATCCAATCATTAATTAAAAAACAGGTGATACAAATAAGGGGTAAACCATTTTCCTAATTACCGAGGACACGGATAGACCCATAAAACATCTATGTGAAACCAGTGAAAAATCAAATGTGAATGCTGTGACACAATTGTGTATGAAAAAATATATAAATGCAAAAAATCTGATAAAATCTAAATATGTATAAACTATGTGTGAAAATTAAATGTATTGTGATTAAAGATATGGATAAAATTACCATTGTTTAATAATATGTGTCAATTATAAAATGAGAATAAAAGCGCACAAAAATGCACAAAAAATATACAAAAATACAAGGAATAGTGAATATATATATTGATATCTGTACAATCCGATTATGTGACTATAAAACTATGAAATAGTTTGTTAATAAATTTTCAATTTAAAAAAAATTGTCAAATATATAAATCTATTCGTGCATATTAGTTGTATGGGTCAGAAGAAAATCAATCGTATAACATACACAGACCAAACGATATATGTACAATAAAAACAATTATTTCGAACAATATGGTTTTTAGGACAAAATAAACACATATGATTCTGTGTATATATGCATCAACCGGTCACCCATAAAAACAATTACAATCATATCGGGGTGACCGGAGAGAGATATATAGTTTGAGGAGATCAAAGCTACATTCATCAGATTATAACACTAGATACCGAACAAGATAGGGGATCCATACATGGTAAGATCTAATTGTAGAGAATCCATAACTGGAAGGATATATGGAGGGATAAGGGATCCATACATGGTAAGATCTAATTGTAAAGAATCCATAATTGGAAGGATATATGGAGGCATAAGGGATCCATACATGGTAAGATCTAATTGTAGAGAATCCATAACTGGAAGGATATATGGAGGGATATAGGCCTGGGAGATGAACAACTACGCAGAGTATATTTAATATTGTGCAGGATGATGGCCAAACATTTAAGCTCATTATATAAATAGAATATAAAGTATATGTAATATAATATAAACTCTGCAGTGTTGGCCACATCATGCTATAAACTCTTAGGGATGGACATCGAGATCTAGTCAGAGTTCAAAGGATCCGAGGGACAAAGCTAAATACACCAGACTACAACACTAGATATCGTGCAAGACAGGGGGTCCATACATGGTAAGATCCAACTGCGGAGAATCCGCACATAAAAGGACATAAATATGGGAGATAAATAACTATGCAAAGTATCTTTAATATTATGTAGGATGATGGCCCAACCTCTAAGCTCATTATATAAATAAAATGTAAAGTATAAGAAATATAATATGAACTCTTTAGTGTTGGCCAGGTCATGCTATGAACTCCCAGGAATGGACATCGAGATCCAGCCAGAATTCAAAGGATCCGAGGAACAAAGGATCAATTAATCAAAAGATCCAGAGATCCTGGCCCCCAATTGTGAAAAAAACATGCGGCTATGTATATGGACAATTCCGGTTGTAATTGAGTGTGGAAATGCAACAAGTTTGGAGGCAATTATGTATCTGGATTTGTTACCCGATGTCAACGTCCAATCCCAAGCAATGTGTGAAATAAATCATATAGTATATATTTATTGTTATATCGTATCAACACTATTAACAGATTGACATGGGAACTGTAACAATACTGGACATGAGTTCTCCAATGTGTTACAGTGGACGGACACTGGATATGGAGGATTCCAATCATAAATGGTTTAAATCCATTTTATGTGAAGGAAAAAAATACCCTCAATATTTGTGAATATCCATATGAACCACCATTTTCTATATAACATACAGAACACACATACCCAGTCTGCGAATAGGGCAAGATATATGTTTGCACAAGACCTAATGAATGTGGTATCTACAAATAAGGAAATTATGGTTTGGCCCGACCCATTGTGCCGTATGTGTGCAGATCCAAATGAATCATGTCAATGATCGCCGACATCTCCCGATGTATGAACAAAAGAGATTACAATGGTGAATCATCAGTTTATTGTACATAGAGATACAAAACACTGACTTCCTAGATATAGGTCGCTATGGATCATTATCTTTTGGATATGCACACATGTAGCTGATGTTTGGAGATGTAAGAAGGCACCTATTCATAAAAATGGGTTACATCCTATTCAAAGTTCATGCCTTGTGGCAACCTAGTTTGCAAGTGGAAGATCCAAAAGACCTCTCTCTTGCATAGAAGCCGAAATATGTCACCCCCCCCCCCCCGTGATGGTGTTTTAATTTTTTCATTAACTTGTATGTTCATAGCTGTGGTGTCTCCATTGTGGCACAAGTTAAAGTGTTTGGCTACATTAGTTTTTGATTTTTTATTGACACTATATAGGTGTTCATTGAAGCGATCTCGTAGTCGCCTAATCGTTCTACCCACATATTGTACATGGCAGATTTTACATGTTAACAAATATATGATATAGTTGGTGTTACAGTTAAAGAATTCACTTATATTATATCTTTTGCCTGTACACGTGGAGACAAATTGGTCTCCCATGAGTATGTGGCTACAACATGGGCATCCAGTACTGCCACATCTGTAGTTCCCTTTAAAATGTAGCCAAGTAGGGTTTTTTAGAGTATTTCTACGAAAAAAAATAGGGGAGAGTGATTGGCCAAGAGTAGGGGCACGTCTTGGGACTACATTAATGCCTCCCTTAAGTAATTTTGCACATGTTTCATCGGGACCTAACATAGGGAAGTCCTTGAATACCTTTTGTGTGAGTCATCAGGCAATTACACCACCTTGAGCAGTGAGTCCTTGTCTGTTCAAAAGTAAACTGCACACTGTTCACCCATTATTTTTCATATAGTAGTAATACCCAG
Source organism: Pelophylax lessonae (assembly GCF_965119305.1). NCBI lineage: Eukaryota > Metazoa > Chordata > Amphibia > Anura > Ranidae > Pelophylax > Pelophylax lessonae. The sequence goes on from NC_138777.1 coordinate 67,850,049, forward strand.
TAATGTACAGCTAAACAAAAGGAAAAAGACTAATATCACGAGAAACAAATTGTAAAAAGAACTGTGTCAGGAGCAACAGGATGTGTTGATCAATACTGTTAGGAGTGCCTGCTTGATCTATAGCTCCAGGTGAATGAACATGTATTTATATGTACAAAACATTTATAGTTACCAAAGTAGTAGCTGTGGCTATGAGAGATTGCTGTCTTCCTTCAAGTCAAACTAACAGATGGAGGGAATTCCAGTGATCCAGTGTAGATTCCAAGATTATAAATATATCTATGCTAATCATAGTTATTTTGCCTGGTAAGGCTTGTGAACAGTCCTTTGTAGAGAATTTGGTCTCTTGCATAGATAAGTATGTACAGTATATTATGACAGTGCCATAAAGTCTTTACCTTATGATCTGCAATAATTAATCCATGAAAATGAAATATTTTATCGAAATAAAAATATTTAGATTAAATAAGTAATTTTCAAAAGAACGATAGACCAGTATCAAGCTCATCTGTTGAAATCATCTAAACAGTTCATTTTCGTGAGTGGTGTCTTGTTTATGTTTCCAGAGCTGAGACAATGGCAAGTGGCTAAATAGACAAGGTTAGATTGTCCTCATTCAAGTAACATATATATAATGTTTTTCTGATCCATGTCTGCATGTGTCCATGGCTTCTCAAACAGAAACCATATTTAGAGTAATAATAAGGCTTTCTTCTCGGGTTCAGGTGGGTGTGGATAACAGAAACCCATTTTCCAGAGAATTTGTTCTGTAAGCAAGCTTGTTGATCTAACACCTTCTGCAGTTTCTTTCCCTTGGGCTGATTAAATGTTAATAGGGTTCTATTTCATGGTACGATGGTTCCGCCCCATAGGTATAGAAGGTCAATTACACCTCACCTCCTCAATGCGGCTAAGGCTCTCATTCCTTTATATTGGAAGAATCCAGTGGCTCCACCTATAGCTCTTTGGCTGCGTTCTGTTGACCATACGTATCGCCTGGAGGACATGACCCACGATTTCAGGGGTCATGCCCCTCAGGCTCATAAGATTTGGGCATGCTGGCTTGCCTTCACCCAATCTAAGAAATACGCTGAGCTTTTAGACGAGTAGTCATGATCTGTAAAAAACAATTATGTTGCAACTTTTTGGTTAAACCACGAGTCTCCCTCCTTTTCTTCTCCTTCCCCCCTCTCTTTCTTCAACCTCTTCCTTTTTTTTTTTTTTATGTCTGTCTCGTTTTTGGTCGTGGGCTCTCTGCCCCTGGGTTTTTTAATACCTCCTGTCAGCTGTGTTGCCTTATAGGCGAACCATCTGATACATGGAACCTGGTTTATGCTGCCGCAGAGATTCAGGATCACATAAGGGTTATTTGTCTGATATGGGCAATGTATGGTTGTTCGTCAGTGGACGATGGAATTTTCATGGTCCGAATATAATGGTTTTACTGGTTTAGTTTAAATGTTTCTTTGTAGTTTACTGTGTATCTGATTTGTTTAAATTTATTTAAAAAAAAATGTGTTTTTCAATATGTAGGTTCCTACTGTTATTACTTATATTTTTGAAGACCTCTTCCCCCCCCCCCCCACCCCCCTTTTTTTTTTTACTTCTTGGGAAAGTTTTCACTTGATGTTTTGATAATAATATCACAACAAGAGACCCTCTCTTTTTTTTTTTTTTTCTCTCACAAGTTTTTCCTTCACGATAATTTTTTGACTTCTTGGGAAATTTTGCACTTAATGTTTTGATAATAATATCACAACGAGAAACCCACTTTGGGTTTTTTTTTTTTTTTTCTCTCACAAGTTTTTCCTTCACGATAATCTTTTGACTTCTTGGGAAATTACTCACTTAATGTTTTTGATAATAATATCACAACGAGAAACCCTCTTTGTTTTTTTTTTTGTTTTTTCTCACAAGTTTCTCCTTAACGATAATTTTTTGGGTAATTTTTCACTAAATGTTTTGACATTAATATCACAATGAGAGACCTCCTTACCCCCCCCCCCCTTTTTTTTCTCTTTCACAAGTTTTTCCTTCACGATAATTTTTTGACTTCTTGGGAAATTTTTCACAAAATATTTTGATAATAATATCACAAGAGAGACCCTCTTGGGGCCTTTTTTTTTCTTCCCTTTGGTTTAGGAACTATTAAGGTGCGGTAAAACTGGTATTTGACACAGATGTATAGAGGTATAAACCTAATTTTACTTGTTATTTGTTGTTTCCTTTTTTTTTTTTTTCATTTCATGTATTGTTGAAAAAAATTTAATAAAAACATATAAATAAAATAAATAAATAAAAAAAAAATGTTAATAGGACCCTTTTGTCTCTTAGCCTGTTTAGTTAAAAATGATACAATATTTTTTTTCCATAAAAGTTCTGATAGTTGTCACTCAAAATCCTCCATTCCTACCTAACTGTCTTGTAGCTTGAATATCAAAGGTCCAAAATGCTCAACAAGCCATATCCCATGCTCTTAAAATGTATGTTCAAAATACGTCCTAGGGATGAGGTCCAGGTGGACTACCAGGTTCCAACGCGGATCCCTCAATGGAGTGGTAACATGTGTGATACAAAAAAATATACCGCCATAGCGTAAAACCAAAAAATATGTGTAAAGAAAGGACACCCAAAGTGCATTGAGAACACCACTGCTCCCGTAGTGAAATAAACGTGATAAAGGATGCCACAGAACCCCAATAGGTACTCCTTACCGAAATATAGATGAAAAATAGCAGATACACCAAAAAGGGGGGAAGGGGGATCACCCCAATAGGACAGCAGCTTACCACAAGGATGAGTATGGAGAGCTTATATAAGACTGGATAGGTGTGACTTGAACATGCAAGCAAGTGGGGGGACACCTCTGATGGATAAAACACCCTTACCGACTCCCGATGATATGGAGGCAGGAGGGATATGTATGGAACCGATCCGTTGTGTCTCCTCACTCAGATAGGGAACTCAGATAGACGGTATTGGATCAACCATAGATGATAATCAACACTGCAAGCTCTGGTGGTTGGTTACGACCACCAGAGCTTGCAGTGTTGATTATCATCTATGGTTGATCCAATACCGTCTATCTGAGTTCCCTATCTGAGTGAGGAGACACAACGGATCGGTTCCATACATATCCCTCCTGCCTCCATATCATCGGGAGTCGGTAAGGGTGTTTTATCCATCAGAGGTGTCCCCCCACTTGCAGTGTTGATTATCATCTATGGTTGATCCAATACCGTCTATCTGAGTTCCCTATCTGAGTGAGGAGACACAACGGATCGGTTCCATACATATCCCTCCTGCCTCCATATCATCGGGAGTCGGTAAGGGTGTTTTATCCATCAGAGGTGTCCCCCCACTTGCTTGCATGTTCAAGTCACACCTATCCAGTCTTATATAAGCTCTCCATACTCATCCTTGTGGTAAGCTGCTGTCCTATTGGGGTGATCCCCCTTCCCCCCTTTTTGGTGTATCTGCTATTTTTCATCTATATTTCGGTAAGGAGTACCTATTGGGGTTCTGTGGCATCCTTTATCACGTTTATTTCACTACGGGAGCAGTGGTGTTCTCAATGCACTTTGGGTGTCCTTTCTTTACACATATTTTTTGGTTTTACGCTATGGCGGTATATTTTTTTGTATCACACATGTTACCACTCCATTGAGGGATCCGCGTTGGAACCTGGTAGTCCACCTGGACCTCATCCCTAGGACGTATTTTGAACATACTGATGGGCCTTTGTTTATCTTATTTCCGGTAAGCGGTACCTGCACAAGTTACCCGTTTTTGTTTCCATATTCTGGACATTATTCGGATCCTTTACTATTTCACCATACAATCAACTTGTATACATCATCCACAGCGCAACTTATTTTATATTGGACATTTTTTGGGTGCTAGTCTCACTTGAGGTTGCTGCTTTTATTTTATTTTTGGATTAGCGCAATTGTTTCCCCTTTTTTCTCTTAAAATGTCCCTGTTCACATTCTGTTGCCTATAGCTCAACCCTTGAATCTTCAAAAGGTACATGAGCAAATTGGGGCATTCTGGCCCCAGTGACTTCAATTGGAGTACCGTACATTAAAAATGTACTCCATTAATACAAGTCTATTATACAAAAAATTGCATGATCCTGCTTCAAAGAGGCTCCAGTATGGCTCTATACTTCAAAATCATGTAATTGTCTCCAAAAAAGCTTAAAAATCATGTAAAATATGCTACGCACATGTGAGAATGGAGGCTTAAATGTTGGTTTTCCCCCTGCTTGGTGTCTCAGCTACAACAGTAGCCAGGACAAACAGCAGGGGTTCACATTCTTTCCTATTCTAAAAGAACTATTAAAACATTTTGGCTATACATACAATATACAGGAAACTAAATATTTTATGTCCCATCATTTGTAATGCTATCACACCAATATAAATGCCAGAACAGCTGAAATCCTATCTGCTTCAGTTGTAGAATGAATTTAAATATTAATTAATCTTCACACCTGCACAAACTATCTTGCTCCTTTTTACCTTCACTTATAATTTTCCCTGTGCAATGCTTAAAGCTTTCACAATTCTGCCAACCCTCGTTGTAAAGAGACAAATGAAAGCAAAGAAGCATGCATGGTGCCTTAGTGAGGATTTAATGATTCCTTTTTTTTTAATGTCAGACACCTGGAATTATTTAAGCCTGGCAAAAGGCAGCTCAAAAACATGCACCAGAATTTCCAGCAAGATCATTACAGAGAACCTGTTGTGAGAATAACTTTTGCCCTTTTTTTGTCTCTCTTTTCTAAAAAGGTAGGTCGCTAGCTATCATATTAATCTTCCAGCTTTACTAATTAGTGAGTTACTGGCCCACAGTGGTTATGCAAGTAACAGTATCACCTGGATACTTGTGTTTATGTAATGATTACATACAAAATAAAATATGAATGACTACTTACTTTTTATCAAATCTTTCCTAAAAGTTACGTAGGTCACCCTCTGTAGTGTGAACCCAATGTTGCAGCGCTGCTTTAAACAATACGCATAAATAGTGAAATAAATATGTAAACTTGTGGCAATGTGCAAACAAGTGCAAAATATACCGTGCAAATTTCACAAGATCATGTGATAAATACTTCAAATTCATCCAAAAATATCAAATTCATATAAATCATTTAGTCCATATAAAGTCCATCAAAGTGCAGATAAGGTGCTCCTGTGCTTACTGTGTGCATGAATGGGGATGATCCCCCTGTGGTTTTCTACTTACCTCAATACGCTCTGTAGATTTACTTATTTCAGCAACTTTACCTTTACAGTATAGCAAATATGATAATATAATAATATGTTATACTTGGTTTGGGTGCTATTCAAACTGAATAACTCCACAATTCAAGGTGCTGTGGTAAGGTGCAGAAAAAATATGTATTTTATCATATGTTACCACAACATAAAGGTGTGAATGAGCCCTAATACTAGTAATCATTGTATTAGTGAGATCTCTGTATCTATGTTCTTGAATCTGCACACTTGATGAGGCCAATATGAGGATGTTTCACTTTCCCTGTTAAGATCATTATTTATCTTTAATATTTGTTAGCTGGACTAAAATCAACTGACCTGTGTAATTTTGATTGTTATTGTAATTTAATTTTAATCATTTTCTATCACTCTATAGGTCCATTTCAGAGGGGAGATTTGAACCCGGCAGAAAAATCGATATGATCGCTGTTGCTTTTATCACTGTGAAGCTACTTGCAATTATCCTTATAATCAGCATCCCTCATAGTAAAGTCCAGGGTAGCTCTAGTAACACAGGTGAACAGCTTGATGGTTCCAAGGAAATGTTTCACACGTAGGGCGTAGGGATGCTTAATCATAACCATTACGCATGGTTATGATTAAGCACTCCTACGTGTGAAACATGTCAACTGTAACCTATCCTGCGCAGTTGTCCAATGTTTGAAGAAAAAATGATGTTTTATTGAATTACAACTGCGGAGTGCGACCAGTTTTCTTTTCATTTACATTCTATTAGGCTCTGGCCTGGCTGCCCACAGGTTAGTTCTCACAGTGGAGGGCCTCACACATGGCTGCAAATCACCTGCCTGGCTATATATATCACATCAGGGGTGCCCCCTCTGGGCTGCTAAGGGAGGGAAGCACTGAAACTTTTGTGGATGTGTCCAACAACCCAGGCAGTTAAGGGAGAAGGAGTCTAAGTAGCCTGCACCTGCATCTGAGCATGTTGAGTAAATAGGCAATCCACTACACTCCACCCCACTTGAAGTTGCTGTTCTTGGCAAGGATGCAGACCACTTAAATTAATTCTGCTCAAATTGTACTAGGGGTCCCCTGAAATTAGGTCTCTGGAAGTGCCTCAGGGGTTGAGTCCTGGTTCTATGGCAATAAAAAGGTGATGTGTTTCTGTCTTCAGGTGCATTTATAGGTGAGGTTTAAGAGGATTCCACAGCAGAAGCATGGACCTGAGTATGGTGATCATTGGGTTGTGTAATGGCACTATTCCACTGCAAGTACTGGCTCGGCACCACTCGGCACTGCTTGGCCCAGCTCGGCTCAGTTTGCTTTTCCACTGCGTGGCTTTTCCACTAAGTAGTAAATGGGTGGGATTACAATGATTCTCTGACCAATCAGTGGCTAGTAGTGGCAAACAATCTATGCTGCATGCAAAGGATTGTGGGATATGGTATCTGTACGGCCTGCTTGGAACCCCAACGAGGTGGTACTGTTTAAGCGAGCCGTACCGAGCCGTACCATGTAGTGGAAAAACGCCTCTGTACCAAACCGTACCGAACCGTTCTAACACCTACCATGCGGTTCCATGCAGGGGAAAAGCGCCATAATATTGTAAGGCTTCTCCTGGGGTACTTGGAGATAATGGTGGAAGAACAGGAGGCATCCACCAATGGACCTCAGCAACAATGTTTGTGGCTCATGAACATGGAAAGGTTCTTCAGTGAATTTGAGTAGTTTACGATGTAGGCATCTCCTGAAATAAGCTATTGTGGGATAACTGCAGGAACGTCTTTCCATAGTGTTTGCAATTTTTCAATGCTGTTGTGTGCCTTTACTTCAGACTAGATTTCTGTCCTGAAATAAAAGGTCAAAGTCTGTTGCTTCCAGCTCCCCTTTATCCTCCTGTGATTGGTCTTTAATGAACTGTTGGACTTCAGAGAGGCATCATTCCCATTCTCAAATCCAGGAAGTCAGAGTGTGTTTAAGCTCTTATGTGGGCACTGTGTCCCTTATGTCAGGGGGGCCCACAAGAGTATTTCCAAACATAACATGGTTGGGTAGGTGGCCTATCAAGGGGTCTAATATATAGCTGTATTTCTAGACCACTTCAGGTAATTGATGAGTCCATTTCCTTCTTTTCTCATGAGTTAAGCTTCTCAGCAGTTGTATCAGGACACGACTGAGCCTATCACTTGTCTCGTTGCCTTTTGGAAAGAATGAGAAAATGTGTGACTTTTTAATAGCCAATAAGTGGTACTAAGTCCTTATTGTGTTTACATGAGGAGTGTATTGACATCCTCGCTTTAAAATAATTCCCCAGATCACAACAATTATCTTGGATAATCTGGATAACGTGTATTTACTGTACAAGCATCAAGTAAAAGCAATGTTTTTCAAATTTTTAGTGATAGCAAACCTTTGAAAATGTCACCATTGTGCTATTTTGTGCTCTTTATCTTTATGTTACACTAACAATTTACAGAAACTATTTTTTTTCTCCTGAATATGTCGCAATGTAGCTTGGCAAGGGGAATAAAGCTCTCCTAAAGCAAAAATGCACACATTCACATTAGGGACCGATTATTGGTCAGCGGCCGATATACACTTTTTTTAAAGTATCGGTATCGGCCACAAACTTGGCCGATATGATCGATTTTTTCTTAGGGTAGGGCTGCCTCCAGAGGGGAAGGGGGGGTGGGGATTAGAGTGCCGCCTGATTACACATAGAGCAGGGTTCTTCTGCTTACCCGGCGCAGGCGTTCTCATACGAAGTCCCGCCTCCTGGGCCGGTTCCTACCTATGATAGACAACACACTGGTGATGTCTATCATACAAGCCGGTCCAGGAGGCGGGACTTCGTATGACAGCGCCCGCAGCGGGTAAGCAGATAAACCCTGCTCTTTGTGTAATAAGGCAGTTGGATGGGGGCACTGGTCACTCTACATTGATGGGGGCAATGGTCACTCTTGATTGATGAGGGCACTAGTCACTCTGCATTGATGGGGGCACTAGTCATTCTGCATTGGATGGGGGCACTGGTCACTCTGCATTGATGGGGGCACTGGTCACTCTGCATAGATGGGGCACTGTTCCCTCTGCATTGGATGGGGGCACTGGTCACCCTGCATTGATGGGGCACTGGCCACTCTGCATTGATGGGTCACTGCATTGGATCCGTGATTAAATGTGCAGAATATCTGCCTATATCGGCCGATACCGATACGTTGTGACCAAAATATCGGTATCGGCCCTGGAAAAACCATACCGGTCTATCCCTAATTCTCATACACATTAAATAAAAGTCACACTAATGTGATATACAGTTATTTTATTCAGCAACATTTTTGATTATGTTTTGCAGGTGATGAACAAAGTGTTGCATTAGGAAACATTACAGGAAAGGCATTTTTTTTCTAATTTCTTAAAACGTATTTCTAATAAAAAATCTAAGAAATACAAAATATGTATCCAAATTTGCCTTTTTTGAATCAATGCACCTTTTAAAATTCTAGACCACCTAGATGCTAGCCTAAGCATCAGGACAGATTAGAGGGGTTTGGACTCTAAAAAGAGGTCACAGGACCAGGACTTGAGTTAACTACCTGATGAGTAACAAAATCAAGTTAACTACCTATTAAGTAACAAACTGGTTAAGATGTCTGACGTTAGAAGTGACATGACAGCATAAGCATCAATTGATTTTTCTAAATTCAGATAGGTTGATCTCTTTGCAGAGAAATTTTACCCAGAACTTAGGGAATGGGGTGAAGTTTCACTTTATAAAAAATATACCCGATCCTGTGATAGGAAAAAGAAAAACAAAGAGCATTTTTATTTGCAAATGATTGGATGATGGAAGTCAGCAGAGCTTAACCTTATTCATTCTAGAGCTGATTCCCTTGCAAAATGCAACTTCCCTTGCAAAGTGAACAGCCTATTTGCCTTTGATGAATCAACTCCAGTAAATGCAGTAACCCACTTGACCAGGTCATAGATTATCTCTTAAGTGAGCTGGCTGCAGGTGTCTGACTAGTCTAATTTCTAAAGCCTAGTACACACTAGTAGTTTATTTTTGATCAACCCAGCAGGGCTAAATGAAAAAAAAAAAAAATGACCGCTCAGGAGGAGCCACTGTATATGGGATTGTATGGTTGTGTTTCCTTTTTTGTTTTTTATAGGTTGAGCCAGATGGACTTGTGTCTTTTTTTAACCTGACTATGTAACTATGTACTAACTATCCAATGTTAGTACAGTGATCTCCCCTGCTGTGCTATTGTGTTTTGATCCCTCCCCCCCCCGCCCCAGAAAACTCCGGTCAGCACTCTCAGTGCTGATCGGGAGCTGGTTGCCCCATCGACAGAAGCTGGCTGAAGGGCCGGCTTCTATCAGACCAGCAGCAGTACCCACAAGCCGAATGTCGGACGGATTCTATTGGACCGCCCGATGCCGCCTAAAATTCGGCCCATGTGTACTAAACTTTAGTATGTCCCCTTTGTATTCTTTTTACTGTCTTATCAAAGAGGTCCATACATCTAAAGAATGCAAAACTGTCTATGCTCAGTCACAGCGTAGTGAGATGAATGATCTAGCTATTGTCCTTCAAAACATCAAACCGACAAACCTACAGCAACAGGTTGCGGTTTATGTTTGGTGAAGGATCAATGCAAAAGAGTGAGAAATCAGCCACAGACAATACAGATCACTTCAAACACATTGCTCTGTATTATTCACGAGTCTCCACCATAACTTCAGCAAATCTTTTTCTTGTGTATTATCCTTACTCTTCTAAAATGCCATCTATAGTTGAGATGGAATGCATACTATGAATAATGGCTGACCTCATAAATTTGATGCACCACATTTCCGACTGTTGGTACATAAAACAGAACACATAAAACAGCCTGGCATAAGATATTCAGAAGACTACAACAAAAAAAGTTAAACCATTTCAAAGATTACCTTTCTAAATTCAAGCTGTCACTCACTGCAAATTCAACATAAAACATTTCTTTGTTAATCTAATAGATATCCCAAAAAACAGCCTTCTGTTGTATCTGGCTATATCGTATCTGTTTACACCGCTGACTAGATAAAAAGACATAATAGCATTCTGGATATAGCATTTGGCAGGGCAGAATGGCATAAATTCGGCATACCAGGCCCTCAATGGTTGGTCTTGACTAAAGCAATCATTTGCTTGTGTTCAGACACAATACAAAAAGTCATTTTTCATACAAGATAGTCTTTCATAGGCATTGTAATGCCGGCAAAAGTATGTTGAATGTGCAGCGCAGTGTTCTGACGTATTATATTGAAGAAGATAACAAGGATCAGCTACTCAGCAAATTGTGAATGTGCGTTCCAAAGGCTGCTTTGAAAGATAAAAAGTATATTAAGAATAAGAAGCATGCTCTTCAACGGGGCTTTTCTTATATACTTTGCATAACTTACTGCTCTGAATTGAAAATCTAGTCTTAAGCCTTGTAGCTTATTCACTGAACTAAATACCTGCAGTTAGGGCTGGATCATTCTCTAAACAAGCAGATGGCTGCCTAGAGCCTGGCAGGCCCCACTGTCACCCTCACCTATCACACACAAAGTATATTTAAGTGACAAAGTATATATATATATATATATATATATATATATATATAGTATATATATATATATATATATATATATATATATATATATATATATATATATATATATATATATATATAAAGCAGTGAATGGTTAAAACCCCTGCTGGGTATTTTCATCATTGGGGTCCCATTCTGGAGATTTCCCTTCGCTTCCTGTTATGTCGACCAAGCAGGAAGTGAGAGGAAATACTGTACCTTCAGTGACATAAATCTCCTCAGCAGTGGAAAAAGTGTCTTCATTGTGTTCCTGTTCTGGTGACATTAGAATTTTTAATTTCCCCTAACATTCAGTTCTGGTGACCGTGGTCTCCAGGAGAAAATTAAAGTGTGGATATCCCTAGTAGGGACACAAGCAACGAAAGACTAGAAAGGGTGGTAACCCCTCCCCGCTGAAATGTTTTGTCCTTAGATACACTTTTAGTACTCTAATGTTTTTGACCTGTTTGCTTTCGTTGTGGTGTCATGTAGGACATGCACAGCAAGGGTCTAACTCAGGCACTGCATGTCCAACATTGTGCTGCTAGTTTCTTTGGTGGTACCTTAACCACTTTAAGACCGGAATCATTTGCCCCCTTCCTGACCAGGCCCTATTTTGCGATTAGGCACTGTGTTACTTTAACGAACAATTGCACGGTCAGGCAACGCTGTACCCAAATAAAATTGACGTCCTTTTTTCCCCGCAAATAGACCTTTCTTTTTGTGATATTTGATCTCCTGTGTTTTTATTTTTTTGGCTATAAACAAAAAAGGGCGACAATTTTTTAAAAAAAAAAAAATTTCACATTCTGCTATATGACATTCTCAAAAAAAGAAATTTAAAAATCTAAATTTTGAAAAGTTTTAGGCCAATTTATTTTCTGCTACATATTTTTGGTAAAAAAATTGCAACAAGCTTATTTTGATTGGTTTGTGCAAAAGTTATCGCGTCTACAAACTACGGGAAAGATTTGTCATTTTTATTGTTTTTTTTTTTTTACTAGTAATGGCAGCAATCTGCGATTTTTAGCGGGACTGTGACATTGTGGCGGACAGATTGAACCCCTGACTGACATTTTTGACACTTTTGGGGGGACCAGTGACATTACTACAGTAGTCAGTGCTAAAACTATGCACTGTTACTGTAATAATGACACTGGTAGGGAAGGGGTTAACATTATGGGTGATCAAGGGGTTAAATGTGAGCCTAGGGGAGTGATTCTAACTGTGGGGGGGCGTGGCTTCTGAAATGACCATAGAGACATGTGATCCTATATAGAAGGATCACATGGGCTCTATGATCATTCCAGGGAGAAGGACGGTCAGCTGTGTTTAAAACAGCTGACCGTTCTTCTCTCTCAGCGGGAAACAATCGCGGGTGTCAGGCAGCAAACGGAGCCGCCTGCCCGCTGCATCGACTTCCCTGCTGACAAGCGCTTGCCCCCTAGCCTCCCGAGAGCGAGTGCCATACATGTACGGCGATTTGCCTGGGATCGGCTGCCTGCCGCAGTATAACTGCGGCGGGCGGTCCTAAAGCTGTTAAGGGCCACACAATGCTTTAGGGGTAATGCAGGATGTGATGGTTCAGGGAACTCTGCTCTACACAATTAGGGATGATCGAACTTTTGAAAAGTTTGGTTCGGCCAGAACATCCGAACTACCCGAAAGTTCGGCCTGGATTTCAGAACCTCATTGAAATCAATGGGACCCGAACTTCGGTAATCAAAAAACACCATTTTAAAGCCCTAAAACCCAATAAATGCCCCTAAAAAGTGGCTAGGGTTCTGGGTCATGCCCCAGGGACTATTAATCACACAAAAAAAAGTTCTTAAATATTGTCATTTTTAATAGAGAGACAATTATTGAAAAAAAAAAAAGAGATTTTTTTTTATTTTGACTTTGGATTTCGTATCTGGGGGGGTCTAAAAAGTGTACCTGTGAAGTTTCAGCTCTGTAGCATGTCCAGAACCAGAAAAAAAGAGATTGTTTGTATTTTGTCACTTTCAGAGCACCAATATGGCTCAGCTCCGGTCAGCATTTTTTTTTGCTGCAGGCGTTAATAGTGCTTTTTTGAGGACATGTTTGGAGTCAGGCATGACATCTGAACATGTCTATAGGGGTATATATATACATACACCCATGTCTGTATATATACACCTGCACATATATAGGTGTTAAAGGAGCAGAACACTATACTTTTGCTAATGAAATCATTTGCACTAATATGGTTACGCTCCCAACACCTATATATGTGCAGGTGTAAAAATACATGCAAGTATGTGTGTATATATACCACTATACACAAGTTCAGATGTTTTGCCTGCCTCCAAAACCCCCCCCAAAAATGCCTGCAACAACACACCTGGGCGGTTTTTTTTTTGGCGCTATCGTTTTTTTGGGCATTTTTTGGGGTTCTTTGGAGGCAGGCAAAACATCTGAACTTCTGTATAGGGGTATATATATATACACACACACTGATATGTATATTACACTTACACATATATAGGTGTTGGGAGCGTAACCATATTAGTGCAAATGATTTCATTAGCAAAAGTATAGTGTTCTGCTCCTTTAACACCTATATATGTGCAGGTGTATATATACAGACATGGGTGTGTATATATACCCCTATAGACATGTTCAGATGTCATGCCTGACTCCAAACATGTCCTAAAAAAAGCACTAGCAACCCCTGCAGCATAAAGAATAGAGAAACAATCTTTTCTCTATAGCGGTCACCCTGCTATGGAAGGGTTTTGTCACCCTGCCATAGCAGTCAGAGTCAGTTAACCCTACACTACACTACGGTCCCCTTACACTTAACACTTTCCCTACAGAAACTAAATTATTAAAGCTAACTATAGTGAAAAATAGCACCCTAACTACACTAGATATCCCTTTCCTCACACTAAAAATTTCTAAATGACACTTTGTAACACATTGTAACAGAAGTAACAGAACAGCATTCCATTCTCTTTCATGTCCCTGTATGAGAAAGCTAGGAATTTGGTGGGGGCTATCTTATATACTGGGGGGCGTATTCACTAATGATTGGACTATGGACCCCCTAGTCACTCCAATCACATTCCTAGCATTCTCCTGCCCCTCAATTGGCTTTTACTGATGGTTCTGGTCCAATCACGAGCTTTTAAAGCCCATTTCCTGAACCATTGCATTTTGGTCGGTTCTGGTTGCCGAATCCCGAACTTTTTGGGCAAAAAGTTCTAAATTCGGCCGAACCTCGAACAGCCAATGTTCGGGTCGAACCTTTGGTCGACCCGAACCATTCGATCATCCCTATACACAATACGTTAGGCATCATACCGCTAAGTGAACGTAAATTATTGTGCGATTGGAACTGTATTGTAATGTAGTATATTTATGCTCTGTGTCACAGTACAGGGTGGAACGTACCCCTGACTAAGTATTTTGTTTTTTACATATTTTATATATAAATCAAATATATTTAAAAAAATCCCTCTATATCTCCCAGCATCTTACCTGAGGTACAAACAAAATGATAGACTCTCAACACGCATGAGCACTGGCCATTATTGAGGAAGCTGCTTTACAACATCACAGCATTCAACGTTGCACCATATCCTATCTTCTGCCTTCCCTAATATGTTAAACCCCAGCTTTTGCATTTGCACTTTTCAGGTAAGTGGCAGTCATGCCAACCAGCAGTGAATATTTAGAACTAGCTGGGATCTTTTCACGGTCCATGCATCATATAACACTAAGATATCATCACTATATCTTTGTTTGAGCTGGGATTTTATTTTTTTCTCTGTGGGTTGCTTGCATCCCGCAAGACCCCCCATAGTATAATGAATGTCAGTTGGTCACATTTAATTCCTTTTTACTGTTGCACTGTTCAGTTTTCTTTTTTCATTTTATTTAATGTAGCAATTTTAGTGAAAAACACAAACCTAGGCCTTCCAGGTAGCTTATTTTTATTTATTTTTTTCAAAAGAGCCATTCAGTAAGAACACTGACTGCATTAATTGGCATACCTGATAGGACCACTAGAGGCATCATTGAGAGTTTGGTCTGGAGTGGGCAGCTACAGAGTAGAGAGCACAGGGCCCACCCACTACTCATAATGGAGAGTGCCTCAACCTACTACTGGTGTCCTATGTCTCCTCAATGCCTTAGTCTAAAAGAAAATGATATAGGAATACCCAGCGATAATTCTAGCTTGATTATATTTTCTATATCATAGCTAAAGATTAGCAAATACCAGGGACTGATCAAGGCGAGTACCCTGGCCCCTGTTTCAAGACTATTACAAATGATCATAGAAAACAACACCCACACCATAGCTGAACATGACCCATAACATGATTAAAACAAAACTTCCAGACCATGCTATGTAAAGACATGGGGAACTGCAAATGCAAGCCCAATACCAACATCCGTGTAAATTTGGAAGAAAGAAAAGAACAGAGGTCTCACTGTGTGATTAATTAGGACCAAATGGTCACAGTGGATCTGTTATTAGTGGACTTTATAGGGTAAGGGTTTGCTTATAGTGTGCACACATAGAATGGAAAATTCAAAATTGTATTAAAGTCTTAAATAAAAACATAGCATAGACTGTCATATATAAAATTGTTACAGACTGTAGACATCAAGAAGGAGAGAAGAGGACATTCTATATGGTTCGACGTGTTTGGCAGGTACATGAGAAGTAGCTTCATCAGGAACCATTATAGTAGATTTGTGTAATATAATATATTGGCTAATGGCGAGCACTAGGACACAGGCAAAAGGAGACTTCCAAATATATAAATCAGCAGAGTTATAAAGGAGTAGAGTTGTAATCATTACCTGCAATGTGATGAGGTCTGGACGCCACCATAGCGGCAAAGAGATTGCCGATAGCGGCTAGTTGGGGGTAACACTGGAGGTATCTCCCTTCGACAGGTTGTTTGGGTTGACTATTTTATGGGTGAGCACCATTATCTTCTATGTAACTAATCTTTGACTGTACATATATATATATATATATATATATATATATATATATATATGCACTGTCAATCTATTTTGTGACATGTTCTTATTTCTTTTTGTTTATCTTTTTTCTAAAATCTATAAGGGACACAAATCTACTATAATGGTTCCTGAGGAAGCTACTTCTCATGTACCTGCGAAACGAATCAAACCATATAGAATGTCCTCTTCTCTCCTTCTTGATGTCTACAGTCTGTAACAATTTTATATATGACAGTCTATGCTATATTTTTATCTAAGACTTTAATAAAATTTTGAATTTTACATTCTATGTGTGCTCACTATAAGCAAACCCCTACCCTATAAAGTCCACTAATACCAGATCCACTGTGACCATTTGGTCCTAATTAATCACACAGTGAGACCTCTGTTCTTTTCTTTCTTTCAGACCATGCTAGTTACTCCAAATCGATAATCATTAAAGTATTGACATAGTCATAAACAAGCCTTAACTGTACCACTAGCACCTCCGAATTCCACACCATTCAATAAGTAGATAACTTGTTCTAGTGTTAATGTTAAAATTTTTACAAAATAAATAAAAATGCAACCTAATAACCAGCTAGTAGCATTTTTATATTTTTTATAAATATATTTATTTTTCCTCGTTTGTTAACAGTTTGCAGCCTGGAAGACCATCATTTCCATACAGCCTTCAGTTGCCTATTTGTTTATCCTAATCTTGTGTAATTAGAAGTTTCCCTACATTCAACTCTCAGCATTATTTATCTCGCCCTATCTGGCATCTAGCAGAATCCGCATTGCATCGTGAAGACTGTTCCATCCATCCTCTCATTTCATAATCAAAAGCTGCTTTCTGGAGTGCTGCCTGGTTGAAGTGGAGGAGATGATTGAAGAAGTGAGGATTTATAGAGGGGAACAAGTTAAACTTCACTACTTGAAATGGAGACAAGTGAAAGTGTTGTCACTAACATTCAATTTTTTTTACCGCAGAAGGAAATACTACTTAAGACATCCAATCGAGCTAGGCTAACAACCAGACAGTGAAATATATTCTTTATCACGCTATGAGAGCCAGCACAGAGCTGTATGTTTCTTATCTCAAGCCAGTGTTGTATAAAGATAATGTTCAGGGTGTCAGTATGGAAATTGCTGTATATATAATGCTAAACTAATCCCAACTTTATCTCAAATAGAACTTTCCACACCTGTACAAATTCCATCATGATTTAAACATCTAAAGCCATAAAGCTACCGTGATTTTGCAGAAAATCACTCCGGAAAATTGACTTATTCATAATGTGTCTGAATGCTAAGAGGTTTTTTTTTTTTATTTCTATTATCGCTGCCATTAATAGATGTAGTATAATAGCAAGGGGTGGTGTGACAATAGGTCTGTGACACCCATTTTCCAATGGCCAAAGTAATCACATTTGACCTCTTTGATGTGTTTTTTTTACATTTTGCTCCTGAGATTGAAATACAATTTATGAAGAGCTGTTAAATTTCTTTTAGTTATGTTTGTTTTATTGTGCGTTTTGCATTGAAGAAATAGCATTTCTGGCAAATAGCATGACCTTTTTAAACAAAGAAACCGTTTTTAGCTGTAGAGTTTTATGTAAACTGCCAGAATGGTTTAGTGAAATAAAAATTAGACATTATCTTTATTAAAAGTGCAGGGGGGGAATTTGAAAGGGGCCTAAGGGGAAGCCTTAAAAACGCTGTAAAGCTAAGCATTGCTTTGGTAACATGATTGTGTGGTGGGGTTTTTTACATATATTTCTTGCTTATAGTTGACAGGAGTGAAAAATACAATTCTTAACAATAGATTTATTTTTTTAACTTTTGTAAATATAAATGAATATATATTTATAGTAGGCATTTTCATTTTTTGAGGCAGGGGGAACCTTAGGTTTCTTTTCACCTGTTTTCCAGTTTGTCTTTACCACCAGCTAAAAAAAAAAAAACTTTGTTTCAGAAATTAATAGCTTAAACTTAAATTTACATACAAGTGAATAAATGAAAGTAGTGATTCGTTCCACTTACTCGGTCCCTCCATGTGGCTTACTCCAAGGTTTCGACAAGGAGTATCTTGTCTAAAAGCAGATAACTTCTGCTGTGAGACCCTTTAGGAGAGGTATGGATACCCCCAATTAAGAACTCTCTACTAATGAAAGAGAGGAACAAGCTACATTCAAAAAATTGGGTTGGTGGCTGTCCAACAATGTTCCTTTGGTCCATCAGGCCTAGATGCACTTATAGTATTGTATAGTAAATGTACTAGTATAATATAAGGGATTTTTTTTTTTTCTTTTATTGTTCTGAATAGAGTGGCGAGGGATTGGAACACCTGACAGGACTTTATTGCTGTCTGTGCCTCTGTTAGGGAGATTTACCTTCTTTATTTGTCATGTTTACTGTTATCACAGAAAGTGAAAGTAAGGACTTTTTCACACGGACGTTCCGTATGTCCGTATATCACCCCATCCGTTTGCGGGTAATATACGGACATAATGCTTGTCAATGGGATTGCGGATGTCAGCGGATGACCATCCGCTGACATCCGATTTTCATCCTTTCAGTTCTGTTCCGTTTTTTGGAACGGAACAGAACCCTATTTTTCCTCCGTTAAAAAAGCGGAACTGATGCAAAATCGGATGTCAGCGGTGTCATCCGCTGACATCCACAATCCCCATAGACTAACATTATGTCTGTATATATCATCCGCAAACAGATGGGATGATATGCGGACATACGGAGCGGATGACACAAGTGTCATCCTTGTCCGTGAAAAAAAAAAAAAAGTGCCGCAGCGGTGATAAAAAACTGAGCGGCCGTGTGAAAGAGCACTTAAGGAAAATTCCAAATTTTGGGTTGTCCCCAGAACAGTTATAGGGGGGAAATATTCCAATAGGGACACTAGTTATAGTGACCCTGGCGACAACCAAGGAATCCTTCACTTTAGCGGAATTTTCCTCTCACTTTCTGCTTTAGCTATGAGATGGGAAGTGAAGGGAAATCTCCCCAATGGGATGCAGAAGGCAAAAAAACTGACACGGGTTATTAACCTTCTCTTACTTTACCAAAACAAAGTTTTGCCTCGAGTTCTATTTTAAGGCCGGTAAGATGGCAGCTCCTGAAACTGAAACTCAAATATTTTAGCCACCTAATGTGAAGTAAGGACTCATTGGAAAAGACCCTGATGCTGGGAAACATGGAAAGAAAAAGGAGATGAGGACGACATAAAACAAGATGGATAGATAGCTTTATCAAAAAAATGTACATGAAGTTAAGCAAGTTCCGGGAGACAGTGGAGGACAGAAAAGCCTGGCATACTATGGTCCATGAGATCACAAAGAATTAAGGGCCATACACACTATAAGATTTTCTGAAGACTTTTTCATTTAGACTTACCAAAACCATATATTATGAGGTCAGACCTAAACACTTTCAATTTGTATGCAATCTGGCAGGCCCTTGCACTACATAGAAAAGGTAAATCTGAAGGAAATCTAACCACAAAAGTTGGATAGTGTGTATCCAGGTTCAGACATGACTAAACAACTGAACAACAACAAAATGGCAGCACCATGTGACATGCTGCCATTGACAGCTTCCTCCTTGAATAAAGCTCAATGTCCAAAGGAAACCATCCTAACTTCCAAACATTATCACCCGTTTAAAAACGCTCTGTTATTCATAAATTGCTTCAAAATGAATTCTCCCACAATGCCAAGTTTTTATTTTCTAAATCCTCACAGCTGTTTAGCAAATTTCTGTAGATGGAATTCATGTTTGCTCTTCTTACTGGGTAACATCTCTGAAGCTCACACAATTATCTTCCCAAGCTATTGTTTAAAAAGCACATTATTTGTGATGTGATTATGGGATTTAGCGAGGTGCTAATGAAAATCATTATAAATGTGAAAATTAAATTGACTGTTAACTCAAAGCAATACTTGCTAAATTCTTGATGATGTATGAGAGAAAGCTGCCCTCTTCCTAATTATTTCTCTCACCTTCTTTTGCAAATGTAATTGTTCTTATTTTCAGTAGCATGACTATCCTGCATATTAAATTCAAGCCAAGCAAATAACATAGACAAAACTCTGGTCATAAAATAAAATCTGTACAAATGGAAGCGTTCAGAGAATAAAAAAAAGGAACAATAAACTCTTAACCCAAAGCAACAGTGAGGTTGCTCAAAAGGATTTCCAGTTTTTATAACGCAGATGGCTGGCTCAGCAGCATTGGCTTTGACTGTGCATAATAACACAGTAGACTAAAACACTCAACAGCAAAGCAAACACTTCGTGAGCTGAAAACTTTCAAAAAAATATTAGAGCAATGTATAATTTTGCTAAAACCATCATAAAAATATAGTAAAGATTTGGACGTTTTGGAAAATGACTAAAATGGAATTTGTGGGCTAAACAAAAGAATCTTTGGTATTTCCATGTCTTTATAGCTGAACTCTGAAATAAGCAAATATTGTCTAAGTACAAGAGCATGTGTACTCTTGAATCTTGATGTGCTTTGTGTATTTCTTCCAGATCTGTACAGTAATCCAGCATGAAACGTTGCCTCAGTGCAGGAACTTCCTGAGATAAAGACTGGTCAGTGCTGTTTTCATTGTGCAGGGTGACCGGTCTTGTTTTCACCGCCTCCTGCAGTTTTCTACAGGGAGCCTGTAGGGGGTGGGTGTAATGGGTCCCTCCCCAAGCTCTTCTATCTGCACGAGCTATGTGCAGCAAAGTGATGATGTCACCACTACATTTACAATGTAATAACTAGGTCTGCAAAGGTATTTGGTGCACACAGAGTGAATTTATATCTTTTGTGGCTATTAGGGAATATATGATATGCTTTTATGTCCGGAGTATGGTTTTAATATTCAGGATATATGTAGGCTTTTTTTATATCTCCAGGCAGTCACTTTCATTGGAGTTAATGTCACAGCTGACTTATCAGGCTTTTTGCCTTCCTGAAGGTACACTGTCACAAGCTGGCCTGTAGTTTTTGTTTGTATACTCTTACCTCCTTGCTGCAGTGGTCCAACCTTGCTTCTTTTCACATGTGGTGTTTGGCTTCTCTAATCACTTATGGGCATTGCCTGCTCAACTGTGGGTTTATATCTTTTTCCTTTCTATTACTTCCTGGGTCACCTCCCTGTTTGCTTCCCTATATATACACGTGCTCAGTGCACTGCTCCTTGCCTTAGCAACTTCACTGTTCTCTGAGCTCCCATCTGTGAACCCCTAGGCTACTGTATCTGATTTACTGTGTACTGTACCTGGCTTCATTCTTCCATCTGTGTTCGTTTGCTGCCTGCCCTGACCTCAGCTTGTTTCTTGGATATCTTTTGGTCTGCTGCTTACTCATCTTCAGCTGGGCCTACCTGGGGGCCGCAACCTGGGGCTTAGACTCCACACCCTGGGGAATCATGAGCTGGGGATCTACAACAGCTAACTACCACAGACCCGCTGACATATACTCTTAGCTCTGGGTATTGGCGTCACAGGAGCACAACATGCAACTCACCTAAATATTCCTATTTCTCTAAACCTTTTTTAATATCATGACACAAGCTAGAAGGGATGCTTCCAGAAATGCTATCATTTAAATGTAATTTGTTTATTTAACTCATTAAAACAGGTTTCATATCTAAGGGTATCCATACTCCTTTGGGTATGGGAATAGGGTTGCCACATCATCCCTTTAAACCAGGACACATATTAATTACACAGGTTCTGAGGCTAATATAATGCACATAAGGCACCGAGTTTAATTACCCCCCAATCAGCCACAGAACTTGTGTAATTAATGTGTGTACTGGTTTAAAGGGATGAGGTGGCAACCCAATATTGGAACCAGATGTTGAGGGTTTGGAACTGGATTAAAAAAAAAAAAAATGATTATTTGTACTATTGAATCTGAAATCAAGTAACACTGTCAGTAACTCTACTTTAAAGTGATTGTAAAGTCAGTGAACAGTGTTACTGTCAGCCAATGTTATAACAAGGTATAGTATACAATGTCAATGTTTTTAAAAAATTATGCTGCTAAATACCTTATTTCAGAGCACCACTGTGAGGTCACATGACCTCCCACCACTCTCCTCCACAGATTTAAAGACTGGGCTGAGATTCCCCTCCGACGTCAGCTGGGAGGTAACATGACCGCTGTGCTGCCCACTCAGCCCCTCCCGCTGTAGTCCTTTAGATCGGGGAAGGAGAGGTCACAGCAGCGCTCTGGAATAAGGTGTTTAATTTTAATTTTTTTAAAAAACGTTGACACTGTGTATTATACCTTGTTATAACAGAGGGACTGCCAGTAATGCTATTCACTGACTTTACTGCCACACAAAATCGCAGCAGGAGGGGAGGGGCAGGTTTGGAGATTGCTCACACACTAGGAACTGACAGGCAGGGAGGAAGGGGGAGAGGATGGAGAGAGGAGAAACTCTAAAACAGTGGTATGAGAGAGGCACATAAATTGACCATGGTATTATCGATCAGCAGCCATGATTACCGGGGTCAGTTCACATAGGGGGCACAGGAACAGGCAGGATTAACCAGGTTTTTTTACAGCATAGAAGGGGTCAATCAGTTCTGCTCTTTACATAAAGTAAAGCTCTTTACCTACATAAAGTAAAACAAAGATATTGGCATCTTTTGAACTCATATGGCAACTAACAGGATTGAGGCTGATGATGATGTGCAAAGGGTGTATGGAGACATAATGACCAATCCATCAGGAGTCTGTAAGAATATAAAGGTGCAATGAAATCCTGCTTTATAAGTTAGTTGGATGAAATTGGTAATCTGTATACAGTGCTTAGCACAGTCCCTGAATGTATATTCATAGACTTCTCTTTGGCTAATGAGTAAGTCTTTACATAATATTGTGTTAATGTCTTTTGCAATAATATGAGCATGGAACATTTAACATTTTGTTTGTCTTTTGTTAAATTGTACTCAAGTTTGATAAAGTAATACACTTATAGCTTCTAAACATTTTGAAAAATATTAAAGAGGGAACATGTCCAGGCATTATTAACATCTGCTTTTACAATGATTTTTCAACAAGTGAAAAATATATAACAAAACGATATTGACTCTGCACCGCAATACACATAGATCTCTATCGGCAAACAGACCCACGCATAGCGCATGGAGTGTTCGATGGCAGAGATGTCTATGTACAGCCAACACATCTAAGGGAAGGTTTTCGCTGCCAGTAGTCTTTCCTCAATGCTGGTTCGCCCGTACATGCTCTAATGAGCATATTGCAAGCAATCCTACAACAGGAGCCATAATGACAAGCTAAATAAAACACATCCTGAAAAATGTCCACACTAGCCCTAATAAAATTTCCACCACATTCTCCGTGAAATCTTCATAAGTGCAAAATCTTTTCACCAGGTGCTAAAAATGTTCTGCTCACCTTCGCAGATGGCCCCATAAATTATAAGGTCTATAACTGCTTAATTTACATATAGGGTTAAACTTCTCAACTTACTCTCAATCAAACCATGGCTCAGACATAGGAGATAAAACAGCTGACATAGTGCTCACTGTAATCTCTATTGCAAATCGCCAGGCTTATTTAAATACACTTATGTCAAATCAATAGACAAAACCGCATCTCAAATATTCCATTCACGTAGGTAGCATCCTGAAAATATACTTAGAAAAGTGCTGTAAATTAGAACACTTGATTGCTCTGTAGAAGTGACACCAAACTTACTCCCGTCAGCATGATGACATCACCAGGATGACTCCGCCTAACATGCTGCATCCTTACATGACTGTATCAGATGCTCAGAGACCTTATCCAGCCTAGAGGTACCAGCATACAGATACTGAAACAGCTTTTAATGTCTCCACTGTGTCTAAATGCAAGGTTGTTTAGATACTGCAAAGCTTTCCTGGTTGTTTCTAGTAGTATCAAAGCTTGCCTACTCCCTTCTGCCGTATAAATTTCCTACCAATTAGTGAGGCAGCCAAATATAGTGATGAGCCTATAAGAATGTAGGACAGAAGGAAGAAGGCAAACTATGACTTAGGATGAGCAAATTGCCCGGAATTTGATTCATGGGCTGCTCGATGAATCCAATTTAAAATCACTTTTGGCAGTTTTCAAGACTAATGGGCAAGGGGTTGTAAAAAAAGGGCATTTGAACTGGACACTGGCATGGGTGACATGTAGCTATGCAAACATAAATTGTTTTCAATATACCGTATGGCAGAGAGAGGTTCCTTTTTTATGCACCTTAAAGGGCAACATCATTCCACTGCAAGACAGGCTTGGAAGATGCCTTTAAACTATATGTGATGTTGAGGTGATTCTTACAGACAGCATCAGTAACAATATATTCTGGCATCACATATTTTGCATGTGTGATTGATTTTTTTTTTTGGTGTTACATTACTGCTTGGCTTAGGTAAACAACAGCACCACAATCTGAATAATTTAAACTTGAAAAAAATGGCTTTTTAAGGTAGATTTGGCTATGAAATCTGATTTTTTTCTTGCAGCAATAGACCTGAATTAAGCGGTGAACGTAGAAGTTACAGAAGATTTAAAAGCTATAGGAAAGTTACAGGAAAGCTATAGGAAAAAAATACAGCTTCATAAGCCCCCAACTTCATACCAATTGGCCAGGTGCATAACAGTTTGCCATTATAGATTCTTATTTTTAAGTACCACACCGTATAAAATTAAAAAAAAGGAAAATGGCAAAATAGAGCCACAAAAACACTTAAGAACCACAGCCCGCATCCCAGAGATAATAAAAATTATATATAAAGATAAATAAAGATATAATAAAATAAAAATTGTCATATTTCAGAAACAACATCCACCCCTTACTAGGCTGCATTTTCAGAGAAAGAGACTTGTCAGATTTTGTTGTGAAATAAAAACAGAGTGTATTATTTCAAAGACAACAGTCAGAAATACTTTACAGACTCCATAGACAGCATTAAAACAGTTGTAGTAGGCTGAATTTAAAAATGACACACAGCATGCAAGTTTTTCATTCCAAAATCCAGAATAAAGTGTATACATTTCACAAAAAAGGAAGAAATATTGTGCTGACTCTATACACCATATTTAAGCGCTTTTGGTAGGCCGCATTTTATACAGGAGAAACAACAGTACCTACTAATCCAAAAGTCAACACTAAGTATTTCACAGAAAAAGCCATCAAAATATTGTATCGACTTCATACACATTATTTGGGCAGCTTTAGTAGGGTACACCTGATATTATTGATAGGATCCATGCAGAGCCTGGTCCTGCTCTGTGACGTCATTTCACAGTGGGCTGTAGGCTGAATCTGGATCACAGCAGTGCAGAACTAAGTAAACTCCTGTGATCCACAGAAGGAAACCAGGGTAATTTTAATCAAGAAACCAGACACAAATGTTCTTGATTGCCGGAGGAAGAATTAACTCTACAGCAAACACTGTACATTTTGCAGCTGAGGCCTAGCTGTAGGGAAAATTATGGGTGGCACCTGTACAGTGCTGGAGCACCAGAACATAGCAATAGAGACAGCATACAGGGAATTACTTAAAGTGATTGTAAACTCTTGTTTTTTGTTTAAATAACAAACATGTTATACTTACCTTCTCTATGAAGTTGGTTTTGCACAGGGCAGCCCCAATCCTCCTCTTCTCAGGACCCTCGCTGCTCTTGGACTGGCCCATCGAAAGCCCCCACAGCAAGCAGCTTGCACCTGAGCCGAGCTGCAGCTCCATGTGTCCATTCAGACACAGAGCTGCGGTTTTGCCCTGCCCCCTCTCTCTCTTGATTGGCTAACTGATTTTGATTGACAATGGCGCTGCAGCTGTGTCTCAGCCAATTTGGAGGGAGAATCCCGGATGGTAGAGGGACTTGTAGACATCGATGGATAGAGATGGGGTTCAGGTAAGTATTAGGGGTATAGAATGCATTAAGATAAAAAAAACCTTCTGCCTTTACAACATATTTAACTTTATCAGCAACTATAGCAACAGGGGAGGATGTGGCGATTTGCTGCACTAAATTATACTGCAATATGGTATGGTGCTGTAAAAAAGGACAGCTTTGCCTGTATCAGCAACAACTTCATGCTGTTGACCTAAACCAGAAATACCCTGGCAAAATAACAATTAATAAATCTCCCTCGAAAAAAATAAGGCCTAAAACACTAAACTCCAATCCTAAAACATTAAAGGTAAGCCTGTGGATGTGGTGTATCTGGACTTTGCAAAGGCCTTTGACACCGTTCCCCACAAACGCTTACTGTACAAACTAAGGAAGGTAGGTATGGACCATAAGGTGAGTACCTGGATAGAGAACTGGCTCCAGGGGAGAGTCCAGAGGGTGGTGATTAATGGAGAGTTCTCGGATTGGGCGGGTGTGGAAAGTGGGGTCCCCCAGGGTTCTGTCCTGGGACCAATCCTGTTTAATTTATTCATAAATGATCTAGAGGAGGGGATATCTAGTACAATCTCAGTATTTGCAGATGATACTAAACTAAGCATGCCAATATCTTCTATGCAGGATGTGGAAACCTTACAAGCGGACCTGAACAAAATAACGGGGTGGGCAACTACATGGCAGATGAGGTTTAATGTTGAAAAATGTAAAGTAATGCACTTGGGTGCCAGAAACCAGAAAGCAAGCTACTCACTAGGAGGGGAGCCTCTGGGTGAGTCTAGGATGGAAAAAGACTTGGGGGTACTGGTAGACAACAGGCTTGGCAGTGGCATGCAATGCCAAGCCGCTGCAAGTAAAGCCAACAGAATACTGGGATGTATAAAAAAGGGGATTCACTCCAGAAATAAAGAGATTATTCTCCCACTCTACAAGACTCTGGTCCGGCCACATCTGGAGTATGCTGTCCAGTTCTGGGCACCGGTCCTCAGGAAGGATGTGCTGGAATTGGAAAGAGTCCAGAGAAGGGCAACAAAAATAATTAGGGGAATGGAGGACATCAGCTATGAGGAAAGACTACTGAACTTATTCTCTCTGGAGAAGAGACGACTGAGGGGGGATATGATATCAATGTTCAAATACTGTACTGGCGACCCTAGCATAAGGAACAAACTATTCAGAGAAAGGGAATACAATAAGACACGTGGCCATTCACTAAAACTAGAGGAAAGGCGGTTTAACCTTAAAATGCGTAAGGGGTTCTTCACTGTAAGAGCAGTAAGGATGTGGAATTCTCTTCCACAAGCAGTCGTATCAGCAGGGAGAATTGATAGTTTCAAAATACTGTTAGATGGGCACCTTAGAGACCACAACATACAGGGGTATACAATGTACGGTTAAAAGTTAACACACACACACACACATTATAGGTTGAACTGGATGGACTGGTGTCTTTTTTCAACCTCACTAACTATGTAACTATGTAAACTCCAACCCAAAGGGGGCTGACGCATAAGAAAACCCCCAATAGTGACCCTTCAAAGCCATCTGATCAAAGTGCAAAAGCCAGGAAGAGCATGATTGGTAAATGGTTCCTATAGCATTAGTTCACCATCTTCCCGAAATGAAAACTCGCTCTTGACCAGAACCTGAAACTCATCCCTATCTATGACACAAGCAGCAAGTGCTCAAGCTTTACCCAACTAGAATGACATGGCAATTGGGGCATTAAAAGCTGCTGCAAGTATGTGCAGGGATCTCTAGGTGCACTTTAAACATTTCAGGAGCTTTCAATTCTGTTTTGCTATATGGCCATGAATAGTGGATGCTGCTTGAAGACAGAAGATTTGCTGTACACTAAGATTGATAAGAAGTCAATCTTGAATGGAAAAAACATGGGACTCAAAGGGCTTTGGGAGTCGGCAAGCCTTGCTGTAGTTGCGAACACATAATACAGTATAAAAACTAAAAACACACACAAACTTTATGTAGCCACACAACTTTTCTTTTAAAATGCTGTAAAATTTTTGTCACTAGCAGATATACTCTTCCAGGTATCTAAAGACATTTAATACATAATACAAAGGACATAAGAGCCAAAGCACCTATGGAATTCATGGACTTGTAATTCTTGTATGTGATTGTTTCATTGCTGATAATTGAAAACATCTATCACATCATCCAGTGTATATCTGCAGCATCGATGACTCTCTCAAAGAAATATCACAATCCCTAATGAAGCCATTTATCAAAGATAATGTCCACAATTTTTCATCAACAATATGCTTCATTTCTGCCCAACACCAACAATATCAGGCTAAATTATCACTTAGTGGTATTGCAAACAGAGCTCTGACATTTCTGCTTCAACTGCTTTAATCGGATCATTTGCCTTTTGAGCTACTGAAGGCATTTTTGTAAGTAAAATAAGTGATTAGGATCAGGATGGAAAGTCTATGACATTGTTATTTAAGTGCTGTTTTCTAAATTGCTGTTGTTGTGGACTCTCAAGTCCATGTAAATGACAGCATCCTATAATCGTTTCTTGCTTAGAGGAGATGTGTCAGCAGGATTGCTAAATTTTTTTTTTTTTATGAAAATAAAATGCTGCATACTAACATTTTAGAGAGCACAGAGGCAAATGCTTGAAATACATATGCACTTCTATGGACCATCTTAAATTACTATACGGTTTAATGGTTCCAAATATAGGAGAGAGATTTAAATTAAGTTTAGGGTTGCCAACCTCAGTTTAAGCATTTAATAAACGTCTATCACCATAACCAGATTAGATTGTTTAAAAAATGTTGTCACCTATGCACACCAGAGTAATATGCACATTAATATTTTCAATGGTATTTGACTTTGTAATGGCTTAAAGAAAACTATAATGGTTTTGGGTTATTTAAAATTTTGTATCAAATTTTTATGTGCTAAAAGTTGTTAAAGTTTTCTTCGCTTGTGCCTTTGAGCTTACAAGAAAATTTAACTAGTCAATTCTCTAGCACAGCACCTCCCTCCATGTCATAGCCCTCTTCTGAAGACATAGCCTATTGATGAAGATATGCATTAGGCGGAGGTTCTAGTGCGTCACTTCCAGTCCGGCGGGTTGAATACACGCTGGGTTATGAGCGGCGTCCATCTTAGCACACATACAGAGGACCGATATTATTATATTTCAGTGGTGTTTTTTCAATAGTTTTAAACTATTTTTAATTTTAAACTATGAGAGGCTTCCTCTCTCCTTTTTCGCTCAGATCCAAACCAGGAGCCTTTGGGAATTTTGGAGAGGTCCTGCGGTGACCTATAAAGTGATAGTGAATCCTCTCTCCTGTTCAGTAGGAGGGTCATTGGAGTCCGGTGATTACGTTGTGTGTCACGTGAGCACGAGTTGGAATTGCATAAGTCTCACAGTGGCGCAAAGGGGCACGGAGCACGGGTGCTGTGTATATTCAAGTAGACTTTTTTTCACATTTCGCTTCATTTGGCTGACACTATGGATTGTTTCTTTTATTGTTTTATTTCATAAGTGCACAGAGCACGTGTACTGTGCACATTGAAGTGGACATTTTCACATTCACTTTATTTGGCTGATATTATGAACTGTGTTTTTGAATGTTTTACTTCATATGTTATAATCCAGTTGGAATATATAGTAAGCACTGTTTAGACATATTATTTCACTGTAGAGTTTCCAGAAGGATCACAAACAGCAGCTGGACAATTATTGTCAGATTCACACATTTTGGGGAGTGTATAATTCATTTTTAATAGAGGAGTGTAATATGGGTTCATAGTGGTACGGGTGCTTTTGGATATATAATTTTATCTCTGCATGGCCAAGGTCCTCCACTGCTCCTCTCACTACATAACATTTTATGTAGCTGCCAGGGAAGAGAAATGGGGAATGCTATAGAGCAGTGGTCTCCAAACTGTGGCCCGAGGGCCAGATGCGGCACTTTTCTTGGTTTTAGCTGGCCCTTGGGGCACTATTTTCATCCACTGATACCAACAAGGAGGCATGATTCTCCCCACCGACACTAATGATGGGGCAGAATTCTTCCCAATGACACCAACAATGGGGCATAATTCCTCCCCAAGACACAGAAGACGGGCACAATTCCTCCCAATGATACAAAAAAGAACAAACTGGTGGCAGAGTTACCATTACAGTGGTGGCAACACATTCCCCTGTGGCCAGGGTGCTGGTGCAGCCTTAAGGCGAACCGCGAGAGGACAAGCCTGCAGGGGGTCATCCGAGAGGTGCTGCCTTCAGGAGAATAGAGGAGGTACAGGATTGCTCATTAACCCTTCAAGTCTCAACCAATGCGGGTGTCATTTCCTTTGAGGAGATCTACATTTGCTCAAAACCTATTTCCATCTGGTATGAGGCTTGATTGAGTATATGTTTCACCTGTGTGCAGTGGAACACCTATCGCTGTCACATCATAGGAGATCACCTGAGAGGAGCTGTTATGCACTTAACCATATCCGTCTGGTAAGAATATAACTTGCAAGGTGGTGGGATTTTGCACCAACCACAGGGATAAATGGACCTTCATCATTGAAACACATCACGTTTTTTGATCACATGCACTGGTCACATGGACTTTTATTTCTAATTATACTTTTATATATACATTTATATTTATTTTGAAGTTCTAGAGCATCACTTTGTTTTTGGAATTTGTCTTGTCACCTATTCACATTCATTTGAATGGTCATATGCACCGGTCATGTGGATAAATGGACTTTTTATTTCTGATTATATCACGTGTAGATATATTCACTTTTAAGTTCTAGAGCATCATTTTGTTTTTGGAATTTGTCACATATTCACTTTGTACACTTGTTGTCACTGTGTTTTTATACACATTTAAAATCTAAACTTGTACAACAGGATCATTCATTGTATTTAGCGCACCAGACCTTCTTCACATATTGTATTTATATAATCTTCCAAAATCAGTACACATATATTTATTTTTTAATTATTGAGGTCTGTCAAAAAAGATAGGCACTTCTCAATTCATTTCTCAAACCAAAGTCTCTTTCTTTAGGACAGTGTGTGAGGTGTGGTGTAAATGTATATCGATCAGCTAACACTTTCATATCAGCCACAACACAAAAGTATCCATAACTGTGCGTCGACATTAATCTGATCCGGAGACCACAGGGAAAAGATCAGGAAGGGACACGCTTAAATGTACTCTCCAAGTGCCTTGAAAGGCTTGTAGAAGCCTCACATCATACCCAGAGAATACTCAGGGATGACTTTAGATCTTATAAATATTTAGTGCTTCTGCAAGTTTCAAATTAATGTTAGTTGTATTCCTGGGGTCTCAATATAAGTTAATGGTAATGCACATTGGGTCACAACCCCCTTTCTGGACCTTTCCTATATCAACCTCCAGGATCCTTTCTATGGCTGCCTTCGGCCCAAGATACAGTTTCCTGGAATTTCTCTTTAAAATGAACAGAAACGAATTAAAAGCACACATCTGTTTGTTACAACATCCCGCTTCCCACTCTATAATGTCTGCCACAAACCACAAATAAGCTGCTGACTAAATACTCACTCATAAATATTTTACAATTACATTTGAACAAGCACATTGCATCCTTGATGAACATTAATAAAATATCAGGTGAAAGCCACAAGCAACTGTTTCAATCACGACGTATTTCTGATTTGCATTCAGAATTATATTCAGTACAGCTGTCATTTTACTTTCATTGTCATCAGTTTAGTTAATTTTTTAGACCACTTAATCAGCAGTGATAAGCAAAAGTGCTAGATCTGTGGGCCATTTGTTTCATAATAAATTTCAGAAACTGCAAACTTTATTATGAAGCAAATAGGGGGAGAATTTTGAAAACTAATTATGGCCATTATCTAGGCGAATAAGCAAGGGATTCTCAAGCATTAGTCATAGTGAACTGGGCACAGCGTTCAGCCAATGGTCCTCCTTTTATATGTAACTTTAAGAGCAACATTGAGAAAACACCAATCCTTTCAGTTACATGCTTGGTAAATGCTTTTAAGCTGTATGTGTTAGGTACAAAGCGATTCTCACGGACAGCATCAGCAACACCGCATGCTGGCATTGCAAATTTTCCATGTATAATACATTTTTTAAATATCATATTATTGCTTTAATACAGCATCAGCAGCAGTCCAGGGTGATCGAAAAAATACCTTATTTAGGTAGTTGTCGAGGTGATTTCTTTAACTAGGCCATAAAGGGCATTAATTGACTCGTGGGCTTCGCAGACAGCCACAACAGATCTAAAGGTTATAGCAAATAGTACAAATAGAAGAAATAACCCCTAATTCCTCAACTTTACTGGCAGTTTGTAACTGCCAGTTACAAACTGGCAAACAGTACAACATGGGGGCTTCTTTTTTTCCTGCAACTAACAGTGCATTTTTCTAAAAGTTTAATAAAATGTCAAGACACTTCAAAACCACAACCCAACATTCCATGAATCCCCTCCCCACCTCTGCATCCTCAATTTTCCAACATGTTCAAAATATATACTTCAGGTATGTGTTTGGGTGAAATTGGCTGAAATTAGGGCAATATCCAAGCAGTTAAATATGAAGAAAATTGAAGGAGTTCTGCAGTGCGGGCCTGTTTTTTACTGTATCAGCTGGTAACAGCCCTGTTGTGGTCATCAGCTTTTACCTTCAAAGTATCAGTGGTGGTAAAAGTAACAGTTATTTGGGAACTGCATGTATGAGGAAACACAGGCCTGTGCACCAAGTAGCTGAGCAGGAGCCACGCCTCAATAAGCCACAGAAGCAGGTACCTAGATGCTATTTTTTGCCCAAAAGGTCTTGCCTGCCCTCCTCCAGCTGCACCACGCTGTCGGTGTCCTTATGATCAAAGACAACTGGTCCAGCAAGCATGGCAAACTGGGCAAAAAAGATTGCTGCTGAGAAGGATGCAGGATGAGGAACGAGGCTGTAGTAGTTGGGGCATCCCAATTCCTGCACACTTGTGAGTGTAACAACGCAGTTACCTTTCCCCTTTTTGCCTTAAGGGCAATCAGTCCTCAGAACCACCAGTGCTCTAAGCTATGCAACATCCAATTAAAAAGCTACAATAATTCTGCAAAGCTGGTAAGCTTGGGGGAAAGGAGCCACACTGGGTCATAAACTCTGGCGGCTCTCTAGGGACATGCAGGCTGAGAGGTGCCTACCCCACACAAGCTTGTGCCAGGTAGGCAAATGAAAGAGTGAGCCATGATGAGCCACAATTTTAAAGTTGTTGTAATGGCTCAAGGTGATTTACCTTCATTCATTTTATGCATGAATGTAAAAAAACATCTGTGTGCAGCAGCCCCCCCATTCTCCCCTAATACTCATCGAGCCCCATATCGATCCAGCAATGTGCATGAGAGCCTCGACTCTCCCTCCTCATTGTCTGAGACAGAGGTGTTAGCCACTAGCTCCTTTACTGTCACAGCCAGTGAGAAATCAGGAGAGAGCAGCGGCAGGGCCGAACCGCGCTCCATGTATGAATGGACATACAAAGCAGTGGCTCTGGAGCGAGCCTGCTCGGATACCCCTATAGCAAACTGCATGCTATGGGGGGGGCATTAGGCAAGAGGGAGGGGCCAGGAGCACCAGTAGGGGACCTAAGAAGAGGAGGATCAGTCTGCTCTGTGTAAGACGACTGCACCCAGCAGGTAAGTATGACATGTTTGTTATTTTTAAACAAAAAAAAAACATATCTGCTTTTAATATCCCTTTAATTTATTTGCACTAAAAGATCCATTTTAAATTGGGCCACCAACAGTCATTGTTGAATCTAGAAATCAGCAATGCAGTGTAATTTATTCCCAGAAAAAAAAATTGCTACAAATTTTGAAACAAGCATGTTCTCACTATTATTTATTTGTGCTTAAAGCGGAGTTCCGGCCACAAAATCGACATAATGGATTTTGGGCCATCCGCTTGCTATTGGTCACCTGAAAAAGAAATGGATAGTTACGATTTTTTTTTTGTTTACTTACCTTGATATTGAAGAAAATATACTCACCTTTCTTCCACTTCCTCCCTCTGCGGCCGCGGCCAGCGCCGTCACTTCCTCTTTGCATTGATTCCTGGGAGCTGGGAGTGCATTCCCAGTGTAAATGTAAATGTACTGTATTTGTTTTTCCAGTCCCAATTTGAATAGGAAAAGCAAAATTTTTGAATCTAGTAATTAACATTTTATTGGAGTGAGATGTGGATATGTACAGTCTGTGAAAAAAAAAAAAAATAATTAAGCCATATTTTAGCAAGACCCACAACGGCCAGCTTTTCATTACAAATCAACAATTCAGTGCATATTTTTACTGATAAAAAGAACCCAAAATATTCTGGTGAACAGCATGTAAACAGTATGTCTTTAAACGTTTTTAATAAAAAGACTAACCGCCTTCAGTTTTTTTGAACTTAAATGAAGGTAAAAAAATCAAAAAACCAGCCCCCCCCCCCCCTCAAAAATAAATAAATAAATATGAGGGGAATTGCAGCTAAAAAAGCAGCTTGAAGTTCTTGCTGTGACATATTGAATAGTACTGTATGCATGTATCTGTCAAGAAAAAAGAATTGGATGTGGTGCAAAACATACACTATATCACATCCCTTGTGACAGTATTAGACAGTGACAGGTACTCTAAAAGACCCCAAATCCCTCCTTTGCACTTAAAAGCATTCAAAATGCCAAGTTTGGCTGTTTTGAATGCTGTCATTTTTTTCTAAATCTGGCGCAGTTAAGGCTCCAGTACCAGGAAGTGATGTTATGCCATCGCTTCCGGGTTTTTTATTTCAGAGACCCGATCAAAGCTGAATCTGGGTTTGTTCAGGTCTACGACCAGCCAGCAGCTTAGGCTTCCAGGTGGGAAGGAAGACCCGAGCGAGCCATAGAAGGTGGCAGGAGGGGGGGAACGTCCCCTCCCGATCCTTGTAATGACAATCGAGCGGCTGCTCAGCTGCATCGGTTGTCATTACAAGAAAGCCGACCGTTGGCTCTAAACAACAGTACCGGGGTGATGCCTCTAGCTGCAGGCATCGCTTCGGTATAACCCTCTGAAGCCGAGGCCGCATATTTGTGTTCCGTTGGTGTGAAGGGTTTAAGCTATTGCTAAATCATGGAAAAGCCAATCAGATATGGCACAATCAAAAGAATTGGAAGTCACAATAAACAGAAATGCTATTGCCCTACAAACCTCCCTGTAGAACACATATCAGAAGCCTTGGATCCTAGGTAGATGGACAAAAAAAAAAAAAAAAAAAGGTTGCAGCACTGCACAACATGTTATTGCAAAAAATAAATAAATGTACAAAGGTGTTTCAGAAAAAAATGTTTCTTGCCAAAGAAAGGGCTGGTTGTACTGGCCCAAAAGGGGAGCCATCTATGTTGGTTCTAAACAACCATGCCTAAACAGGGTTGGAGGCCTTTAACACAACGTTTCATTAATACACAATGTAATACAATGTAATTTTTACATCTTTACCAAAATCATTTCAAATCAATTCACACCTTTAGCATATAACTCAAACAATTAACACAATGCCATGGTGATTGGATGTTAATTACATCATGGTGTTCACACTGCCTGGTGACTAATGTAGCCCACAAATTACTTGATTTTCTTTCCTTCTGCCACAGACGGAAGGAAAGAAAATCACACGATTCCCTCATCAACCCAGTCAGTGTTAATAGGGGAATGTCTCCGATAGCACTATTGTGTTCTGGTGGTGAGGGAACATGGGGAGTCTTCCCAGCCTTAGTCGTAAGAACACCGTGACTACTGCTAGTGGCTATAGCTGCCCGCAGTAAGCGAATGCTAGAAAAATCGGACATGCTGATTATACCCAAGTCGATCAATAGATTGACTTGGGTGCAATCAGCCTGCCCATACATGGATGGAATCTCAGCCGGTCCCTGCTAAACCAGCCAAAATTCCATTCATGCATGGACAGCTTAAGTTACCCACATGAGTGTACAAGCTTGAATATAATACTGATACTCATTGGTACGGAGGAAGCCAAAATGATAGCCCATTTTGATTTATTCTCATAAACTATTAAAAGCATTTTTTTGACTGGCAAAAAATAACTGTTGATTTTGTCCTGCATTCTCATCAGTTTCATTGTTCTATGGACTACAGGACCTCACCCCTCTAGAAGGGTAGGAACTCTGCAGTTCTGTCATGTTTCTAGTGTTCTGATACAGTGCGATGTGTGGTCGTTGTCACCCTTGCATAGCATGTGTGTTACTGACAGCAAGTTGATCAGCAAATTATAATAAAGGAAAACAAAAAACCTGCATAAAATATGTAACGCAACCTCCGCATTTAAGGACTGGTATGCTACGATATAATACATTTTTTATTTTAAGGTTTATATACACTTATGGGGTTAATTTGAGATCTTTATTGAATACATTAATGTTGCTTTCACTTTATAAATATGTTGACTTCAAAAATAAGCTATAAATATGGTGTCACTTGACATATACTGTGTATAAGATGAGTATAACACATATTACTAAAGGTGTCATATTAGCTTCACTACTCCATTCCATGGTGCACTTTATATCTTTTTTTAATAAAAAAACATCTGTCAACTTTAATTTAGTACAGCATAATTAACGGAATAACAAACTTTTCAGTATTCTTCTTTAAAACATGTTAAACATTGCTTTAACTGTAATCCTGAAATCTCTAAAGCAGCTGTAAAACCTATAAGTAAAATCGTATTTAAGTTTTAACCACTTTAGGACAGCTCACTGTGTGCTACTGCGGCACAGCGGCTCCCCTGGGTCCACTGGTGTAGACGTACATCGCTGGACTGCTAGCGGCCTTGGCGGCGCGCGCGCACTCCGCCGGGGGCTCGGGCCGGGGGAGTCGGGCCGTAGGAGGAAAAGTGGTAATTGCTGGGGAAAGTGTGAGAAGATCCGCCCGCTTGTGTAAACAAAGCAGGTGGATCTTCTCTGTGACAGACAGGGAGAGATCACAGGATTCAGCATAGCTGAACCTGAGATCTCTGTCTGTGTCACAGAACCCCCACACACACGTCAGTAAGCATGAGGCATACATTTAACCCCTTGATCACCAACAGTGTTAACCCCTTCCCTGCCAGTGTCTTTATTACAGTAACAGTGCATATTTATAGCACTGATTACTGTAGTAATGTCACTGGTCCCCCCAAAAGTGTCAAAAATGTCAGTTAGGGGTCCGATCTGTCCGCCGCAATGTCACAGTCCTGCAAAAAATTGCAGATCGCCGCCATTACTATTAAAAAAAAACAATAAAAATGACATACTGTAAATCTTTCCCGTAGTTAGTAAACGCGATAACTTTTGCGCAAACCAATCAAAATACGTTTATTGCGACTTTTTTACCAAAAATATGTAGCAGAAAACAAATTGGCCCAAAATGTTAAAAAATTTAGATTTTTAAATTTATTTTTGGGAAGGTTATATATGAGAATGTGAAATATTGTTTTTTTTTTTCTTTCAAAATTGTCACTCTTTTTTCAAAAATTAAAAATCGCACAGGTGATCAAATACCACCAAAAGAAAGCTCTATTTGTGGGGGGAAAAAAGGCGTAAATTTAATTTGGGTACAGTGTTGCACGACCGTGCAATTGTCCGTTAAAATAATGCAGTGCCGAATCGCAAAATATGGCCAGGTCAGGAAGGGGGTAAAATATTCCGGTCTTAAAGTGGATAAAAATACGCTCATTGAGAATTTTTTTGTCAAAGACATGTAGCTAAATACATTTTTGGCCTAAATATATGACAAAAATTGAATATATTGGATATTTTTTCACAGTCAAAGTAGAAAATGTCAAAATTTTTGCTCTGTTTTTTTATTAATAGCGCAAAAAATAAAAAGTGCAGAGATGATTAAATACCACCAAAAGAAAGCTCTGTTTGTGGGAAAAAAGGACATAAATTTTGTTTGGGTAAAGATGAGAAAAGCACAAAAGAAATATGGCAGTTGTCTATGGTAGACATTGCTTAGCAAACAACATTTCATTCCATTAGGGCTCAATTGTACTTTAATGGCACAAGCTAAAATTATATTTGGCTTAAAAGTAATGTTGTCACATTGTGGATATGATGCAAAATGCAAAAATAAATAACCTTTTTCTGTAAAAGGTTGAGTTTGTCATCACTGTGACGGGAGTCACTTTGGGTGGGGGACTTGTGGAACCCCCTTAGAGAGGTTGGGAAACTCTTGTTTTAGCTCCCCAGACCCCTCGTATTTGTAAGTCACCCTGTGTTTATTAGGGGCACAGGGTGACCAAGAAACTACTGGACTAATGGACGCTGAGAATGTGGTCTGGATTACTTCAAATGGGACAATAATATCTATCAACAATATCCCCCAAGAAATCTATGATACATTAATCCCACTGTATCAGAATGATAGTACATTATATGAGCTTTGCATCATAGACTATTGTGGGTAGGACCCGGACAGTCTGTTACTAGGGTCTCCTGCTATTGTCTGAAGGTGTTCTGTGTTTATACTTAGGATAATGTGTAATGTACTTTGTTTTAGCCTTGTTGCCGGTCACCCATGCTGGTTTACCCAGGCTGGTTTAAGCGCTGAGTTAATTAGCATGGTAATTATATAATTGTCAGCTAGTAGTTGCTAGAGGGGGGAGATAAGTGTTTGTA
This sequence comes from Pelophylax lessonae, assembly GCF_965119305.1. Taxonomy (NCBI): domain Eukaryota; kingdom Metazoa; phylum Chordata; class Amphibia; order Anura; family Ranidae; genus Pelophylax; species Pelophylax lessonae. Next base: position 67,888,503 of record NC_138777.1, read on the forward strand.
TTATTATTTGCATTATTAATTGTGCTAATTAACTCACCTATTGTCTGCTAGGGGATGTGTTTACACTTGTAATAATGTGTATAGTACTTCATGAGCTGGATGCTGGCTGAGATCCCTGATTGTCCAGGTGGTTAGTTGTTTAATTATCTTAATGTTTATAGTGTTAATTATATTTCTGTATACAGTTGTGTTTGCATATGATAATGTGATCATTCTCACCCGAGTGTGCAGTGTATAAAAAGCCTGTATTCTTGTTCAATAAACAGTTCTAGTTTTGCAGCTAAAATAATTTCTGCCTAGTTCTTGGTTGCAATATGCAGCTATAATATCTGATATCTATGCTCAAGACTGGAGGAAGTGGTATACTGATGAAAGCACTCAAGCACGGTGTGGGTTGGTTCTGTCACAATCGGTCCTTAGAACTTTTTAAGCTAATCTATCTGGAAATAAGACCACCAATCACAGGGCTATGTTATCCATTAGGCCAACTGAGGCAACTGATCACAGCAATTTACGTTACTGCACCTGCCCACATGAAGGGCACCATGTCCATGCAGGAAACTCTGCTCAATAACACTAAGCCTGACTTTTAACAGGCTCAGTATCACTGGGCTGACTGCCTGTGTGTGTGTGTGTGTGTGGGCAGACAGTGCTACCACCTGAGGTGGCCATCTTTGCAGTGGGGGGATAGGGGTGCAAAAAATTGGTTCCTCAGGTGGTATCCGCACCCAGCACAGCCCTAGCCCATCACATAAGTTGAAAGGAGATTCAAAACGGTATGTCTTTATTTACTGGCAATATATTTTTCAATTGATCTTGACTGTCATAAATTCTTACATTGCAACAACACTGCAAACCTTCAAAAAAAAACATATTTAGACAGAAATAGTAAGGTCAAGCTCAACTTTTACAAGAAATCACAGTTTTCATGTGTCAATGACTGTAATTACCATGTAAATGCCAGTGAACACATTTGAAGACATGCAGGCTAATGTAAGTAAACTGATGGTAATGCATTTAAAATGTCTTTAAAAGCATAAAGAACACACCGCCATCCATCATGCAGGCTGCATAGTAGGTCCATGATCACAGCCATATGTGACAGTCTCATTCAGGAGACCCCCAGTACAAGCAGGTTCCTTCCTCTGACCTCACAGCACTGTAGGATTCAGCAGTGACCTGAGATCAGAGGGAGGAACCAATGAGAGTTTTGGGGAACACCCAAAGGAGGTGTTGTTGAAAATGCATTCTCTAGGAAGGTGGAAAAGAATCAGAGTTTTGTGATAAAAAGTGATGGGGACGAGGTCATTTTTGCACCAAATTTGTGTGACATAAGTTATCTAAAACCCTTAAATGCACAGATAAACATATCTTATCACAAAGCAGTAATTGAATATATAGTACAGAATCGTGATAAACAATGAAAACATGCTATATTGGTTTAGTATGTTTTATTGTTTTCCTCGTCTACAGATATTGAGATATGCACTCTCATTAAAGCCTGGTGCAAATGATGAGATTATTTCCATATCGAAAATGAAAATTTTACTAAAGTTACGAAAATTCTCATACAACAGAAAAAAAATTCAAAAGGGATGTAATGTATTGCATTGTATTTGTATTGTATTTTCGGATGAAAACTGTACTATATAAATAAAAACCTTACGATCTGGTATTGTACAAGAAAAATGTTCAAGTTTGTTCTTTCCAATAATTTTAGACCAACTGTCATGATTGGCTCTTGAAAGCTGTGTATTACTGATCAGATTATCATATGATCGCTTCGAAAACGATATTTTTCATGTGATTTTCTGTGTGCACTAGGGATAAAAGAGAAGTAGCAATCAAACACAGCTGACTGCTTGGTTCTGACAGCTCCGTCAGCAGAGAGCTGGTGACTGTCAGTCAGCGGCTCTCTGCTCTGCCCCCTCCTTGCTCACTGGAGCGCTGAGCTGTGGAGGGGGAGGAGCGGTCGGCTCAGCTTCTAAGCCATGATCTTGGTGATGCGGAGCCTGGACTGACTTCTGTGACGTCAGCAGAGAGCAGACTTTAACCCACTCTCTGCTGAAAACAGGTCACAGGGGCTCAGAATGAACTGCACTCCTCTGATCCATAGGAGAAGTACAGCCAAACGAGCTTTGGCTGTACTTCTCCTTTAAATCATGTTTCATAACTCATTCTACACTTTTGCGTTGCCCTGCGGTGTTTTCTATTGTAAATTTTTCTAAAGGGCCATTACACAGGTTCTTGAGCCCATTGAAATAATTTGTTTTGGGGGTAGAGTACACGCTACAATGTAAATACTACATGCAAGCTAGAGAACCATACACCTCTGAACTATTACAAATCTCGAAAGGAGAAACACAAAAAAAATGTAATTTGACTGAGGTTATGTAGCTGTATGAGAAAGGATGGCCAACTCAATAAAAATGAAATTTGGCCAATAGATCATCTAGTTTCTTTTTTTAACTTTCTATTTGTAAAGAGGACAACATTATATTCATACAAGGTTACAGATCTGAAAAAACAAGGATGCCACATAGAGCTCACTAAGACATTTGATATTCTGAAATAAAGATAAAAATAATAATGCTTGGTCTGGCATATCTGAAGTAGGGGAAAACTGTAAAGTCTCAAGATAACAAATCAGCCTACCAAAAAGATGTTGTTGTCAGACGATAAACACAAAGTGCCAAAGAACAAGCCAGTCATGGATGTCTTTGATATCATGAACATGCAGAAGGGATGGTACTGAGAAGTACACTTACTGAAACAAATAACATTCCTATATATACTGTCCTCGTTTACCTTGCAGTATTACCCTACATTCACACCTATGTGCTTTTTTGTGTGTTTTCCATTTTGCAGAAACGCACTACAGTCCATTTATCATGGTTTTCTATTGGTACAAGTTCACATCTATGTGTTTTTCAGCCAGAGCGTTTTCGGAAAGGGTTGGGAACTTTTTCCTGCAGCAGATTGTATTTTATGTGTAATAGACACTGTCTATAGCTGGTTGCTAAGGAGCGGGCCCTTAACAACTGATGAGTCAAATGTAAAAAAATTTAGAGAAAAAAAACCAGTGTGCCCCCCCCAATGCATACCAGGCCACTTTGGGTCTGGTATAGATTTGGAGGGGACAAGCACACCAAAATAAAAACAAAAATGGCATGGGATTCCCCCCAATCAATACCAGACCCTTATCCAAGCATGCAGTCCGGCAGTTCAAGAACGGGAGGGGACCAGTAAACACCCCCTCTCCTGAACCATACCAGGCCGCATGCCCTCAACATAAGGGGGTGCATTTGGAGCATGGGGGGCTCAGCCCCCCCACCCAAAAGCACCTTGTCCCCATGTTGACCTGCCAATGTCATCTTTCTCTGCTTCCTCCTCCAATGTCTTCTTCCTCCACCGCCCCTGACCCGCTGAAAAAACAAAAAATGCTCCTCCGTTCTGTCAGCTCCAGTGTCTGACAGTTCTTATATAGCTAAGGGGTGTGGCCATGCAGTGACATCAGAGCCCCAGAGTCCCAAAGCCCCAGAGCCCCTCCCCCCATGTTGAGGGCATGTGGACTGGTATGGTTACATTCAGCTATCAGCAGGGAACGCATCAACTGAAACCGCATGTGAACCTAGACTTAAGGGTTTGCAAAGAGGCTGCTGATTTCCAATCTGTAAAATGTGTCCAGCCTAGGATGTAAGTAGTACCAACATCAAGCAGCACAGATGCATAAAAACATGAGAACCTGCCCAATCATGTAGGGATAATGAAGTATGGTGCAGCAGCAGTAAGAACCGGAAGGCAGGCAGACCAGTGGCAGCTACGACCTCAGTCAAGGCAGCTAGCTTTTAAAAGCAAATGTTAATGTCGGGAGTGGGCGAGCTGCTACGCATTTCAAATCAAGCCATTTTTTGCATTTCAGGGGCCTCACCCTCCTTGTCAAGCAGCCAGGAGGGAGGGAGAGACCAGCATTTAAGTGGTAGGGAAACCGAGGAAGAGAACTTCTAAGCAATATAATGCAATACTGCTATCTGATTGACCAGAGGGACTACTATACACATTGGAGAAATATGCAAATTTTAGACAAAGTATTACAATGGAACAATGATCACAATGTATATACAGTATCTCACAAAAGTGAGTACACCACACATTTTTGTAAATATTTTATTGTTTCTTATCATGTGACAACACTAAAGAAATTACACATTGCTACAATGTAAAGTAGTTAGTGTACAGCTTGTATAACAGTTTAAATTTGCTGTCCCCTCAAAATAACTCAATACACAGCCATTAATGTCTTAACCATCGGCAACAAAAGTGAGTACACCCCTAAGTTAAAATGTCCAAATTGGGCCCAATTAGCCATTTTCCCTCCCCGGTGTCATGTGACTCACAAGGTCTTAGGTGTGAATGGGGAGCAGTTGTGTTAAATTTGGTGTCATTGCTCTCACTCTCTAATACTGGTCACTGGAAGTTCAACATTGCACCTCATGGCAAAGAACTCTCTGAGGATCTGAAAAAAGAATTGTTGCTCTACATAAAGAAGGCCTAGACTAGAAGAAGATTGCCAAGAACCTGAAACTGAGCTGCAGCATAGTGGCCAAGACCATACAGCGGTTTAACAGGACAAATTCCACTCAGAACAGCCCTCGCCATGGTCGACCAAAGAAGTTGAGTGCACATGCTCAGTATTATATCAAGAGGTTGTCTTTGGGAAATAGACGTATGAGTGCTGCCAGCATTGCTGCAGAGGTTGAATTGGTGGGGGGCACACTGCATCAAATTGGTCTGCATGGCTGTCGTCCCAGAAGGAAGCCTCTTCTAAAGATGATGCACAACAAAGCCCGCAAACAGTTTGCTGAAGACAAGCAGACTAAGGACATGGATTACTGGAACCATATCCTGTGGTCTGATGAGAGAACGATAAACTTTTTCGGTTCAGATGGTGTCAAGCATGTGTAGCGGCAACCAGATGAGGAGTACAGAGACCAGTGTGTCTTGCCCACAGTCAAGCATGGTGGTGGGAGTGTCATGGTCTGGGGCTGCATGAGTGCTGCCGGCACTTGGAAACTACAATTCATTGAGGGAACCATGAATGCCAACATGTATTGTGACATACTGGAGCAGGGCATTATCTCCTCCCTTCGGAGACTGGGCTGCAGGGCAGTATTCCAACATGATAAAGGACCCCGAACACACCTGCAAGTCGACCACTGCCTTGCTAAAGAAGCTGAGGGTAAAGGTGATGGATGGGCCAAGCATGTTTCCAGACCTAAACCCTATTGAGCATCTGTTGGACATCCTCAAATGCAAGGTGGAGGAGCGCAAGGTCTGTAACATCCACCAGCTCCGTGATGTCATCATGGAGGAGTGGAAGAGGACTCCAGTGGCAACCTGGGAAGCTGTGGAGAACTCCATGCCCATGAGTGCTGGAAAATAATGGTGGCCTCACAAAATATTGACACTTTGGGTCCAATTTGGACATTTTAACTTAGGGGTGTACTCACTTTTGTTGGCAGCGGTTAAGACATTAATGGCTGTGTGTCAGGATTCGAACCCGTGACCAGCCACATCCCAGGCGGTAGCGCTGCTTACTAGGCTACCGTCCTCTCTGGACATTCCTCTCTGGACATTCCTCTCTGGACATTCCTCCCTGAAGCCTATTATTTAAACCTTAGTCTTGCCAAGCCTTGCTCATCACCCTTGATTCCCCACACCTGGTACTTCCCTATATAAGTCCAGCCCCTTGCACTCCAGCTTGCTGATTATTGAGCTCCTGAGCCTTGATCAAGCTTCTCCTCACCTGCTGCTCTTGTCTACTACCACAAATCCACTGCTGACAAGGAATTGACTACCGACAACTCTTCTGCTCTGTCCCTACCTACTGAACTGCTACCTCCGTTGCCGATCCGGATTGTCTGACCACGCTTACTGCTGCCCGCCCCGACCTTTGGCTCGTCTGACTTCTCTCTGGTTATCCCTTGTCTGCTCCTCCACCTCCGGACCGAACCTGCACTCTGCCTGGCTGGGTGATCCTGGGGACCGCGACCTGGTGTTAGCTTGCAGCGCAGTCTATCCCCACCATCAGGGACTCTAGTGAAAACCAGCTAGCACTTAGTTTCCGCACCTCAGGTGAACCCGTGTCCTCATCAGAATACTACCTGGTGTCCATCCGGTATCCAGCACTGCTACCACCATAGCCAATCCGGATTGTCTGACCACGCCTCTGCCAGACTTCCTGCACCTACTACCTGGCTGCGGTCCTTGCCACTGGGCTCCACTCCTACCTCCGGCCAGCAGTCCTCTGACTCAGGTGAGCCTATAGGATTGTTACACTGTGTGTTGAGATATTTTGGGGGGGACAGCAAATTTACACTGTTATACAAGCTGTACACTCACTACTTTACATTGTAGTAAAATGCTGTTTCTTCAGTGTTGTCACATGAAAAAATATAATAAAATATTTACAAAAATGTGGGGGGTGTATACACTTTTGTGAGATACTGTATTATTATTATTATTATTATATAGTCATGATGGCAATTAAATCACTTAAATCCATATAGTTAACCAAATGTCTAAAAAATAAGGTATAAATAAATAAAGATATAGAATCAATTAATGGACAAATATTAAAATCACAACAGTCTCCAGATTAAATAAATCCAATCACCATGAAATAATCAACAAACACTTGTGCGCTCTATACGTGGGTGGATCCTTCCCAGGCAGGTTTCAGGAGCTGCATGAGATTTTTTAATCTTCTCTGTGCCCACAGTTCTCCCCACTGAGACTGTTTCATATGAATTTTAGGGCTAATTACCACATTGTGAGGAGTGCAGTGTGAATGGTGCACACTGTGTGCATGTACCTTGTGTATTATTAGCCAATTGTGAAATGACCAAATCTTGCTCGAAATCCCCTAAAACCAGCAGTCAGAGGCAGCAGTGACGTTGCACTGAAGATAAGCATCTATGAGGCAGTAGGCATGGGAAAGACTGGGCACATTCACATACCAGGAGGTGCACTGCTAGGAATTCAAAACAAAGATGCTTTACATTTTCCAAATGTTCCCTATAACATACCATATCTTTACTTTTTCAGTTCAGGTTCATATTAGGAACCCTCCACAGCTCTTTTCATAGTACACAAAAAAAATAAAAAGCTTTCACCCGGGCTAAGAAACATGCAGGGGGCTCTCAGTACTCTACCATCTTGTCTGAGGCTTGCGTCAGGGTAAGGATCCATTTATGGGTACCTTGAGTGTGCCTTAAGCCCCGTACACACGCTTCGAAAATTGGCAGGGAATTTTCGGGCAACGTCCAATCTGCCGATTTTCTGCTTGTTAGTATGATGCTTTCGACAACCGACTCCGACTTTTCGGCCAAAAAAAATCTGGTGTGCAGACTATAAAATTTTTGTTGGCCGTCAACACAACGGCCGATTTTCCGTCAGTCAGTACAGATTTCGTCAGACAAAAATCTGATGAGCAAGTCTGGGCATGCTCAGAGAAGAAAAAACACAAAGAAAGTAAACCAACACATGACATCACTTCTGAAGTAGATTTTTTTTGGGCGAGAAAATTCGTGTGCAGTCTAGGCACAATCCAACCAACAAAACACCACTCTGGACAAAAGTCAGACGATCGGTAGGCCAATAATTGTTGCGTGTGTACGAGGCATTAGGATTATCACCACTGAAGCTGCAGCAAATGACCACTGAAAGAAGACTTCTTGTTGGACAAGTAAAATAACAGAAGCTGAAAGCAAGAAGAAAATCTGGAGAAAGAAAAACCCAAGAGACAGGGCTGAACAAATTCCTAAAGAGTAGTGTTGAGCGAACACGGACTGTATTATTCGTGTTCGTACCGAATAATTGGATTTTTTGTACCCGAACACGGACACGGACACTTTACTGTATGTTCGGGTAAAAATCCGTGTTCGGTCGTTTTATTTCCGGGTTTTGCATGCTTTGGCGCTCTTTTCATGGTGGGCTTTCAACAGCCAATCAACAATCGTTTAACTGGTGTGCCTTAAGCCATCCCAGCCATGCCTGCAAATGTCTCAGTAGCTGTGATTGGCCGTCTGAAGCATGTGACCAAGTCTTTATAAGTTCCAGGCAGCCGCAGCGTCTTCATTCTGCTGCTTAGATCAGGGACAGAGCACACATCAACGTGCTGGCTGCTGATTAGGGAAAGACAGGCAGGAAAAAACCATTTGTGTCCGGATAGAATTGAGGGACAGGTCGGAGTGTTTAGGCAGGGCGAGTTGTAGGCATTTTAGGGATAGAGTCTGCTGAATTATAGGGTCAGTGTCTTCTACAAACTACAATCGATATTGCTGTGTGGGGGGTGGGGTCTGCACTCAATCCTGATCTACGATCTCTTCTCAATCCTGTTAGGGAGAGGCTGCTGCTGAATTTTAGGGTCAGAGTGTTCTACAAACTACAATCGATATTGCTGTGTGGGGTCTGCACTTAGTCCCGATCTACGATCTCTTCTCAATCCTGTTAGGGAGAGGCTGCTGCTGAATTTTAGGGAAACTGTGTTCTACAAACTACAATCGATATTGCTGTGTGGTGTGGGATAGGAGATAGGCAGGTGTCAGTGATCCACATCCATTTTTCTGTGTGTGAGCTGCAGTGAACACAATCTTTTTGGGCTGCAGTGAACACAATCTTTTTGGGGTGCAGTGAACAACGTCCTTTTTGGGGTGCAGTGAACAAAATCTTTTTGGGGTGCAGTGAACAAAATCCTTTTTGGGGTGCAGTGAACAACATCCTTTTTGGGGTGCAGTGAACACAATCTTTTTGGGGTGCAGTGAACACAATCCTTTGTGGGGTGCAGTGAACACAATCTTTGTGGGGTGCAGTGAACACAATCTTTTTGGGGTGCAGTGAACAACATCCTTTTTGGGGTGCAGTGAACACAATCTTTGTGGGGTGCAGTGAACACAATCTTTTTGGGGTGCAGTGAACAAAATACTTTTTGGGGTGCAGTGAACACAATCTTTGTGGGGTGCAGTGAACACAATCTTTTTGGGGTGGAGTGAACAAAATCCTTTTTGGGGTGCAGTGAACAACATCCTTTTTGGGGTGCAGTGAACAAAATCCTTTTTGGGGTGCAGTGAACACAATCTTTTTGGGGTGCAGTGAACAAAATCCTTTGTGGGGTGCAGTGAACACAATCTTTTTGGGGTGCAGTGAACAAAATCATTTCTGGGGTGCAGTGAACAACATCCTTTTTGGGGTGCAGTGAACAAAATCCTTTTTGGGGTGCAGTGAACACAATCTTTTTGGGGTGCAGTGAACAAAATCCTTTGTGGGGTGCAGTGAACACAATCTTTGTGGGGTACAGTGAACAGAATCTTTGTGGGGTGCAGTGAACACAATCTTTGGGGGGTACAGTGAACACAATCTTTTTGGGGTGCAGTGAACAAAATCCTTTTTGGGGTGCAGTGAACACAATCTTTGTGGGGTGCAGTGAACACAATCTTTTTGGAGTGGAGTGAACAAAATCCTTTTTGGGGTGCAGTGAACAACATCCTTTTTGGGGTGCAGTGAACAAAATCCTTTTTGGGGTGAAGTGAACACAATCTTTTTGGGGTGCAGTGAACAAAATCCTTTGTGGGGTGCAGTGAACACAATCTTTGTGGGGTGCAGTGAACACAATCTTTTTGGGGTGCAGTGAACAAAATCCTTTTTGGGGTGCAGTGAACAAAATCCTTTTTGGGGTGCAGTGAACACAATCTTTTTGGGGTGCAGTGAACAAAATCCTTTGTGGGGTACAGTGAACACAATCTTTGTGGGGTGCAGTGAACACAATCTTTGGGGGGTACAGTGAACACAATCTTTTTGGGGTGCAGTGAACAAAATCCTTTGTGGGGTGCAGTGAACACAATCTTTGGGGGGTACAGTGAACACAATCTTTTTGGGGTGCAGTGAACAAAATCCTTTGTGGGGTGCAGTGAACACAATCTTTGTGGGGTGCAGTAAACACAATCTTTTTGGGGTGCAGTGAACAAAATCCTTTTAGGGTGCAGTGAACACAATCTTTGTGGGGTACAGTGAACACAATCTCATACTTCTGAAGATTTGAGGGTGCTGCCTGTTCCATACTCCTCCTCCTACTGCTCAACCATCCTTTTAGGGGTACAAACAATAGTAATTGGGGCCTAGTGTGGTGGTGTACGTGTGAGATACATACACTTTCTTTTTGATCATATTTTCTATTCCGCTATTCAATTAAAACCTTTGGGGATCAATTAAATTGCGTGATAGTCTGTGTCGGTACGTGTGAGATCCACCTTTCCAAGTTTTTGGGGTTCATCTCATACTTCTGAAGATTTGAGGGTGCTGCCTGTTCCATACTCCTCCTCCTACTCCTCAACCATCCTTTTAGGGGTACAAATAATAGTAATTGGGGCCTAGTGTGGTGGTGTACGTGTGAGATACATACACTTTCTTTTTGATCATATTTTCTATTCCGCTATTCAATTAAAACCTTTGGGGATCAATTAAATTGCGTGATAGTCTGTGTCGGTACGTGTGAGATCCACCTTTCCAAGTTTTTGGGGTTCATCTCATACTTCTGAAGATTTGAGGGTGCTGCCTGTTCCATACTCCTCCTCCTACTGCTCAACCATCCTTTTAGGGGTACAAACAATAGTAATTGGGGCCTAGTGTGGTGGTGTACGTGTGAGATACATACACTTTCTTTTTGATCATATTTTCTATTCCGCTATTCAATTAAAACCTTTGGGGATCAATTAAATTGCGTGATAGTCTGTGTCGGTACGTGTGAGATCCACCTTTCCAAGTTTTTGGGGTTCATCTCATACTTCTGAAGATTTGAGGGTGCTGCCTGTTCCATACTCCTCCTCCTACTCCTCAACCATCCTTTTAGGGGTACAAACAATAGTAATTGGGGCCTAGTGTGGTGGTGTACGTGTGAGATACATACACTTTCTTTTTGATCATATTTTCTATTCCGCTATTCAATAAAAACCTTTGAGGATCAATTGAATTGCGGGATAGTCTGTGTCGGTACGTGTGAGATCCACCTTTCCAAGTTTTTGAGGTTCATCTCATACTTCTGAAGATTTGAGGGTGCTGTCTGTTCCATACTCCTCCTACTCCTCATCCATCCTTTTAGGGGTAGAAACAATAGTAATTGGGGCCTAGTGTGGTTTTGTACGTGCGAGATACATAGACTTTTTTAGATCATATTTCCTATTCCGCTATTCAATAAAAACCTTTCTAGGGCAAGATCTTAAATTACAGAAATATGAGGAGACCGTCAAACAAGGGCCGTGGCCTGGGTCGTGGTGCTGCTGGTAGAGCTCCTGTTGCAAGGAGAGGACGTGGTCGATCTGTGCCAGCTACACGCACAAGTGAAACACCTTCCTCAAGTGTGAGTAGGCGACAGAACCTGCATCAGTATTTGGTAGGGCATCATACGCCCCTAGAAGTGATGAGGCCAGAACAAGTGGAGGCGATAGTAGATTGGTTTGCTGCTGACAGTGCCTCCAGTTCCTTCACATTGTCTCCCACCCAGTCTACTGCAGAAAGGTCACAGTTGGCACCTGCAGCCGATGTCCAACCGTCTTTCACCTCACCCCCTTGCAAATCAGGCAAGCAGTCTAAACCCCAAGCCATACAGCAGTCTCTTCTTCTTTTTGATGACTCTGTCAGCAGGGTTTCCCAGGGCCATCCACCTAGCCCTGCCCCAGAAGTGGAAGAGATTGAGTGCAGCGATGCCCAACCACTTATTTCTCAAGATGAGTACATGCAAGGATCATCGCAGCACGTCTCCGATGATGACGAAACGCAGGTGCCAACTGCTGCAGCGTTCAGCATTGTGGAGACCGACAAGGAGGGCAGGGGTGAAGACTGGGTGGAAGATGATGTGGAGGACGATGAGGTCCTCGACCCCACATGGAATGAACGTCATGCAGGTGACCTGAGTAGTTTGGAGGAAGAGGCGGTGGTCGCACAGAGCCACCAGCACAGCATAGAGGGAGCAGGGTGCAGAAGCGGAGCGGCCGTGCCCTAGACACTATGCCCGCTACTGCCCAACGCAGCAAGGGAACGAGCGCACCAAAGTCAGCTCAAAGGAGTTCTCTAGCGTGGAAGTTCTTTAGAAAATGTGCTGATGACAGGACACGAGTGGTTTGCACCCTGTGCAATCAGAGCTTGAAGCGAGGCATAAACCTTCTCAACCTGAGCACAACCTGCATGATCAGGCGTCTAAGTGCAAAGCACGAGCTGCAGTGGAGTACACACCTTCAAAACCAAGAAACGTCTCTGGCTCATCCTGCTTCCTCTTCTGCTGCAGTCTCGGCCGCTCCAGCCACATCTGTAGTGATACCGGCACCTGCCACCCCGCAAACAGACGATCTGTCAGCAACACCACCACCTGGGTCACCAACAACCATCTCCACAATGTCCCGTGGAAGCGTTCAGCTTTCCATCTCCCAAACACTTGAGAGGAAGAGGAAGTACCCCCCTACCCACCCGCGATCCCTGGCCCTGAATGCCAGCATTTCAAAATTATTGGCCTTTGAAATGCTGTCATTCTGTCTGGTGGAGACGCACAGTTTTAAAAACCTTATGTCGGTGGCTGTCCCACAGTACGTCGTGCCCAGCCGCCACTACTTTTCCAGGCAAGCCATCCCTTCCCTGCACAACCAAGTGGGGGAAAAAATCAGGTGTGCACTGCGCAACGCCAATCTGTGCCAAGGTCCACCTAACTACCGATACGTGGACCAGTAAGCACGGTCAGGGGCGTTATATCTCCCTAACGGCACACTGGGTAAATGCAGTGGCGGATGGGCCTGAGGCGGATAGCAATTTGGCGCATGTCCTTCCACCACCGAGGATTGCAGGGCGCTTCAGTTTGCCTCCTGTTCCTAACTCCTCCTACTCCGCTTCCTCATCCTCTACCGCCTCCTCATCCGGACAGCGTAACACCTTCACCACCAACTTCAGCACGGCCAGGGGTAAACGACAGCAGGCAGTTTTACAACTTGCCTGTTTGGGGGACAAACCACACACCGCGCAGGAGTTGTGGAGGAGCATGGAACAGCAGACAAATGAGTGGTTGCTGCCAGCGAGCCTCAAGCCCGGCCTGGTGGTGTGCGATAACGGGAGAAATCTCATAGCAGCTCTGGGCCTAGCCGGTTTGACGCACATCCCTTGCCTGGCGCATGTGCTGAATTTGGTGGTGCAGAGGTTCCTTAAAAACTACCCCGATATGTCAGAACTGCTGCAGAAAGTGCGGGCCGTTTGTGCGCACTTTCGGCATTCTCACCCTGCTGCTGCTCGCCTGGCAGCGCTGCAGCGTAACTTCGGCCTTCCCGCTCACCGCCTCATATGTGACGTGCCCACAAGGTGGAACTCCACCTTGCACATGCTGGAAAGACTGTGCGAGCAGCAGCAGGCCATAGTGGAGTTTCAGCTGCAGCACACACGCGTGAGTCGCTCTGCGGAACAGCACCACTTCACCACCAATAACTGGGCCTCCATGCGAGACCTGTGTGCCTTGTTGCGCTGTTTTGAGTACTCCACCAACATGGCCAGTGGCAATGACGCCGTTCTCAGCTTAACTATCCCACTTCTATGCCTCCTTGAAAAAACAATTCGGGCGATGATGGAAGAGGATGTGGCACAGGATGAGGAGGAGGAGGAGGATGAAGAGGTAACATTTCCAAGGCTTTCAGGGCAGTCATTCGCAAGGGGCTCCGAGGGTGGGTTCCTGCACACACAAACGCCAGGGACACAATTGTCCAGCAGGGGCACAGTTCTGGAGGATGAGGAGGATGAGGAGGAGGAGGAGCTGGAGGAGGAGATGGAACCATGTTCACAGCAGGGTGGCACCCAGGCCAGCTCATGGCCATCACTGGTGCGTGGCTGGGGGGATACAGAGGACACGGACGATACACCTCCCACAGAGGACAGCCTTTCGTTGCCTCTGGGCAGCCTGGCACACACAAGCGATTACATGCTGCAGTGTCTCCACAACGACCGCCGAGTTGCCCACATTCTAACTTGTGCTGATTACTGGGTGGCCACGCTGCTGGATCCCTGTTACAAGGACAACGTACCGTCCTTAATTCACTCACTGGAGCGCGATCGCAAGATGCGCGAGTACAAGCGCACGCTGGTAGACGCCATGCTGCTGGCATTCCCATCTGACAGCGGGGCCGCAGTGGAAGCACAAGGCAGAGGAGGAGGAGGTCGCCAACGCAACCAGGGCACCGCCAGCACCTCAGAAGGCAGGGTTAGCATGGCCGAAATGTGGAAAAGCTTTTTCAGCACGCCACAACAAACAGCAGCACCAGCAGCTCAGATGGAACGTCTTAGCAGGAGGCAGCATTTTACCAACATGGTGGAGCAGTATGTGTGCACACGCCTACATGTAGTGAATGAGGGGTCTGCCCCCTTCAACTTCTGGGTCTCCAAATTGGGCACATGGCCTGAGCTTGCCCTTTACGCCTTGGAGGTGCTGGCGTGCCCTGCAGCCAGTGTATTATCTGAACGGGTATTTAGCACGGCTGGGGGCGTTATAACAGACAAGCGCAGCCGCCTGTCCAGAGACAATGTGGTCAAGCTCACGTTCATTAAAATGAACCAGGCATGGATCCCACGGGACTTTTCCGTACCTTGTGCAGAATAGCAATGGATACCGACCTTACCCACCCATTGTTCCATTTTTGCTCTTTCTCACTCTTTTGGGGTGTACCCTCATTTAAAATTTGTGAAAAGAAGCAGTGTTGGCTACCTCGTCCTCCTCCTCAGGGCCAGATTAACGTAGGGGCTATTGGAGCTGCAGCTCCAGGCCCCTACCTTTTATATAGGCCCCGGGTTGGCCATATTCACTGTTACCGCTCTTCTGTCACTTGTAAACACAGAAGTCTGGCTTCTATGCTCGCTTCCCCAGGCAGCACCCTCAGAACCTCCCCACACAGCGCGAAGGCCGGACAAGGAGGGACAGTTGCCGATGCATGGATGTGTTTATGGGCTTCAGAGACAGCATCCCATGTTGAATTAGGCATGCATGGCTGCACCCTTCCTCCTCTGGGTGCATGGCAAGGCACGGCCCTTAAGGCCCTTCAAAATCCTCAGCACCAAGCCCATGATGCTCTTAATCCGGCCCTGGTCCTCCTCCACCGCCGCTTCCACCTACACCACCCATAGGTGTGCGCAGCTTATTGCATTAAGGTGTGCACCCCAAAGTTGAAATACACATGCATGTGTTTGCCAGCAGGGAGAGTAATGTATCGGGGCCATGTACCTGTAGGCAAAGAGAAATAGAGCAGAGCAGGTCCGAGGGAGATCTTTCCCATCTCCTCACTGGCAATGCTATGTGCCCTAGGTGATTAGGGTGTGCCCAGGCACACCCGGCACACCCTGTGCGCATGCCTATGTCACCGCCACATCCACCACCACCTCAACCTCCCTCCTACTCCATATGGGCCTCGTCCTTCAGAGATGAAGAAGAACATTGTTTTATTTTTCTGGTTTTTTTTGTTGTTTTAAGTTATTTCCCTATCCACATTTGTTTGCAAAGCACTTGCCATGCTCTTAATTACATTTTGCTGCCATTTGCAGCACTCTAGCCCTTTCCATTGGTGTTTTAGAGCCATTTTAGTGCCTTAAAGTTCGGGTCCCCATTGACTTCAATGGGGTTCGGTGTCCGGGAAAAGTTCGGTAAAAGTCCGGGACACGGACCCGGACTTTTTTTTAAAGTTCGGCCGAACCCGTCGAACACGGACATCTAGGTGTCCGCTCAACCCTACTAAAGAGCATAAGTGATAGCAAGATGCCAATAGGAAAATAGTATAAACTGCAAAACAGATAATCGTTGCGTTTGTACGGGGCTTAAACCTTACAAGAATTTCCCTCTTTTAGGTGCTGTCCAATCACTCCTGGCGGCGCCACACGAGTTCCTTGTATATGCCTGAGTTCTGTTTATGCTTGTGAGTACCCATCTGAACATTTTTTGGGAATAAAATTGCTCATACTTACTTCACCATGTATGGCCATTCTTTTGTTTAACGGTGGAAGCGGAAGCTGACCCAAAAAGTTCCAAGGCTACATAGGAGAAGTTCTGGTCCTGTAAAGATCCCGGGCAATGTGCAATAATTTTGAAGGTCTATGATTATCTGCAATCTGGTGAGTGGGGAACCTTGAGGGGCACCATATCACTCTGCAAGCACCTTAATTATTTGGCACCTTGGCACCTTAATTGGATCACTATAAGGACTCTTTTCAAGCACTAAATATTTATTTGGACTATTTCTAACCACCTATTTGTTTATTGTACACTATTATATATATTTATTTGTTACTGCTCAGATATTTATAAGCACTTAGCACTTTTTTATATTTGATCATACAGTGTGCACTTTATAAAATATTGATTATTGTATTTATATCACAGCACTTAACACTTTATTTGAGCTAGCGCTGCATAATTTAGTTTTATCATATTTTCCTAAGACTTTCTTAGTGTCTGCAGGAGCTGCCCATTATTGCATTCATCCATATTTAAATTTTCACGTTGTGTAGCGCGGGTTTAATTTTTGTTTTTCACAATCACTCCTGGCGTCCAGTATGACTGAGTAAACCCCAACCCTGAGTCACATGCAATGGTGGTTTTGCCAATTTCTATACTCTCTCTTCTTGAAAACTGGGATTATTCATGAAACTTCCTAGTCTTTGGGAACTTTTTTTGCTGTCTATGCCAGTCGTAATACCTCCAATTAAAATGTTCTCTCTGCTGCCCTATAATGTCGACATCTCTAGTGAAACATCATACTTCCCTTTATTTCCATACATCATTTTCTTTAAAGCATGCTTCAGTTCTTTTATCATTATGTTATTTTTTCTGCTTTCACTGCAGCCACTCTAGTCACATTTTGTTTCTGTCTTATTCCCCTAAGGTTCACTTACGAGCAACTCTTAAATGTACATTTTTCATTATTCTATGTTTTCCATTTTATTTGTTAGGTGCCTTCCTCTCTCTTATCTTTAATGAATTTCAATAGGCATTCTTTTTCTCATCTTAGACTTTTAAGAACCTTATAAATCAGCTTTCAGTTCTCAATAAAGCCTTCATCTAAAAACCCCTAAACATCTCCCATGACAATTGTTTTGCAGTTTATACTATTTTCCTATTGGCATCTTGCTATCACTTATGCTCTTTAGGAATTTGTTCAGCCCTGTCTCTTGGGTTTTTCTTTCTCCAGATTTTCTTCTTGCTTTCAGCTTCTGTTATTTTACTTGTCCAACAAGAAGTCTTCTTTCAGTGGTCATTTGCTGCAGCTTCAGTGGTGATAATCCTAATGCCTCGTACACACGCAACAATTATTGGCCTACCGATCGTCTGACTTTTGTCCAGAGTGGTGTTTTGTTGGTTGGAATGTGCCTAGACTGCACACGAATTTTCTCGGCCAACAAAAATCGACTTCAGAAGTGATGTCATGTTCTGGTTTACTTTCCGTGTGTTTTTTCTTCTCTGAGCATGCCCAGTCTTGCTCATCAGATTTTTGTCTGCCGAAATCTGTACTGACTGATGGAAAATCGGCCGTTCTGTTGACGGCCAACAAAAATTTTATAGCCTGCACACCAGATTTTTTTCGGCCGAAAAGTCAGAGTCGGTTGTCGGACGCATCATACTAACAACCCGAAAATCGGAAGTTGGTCGAAAATTCCCGGCCAATAATCGATGCGTGTGTACGAGGCATAACCCTGCTTGAACACTTCATTTAAACTTTATGCTTTCTTTTTACTTTTTTTTTTCTTGAATTAGATTTATTGAAAGGCACAGACATCCTAGCCTATTTTTATGGATAAAGATAGCCTACTATAGATCAGATCCCAATACTGCTAGCATTTATTAGTACATAATATGCAAGGAGGTCCTGAACTGTGGTAGCTGTGTCAAAAAATAAAAATAATATTAGTCAGGCAATGGGAAAGGAATATTCACTACTAATCACTACTGACTATGTGTTCCCGGTTGCTGCTCTTTTTCCCATTGCTTACTTCTGATAATTTGTACTGCACTGTGTATCTATGTGGAAGTGGCCATCCTAATAGCAGCAGGTCTTTGCTTCCTCAAGTCAGAGCTGCTCCCCTGATGAATGGTAAACTGGTGGGGGAATGTTTAGGAAGCTGCAGAGGTGGATATAACACAGATCCACAAAATGAATGAAGCAGAAGCAGGGAGATGCCTATAGGTCTTCAGGTAGAGCTTCCATTCCAGAAAGTAGAACAGTCATCAACACAGTAGTGACATCACCAAATCTCACCCCAAGTTTCCTGAAATTAACAGAGAAAGCAGCACCTTAGATTTCACACTTCAGGTATACAACTATGATGCTCAAGACACAGGAAGTGCATTTCTACTTTTCATGAGTAATTTACACTAAAAGGTAAAATTCTCAGAGTAGTGTTTAGGCATAATTACCTTTCCAGTTGTTCCCTATAGGGGCCCTTCCACACTGAGGGGCTCTGTTGGAGTCTGCCTGCTCAGCAGGGTATCTTTCCACTGAGCAGGGGGATGACTGGTCCGTGTCTGCTTCGTTTATGCAGAGCGGACACAGACACAGTCCGCTCTCCTCTATGGATGGTCGGATGTAAACGGACTGCCTGTCCGTTTGCACCCCATTGCCATCCGATCCGACCTTCCAAACAGATGGGGAACTGATCCCCAACAATCTGTTTTTAGCAGATAGGATCAGATGTGGGTAGGTGTCAATGGACACATGTCCATTGACATCCGCCACTTCATAGAGGAGACTGGAGGGTCAGATTGGGTCCACCTGAAAAACTGACAGACAGACCCGATCGGTCCGCCGTGTAAAAGGGCCCTAAGATAGCTGTTCTTCAGTATTTTAATTTAGGCAACTTCAATAAAACTTACAAAACGTCAGGTCACCAGGTCAAAGTGAATAACAACCTTGTAAGTTAGGACAGTGCTAGAGAATGTGTCATTGCCGTGATCCCAACTGCATCTTTGATAGATGGATTCTGATAATGCTTCAATCTGATGATTCTTTTGGGAGTGAAATGCACTTAATTGAGTTAATTTAAAGCAGAACTCCAGGGAAAAACATATTTACATGTCCTTGTTGCTGATTTCCTACCTTCACTGAATATGTCATCCATCCTTTGGTTCACTCTTATTCTACCAGCCACTGGTCTGGGCACATCTCCTCTATAGTTCTTTCTCCAGAAAGCAGTGATGTAATTCAGCCCCACTTGCTGTGGTGGGAAGACTGGGACACTCAGACACATTCATTACAATTCCCTGTGGTTGATGGAAACTGTAGTTTTCTTTTACTGCAGAAAAAGAGGAGAGGATATGACATAATCCCTGCTGTTACACCTCCTTCTTGGCAGAACAAATGCTGTCATCTTTTGAATCCTCAATAGTAGACTTTCAAAATGGTATTAACCGTTTAGCGTTTTGTGTAGGAGGTTGTACTAATGAGTGATGTTATTGCTTACCCTAGAGTTCTTCTGTAATAAAGAGTATGTTTACTTTGCAAAGTTAATTTTCACTTTGAAAAATAATTTTCACTTCACTTAATTAATGTGGTGAAAATTAATTTTGCTAAAAATACCCAATCACGGGAAAAAACATTTTACAGTATTTTGCTTGCAAATAATTAAAGATAGAAATCAGTAGAGCTTCAGCTAAGGCATAATTACCTTGCAAAGGGCCCTTTCTCACTGATCAGTTTTTGATGCACTTTTGGAGTTTAAAAAGTGGAAGAAAACTGCATGAAAAAATGTATCCCTTTAAATCTAATGGAACTCTTCACACTGCAGGTGCACAGCACATGAAAAAGTCCTGCATGCTGCATCTTTGGTGCCATTTTTTAAAAGCAACTTATGTTCTTAGTCAATAGAAAAGCATTTAAAGAGCATCAGTGTGAAAAGGCCTTTAAAGTGATTGTAAAGTCTTGTTTAAAAAAAAAAGAATAATAACAAACATGTTATACTTACCTTCTCTGTGCAGTTGGTTTTGCACAGAGTGGCCTCTGATCCCAACTCCCTATTCTGTGCTCTTGGCCCCTCCCTCCTGTTGAGTGCCCCCACAGCAAGCAGCTTGCTGAGGGGGCACCCCAGCCATGTCACAGCTACCCCACAGACACGAAGCCGGGATCTGTCCCCACCCCCACTCTCTCCTGATTGGCTGGCTGACTTTAAATTGATAGCAACGGGAACCAATCATGCCGTATTGCTGTCTCAGCCAATAAGGAGCAGAGTCCCGGGCAGCTGAGAAACTCCTGCAACATCGCTGCATAAAGATGGTCTCAGGTAAGTATTAGGGGGGCTGCTGCACACAGAAGGTTTTTTTTTATCTTAATGCATAGAAAAAAAAAAAACCTTCTGCATTTACAATCCCTTTAAGCTGAACAAAAGCACATGAAAAACTGATCAGTGTGCAGAGGCCCTAAATGAAAGTTCACTTTGCTAAGTGAACAATGTGTTTGCCTTTTGTAAATCAGCTCAAACGCATTGAAATGTAATTGGGTAAAGCAGTGGGTAGAATTAAAGTGTTTTCCACTTCTGCAGCCAAACTGGGATAACGTCTACTTTAAATGTGTTACATGTTCTCATTCACATAGCATAACTTATGTTAATGAGAGGAGCTGAGCCTGTCTTTGGCCTTTACAGTCAGGTCCATAAATATTGAGACATCGACACAATTCTAATCTTTTTGGCTCTATACACCACCACAATGCATTTGAAATGAAACAAACAAGATGTGCTTTAACTGCAGACTTTCAGCTTTAATTTTAGGGTATTTACATCCAAATCAGGTGAACGGTGTAGGAATTACAACAGTTTGTATATGTACCTCCCGCTTTTTAAGGGACCAAAAGTAATGGGACAGATTAACAATCATAAATCAAACTTTCACTTTTTAATACTTGGTTGCAAATCCTTTGCAGTCAATTACAGCCTGAAGTCTGGAACACATAGACATCACCAGACGCTGGGTTTCATCCCTGGTGATGCTCTGCCAGGCCTCTACTGCAACTTCTTCAGCTCCTGCTTGTTCTTGGGGCATTTTCCCTTCAGTTTTGTCTTCAGCAAGTAAAATGCATGCTCAATCGGATTCAGGTCAGGTGATTGACTTGGCCATTGCATACCATTCCACTTCTTTCCCTTAAAAAAACTCTTTGGTTGCTTTCGCAGCATGCTTCGGGTCATTGTCCATCTGCACTGTGAAGCGCCATCCGATGAGTTCTGAAGCATTTGGCTGAATATGAGCAGATAATATTGCCCAAAACACTTCAAAATTCATCCTGCTGCTTTTGTCAGCAGTCACATCATCAATAAATACAAGAGAACCAGTTCCATTGGCAGCCATACATGCCTACGCCATGACACTACCACCACCATGCTTCACTGATGAGGTGGTATGCTGTGGATCATGAGCAGTTCCTTTCCTTCTCCATACTCTTCTCTTCCCATTACTCTGGTACAAGTTGATCTTGGTCTCATCTGTCCATAGGATGCTGTTCCAGAACTGTGAAGGCTTTTTTAGATGTTGTTTGGCAAACTCTAATCTGGCCTTCCTGTTTTTGAGGCTCACAAATGGTTTACATCTTGTGGTGAACCCTCTGTTCCAAACAGTTGATTTGGCCCCACCTAATGCTATCTCTCTGATGGGTTTGTTTTGTTTTTTTAGCCTAATGATGGCTTGCTTCACTGATAGTGACAGCTCTTTGGATCTCATATTGAGAGTTGACAGCAACAGATTCCAGATGCAAATAGCACACTTGAAATGAACTCTGGACCTTTTATCTGCTCCTTGTAAATGGGATAATGAGGGAATAACACACACCTGGCCATGGAACAGCTGAGCAGCCAATTGTCCCATTACTTTTGGTCCCTCAAAAAGTGGGAGGCACATATACAAACTGTTGTAATTCCTACACCTTTCACCTGATTTGAATGTATATACCCTTAAATTAAAGCTGAAAGTGCAGTTAAAGCACATCTTGTTTGTTTCATTTCAAATCCATAGTGTATAGAGCCAAACAGATTTGAATTGTGTTGATGTCCCAATATTTATTGACCTGACTGTATATTGGGCCAGACGTATTCTGAAATTTTTCAGAAATTCTTGCAGTCTGTCATGACACCTTCTCCCAAGGAACAAGTTAAATACTTAAAAAAAAAAAAAGTGTAGGTATGCTAATCATATAGTGGGGGTTTCTCAATTTGACTGCAAAAGTGGGAATACACTTAAAGCAATACTAGTTTCTATTTTTCTTTATATATCTGTTTTAGATATCCTTGATATGTGGAAATCTTTACCCCCCAGCAGAAGACTTTATGTTGAAACGCATTGGGGCTTCTGTGTCCATTATTTTCAATATTTTTGGCTATACCGGGGTTCTCAGTTTGTATGTCCCTGTGGTTTTTACTATTCACCTAACAATGGTTTTCCATTGAGGTGTTTTATTGTTTTTTGTATCAATAAAATTCATATTTTAGTCTATTACTTTTTTCATCTTTAAGTGTATTTCTTTCATTATCTTTACTATCTGCTATCGCATACTCCCAATCCCCCCCAGTTGTCCCATTGTGGACTTTCCAATACTTGGGAAACTAGATGAATACTTTTTCACAGTTTTTCTACATTAAAGGGATTGTAAAGGCAGAAGTTTTTTTTTTATCTTAATGCATTATCTGTATTCAAATAAAAAGCCTTCTGTGTGCAGCTGCCTCCCTTAGCCCCCCTAATACTTACCTGAGCCCATCTTTATCCAGCGATGTTGCAGAAGTGTCTCAGCTGCCCAACTCCCCTCTTTATTGGCTGAGACAGCAGCGCAGCACTTTTGGCTCCTGCTGCTGTCAATCATAGTCAGTCAGCCAACCAGGAGAGAGGGAGGGGCCAGGAGCAGGACCCAAAAAGAGAAGGATCTGGGCCACTCTGTGCAAAACCCGCTGCACAGAGGGGGTACATGTAACATGTTTGTTATTTAAAAAAAAATGACACTTTACAATCACTTTAATCACCCTGCATACATTTCTCATTTATTTTGGTAGTAAGAGAGTATTTGTTCAGAAAAAAAACTTTTTGGCGTAAAAAATAGTAAGTTATGATAAATCCTATGAGAAAACTAGCTTGGGTCACTGAGCTGAATACCACGGTCTGATCTAGTGTGTGTCTGCCTTATTTTGTCTGTACCTGAATAGTTGTAGCTATTGGAAAAACTAGAAAAACATTTTGTGGCATATAGAAAACTGTTCTTGCAATTGCTGGAATGATTTGTTTGTACCTATCGAAGAAACAATTTAATCGAGCCATTTTATGTGGCATTACCAATACACATTTTGTAAGATAAAATACAGATTCATGATAAATAGATGCTTTATTATTTTAACCACTTAAGCCCCGGAGGATTTGGCTGCTCAAAGACCAGGGCCTAGTTTGCGATTCGGCACTGCCTGACTTTAACGGTACAATTGTGCGGTCGTGTGACATTCTACCCAAATGAAATTGACGTGCTTTTTTTCCCACAAACAGAGCTTTCTTTTGGTGGTATTTGATCACCTGTGCGATTTTTATTTTTTGCGCTATAAACAAAAAAAGAGCGTAAATTTTGAAAAAATAACAATATTTTTCACATTTTTTTTATATGAAATTCCCCCCCCCAAAAAATTTAAAAATCAAAATTTGTTAACATTTTAGGCCAATTTATTTTCTGCTTCATATTTTTGGTAAAAAAAATCGCAATAAGTGTATTTTGATTGGTTTGCGCAAAAGTTAAAGGGAAAGATTAGTGTCATTTTTATTGTTTTTTTTTTTTTTAACTAGTAATGGCGGTGATCTGTGATTTTTTTTTTGCAGGACTGCGACATTGTGGCTGACAGTTTAGACCTCTAACTAACATTTTTGACACTTTTGGGGGTACCAGTGACATTACTACAGTAATCAGTGCTATACATATGCACTGTTACTGTAAAAATGACACTGGCAGGGGAGGGGTTAACTTTATTAGTGATCAAGGGGTAAAGTGTGTCCCTAGGGACGTGATTCTAACTGTGGGGGGGGCGTGGCTTGTGATGTAACAACAGAGACATACGATCCTACATAGCAGGATCGTATAGTCTCTGCAGTTACACCAGGGAGAATGACAGGTGGCTTTGTTTACATCAGCCGCCTGCCTTTCTCCCTCTCCAGCGGGAGATTCCGAGTGACCGGCGGACATCGGAGCCGCCTATCACTCGCGCGGGGATGGCCGTGACCAAACGGGGGCAGGAGCGCGCCTCCGGCAGCGAGCGCTCACCCCCTACAGGCTCCTGGCGAGCGATGTAGTACTACGTCGGTTTGCCCAGGAGAGGCTGACTGCCGCAGTAAATATACTGTGGGTGGTCGGCAAGTGGTTAATATCTATTGCACACAAAATCATTTCACACCTATGCCATATGTATTTCTGTGAAATGGAAACTTTGATGAGAATATGTAATTTGATGTAAATTAACACTGCAGATAAAAAGAAAAAAAAAAAAAAACTCATACATCTGTGAATTAACCTTAATGTGTTGTTTTCAGCATAGCTAAAAGTAACTTTATATTGTCAAGTTTTAATATAGTGCTATTTTTTTCTCTTTTATTCAGATGGGGGATGTGCTGTACTGAGTTCCCTATTAAAGTCTAGCTACATTGAATATAAACAGCAGCATCTTTTGTAATTTGCTGCCTAAGTTGGACATGTCCTGTGTAGTATAAGTTTGTTATGAATTTTGTCCAGGCAGTTCAATGCCTTTTTGTTGCAAGGTCCTCCCCTTTCACACATCCACACCGCTCATTTCATCCACCAGCTAGAGTCCTTAACCACCCAGAGTCCCAGAGCCATTTTTTTTTTCATGCAAAAACAGACCGTTTGTCCATTTACATCAATTTTTCATCCAATCTGATTTTTTAATGGAAGAAAAATAGGGCTTTGATCTTTTACAAAAAACAAACGTTGACGGAAGAGGATGTAAAAGGATGATCAATAACTGTTTACATCTGTTTTTCCATAGAGATGCATTGATGTCCGGTTTTCAGCCGTCAATGTATAGATGAAAAACGGACAAACAGTTTGCATGTTTGAACAGTTACAAGTTCCAGTGCATCTTCATTGGCTAGCCAGAATCAATAGTTACTCCAAAGTCTCTTTACTATAGCCAGTCTAAGGTAAGTGTATTTACCTTTATCTCTCCCTTATACAAAAACAAAAAATTACCTTTGCGTTGCAGGCACAGCCCCACTGCAAGAAAACCATTTTTTTTTGCCTGGAGTTCAGCTTTAAAGGATAGCTACTGTACATGATACACCCGTATTTAGGGTGTAACATGTTCTATGTTCACCAACCTGCCCCTGAACCCTGATCCCTTTCTTCCCCTTGACAGCGGTCGGGGGATCCTCTCCCGCAACATCTGTCTGACAGCTGATTGCAGGTGTAATGTTCTTCAGGCTCCTGAGAAAAAAAAAATAAATGCAGAACATTTTTTTTTTTAACCTGCAAAAACTTTGCCTTTATCCACTTCCCCCTGGGTGGATGTCATATGACGTCATGTGGTTTCGGTGGTTGCACCGGGAAGATGCCTGCAGCTACAGGCACCATTCTGGTGTGACATTTTTCAGCAGCCGATGCCCAATCATGTAAAAGTGATTTGAGTGGCGGCACAGGCTGCGGAAGAGAGTGTTACAGCAATAAAGTTAATAAAAAAATAAATAAAGGGACAGTGTAAAAAAAAGGTTTTAAATATAATAAATTAACCTCTTTATGTCAGCCACACACATATATGCAGCCTCTTAGAATATGGGCCTTCACATAGAGGAGCCGCATATATGCGGCCCTGTGTAAACTACACAGTGCGCTCGCAGCGCGGTAGCTGGCGGTTACTGGAAAGCTCCGGATGCATACTAGTGATCGGGAGCTTTCCGATCACGTGACCACTGTGACAAACAATCACAGAGGTCACATGATCCAAATGCCTGCCTTCCGACATTTAGAACCTTTAAAGGGCTGGGAGACGGTCGGCGGACAGGGGTTAAAAATTTTATTTAAAGTGCCCGTGTAATCATGTGAATGTATACATAAATCCCAGACTCTTTTTTTTTTTGTAGATTCTTTTTATAAGGAAGTAATACAGAAACAGAGCCTCTGGGCATACCCCAGCTCAAAAAACAAAAAATAAAAGAGAAAAAGAATAATAAGGAAACAATAGAACATAACTTAAAAACCTCGAAGCTTGCTGCATTAAGGAGGTATATTGTGTGCTCTATAAGGTGTATAAACGGCATTTTGTGGATAACGTATGATCAGAGAACTGTAGTCTGTGGCTAGTCGCCCCCTCTGTTATATGTAAAAAGACAGGGTACTCTAGGGTGGAACATTCACCGTATCCTCTTGTTCAACAGTGGTGCTGTCTGTCTCCAACCATATTTTCCAGACTTTGTTGAATTTTTGAGGACAACCTCTATTGAGATACGTTTCTTTATATAACAGGATTACGGAATTAATCAGTGACTTCCACATGTTAAGGGTGGGAGCATCATTTTCTTTCCATTTAAGGACAATTCACAATTCATTTTCTGGCATAGAAGAGGGTAAGACCCAACAGGGTGCGGACCACTCTAGAGTGCGCCAGAGCATTTACCAGCCCCAAAATGCAGACATCTATTTTTTCTGGTAGAGGGATGGTAATTAAATTAGTAATGAAATTTACATTACTGGACCAGTAAACTTGAAGGGAAGGACAGTGCCATATCATGTGTAGTTATGTGGATGTAACTGACTGACATCACCAGCAGGTCACCGGTTTATCTGGATATATCTTGTTTAATCAGGTTGGTGTTAGATGGAATCTGTGTAGCATTTTAAACTGGGTCAATCGGTCCCTGGAAGAAACCAGGTGACTGAATGGGTAGTCCCAAATATCCTCCCAGTCCCCAGAATCCAGTTTCTGCACCTCTGCCACCCAGAAAGCCTGAAGTCCCTCCAGGCCTTTATGTATATTTGGTTGTAGTGCTCTATAGATAGTTGAGATTGGCTTCTGAAGGTTTTCATCCTAGGGGAGTGTTTCTATGTCCACCTGGTAAATGTTCAGTGGAGTTATTTCTAAATTGCACCTGAAAGGCATGGCGGAGCTGGAGGAACAAGAAAAAGTAGGAGTTGGGTAAGGAGAACCGGGATTTGAGTTGGTCAAATGACAGCAGCAGACCTCCTGGGCATATTTGGGACGGATAACGAATACCCCTGGAAGCCCATGCCAAGGGATCAGGCACAGAGAAAAATTCCGGTAGAGCTGGGTTTAGCCATAGGGGGGAATTTGGGGAGTGTAAGTTTGAGCCATTTTTAATATAGGGAGTTGTCGAGACCCATGCCCTATTTACCATTTTCATGAAGATTGTGAGGGGGTGAGGAGGTTTGAAGCCAGGGAAGAGTACATTTCTCAACGCCTCACAAGATCCCACCAAGGCTGCCTCCAGGGCCACTGCCGAGTTGGAAGCATCAGACACCAGCCAATTATGGGCATGTGATAGCATAGCAGCAGTGAAGTAAAGGCCGGACGCATATTTAAATGGTGATTGCACCGCACATGTGAGGTATCGTTGCAAACATCAGAGAGGAAGCGATAATTCTAGCACCAGGCCTCCTGTATAATTTTAAACTGGTAACCTGTAAAGGCTTTTAAAGCGCCACATATGGAGATTTTTGGGTACTATAGTTTGGTGCCGTTCCACAGGGCTTATGCAATTTTAAAGCCTGACATGTTTAGGTATCTATTTACTTGGCATAACATAATATTTTATATTTTGCAAAAAAATTGGTATTATGTTGTGTTTGTGTTCACTCAAATTCATTAAGTGCCGGTTCACACTCTTGCGGCTGCATGTAATATCGGAGCGCACTGCTCCTTCATTACATGCGATCGTCAGTGCGGTGCGAATTCAGCCATACACTTTGTATGGCTAAATTCGCACTGCACCCGCACAAAAGTCGCACATGACCCTTTTTTTCAGCCGCATCAGGATTGGATCGCACAGTGGTTCACACTTGTGCGATCCGATCCTGTGCGAACTCTAAAGATCGCACTGCGATATGCGATCAAACTGGGGGTGTTGTTAACATTTCATTGACACCCCCAGCGTATCGCATATGGCAGTGTGAACTGCCAAGGGTGCGTTTGCGATGCGGGAACAGGCTGTGAATTCGCAGCCTTCCCGCATCGCATAAGTGTGAACCGGCACTTAAGTGTATTTTTAACCAAAAATTTGTGTCTGAAAAAGGCCTCTGCTTAAAAAATATACCGTATATTGATTTTGGGGGTTCAAAGTAATTTTGTTAGGAAAAAAAATGCTTTTTTTTATATGTATGTAAGAAGTTCCAGATTTGGTCTGGAAGGGAAGTAATTAAAACGGAACTTCAGCCTGATTTGGAAAATTTAGAAGATGACTCACATCTGGGCCCTACGGCACATGTGTGAGACACAGCCAGCAGTGAGATCAGTTCTATAGCCTCCTGGGATGTGTAACGTTATCCAAAGAAGCTGCATGGGATTAATTTGTACATCATTCTCACGCAGGCTAAAAAAGGTTCTCACTCCATAAAAAACATAGCTTTTTTTATTAGGTGGGGGGAAGAGAGAAGGGTAATATCTTTAATTTTCAGATGAAGCTGCCAGGGGAGGGACGGCTCCAGGAAGAAGGGGGGCCGTAAATCAGGTAAGGTTAGAAAGGTTGTGGTAGTTGGGGACTCCATTATCAAGAGGACAGAGAGGGCAATCTGTAAAAAAGATCTTGTTAACCGAACAGTTTGTTGTCTACCGGGCGCCTGCGTTCGGCATATCGCAGATCTGGCAGACAGATTGTTGTGCGGGGCTGGGGATGACCCAGCGGTCATGGTGCATGTGGGCACTAATGACAAAGTTAAAGGTAGGTGGAGGATCCTAAAGAACGATTTCAGGGACTTAGGTAATAGATTGAGGAAAAGGACCTCCAAGGTGGTTTTCTCTGAAATACTGCCTGTACCTCGAGCCACACAGGAGAGGCAGAAGGAGATTAGGGAACTTAACAAGTGGTTGAGGAATTGGTGTAGGAAGGAGGGGTTTAGGTTCCTGGAGAACTGGGCTGACTTCTCAGTCGGCTATTTACCGGCTCTTTAGTAAGGATGGGCTGCACCTTAATGGGGGCGGTACAGCTCTTTTGGGGAGAAAGATGGCCACAAAGTTGGAGGAGCTTTTAAACTAGGAGACGGGGGGGAGGGCTCAGAAGTAGAGTCAGTTAGGAGGGAGCAGAGGACTGAAGGCAGTGGTAGGGTCAGCAGCGACAGTAGGTCCACAACGTCAATTGGTAGGTCTGTGCGGGAGAACCGCAGACCAAACAGGAATAAACATAACCACCAATCACGTTTATCTTCCGTAAAACTAAGAGGGGTATATGCTAATGCTAGGAGCCTAGCTAATAAAATGGATGAGTTGGAAATGTTAGTACATGAGGAGGACATAGACCTTGTGGGAATAACGGAGACTTGGTTCGACCCCTCACATGACTGGCTGGCAAATATCCAAGGGTATTCAGTGTACCGGAAGGACAGGGTAGGAAAAAGAGGGGGAGGGGTATGTCTCTACGTCAAGAATAATGTAAAGGTGAATGAGAGGAGTGACATTACGGAAGGGATGAGTATGGAGTTAGAATCCGTATGGGTAGAACTCCATAGGGAAGGAGAAAAGGGAAAAGTACTTGTGGGGGTTTGCTATAGGCCACCTAAACAAGGGGAGGAGGTAGAGCAGGAATTTTTAGCACTTTTGGGTAAAGTGGCAAAGCTAGGATCAGTCATCATATTGGGGGACTTCAATTATCCTGACATTGACTGGGAAGAGGGGACTACACACTCACAGAAGGCCCGTCTATTCACGGAAACCTTACAGGATAATTACATGTCACAGTTGGTGGACTCTCCTACTAGAGAAAACGCAACCCTGGATCTATTGATCACTAATGATCCAGACCTAATATCGGAGGTAGGGGTCCAGGACAACCTGGGCTCTAGCGATCACAGGATGATCACATTTAGTGTAAAAAACAATATAGCAAGGCAAGTGGGGAACATAAGAACCCTTAACTTCAGAAGGGCAGACTTTCCAAAATTGTACTCGTTGATGGAAAGGGTAAACTGGGACCAAACCTTGGAATCACTGACCACAGAGGAAAAATGGGAATGCTTTAGGAATATATTAAACAAAGGCATCTTGCAGTGCATTCCTATGGGAAATAAATTTAGAAGAGGCAAAGCCAAACCTGGCTGGCTAAACCCTAGTGTGAAAAAACTTATTAGGGGAAAAAAATTGTCCTTCAGGAAATATAAATCAGAGGGCACAGTATTGGCTTTCGACCAATACAAGGAGGCAAATAAGAAGTGTAAACACGAAATCAAGATGGCTAAAATAGACTTTGAGAGACAAATAGCGGAGGATAGTAAAAAAAAAACAAAGAAATTCTTTAAGTATATCAACAGCAAAAAAACTAGGGCAGAGCATATTGCACACATAAGTAACGATGATGGGAGGATGGTTACAGAGGACACTGAAAAAGCAATCGTGCTGAATGCTTTTTTCTCGTCAGTCTTTACACAGGAAACGGAGGGGTACACTGACCATGACTGTATGGTTAGTAGTAATACACAGGACTTGCCACTATGGCTAACAGAGAGTGAAATCAGGGAAAGGCTGGATAAACTTAACACAAACAAATCACCAGGCCCGGATTGGCGTACATCCGAGAGTACTCAAGGAACTCAGTAAGGTTATATCCAGACCACTGTTCCTGATCTTTGCGGACAGTATTAGGACAGGAGATGTACCAGGGGAGTGGAGGAAAGCTAACGTAATTCCGATATTCAAAAAGGGTCAGAGGCATATACCGGGAAATTATAGGCCTGTCAGTCTGACATCAGTAGTATGTAAACTTCTGGAGGGGAAGATAAGGGACTATATCGTAGAGTTTGCTAAGGACAACAGCATCATCAGTAGTAACCAGCACGGGTTTACTAATGGGCGTTCTTGTCAAACCAATCTCTTAACATTCTACGAGGAGGTGAGCTGTGAGCTAGATTGGGGCAGACCAGTGGATGTGGTGTACCTAGATTTTGCTAAGGCGTTTGATACAGTTCCCCATAAGTGCTTAATTTATAAAATAAGGTCTGCAGGTATCGACAGCAGGGTTTTCTCTTGGATACAGAACTGGCGTGTCCAAAGGGTGGTAATAAACAGCGCATACTCAGACTGGTCTGAGGTAGTAAGCGGGGTCCCCCAAGGCTCAGTCCTAGGACCAACCTTGTTCAATATATTCATAAACAGCATTGAGGACAGGATCAGTAGTTCAATATCAGTTTTTGCAGATGACACAAAATTGGCCAGGGCAATAACAGCACAGCATGAAGCAGATATCCTACAGAATGACCTGGACAAAATAACGGAGTGGGCAACGACTTGGCAAATGAGGTTTAACGTGGAGAAGTGTAAGGTTTTGCACTTGGGGACTAGCAACATAAAAGCACAATACACGTTAGGAGGGGAACCCCTGGGAGAATCAAAAATGGAGAAGGATCTGGGTGTCTTGGTGGATGATAGACTAGGCAACAGCATGCAATGTCAAGCGGCAGCTGCCAAGGCTAGCAGAATATTAGCATGCATAAAGAAAGGGATGTTTTCCAGAGATAAGACTATAATCCTTCCACTTTATAAAACTCTGGTCCGACCGCATCTGGAGTATTCTGTCCAGTTCTGGTCACCAGTCCTCAGAAGAGATGTGTTGGAGCTGGAGAGGGTCCAGAGAAGGGCAACTAAACTAATTAGGGGATTGGAGGACCTTGATTATGAGGAGCGTCTGCAATCGCTTGCTTTATTCTCCCTGGAGAAGAGACGCCTGAGGGGGGACATGATAGCAATTTTTAAATATCTCAATGGGGATCTAGGCTTAGAAAAAAAGCTGTTCAGTCGCAGGGATTGCATGAGGACTCGGGGGCATACAATGTGATTAGAGGAGAAGCGTTTTAACCTTAGGCAACGTGGGGGGTTCTTTACTGTTAGGGCTACAAGATTGTGGAATTCTCTACCACAAGAGGTGGTTTCTGCAGGTAGTATGGTGGCTTTCAAAAGACTACTAGACGTCCATTTCAAGGATCAGAACATTCAGGGGTATGCGAGATGATTACAGCCACACACACCTACACAGGTTGAACTGGATGGACTATTGTCTTTATTCGACCTCACCTACTATGTAACTATGTAACTATGTAAGCTATTTCTCCGAATAGTTCTTCAGGTCTTCTGATTGTGAAGAGGAGTTGAGAATTCAGTCCCGTCTAAATACTAACATGGAAATGGAACAAAGCATGCATGGAGGAAGCAAGGTTAACACGCTATGATTTCGTTAAAATTAACCTTTCCTCTTCCCAAACCTGCAAAGTGGTGCTTTTATAAGCTGTTTCGCCAGCTGTGTCATTCCCCAAAATATGTAACCTAAGGCAGGTCACAGGTTATGTGATTTAAGAAAATCACTCAATTGCCCAATCAACACAGTCAGTGTCGATGGGGGAATCCTCTGGCAGAGCTATTGTGTTCTCCTGGCAGGGGGGGGGGGGGGGGCATGGGGAGGCATCCCTGCCAGGAGAACAGAATTATTATTATAGCAGCTATAGCCACTGGCAGTAATCGCATGCTAGAAATCAGACATGCTGGTTGTATCCAAGTCGATGTATGGATTGACTCGAGTCCAATCAGCCTGCCCATAAATGGATCATACATTATACTACTAAAAGTATTGGGACACCTGCCTTTACGCACACATTAACTTTAATGGCATCCCAGTCGTAATGCATAGATTTTAATACTGAGTTGGCCCACCCTTTACAGTCTTAACAGCTTCAACTCTTTTGGGAAGGCTGTACACAAGGTTTAGGAGTGTGTCTATGGGAATGTTTGACCATTCTTCCAGAAGCGCATTTGTGAGGTCAGGCACTGATGTGGACAAGAAGCCCTGTCTCGCAGTCTCCGCTCTAATTCATCCCAAAGGTGTTGTATCGGGTTGAGGTCAGGACTCTGTGCAGGCCAGGAAAGTTCCTCCACCCTAACCTAGCTCATTCATGTCCTTATGGACCTTGCTTTGTGCACTAGTCCACACATTTGATGAAAGGGGATTATGGTGTGGAGGGTTGTTTTTTCAAGGGTTGGGCTTGGCCCCTTATTTCCAGTAAAGAGAACTCTTAAGGCGTCAGCATGCCAAGACATTTTGGACAATTTCATGCTCCCAACTTTGTGGGAACAGTTTGGGGATGGCCCCTTCCTGTTCCAACATGACTGCGCACCAGTGCATAAAGCAAGGTCCATAAAGAAATGGATGAGTGAGTTTGGGGTGGAGGAACTTTACTGGCTTGCACAGAGTCCTGACCTCAACCCGACCCCTTTGGGATGAATTAGAAAGGAAACTGCGAGCCAGGCCTTCTCGTCCACATCAGTGCCTGACCTCGCAAATGCACTTCTGGAAGAATGATGAAACATTCCCTTAGACACGCTCTTAAACCTTGTGAACAGCCTTCCCAGAAAAGTTGAAACTGTTACAGCTGCAAAGAGTGGGCCAACTCAATATTGAACCCTACGGACTAAAATTGGGACGCCATTAATATGTATGTGTTTGTAAAGGCAGGCGTAATTACTTTTGGTAATACAGTGTATCTTGTCCGGTCCCTGTTGAACTGGCCAAAGTTCCAACCATCTATGGCTGACTTAAACATACTGCAGATTGGTAACTGGTTGGAAAATTTAGATTCTTTGTAAAAAGTCAATAGTTAAATCCTCAACTCTATCTTTAACAACTTCCCCTAGCCACTGACGTATACTGAGAGCAGCAACACATGACTGTCGCAGGAGGGGCGGAGGTGTCTTTTACATGCCAGGCGTAACTGATGGCCTAGCTTTACCTACTGTATATTAATCAAAAGGTAACATGGCAGCATCAAACAGAGAAATAACTGGGTCTCCAGAGACAGATAGGAGCAGTGAGTTTTTCCCCTCTGATTATGCACGGGTGAGTTGTTTATTAGCTGAATAATATATATATATATATATATATATATATATATATATATATTCACATTTTATTTATTTATATAGATATACAGTGATGCTTTACATGCACAAACTTCCACTTTAAGTCATGCTGCTTCTTTTTTCTATATATCCATTCAGACTTACATTCGGGAAAGCTGTCATCATTCTATTGTGCCACATACATTTTTCACTGTGCTTCTGTCTTTTCATATTTTCAAAGCTATTTCAACATTACATTCCTTATTTCGTAGTTGATAGCATGTTTGGCATCCTTACTGCAAACAATGATTAAAAAAGACAAGCATGTGATGAAGAAGACAATAGAGTAAGTGAGACGTTACTGTGGTGACATCACATACTAAACCTATAAATCATTCCTTCACTCAGCCTCATTTGTGTCCCATAACCATTTTTTTCCCAATCACTTAGTATCCAGTCCACAGCCATTAAGAGCCCTTAGAGGATTAAATGCTGGATGCTATTTATCAAGATATTTTGGCTGATTAGGCTTTTTCTGCACCATCAAGCACAGCTCTGTATAATGCAAGAGGATGGTTTTACCTAAAAAGCTAGTACATATGTATGCTGTATTTTATTTACAGGATAACTGCAATGATAAAAATAATAATTTTAATTAATTGTGAAATAAAACACTGTTAAAATGTGTGTTACTCCTAAGATTTTTACAGCATATAGGTTTTTATTAAGGTATATTTTTGTCACAAACAGTAGCCTCTTGTGTTTCTTGTGTTACATTTATGGGGTTTTTATGAGAATAAGTTGCTACAGTTGGCATCCCTGGATTTCTGTCAGATGATGCATCACGTCACCCAGAAAATTGTTGCAATTACAAATGTTTAGGCATTCTCAAGTTTATTTCTTTTGTTTGTATCGGTATGACACACAAAAAAGTGAAGAAACCAAAAGCCAAATCTGAGACATTCCAAGCCAAAATTCAATGATGGACTGGACAAAATAATAGCACCTTCTCAAAATTGTAAGAAATAATTGCATTCCAAGTTTGTGATGCTCCTGTAATTGATAATTAAAGTGGTTGTAATGTCAGAATTCTATGCATTAAGATAAAAAGCCTTCTATGTGCAGCAGCACCCCTCAGCTCCCTAATACTTACCTGTGCACAATCTCGCTCAAGCTATGTCCACGAGTGCCTCAGCCTATGGAGAGATCTCAAAACAGCAGTTGGGAAAAGGAACCCTTTCA
Organism: Pelophylax lessonae; assembly: GCF_965119305.1. Taxonomy (NCBI): domain Eukaryota; kingdom Metazoa; phylum Chordata; class Amphibia; order Anura; family Ranidae; genus Pelophylax; species Pelophylax lessonae. The sequence goes on from NC_138777.1 coordinate 67,923,864, forward strand.
ATCTGAGAAACCTGGAGCAGTTGGCAAAGGAAAGTGGTCCAAAATTCCAGTAGAGAAATGTAAGAAACAAATTGATGGTGTATTGTAGAGAGTCAGCCTGGGGCAGGGTTCAGAGAAGATTAATGGAGGAGGGCAGGTACTTTCCCTTCAGACATGGTTATTAGTCAATGAGGAATAGACAAATAAATAGTGTGCTAAAATTAGTAATTGATAAAATTCAACGAAATACTAAAAATGAGATGAAAAATGTGAATTTCATATAAATGTGTCTAAACTCCAGTTGTAGGAAGCAAAAATTGGTCCCCAACTCAAGTCCGTACGTGAATAAAAAATACAGTTTCTCAACATAAAGTTCAAAATATAAAAATAAATTGAAAATATTCTCTCAAGTGTTGTGAAGCAAATAAGACATCAAAATTGGGATAGGTGAATCCGCGCCAAAGTGACGTGCCAAAATGTGCAGACAATGGTGTTTCACACAAACTGATGTTCTTAATGCCAGAGTGGCCTCTTACCGCAAAAGGCTTCTATGTTGGCATTCAAGTGATGGACGTGACAGTGTGGTAAGGTGGTAACACCTGGTGGTAAAGGTGGATTCTTACCGAAAATCAGGGAGATCTGAGCTTGGACTACTGGAAAACAGGAGATCCAACCAGGAATCCTGGAAGCTGATCCACTTCGCAATGATATGATTCCAATAACTCAAGGCGTAATTTCCACGGAGAAGATACCCAATATAAAAAAAGGGGACTAATAGTGCATTACCCTCGATATGTTTTATTGAGAAAAAAGACAGCTACATACTGTACATCAAATAAAACAAATTTATACACATGCGAACAACTCAGAATAAAACGTGCACGGCCACCTGCAGAACAGTCAGTGTGGTGACGCAGCTAGCCCCCTCCGACGCGTTTCCACTTGGGAGTCATCTAAACTACTATTGTTAGCGCACTATTTATTTGTCTATTCCTCATTATTTAAACCTGTATAGTGCTGCTTTCCAATTTTCACATTTGTTTTGCGCACCTTCCACTTTCACTATGGTTATTAGTCACCTGGTCTGAGAGTTTGTGTGGAACTGTTTACTAGCAGTGAAAGAGACATGTCCATGGTGTTTGGAAGGCTCCACAAGTGGACGGGGACCTGCTGAATGAGATAACCTGTGTAAAGGATTGTAGCCCTGGCTAGAGCTCTGAAATTATTCCTATAAGGCCTTTCTGCTGCAGAAACAGAACTTTACCTGTGCATAGGAACTGTATTTAAAGACAAGCCTGTCGTTTCTTCAGTTTGTTTTACTTTATTTGAGCTGTCTCCGAGCCGGCTATTCACCCCTCTGATTCCGACAATGGTTACAGGAAGCGATTGATTTCAGTTATTTTTTCCAGGGGGTATGCTACCAAATATTAAATCGAGGGTGCCAATAATTTTGTCCAGTCCATTTTTGGAGTTTTGCATGGAAGGTGTCAAATTTGGCTTTTTGTTTCTCCACTTTTTTGTGTCATACTAATAAAAACAAAATAAATAAATACGAGAATGCCTAAGCATTTGTAATTGCAACATTTTTCAATGTACTGGACAGTTTGGTCAGCACTGAAAGTGTTTGTAAACCTCAGACCTGAAATATTATTAAGGCATGTCCCTCTATAGTGTGTAATTGTCTTAATAAGGAGCAATTTGTGTGCAGAATTATTTCTCTGCTATCAGCAGGAATCACTTCTGACAAGTTTTCGTGACACCAAGAGAAAAAAGGTGACCTGTGTGGAGGGGGGGGGGGGGTGTGCCTTCCTTACAATCAACTCTCAGAGCTCTCCACACTGAGCTCTGCAGAGTGACTTCAGCTTTCTGCCTCCTTTTTTCTGAACACTCAGACAAGCTTTATAATTCAGCATTTTGAACAGATGTAGAGAAAAGAGGGATGCAGGAAAACAGGTACAACTCATGTAGGAGGATTTGTTTCATCTCTGTGTACAAGTCAGTCATTTCACTGGGTATATGTAAGAGTTTACAACCATTTTAAAATTCAATCCTAGAAATTAATGTTATTGCCAGCTTGAACCAATGGAAGTATGCATATTCCATATCTGTGGGATGCATCTGGAGAATCACTGTAGTAGTCACTGCTACTGCAGTGATCACTGATGTCTTTCAGCTTCCATACCAATTGGCTAAAATGCTATAGTAACTACTTGGCATGGCACGGACACCACTTACAGAATTCCTTGCATTTTTCTCAATATATGCAATAGGGTTTTCTGATTGGATTAAGCGGAGAAGCAGGGAGGTGACATCATGATCAGAGATCGTCTTGCATTTACTGAAAAATAGGCAAGGTGTTCTATGAATGGTGCCCGAGCCCAGCGAGTGACCCCCCTGTGGTTATTACGCAGCAGGGTAGGCAATCAGTATGGGACTCGGAAGAAAATGATGATTGATGTCCAGTGCATCCAGAAAGTATTAACAGCACTTCACTTTTTCCATATTTTGTTATGTTACAGCCTTATTTCAAAATGGATATAATTTAATAATTTCATCAACATTCTACAAACTATACCCCATAATGATGACATGAAAGAAGTTTGTTTGAAATCGTTGCAAATTTATTAAAAATAAAAAATGAAAAAAATCCCATGTACATAAGTATTCACAACCTTTGCTCAATACTTTGTTGAAGCACATTTAGCACCAATTACAGCCTCATGTCTTTGGTGTATAATGCTACAAGCTTGGCACAGCAATGGTTAGGCATTTTCTCCCATCCTTCTTTGCAGGACCTCTCAAGCTCCATCAGGTTGGATGGGGAGAGTCGGTGCACAGCCATTTTCAGATCTCTCCAGAGCTCTTCAATTGGAATCAAATCTGGGCTTTAGCTGGGCCACTCAAGGACATTCGCAGAGTTGCCCCAGAGCACTCCTTTGTTATCTTAGCTGTGTGCTTAGGGTCACTGTCCTGTTGGAAGATGAACCTTCACCCCAGTCTGAGGTCCAAAGCGCTCTGGAGCAGATTTTTATCAAGGATATCTCTGTACATTGCTGCATTCATCTTTCCCCCGATCCTGACTACACTCCATAGTTCCTGGCACTAAAAAACATCCCCACAGCAGTATGCTGCCACCACCATGCTTCACTGTAGCGATGGTATTGGCCAGGTGATAAGCGGTGCCTGGTTTCCTTCAGACATGACTCTTGTCATTCAGGCCAAAGAGTTCAATCTTTGTTTCATCAGACCAGAGAATTTTGTTTCTCATGGTCTGAGTCCTTCAGGTGCCTTTTGGCAAACTCCAGATGGGCTGTCATGTGCCTTTTACTGATGAGTGGCTTCCTTCTGGCCACTCTACCATACAGGCATGATTGGTGGAGTGCTGAAGACATGTTTTTTCTTCTGGAAGGTTCTCCTCGCTTCACAGAGAAATGCTGCAGCTCTGTCAGAGTGACCATTGGGTCACCTACCTGACTAAGGTCCTTCTCCCCCGATCACTCAGGTTGGCCGGATGGCCAGCTCTAGGAAGAGTCCTGGTGGTTCCAAAATTCTTCCATTTAGGGATTATGGAGGACACTGTGCTCATTGAAACCTTCAATGCTGCAGACATTTTTCTGTACCCTTCCCCAGATCTGTGCCTTGATACAATCTTGTCTCGAAGGTCTACAGACAATTCCTTGGACTTCATTGCCTGGTTTGCACTCTGATATGCACTGTTAACTGTGAGACCTTATATAAACAGGTGTGTGCCTTTCTAAATTTTGTCCAATCAACTAAATTTACCACAAGTGGACTCCAATCTAGTTATAGAAACATCTCAAGGATGATCAGTGGACACAGGATGCACCTGAGCCAAATTTTGAGTGTCATGGCAAAGGCTATGGATACTTATGTATATGAGATTTTTTTGTTTTTTATTTTTAATAAATTTGCAGATATTTCTCACAAACTTCTTTCACATTGTCATTATAGGGTATTGTTTATAGAATTTTGGGGAAAATAATAAATTGAATCCATTTTGGAATAAAGCTGTAACATAACAAAATGTGGAAAAAGTGATGTGCTGTGAATACTTTCCAGATGCACTGTAGTAGAAGTAATTATTATGGTAATTTCCAGCTTTCACAGAGATCCCACAGGTATGGAGTATGCATATTTATATTGGTCAAAGCTGAACCAATGTAACTATGCAACAACATCCATACCTGGAATTCAACTCCAAATGTGTAGAAATATATAAATAATGGCACGTGAAACGATTAAAAGTAGTAATCACATTAATTTATCAAAATACATCATTTTTTTCATAGTGGTGCTTTATGTTATAATCAATTGTTTTATTATGTTAATTGGTACTTTGTACATAATATCTGTAATTACAGAGTTTTGGTTTCTTGGTTATTACAAAACTTGTAGATTTATACTACAGAGTTTAAAAAAATCAGATTTTCATAGATTTCATAGAATTCCCTTTCAGGCTTCTCAGATTTCTATTATACATTATGGAACATTATTGCAGTTTGTTTCTTATAAGGCCAAATGATCATAAAATCTGTTTGCTGTGCTGCCTTTAGTATATCATGCAGTGCCTGCAAAATATAAATGGATACATGTGCTAGAAAGGCATGCTGGCAAAAGGTTATTTGAACTACTCCTTTGTTATATGCTTAAAGCAGAACTATAATGTATCTGAGCACCGCAAACTGAAAACTCGAATTAATTCATTTTTATTACTTATAAGCCCCTTTCAAACAATCGAACTAATCAGGTCCGTCGGTCTGTTTTTTTAGGCGGACCTGATCGGGCCACCCATTCTCCTCTATGGAGAGGTGGATGTCAGCGGAGCTGTGTCCGCTGACACCCGTCTGCCATCCGGTCCGACAAGATCCGCTTTAAACAAACGGATGGTGATACATTCACCATCCACCCAGTGGGTCGGATCGGATGAAAATGAACATGCTGTCCATTTTCATCCGATCTCCCCATAGAGGAGAGCGGGACTCTTGACAGGTCCGCGTCTGCACAGGGAGCAGAGACGGACCTGTCATCCGCCTGCTCAGCGGGGATCAATGGAGTGATCCCCACTAAGCTAGTGGAGTCTGCCGAGCGGATCTGCCCCATGAGAAAGGGGCCTTAGGAAACTCACCAATCAATCCATGTCTTCATTCTTTATTTTGTTAAATCCATGTAGGGCTGGCTTAAAAAATAAACCTTTTGATAAAGTTAATTTACATTTACTTTTTTCTTGTTTTCGTGTTCAACCTGCCCCCTAAGTCATCTAGGGGGGGCTTTTTTTCTCAGAAAATAGGTGCAGGAACTCCCCCTTCTGAGTCACTTTATGTCTCCATCCCCTACAAAACCCTACGCATCGACCCTTGGTTCTACCTCTACCTACCTTTCCGTATGGCCCCTTTGACAGAAAAAAGAGACAAGTATCATTTTGAAGTGCTAAATTATTTTTATGGAATTTGGTAAAAATAACAAGAAAAGCAATAAAATAGATCCCCCAAAGCCAGCAGAAACAGACCTGCCCAGCAACAATGGAACCCACAACAAAATACCACCACAGCAACAATAGACCCCCAGGTGCAACAACAGATCTCCCAGCAGCCAGCATTGGAGTCTAACTCCAATAGACTCACCAGCAGCTAGCAACAATAAATCCCCTCCAACAACAATAGATCCCCCAACAGTCAGCATCGATAAATCCTCAATCACATCCTAGCACTGCTTGCCTTTGCATACATTCAATGGTGGAGGTGCCAGAACAGCGTTCCAACACGTTCTCGCTGAAAAAAAGCCCTGCATCAAGGTAAGAATGATGTGTAAGCCTCCTCCTGCAACCTCTCAGAATACAAGACCTTACTTACACCATTCATAAAGTCCTATGATATCTTGCACGTTGAAAACATGTCAACAAACAAGGCATCAGATCTCTGCGCATGTGCAAGATCTAGCGCCACGTCATTCGTGCAGAGCTAGGATAAGGAAGGCAGAAGGAGCTAGTGCTCCAGGCCTAGTGTTGATATGTAAAAACAAAAAAAAAAAAGAAAAAAATCCATGCTAAGTGAATAAAGGGAATGACAGCTGAACACAAACAATATCTGGATACAAGATATACAGTGTGTGACAATACCCAAAAAAGTGTGCCCTCTCTTTAAATATAATAATTCCAGCAATCCACACATACATTGATAAGGAAAAATCCAATTAGGTCCACCAAAGTGAAAATTGATGTTTGAATCAATTGCAAATAATCATAATCTCATGTAAATCTCATGAAAAAAATCCACATCACCAGGATACACACACTTCTTACCAGAAAAATCGGATCTCAGGCAAATGAGATTATATGAGCTCAGCTGACACACAGCTATACACCATGAGATATCCCTTCAATCTTTGAGACTCCTATGCTGTCATTCATTACATTTGTTCTATGGCTCCGTCAAACTGGTTCCCTTTCCACTCCACTTCAGCATTACAAACAGGAAGTATTTATATAAAAGAGGAAGAACAGAACCTCATAGTGTAACCAATAAAAGCAAGATAACATTTATTTAGCTTATATACTTATGCACATGTGGATATCCGTATTGCATCACTTGCATTAACAGTACGCAATAATGTCACTTTCCACAACTGTTGAATCACACGCCTGATGAAGGGGTCCTGCTATGTTCCGAAACTTTGCTCTGTTACAGTGGTGTGATTGCTGAATAAAGCTTTGGACACATTCTGGAGATTTGTGGTGTGCTGGAGACATTCTCTCACTCTGATTAGCGTTGGTTCCAGCAGGTGGTAACTGCATCACCCAGTCACATTTAAAGCCACATTTCATGAATATGTGTGTTGGGAGTGATAATGAAAATGGGAGCAGACATATGCTTAAACTGCAAGAAAGAAATTGCAAGAAATCTAGTTGTCTGCTCACAGTCTTCTCTGGAATGTAGGCTGAGCTTAGGGCTGCCACCAACATGTTGCCAAATATTAATTACCAGACATGTGCAATTCATTTTGGTCAAAAAACAAATTCTAGCCAAATTTTATATTCGGAAATTTGGATATATCCAGCCGCTGGTGCCGTTCCTTCAGAGCCCTGTGCCGTGACAGTCGGCTCCCACGCGCATGTGCGGGAGTGACGTAATCGTGGGTCCAGCCAATCAGATGGCCGGATGCCGCGAACCCAGAAGAAGGGTGACAGAACACGTCACCCATGGGAGAGGTGAGCGGTCGGCGCTTCGGGGCTTCGTTCTAAGGTAAGTATATCATAATGAGCTAGTATGCAATGCATACTAGCTCATTATGTGTTTGTCTTTCAGGTGTACTTTAAAAAAAAAAAAAAAGAATTCTGAGGTTTACAACCTCTTTAATACATGGTCAGGTTTAAAGAGATGAGATGGCAACCCTAGCTGAGCTGCACAGGCGCAGCTCAGTGTACAGTGTACATTTTGTCTCAGTGCCTGTGTGCCAGGATGACTGCCATCCTGTACATGCACAAGAGTGATATCATCCTGCGCCAGTCAATTAAAATGGCTGCAGCCCAGCCCCCGTAAGTAGCAGGGTAGAAGATGCCAGCAAGGGTCATTGGACTGTTGAAAGGAGGTAAGTAGTGCAGAGTTTAGCTCCGATTTGCGCATTAACCAAACATGCTGCTCCAGTCAAATGCAAAACATTGAATATTTACCTTTCATTTGCTGCACAAATGCTGGCTAGGTCTCTGTATGCTGTGCAGCATTCTGCACTGCAGCCCCAGCCTGCATAAGCATCACCTCTGTCACACATTGTCACAGTGATTAGGAATTAATGAATAATGAATATACAATTGCTAAAATCTTACTACTATATCATTAGTGCTGCAAACTAATTACATGTAAAATATAAGATCATTATGGATGGTTCATTATGTTCATTTTTTAGGCCATTATTAAGGAAGAAACAAAACGTGGGCTGAGAGTCCCTAGAGGCAGTACAGAAAGTATGCTAATTTAACCACTTGACCCCCGGAAGATTTACCCCCCCCCCCCCCCTTTATGACCAGGACATTTTTTGCAATATGGCACTGCGATACTTTAACTAACAACTGAGTTTTATATTTTTTTGCACTGTAAACAAAGAAAGACCGACAGTTTTGAAAAAGAACTACCGTATATTTTTTACTTTCTGCTATAACGCATATCCAATAAAAGAGAATATAAAAAAACAACAATTATTCAAAAATGTAGTCCAATATGTATTATGTTCCTCATTTTTAGTAAAAAAAAAAATCCAATAGGCGTATATTGGTTGGTTTGTGCAAAAGTCATAGCGTCTAAATTTACAGTGCTCTCTGACTAACAGGGAGCAGGATCCAATGGTAGGGTCTGCTCATGGTGCTCAGGTGCGACTCAGCTTGTCTGAA